>NW_022631104.1:1622880-2248135 GCF_010015895.1 Lontra canadensis | reverse complement strand
TGGGAAGGAGGTCTGGGCCCTGGGGGTGGTGTGCTCAGGTCCATGGGCTGGGAAGGAGGTCTGGGCCCTGGGGGTGGTGTGCTCAGGGGTGTGGACTGAGAAGGAGGTCTGGGCCCTGGGGGTGGTGTGCTCAGGTCCATGGGCTGGGAAGGAGGTCTGGGCCTGGGCTGTGGTGTGCTCAGGAGTATGGGCTGGGGAGTGGGTGTGGGTCTGGGCGGGGGCACGGGGTGGGTCATAGTCTGGGGTGTTGGTCTTGCTCTCATGGGGCAAGAGGAGGGGAACCACGTCCACCGTGCTCATCCTGGGGAACTGGGAAGGTGTCTGGTGCCTGGAGATAAAGGGGGCCTGTGCCTTTAAGGCTGTGACCTGGGGGGCTTCCCCAGCTCCCATCACCCCCTCCTTCCACGGTCCCCAGGGAGCGTCCACGGGAGCACCGGTGTGCCCACACGGAGGCGGCACCCAGCAGCACCCAGAAGCTTTCTCGCCGTTCATGTCTGGAATCCAGGAGCTGAGATGGTTAGGGTGCCCGGCCAGGAAGCCGGGGCGACGGTGGAAGCGGGAGGAGACTCTCGAGCACAGGTTCTTGGGGTCCATGGAGCAGCGGGTGCACATGGGATGGCCGCCTGCACAGCTGGGATGCTTGTCTGCGGGCACAGTGGGGAGGGGGGCAAGGCCAGGGCTCCTGAGGGGCTGAGAGAGGGGACGGGCCCACATTCCTTGAGGCCCTGCTGGGGTCCACTCACCTTTGGGGAAAAAATGATGGAAAAGGATCCGCAGGGAGCTCTTCAGATGCCTCCAGAGCTGAGGGGAGCAGGAGAGGGGGGAGCCCGGACGTGCGGTGAGCCCTGCCGCCCAGCCCGTGCTCAGCCCCATCCCGGGAGCCCACCCACCTTGGCCCCTTCCCACCGTGAGGCTCCCCCAACCCTGTTGCCCCCGCCCTGACCAGAGTCACCACGTTGATCCCCACGTTGAGCAAAATGACACTGCCCAGAATCAGAAGGATAGAGTCTCCGAGGTCCTGGCACTTCCTGGGGTTGGTGCCAGAGCACACTTGAGCTCCGTGGTGGGCTCGCTCACCCATGGCCGGGGGTCCCAGGACTACCTGGGCCCCCCCCCCGTGGCCCCCACATACTCACTAGGAGCCAGACTCCTCTCGTGGGGGAGGGGGGCGAGGGACTGGGTCACAATGGGGCAGGTGTTGGGTCACAATGAGGGAGGGGAGGAAATGGAGGGCCTAGGACAGCCTGCTCTGGTACCAGGTTCTCCTCACCTGAGCCCCCAAAGTCCAGCGGGACTGGAAGCCAGCGCCCTGCCCTGGGGCCCTCATTCCTCCTCTGTTCCCTCACTGCCCTACTTCGATCCCTCGAACACTCCCGAGGCTGGGAAGACCTTGGCCTCAGAGCCTTGGCCTTCTCCCTGCCCTCCATGGGGCAGTGGCCCTGGATCTGAGTGGAGGTAGGACGCACCGGCCTGGAATCTGACCTTCACCGTGTCGTGTGGGGCTGAGTCGCGGAGCCCACTTATGGACCGGGGAGGGCAGCCGCCCAGAGCTGCTCAGACACGGGTGGTGGCTGTCTCCCGGTCTCCCGGCTGCAAGAGCCTCGTAGGGCATGGGGTGGGACCAGGGTCCTGCCAGGGGAGACGGAGGCCACAGCCACGGGGACGCAGGCTGACAGGAGGAGGGGCCCTTCCCAAACGCAGAAGACACCACAGTGCTTCCCGAACTCTATTGTTCTTTATTCCTGCCTCTCCGTGCGCCCCCAGGCCCCAGTGTCAGTGAAGCTTCCCGGTCCGGCTCCGGTGCAGCGATGGCCTCGAGGCGGAGGCAGAGGGTGGGGGCAGCGAGTTGGCCCGCGCTCGGCTCTCCTGCACCTGCCGCTTTAGCTCCAGGCTGTCGTAGACCTGGCAGCTGGCAGTGCCCCCCCGGGTTCCTGCTGAGCGGCAGGAAGGTGGGCTGGGGCTGGGGGGGGCTCGGGGACTTGGGCTTCGGGCAGGGGCTGGGAGGAATGGGGGAGCAGGGCCGAGCAGGGGGCCGGGGCCCGTTGGTAGGTGGTCTCGCCCAGCATGGTGAGGGAGGTGGAGGTCGTCAGAGGGTGCCACGCCGGCAGTGCCTCAGCCCACTCGGCGGCCCGGCGCCGGACTTCGTGGGGCTCGCGGGCGTTGTAGCTCAGGTGGCCCGTGGATGGGTGCGGGCTGCGGCTGGGCTGGCTGTAAGCGTGGCCAGGGACGCTCCGCCGGTGCGCCTGGGGGGAGTAGTGCTCGCGGGCCTCGGGCCGGGAGCCCCGGGGCACCAGGGCAGGCGGGGGCTCGGAGCCCTCCAGGCCCCGCCGCCGCTGGTCCCAGGAGTCATAGAGGAGCTGGCCGCTTGAGGGGTAAGGGCTGAACCCTGTGGGGACCCAGGAGGGATTGGGGGGCAGACGGCGGAGGGGCGGTGGAGGAGAGGCCCACTGCTCTACCTCCATGCTGCCCCAGACCCGGGACTGGGAGCAGTGGGGCCCGCAGGACTGTAGCCGCAGCTCCGACTTGGCCTCCACGCGCTTGGGCATGCGGCGCAGCTCCGGTGAGAGGTAGAGGGAGGGTGGGGGCAGACTGGCCAGGATCCCGCCCCGGCGGCCCCACAGCCCCACGCTGGAGGGCAGGCCCCTCTGTGGGTAAAGCCCTCCCCAGCCGCCCCGTGGGTACTTGGGGTGTGGGAAGGCCAGGTCCTCCTCCTCCAGGTAGGAGTCCAGGTCCCCCCCGAAGGAGGGCACCACCCGCAGCTGGGACATCTTGCGGCCTTGACGGTGGCTGCGGAAGGCTGAGCGGTTTTGGCAGAAATGCTTCTGGTTCTTCGGCCCCCACTGGTGGCTGCAGGAGTCGTGGTGGTGGTGGTGGTGGCCGTGGCGGTGGCCGTGGCCGTGGTGTTGGCGGGGGCCACGGCTGCGGGGGCGGCGGCGGCAGGGGCGGCGGCGGCGGCAGGAGCGGGAGCTGCGGAGATGGTGGTAGGAGGAGGACGGGTAGCACACCGGCTGGGCCAGCTTCACTTCCATGGGCTCCAGGGTGCAGTGGACGTGGACGTCTTGGGGCTTGGCAGGGGGATCCTTGGTGGGACTTTCACAAGGCTGGGAGGTTTCATCTGGGGGTGACAAGAGTCTGTGAGGTCGGGACGACTGTCAAAAGAGCTCGGGGTTGGGAGCAGGACGGTATGGGTTTCTTGGGTTGTGCTGGTGACGTTGGGGTGGGAGGAAGGGGGCCGTGTCCCTGACCTCTCTTGCCGCCATACTTACTTTTCTGATTAATCCGAGGGGTCATCTTGTCTAAGGCATTCTGGAGCCCATGCCACATCTGGGGGTGGGGGGGGGCGGGAGTGAGGACCGGGCGGCTCTCTACCCGCCCCCCTGCCCCCGCCACACTCCTACCTGGTTCCCAGCCAAGAGCACACACCTGCAGGTGCAGGCACCCCCCCACACCCTCTTTGCCTGTGGGGGCGGCCCGCCGCCAGCACTGACCATGGTCACCACGTTGATTGCGATGTTCACCAGGATGATGAGGCCCACCAGCAGCAGCAGCACATCTTCGGGATCCTGCGGATGTTCCTGATACTGATTACAGCACCCCACGTTGTCATACCAGAGCTGGTTTTCCATGGCGGGGGGGCCCTAGGGCCACCTGGGCCACCGCCCCCCCCCCAAGCCCCGACCACACTGTACTCATGCCGGGACCTGGGGACAGCTACCAGCTGGTGAGGGGTCTGGGTCATAATGAGGCACATTGTGGGGAGTCACAATGCAGAGGTGGCCACTCTTATCCCCTCAGCTCGCCCTTAGATGGCCATGGCTGCCCTTGGCTGCCACTTGATGGGGCCCCCGTCCCCGGATATCCCAGAGTTCAATCTGTCTCTGTCTCCCACAGGGGCCTGCTTAAGTCGCCACCGGATTCGTGAGTTGAAAATAGGGTCGCTATAGTTGTAAGACAGTTTTCACAGGGCTTGAACGGTCCATAAAGAATTTACTCCAAGTCGTCGTTCTCATGAGACATCAAGGCAGCTTGTGGAGTTGGTCCCCTCGACCCATGCCTACTTGAGGCCAGCAGCTAGGGTGACAGCAAGAGTCCCCTCCGGGGTCACCCCACTGTGCCGTTCCCTCCCCGTCCTTCCTATTTCCCTGCGATGACTCCTCTAGCACCTACCTTCCCCCCCCCCCCCCCCCGGCCAAGGATTGCAGGCGACACGGTGTGGTCACCAAGCCCACTGGCCCCCTCGCTTTGGAGCAAGACTGACTTCCCACTCGCCGCAGTTGCTTTCATCTGCCAGGGACCACCCCCGACCGTGCTCTTTCTCCTTCCTAACCAACTGCCCTCCCACTGACCTAGCCCTCCCAGCCAGAGAACTGTTAGATGCCCCCTTAAGAAAACCTCCTGAAATTCACAAAGCACAGACATGTCATTGTTGACAAAGGAGACTTGTTCAGAAGCAGGTTCATCACTGGGGCCCCTGGAAGTGGCGCCCGGGGGCCCTTGAGTCATTTGTCTGCATGATGGGTGAACAACTCAATGGAAATAAGGCAACACCCGGTGGGCGTTCCCCTTCGAGCCCCTAAACACATAATGGGTGCTCGATACTCACTGAACGGAATCAAAGTGATCGATGATGTCGGCTGAAAGCAAACAGAGCAACAGGCCGGTTCACAGAAGGCCTGTCTGTCCACATTCTGCGCACGCATCTGCTACGGAAGGTGGGGTCCGTGGCCTTCAGCCGGGGCGCACTCACGTGGCTTCAGTTCCCAGGCGCACGGGTGGCCACGTGCATGTCCGCATGTCTGTGCATGCGCGTGCATGTGTGCGTGCGACGCGGGCCGTCTAGGAGCAGGGCAGGGCCTGCGTTCCCCTGCTGGCGTGTGGTTGGGATGCTCTGATGAGTTCCCGTGGTCGACTGAGGCAGGTGGGAGCCTGAGGGGCCGGGCTGACTACATGACCGTGAATAAGTCACTTTTCCTCCCTGAGCCTCGGTCTCCTCTTCGGTGACAGGCAGGTGCTAACCGCAGCAGCGAGGTCTCAGAGGGTAGCCCTCGAGAATGTCCCCCGTGTGGTCCTTGGCTCTAAGCCTGCTCACGGCTACAGGAGCTTCCAGTCCTGACTGGGGTGTGGGGAGGCCTGGACGCCCTCCCTCCCAGCAGCCCCGCTCAATGAAACCAGAGCTTGGGGCGGGGGCGGCGCACATCACACCTGGGGGCTGCAGCCCACCTGGGCTCTGGCCAAAACCAGGCCGCTGAGGAGCTAGGGCCACAGGGATGGGTTCTCCCCTCTAGAGCAGGTCAGCTTAAGGATCTGGGCCGGGACCTAGGGGGGCTGCTCTGGGCATGAAAGAAAACAGGGGAGCGGCAGGTGGGAACCTGCCTCATCAGGGGCTAGGAGAGAGCTGCGGGCAGGGCCCAGGGAAGCCAGGAGGTTGACAAGGGTCCTTGGGGCTCCTGAGGCCCCTGTGGCCAGGGAGACCCTTCTCTGAGTCACTGGGACCTCTGTGGGGGCCCTAGCTTCCCCAACACCACCGCGGACCACCTCCTCTTTTCCTTTTATTTTCGTCCCAGTCACCTCTCTGTCACAGAACGGTACACCCAGCCCTTGTTCGTCCCCTCGACGGCGTTGCTGGACGGGGAGCCCAGGGGGTAACAGTGGGACAGGGCCTCCACCTCGCGGGTCAGCTCTCGGAGCCGCCGCCGCACATCTCGGGCGTCATATACTACGCGGCCCGAGGAGCGGCGCCGGGGGATGTCGGGGACGTGGGCAGGGCCCAGGACCGGCGGCGGGGCCGCAGGGTGGGGGGCGCACGGCTCCGGCTCAGCCTGGGCCCCCGGCCCCACCCCGCTGTTCCTGTGGCTCAGGGCCTGTGGGCTGGGGGGCGGGGGGTTCACCGGGTACACGTAGGCCTCGAGGCCTAGCTCTGAGCGCATCTCCGCTTTGAGGGGCCCACCTTCCACGGCCTGCTGGAAGCGAATGGTCTGGGGAGGGGGCTGCGCGGTGTCCTGGGGCCAGGGAGCCCAGAACCCCTGCGTGGACTGAAGGCCTTGCCAGTCTACGGGCTGATCCCAGTGGTGGGAGCAGACTGCTGGGTGCTGGTGTGGGGGCTTTTCCTCGTCGTCCGAGTCGGGGACCCAGGCTGCCGGGCGGTGGGCACGGCGGCCTGAAGAACGGCGGTGGCGGTGGCGGCGACTGGGCGGGGGGGTCACGGTCATTTTCACAGGGTCCATGGTACATCGGAGGTGGACTGCAGGGGCGCTCTGCTTCGGAGGCTGGGGCGGCTTCCCCGGGGAGGATGGCTTAGAAGCTTCTGTAGATCAAGGAGAGGCGGGAGGCTGGTGGGAAGGCTGGCGGGTATGCAGGAGCAGGGGGGAGGCTGCACCGCTGAGAGGGGAAAGCAGGAGGGGAAGGGGCCTGCTTTGGCTCAGGGCTGGCTCGCCAGGTTCCTGCCTCTCCTGTGCCCCCCGCCCCCCACCCCCGGCCCCCCCGCTTACCTTTCTCATAAACAATGTGGAACACTTGGTGTAAGAAGCCACGGAGTCTGCGCCAGAGCTGGGTGAGGGAGGACACAATGACCCCGGGCCGGCCCTGGCCACCAGGCCTCCCGCCGCCGCCGTCCGGCCAGCGCCCACCCGCCTGGCCCCACCCTGACCAGCGTCACCATGTTGATGCTAATATTAATGCAGATGACGAGACCCAGTAGCAACAGGATGGAGTTGCCCAGGTCCTGACAGTTGTTGCTGTTGGAGCTGTGATACGACGCCCACCCGGGCCGTGGCCGCTCAGCCATGGCCATGGGGGTCCCTAGGGCCACCGGGGCCCCTAGGCCCCCAGCCCACTGTGCCCACAGTATCCACCAGCCTGCCTGCCTGCCCCAGGGGCTCCTGGGGGCAAGCGGGTCACAATGATGCCGGGGCACTCCCTCACAATGTGCCAAGAGGCAGCGTCTTGGGCTCGTGGGTGGCCCTCCAGCCTGGGCCCAGGCCTTGGCAGAGGCCGAACCCTTCACCTGGCATGCCTGTCGCCTGGACCAGCCCGTGCGCCCCCTGGCCTGTCGGGGGTCTGCCCCTACGAGCGCAGACTCTTCCTTCTTTATACCAGCCTCAGGCCTCTGCGCACACCTGAGCCCCGATCAGAACTCCCCACACAACCCCACTACCATGGCAACTGTACCCCAGCACCCACTCCCCCCTTTCTGCACTCTGAGCTGCTCCCCGAAAAGGGCTGTGGGCTCAGACCACCTCCCTCTCCCTCACCGGCCGAGTGGAAGACCTGAGGCTTAGTTCCTCGAAGCGCCCCCTGCCCCACCACAGCAGGCACAACCAACAGTTAAATTTTTATATTTACAATATTCTCTTCATCTTTTGCCAGGTTTAAAAATGTGTACAGAGCCGCGAAGGGTTGGGGCAGGGATGTGGGATTGTCTGGGGGTTGTTCTGGGGAGAGGGGCTGGGCATTGGAGTCCGTGGCTGAATCATGGGGTCCCCCAGCCCCCCTCCCATGCCCCAGTTTGGGGGGGGAGCGTCTGTCTACAAGGTTCAGGGCCCAGGTCCCTAGCATTTAGAGGGCATGGCCATTTGGAGAGGAGCTAGACCAGGCAAGAGGAGGGGTCATAAAAGAACTAAGTTTCCATGGGGGAAGGTGGGAGAAGGGACAGTCAGGAGGCAGAGTTCTGGGGAGCCAAGACCAGGGATTCCGGATTTGGGTGTCAGTGGAAGACAGCCCCCCACCCCCTATTAAAGTTTGGCACTAACGAACCCGCCCCCGGCAGATAAGGACTTTCCTCCACTGGTGTCCCTTAAAACCCTACCTGACACCATTCTCCCCAGAGGCCCAAACCCTTTCTCCCCAGGCGATTCCTCTCTGGGGCTGTCACCCGCACACGACCTTTCAGATTCGCCCTGCTGCTGTCTGCCCAAGCCCCATCCCACCGCCCCCTCCATCTGTTCTCAGCACTGCTGACCTCATTCTCTCCCCAGCCTGCCCCGTGAAGCCTTTCCCCCTGTGCCCTCTTTCCGCGGCTCCTTTCCTTCAGCCCTGGCTGAGGGAAGGGGGGCCTCGTCAAAGAAGGGGTGGGTGGCTAAGGGGAGAAGGTGTTCTGACACTGACACTGGATGGCTTCAAGGAGGGAGACAGAGAAGAGAGGAGGGACACTGAGGCAGAGAGGGAGGGATGAGACACAGGGAAGGGAGGAGAGACACAGGCAGGACCCCTTTCGCTGCCACTTCCGTGCCCCATATCCCATTTGTCCCCATATTTACCTGCCCTGGCCCAGGCCTGGGGGATCCTTGGAACATTTTGGGGGTCTCCCCCCAAAACCCACCTAATCCAGTTTGGCACGGATGAGCAGTAGTCTGAGAACTGAGGGAAAGGCTGTTCTCAGACCCCAGCGAGGGCTTTGGTCAAACATGCATGGCCTCCGTGGGTGGCATGCCATGCCCCCCAGACTTGGCAGCTTTTGGGTGGGGGAGACCAGCCGTGGTCTGCCCCCAGGATTTGTACCCTCCCCGCTCCGCTTCAGTCAGTCTGAAGTCTGTTCCCACCTACTGGGTGGGGAGGAGCTAAGTGCTAGGCCTCAGGTCTGGGGGACCATGGGGAGGGGGGAAGCTGGCGGGAAAGGGGCTGTCTGCATGGGAAAACACACATCCACATGCAAGAACATGTTTCCACTCAGAGAGATGTATCCTGGACCGGTGGGAAAACAAGTTCCCAGGCAGCCCAGGGACGCACGGATCTCCTCCCTTCCCCCGGCAGGGAATCCCACCCAGAGCACCGGCTTCATCTGACATCGGCCACGGGGGATAAACATGCTTCGCTGGGGCAGGTGGGGGGGCACACAGTGGGAGTTGGGGGGGGGCGACTTGATTTCCTCGGTTCCTTCCCAAGGGGCACTGTCCGGGGACACACCACTTCCCCGGGGTCCCCCAGGGGGGGGGGGGGGGGGGGGGGGGAGGGGGAGAAGGCAGGAGGGAATGGGATTCTGGGGTACAAATCCCCGCAGGAATTCTTTTGAGGGGGCCAACATGTGTCCAGGGCGGCAAAAAAAACACCTCACCCTGCACATGGGAAAACACACCCCCTCGTGAGAAAGCACGCCTCCACGTGGGAAAACACGCCTCCACGTGGGAAAACACGTCCACGTTTCCACACACCCAAGACTGGTGTCCCAATGGAGGGGCCGGAACTCCCCCCAGCTGTTCTGAGGCCCCGGTCCAGAGAAGAGGACGGGCCTCTTGGCATGGGAAAGACACACATCCCGGTGCAGAAACCCATGTCCACCTGGTGCTCCCACCGCGGGGCATCTCCAGAGCGAGAAGCCTGTGGCCAGTCCTCCTCCCTGCCTTCTGGGCGGCACTGCCCCCCGAGGGCGGCGGCCATGGCCACGGCGACGGCGATGGCGGCAGCAGCAGAGGCGGGGAGGGCTGGGGAGGGGGGCCTCCCCCACCAGCCTCCCCCTATACCCGAGTGGTGGAGTGGGGGTGCGGTAGCGTGTTGTTGTGGCTGGTAGCGGTGGGGGGCGGCGGGGGGAAGGGCCCGAAGGGGTGCAGGGAGGGGGGCGGCGGGGGCGGCGGGGGCCCCAGGCCGCTGGGCAGCAGGGTCAGGGCCCCGGGGGCCAGCAGAGGTACGTCGTCCGGGGCCCGGCGCAGGGCCAGGGTGTAGTCGGGCGGGCAGGCGGGGCGCAGGGCCTCGGCGGGGTCCGCCCCGACGCCCCCGGCCCGCTTCAGCTGCAGGGACACCAGCTCCTCCTCGGGCGGCAGCTCGCGGCCAGCGACGGGGAGCAGGGGGCCCCCGCCCGGCACCCCGGAGCCTGAGCCGCCGGGGGGGGCTGAGCCGCCGGCACCGCAGCTCCTGCCGCCGGTCCCGCTTGTAGTAGAGCGCGGCGAAGGCCAGGATGTTGAGGAAGAGGAGCGAGGCGCCCACGGCCACCGTGACGCTGAGCTCGGTGGAGTAGTCTCGGGAGTCCCCGGGGAAGCGGTCGTAGGCGCGGGGGCCCGGCTCGGGCTCCGGCTCAGGCGGCAGCGTGGCCGGCGGCGGCGGGCGGCGCGTGCCTGGGGCGCCGGGGGGGTGGGCGCGGCGGCCAGCGCGTGGCATAGGGGGGCAGGCGCGTGGTGGTGGTGAAGAGCTCCGTGTGCAGGTTGTGCAGGTGCGGCACGAGCTCCAGCCAGAAGGCCACCTTGTTGGCGCGGTAGTTGTCGCGCACGCGCGGCTTCAGGCCGATGTGCAGGTACTGCTTCTCCTTGCTGTTGAACTTGCTCCACACCACCTCCTCGAAGCGGTTGGGCTTGGTGTGGATGAACTTGGTGTCCTGTGGCACCGGCTGGTTGGGGTCGCTGTGGGCACAGGAGGGCGGGGCGAAGGAGGAGTGAGGGGGAGGCCCGGGCGCATGTGTGGGGGAGGGGTGGGCAGGGAGACCCACAGAGACGCGGGGGGCAAGAGGGCCCTGAGACAGAAGGAAAGGCGGAGAAGCAAGAAGGGAGAGGCAGAAGAGACAGGGACTGACAGACAGGCAGAGGTGAGGTGGGAGGGGCAGACAGGCAGAGGTGAGGTGGGAGGGGCAGACAGGCAGAGGTGAGGTGGGAGGGGCAGACAGCAGAGATGAGGACTGAGGAGTAGAGACAGAGATGAGGACAGAGCGGCAGAGACAGGCAGAGATGAGGTTGGAGGGGCAGAGACAGAGATGAGGTTGGAGGGGCGGAGGCAGGCAGAGATGAGGACAGAGGGGCAGAGACGGGCAGGGAGCTAGCTGGCGAGAGAGGCAGAATCTGAGACTGAGGGAGAGAGACACGGTTAGGAACGGAGAGACAGAGGCAGGGGACAGCCAGCCAAGGTGAGAGCAGCAAGCAAAAAGCTTGAATCAGTGGATTCAAAGAGAGAGAGATGTAAATAGTGACAGACACAAACTCTCACACAGAGACGCAAGCCAGGGCATCAGAAGGAAAACAGAATGCCCGGAGAGAGGGAGGAAGAGGCCCAGAGAGACAGACCCGGAGCTGAAGCCAGCAAGGAAGCCCAGGCAATGATGGAGGAATGACCGTATGCGGAGTGGGGGGCGGGGCGCTAAGGATGGCGGGGGTGTGTGCCCGCGCCTTGGCCTGCAGGGGGGCCCCCCCAGCCCCACTGGCCCTCACCCAGTCTTGGCGAAGTTGGTCCAGTAGGTCATGACCACAGCGCTGAGCATGACATCATTCTTGGAGAAGTTGCAGGGGAAGAGGTCGGTGGCACCCACCATGGGCACGCCAAAGACGTAGGGCAGCTCGTCCCCGTGCGCTGCGTCTGCCCACTCGGGCCGGCCCTCGGCCTGGCAGTGGTGGTAGAAGGTATAAAAGTAGACAGGGGACTGGTAGTCAGCGTGTAGCTTGGCGGTGGCCACAGCCGGTGCCACCCACTGGTGGTCTGTAAAGAGTGCCAGCAGGGTCTTTCTCCGCATCTCGCCATTGTCCCGGTCGGCCCAGTCCGTGTACATGAACTTGATGGTCTCCCGAAGCACATCCTTGCCCTCCGGGTAGCCGTACAGGTTGTCCACAAAGTTGGAGACGGTGAAGTCAAAGGCGCTGGCGGACACGCCGTCCTCGCTCTCCGCGGAGTCCTCTACGAACTTGAGGCCCTCTCCTTGGTTGACGCCAATGAGCATGTCGTAGTTGAGGAACTCCCCCTGCTGCATGAGGATCTCAGGGTCATCGGGGACGACGTCACCGTCCACCACGGGCCCAAAGGCGATGTGGTAGCTGGGGAGAAGCGGTCAGGGTCTCGTCACCTTCTCCCTGGCCTCCTCTCAGCTCCTAGCCTGCCGGGCCCTTCTTTCTGCCCTGGGTGAAATCTCCTGAGTCCTTCGGGGCACGTGGCCTTTTGGGGAGTCTTCCCTGATGCGCCTCGTGGCCCCTCATGCACCCTTGCTCTGTTTGGGCGCCTGCACTTGGGGCGGGCTCCCGAGGGAAGGAGGCTGGGCTGGCAGAGGGGCCTGAAGCCGATCGGAACGCCCGCGGGCACCTCTCACCCTCAACGTCCTGGGAACTGGCAAGGAAAGTGGAGGCCCAGCCCTGCCCGCTCCCACCCCCATACCGGGCGGGCTGCACGTCCTGGTCCACCAGCTCCCGCGAGGGCTTCCGGCGCAGGCACTCCACGGCCTCCGCACTGTCCTCCCGGTCGCAGCCCACTTTGGCCGCCAGCAGCCGCGTGTACTTGAGCGGCTGGTAGTTGACCGACCAGCTGGAGATGGCCGTGCCGCTCTGGGCGATGGCCTTCTGGAACAACCCTGACAGGACAGGGCGGGCTTCAGGCTGGGCTGCCTCTGCCGAGGGCGGGAAGGGGGAACCTGGTGGGGTGGGCGTGTGGGAATGGGGATGGGAAGGGCAGGCCACAGTGGGGGGGGGGGTGCGTACCTTCTGAATGGTGAGAGAGGATCAGAAGGTTGACACAGGAGGCCCCTGCCCCTGATCCGAAGATGGTGATGCGCTCGGGGTCACCCCCAAAGTGGGCGATGTTCTCACTGAGCCAGCGCAGGGCCTGGATCTGGTCCAGGAGTCCATAGTTGCCTTTGGCCGCCTGGTCCCCGGTGCTGAGAAAGCCTGGAAGCACAGGAGGAAAGGGGCTTCCTGGGGGTGTCAGAGCACCCTCACCCCCCTTCTGGGCAGCTCCGTCCAGCCCAGAAGCCATTCTTCTTTTGCCCCGTCTAGAGGAACACTGCCCCCTGCCCCACCCAGACTCCAGGCCCTCGAGTGGCTGCCCGCCCTCACCGAGCACCCCAAGCCGGTAGTTGAGCGTGGCTACAATGACGTTGCCGTAGGCAGCCAGGACGGAGCCGTCGAACATGTTCCCAGTCCCCTCCATGTAGGAGCCACCGTGCAGAAACAGCATCACTGGCTTCTTCCCGGAGTCCCGGATATCTGTGTGGGGAGGGGGCGGGCGGTGGTGGGCCAGGGTTGGGGGACAAGAATATGGTCAGACCGGCCCCAGCACCGCCCAGCTCCTGGGCCTGCAGAGGACCAGCCCGGAGCTCAGGGGACATGTCTCTCCCGTCCCTGCGGGGGGCAAGACCGGATTCCCCTCCCTCCCTCCCCAGGAGCCCTGGCCAAAGGTCCCACCCCACCTCCTGCCGGCCTGCACCACGGCACTCCTCCAAATGCCAGACAGACCTTCCAAGAAGCCTAAGAGGTGGGGGGGGCGACCCTCCCCAGGGCATCTGCTGGATGCAGGGGACCCCCTCCCCACACACACACAGCAAATCTCCTTCCTGCTCGGAGGAAGAGCAAAAACTCCCGAGGCTGACTCTAGCACTAGAGATGCTGGAAGGGTCAGGGCGGTTCCTCGGACTCAGGCCTTGGGTCTCAGGTCCACGTGGCAGCCCGGTCTGTGGGTGAGGGGTGCCAGCCTAGGGTCCCTGGGGGCCTGGTCTCCTCCCTGCCCTAATTCCTTTCTAGGTCACCTCCCCAGTTACCATGGCAACCCCCAGCCTAATTACCCTGGTAGGAGGACGCAGGGTGGGAAAAAGCCTGCTTGATAAAGCCAGGGTACAGCTCTTTAGTCCCAGGCCTGCCCCCCCCAACACTGGCCTGACCCTGGCTTCTGCACCGGACGCCCCTCTTGCCCTGTCCCCAAAGGATCCCATGAATCACTGGGCTGAGACATGACGGATTCCAGAAGAGGGGGGAGTCTGGGAGGGCTTGCCATGGCCCCCAAGGCAATACCAAGTACCTTCTTAGCAGCCCCCCATGATTCCACCACGGCACCCGGCTGGGGTCCCCCATGGCCCACAGGCCCTCCTCTCTCGCAACACTCGCAATCCCTGACTAGCCTGGGCCTCCAAGTCCCCAGCGGCTCTGCTCACCTCCGTCCTCCCGCTAGAAACTTTCTCCTGCCAGAAGGTGAGCCCATAGGACACTGAGAGGTTCCCCCCACCCCTGCAGACAGCTTGTGGCCTCCAGTCTCTTAAGACCTTCTCTGCCACCTCCCTCCACCTGGTGGGCTCTACCCTCTCCGTGTCCTCCCCAAACCCTGCTCTTGCCCTCCTTCTGGAACCTTTGGTGGCCTTCCAGCCAGACTCAGGTGGAAGCCTCCTCCCTGCAAGGCCCTCTCTTCAAGTCCTCAGTTAAACCCCTCCTCCCCACCCTGCACCTCCACTCCCAGTGTTGGGGGAGGAGGGGGTTGGAAAGGGAAGGAGCAGGGAGGGGGGGCCGGGGCAACAAGAAATTCAAAACCAACAACAAAAAAACAGGATCAAGAAAGAAGAAAGAAAGAAAAAAACAACAACAACCAAAAAGCGAGAAGCTCTCGGGGGCGGGGGGGCAGATTCAACAAGAAAAGAAAAAAAAACCAAAACCAAAAAACCAAAACCAAAAAACCAAAAAGATCCTTTTTTTTTTTTTGAAAAAAAGAAAAAAAGAAAAAAGTTTTTTGCATTTTTTTTTCAAAATTTTGTGGTGAAACTTCAAGATATTGGGCCCTGTTTTCAAAAATTTCCAGATTCTTTAATGCGCTTCAAATGTTTGCGTTTTCTGCATCTGACAGGCTTTTGAAAATTTTAGGTTTGTTTCTGACATTTCAATGGTGCCATCAATTTGCCAACTTAAATTGTTTTTTTTTTAAATGTAGTTTTACTCCAAATTAAAGTTGGTTTTGTTTTGTTTTGTTTTTTCAAATGTTACATATCGCAAGTTTCCAAACAGTCCAAATTGCTGCTGAACTCTAAACGTTTTATCCAATTCTTTGGTGGTTTTTTTTTCCCCCCTCTGACATTCCAATTTCTTTTTTCACTTAGATTTTGGCCGTGTTTGGCTTTGCTTGCAGGTTCACTAATGGGTCCAACATTGTTCAAATTTCGTTTGAAGTTTTCGTAATTCTTTTTTCCAATTATTACAAATTTTTCTTTTCTTTTCTTTTTCGTTTTTAGTTGGGAGAAACGACTGGGGGGGGCCTTGAGGGCCGCGGGGGTGGGAGGGGTATTTAGTTAGGGGCGGGCCTTGAGCGTCCTCTAATCAGCAACCACATGCAGCAGCGGGGTTTTTAAATCTACCTGTGTCTGGCGGATTGAGCGTCGCCTCGTCACGTTTTTTTGTGAGCGGACCTAAGACCGGGAACACAAAACAGAGAAAAAAGGACAATTTTGTGGGGAAAGATGGGGGTCGGGGGGGAGGTGGTGGATGGGGAGGGGAGGACAGAAAGCAGAAAAGGGGAGGGTGGAGGGCAGAAAAAATAAGCCAAAAAAAGCAAAATTCGTTTGCAAGAAAAAGAAACCAAGAAAAGAGAAAAACGTTTTCTACAACCCAAATTTGTTTCCCCTCCCCGGAAAAAGTCATGCCCCAAAGAAAAGGCTGGGTTTGGGGGGTGGGGTGGGCTGCCTGAGTGGGCTGAGGCCTGTTTTAAGACATAGCGACTTGGCTTGGAGACGTGTTTGCTAATTGCTGGAAACGAAATGGTGTTAGAGGTGGGGGTGGGGTGGGGAGGGGAGGCCCACCCCAAGCCCCAAGCCCCAAGCCCCAAGCCCCAAGCCGGGGAGGCCACGGCCAGCTGTGCCGCCAGCTGTGCCACCAGCGCCTCCACTCACGCCCGGCCCTCTCTGGGGCCAGCCCATCACCTGCCTGCTCCCCCAGGCTGCGAGGGAGGGGCAGCAGCAGAAAGGGCCCATCTGGAAGATCTGAAAGGCAGAGCGTAGGGTGGGACTGGGGGCCGCCCGCCCCTGCAGCTCACAGCCCTTCAAGCCCTGAGCTCCCCACTGGAGTGCTGGGGCCAGGTCAGCAAGGGCTGCCTGTCCCCCTGAGCAGCCTCTCACCTGGCCAGCATTCCTCTCCCATCCGCACTTGGGGACCTGGCTTCTCACCCCACCTCCCCGATGTGGGGCAAAGCAGGGAAAGGGGTCATCAGGTCTTGCCCTCCTCTCCACCTCTTCCCTCGGCACCCCCCAAGCCCAGCCCTCACCCAGGCCTATTCTCCCCGCACGGAGAACAGTCTACGCCCCACCGGGGACATGAGCACCTCCTGCCCCCTGGCCCACCCAGCCCCCGGCCCAACACTGCTCTAATGCCAGAAAGCCCCCCTCCCCAATTTGGGGTTCAGTCCACAAATAGGGAACAGGAAACACAGCGCCCTGAGCCACCCTGACACATAAGGGGCCAGGAGGTGCTGGCAGGTATGAAGTGTGCCCCTGGTCACGGAAAGACCCCAGGCAGGGCTCAGAGTTTGGTCCCAGGCTCCTTGCAGAAGGGGGAATCGGTCGGGGCGAAAAGCCGGAAGCCAGAAAGCAGAGGGGGTTCCCTTCACTGATTGGCTTCTCCTCATTGGCATGGAGAGGGATGGGTCATCGAGGTCCAGGCCAGCCTCTGGAAGGCTTCTCCCAACTGGTGATGACGGCCCCATAGGGACCCATTAGGATTGGGGTCTGTTCTCTACAACAGGATGGGGATGGGGATGAAGTCAGCAGGGCACGAGTGAGCATGAGATTAATGTGTGAGTGTGTGTGTGTGTGCTCATGCCTGAGTCAACCTCTTCCTTGCAGAGCTGGTGTGAAGATTCAGTGAGATCACCTGCATGTGTCAGGCCCCAGGCAGGTCTGTGATAAGCGATGGTTAAAAATACAGAAGGTGTGGGCATAGGTGGTGTGGGGGCAGGGTGGACATTGTGTCTGGAGGTGCTGGGCTGGACAGCTCATTGGTGGGAAGTCTGGAATGTATGGTCCATGTGAGGGGCGAGGGGATAGCCCACAGAGGGCAACACCGGCGTGGACAGCCTACGAGGAGCCAGGAGCCCGGGGGAGAGCCCACGAGTGGAAAGCACGGAGATGGACAGGCTGTGCGGAGGTCCTGGGGCAAATGATTCAGAGGCCATTGTGGAGGGCAGGCTGCCGGGGCAGGGGGCCCATGAGAGGGCAGGGGGATGTGGAGTGGATGGCTCTCCCGTGGAGGGTGTGACGGTGTTGGGGAGGGCGTCTGGAGTGTACTGGGGTGAAGAGTGGATCAGGGTGCCTGGAATGGGGATGGGGTTGGAGCAGGGGATCCTGTGTGCGTTGCGGGCCTGGGTTGCGGAGGCATGGTTACCATGGGAGGGGTGGGACTGGGTTAGGGTGCACGGCTGATAGGGAGTGGACGGCGATACCCGAGCAGCTGGGAGTGAGGTGTTCGAGTGCTCGATCTGCGGGGAGGGTATAAGCTTGCTGGGCGTGCTGTCCCAGCCCGAGCTGGTACACAGGGGTTCTCTAGGCAGAGCTGGTGTAAGCGATGCTTGGAAGTGTTGAGGGCTTTGGGGGCTGTGGTGTGAGTGGCCACATAGAAGGTTACTAGGGCCAAGGTCTCTGTAGGGGTGTTACTAGGACACATGACTTGTATCCGGGGATACTGGCGAGCACGGGTCTAAGCGGGCAATAGGGTCCATAGCTTCCGAGAGGCGCTGGGGTGTGTGCTAAGTGCGGGCACTGGGCATCTGGCTATGTGGGCGTTGGAGCACGTGGTCAGTGTGCAGGCTGGTGGGGTTCCTGACCCCGCATGCTGACGAGTTGTGGTTCCCGGGGTATCGTGGTATGTGCACACCTGACGTGCGGGTAGTGGGGGCATACGGTGCCCGTACAGGGGTTCCTGGGTACCAGGCCTGTGTGTACATACAGTTGGCAGAAAACGGCCTGCGGGGGATGCTGTAGGAGTGGGGGGTCCCTGTGGTAGTGCTGGGGTGTTCTGGAGCAGTGATACGGAGAGTCAGAAGGATAACATGGGGCTGTTCATGAGGCTGGCCTTGGGGCAGGCTGAAGTTGGGCTGAGCACCTCAGCAGGAGACAGGCAGGTACTGTGAGACATACTCCCGGGGCTGAAGGTTGGCTGGTGGACAACCTTCCAGGATGTTGTGCTGGGGGCTGGGAGCACTGCGGGGGCAGGGGGTGAACGGGACAACTCCTTCCCCAGCAGAGCCAGTCTGTTAGAGTGGGGGGAGCCCGGAGGGAAAGATGTTCTCATGAGGATGGGTGGGCTGTGCTGTGAATGAGGGGGGCTGTGTAGGGATCAGGGGACAGAGCTTTGGAAGGAAAGGGCACTAAGCTCGGGCTGGTGCTGGGCGGGCAATGGTGCAACACACAGAAGGGTGCCTGTGCACCCAGGGAGGAAGAAGGAGACTTCTCTGTTGTCTCTGAGCTGTAGAAGGAACCAAAGGGGGTACTGCTCAGGGACAAGCCCAGGCCTGGGGTGGGAGGTGGAGCAGTGGCCGGAGTGGGCGTCTAGGCAGGGCGAGATGCTTCCAATGCCCGCTACCCATCGGGAGCCAGTGTGCGTGTGCCTTGGCGGGGATGGGGTCTTTAAGCCCAGCTTGGTACCTGTGGCTCACCCTGCGGGCACCAGGACCTTCCAGGGTGGCTGTCTGCAGGAGCGTTCCTGCGACTGCCTGGCAGGGCCCCGTCCCACCCTGGGAGGGGCCGCGCAGCCTGCAGGGACCCGCGGCCTCTTGCGGGGCCGGGCCAGTGCCACGGGGTGGAGGGTCTGCGTGCACGCGTGTGGGCTGCGTCCTCGGGGTGCCCAGCCTGGTGCCCGCGCCCTTACCGTCCTCGGTGGGCACGTAGAGGTTGAGGTACAGGCAGTCTTCGCTCTGGTTCTGCACATAGGTGGCGGCCGCCTCCAAGTTGTCGGTGAACCACACGGGCAGCATGATGGCGGGCAGCGCCCCGTGCAGGTTCTGCGGGCAGGCGGGCGGCAGGGTGGTGGCGTTGCGCACGCCGGGCCACGAGGCGGGGGCCTCGGGCGGCTGGAAGCGGCGGGCGCCCAAGGGTGGCGTGGCGTAGGGAACGCCCAAAAACTGCACGACGGGGCCCAGGATCTCGTTGTTGAGCTCGCGCCGCACACCGCGCACTCGCCCATAGGCCGTGTTCACCACTGGGAAGCGTTCCTCCCCGAGGCTGCTGAGGCCCAGGACCGGGCCCCCCGGGGAGCCGCCACTGGGACCCCCTCCCCCCCCGTTGAGCCCCTGCCAGCCCCACCAGACACAGCGCCAGGAGCCACATGCTGATCGGGGGACCCCCCCTCCCTCCCCGGGACCCCCCCCCTCGGAGAGAGAGAGAAGGGGGGGGGAGAGGGAGGGAGGCCCCCCCTCGCCCCAGTAGGGAGGAGGGGGCGGGGGAAAGGAGGGAGGAGGGGGGTGGGGAGGGACCTGGGTTAGACTGGACAGAGAGAGGGTCTGTTCCTCTCCATGGAGGGGGCAAGGGGTGGGGAAGGGGAAGGAAGTGGGAGAAGGTGAAGGCAGGCCCGGACTGCAGGGTGGAGGGATGGGGTGTGCAAGAGACAGACAGACAGACAGACAGAAAAATACAGAGAAGTGGAAGAAGGGAAGGGAAATCGGACAGGGCAGACAGAAGGGAACAGGGAAACAAGAGACAAGTGGTTAGTGACTTGGAATTCAGACCAAGTTGCCCCCCTTCTGCCACCCTCAGGCCCCCTGCCGCCCCCACCAACCCCAGCAACCCCCATCCCCAAAGCAGGGACCCAGATAGAAAAGTCTAAGGCAGGGGATAGGGTGGGGACGTGATAGACGCCCAGGACAGAACCAGAGGAGGAGGGCCAGCTCCCTGGACCCCGCACGCCCACCCCCCCACCGCCCTTCCAGCTGCTTTATCCCTCCCAGGCAGGCTCTCCTTGGGGACTCAGGAGTCCCAGTTCCCACCTCCCTGGGAGGGATGAGATAGACAAGGAAGAGAAAATAAAAATACCAAGTCATTAATCAGCAGGAAGTAGCGGGTTTGTTTATACGTGTTAATTACTCCTGAGCTGTAATTTCAGGGCACTGAACCGCCACTCCAGGCCATTCTTGGGGCCACACAGTCCAAGCACATTTTCCTCCCTTCAACAGCCCATTCCCTAAGGATCTGTGCACCAGAGGAGGGGACGGATCCCTTTCCCCCCAGGTCTTCCTCGTTTCTTCCATCAGAAGTTAAGGTGCCTTGAGGCAGGGGCTGGAGCAGGGAGGGGATGCTGCTGGAGGGGCAAATCCAGGGACAGATGCGTGATCCTGCAGCCGGTTGCTGGGCGACGGGATGCTGCCCCGCAATGTTACCTCGGCAACCGGCTGCAGCTTTAACCCTGGAGGGGGTCTGGAGGAAGAGGGAAAGGGGCTGGTTTGGTTATGGGGTCCATTCAGGGCAGGAGGGCAGAGGCGTGAGTGAGAATACTAGAGTTTTCCCCAACCTTAGCGGAGAGAAAGAAGTGTATATGTTGAGGGGAGAGGGAGATTGGGGCATAGAGAACCCTAAAGACCCGCCTCTTGCCCCTTGTCGGCCAATCAGAGCCTAGCCCTAGTGACCAGGCCTCTGGCTGGGGAGAAGGGGTGCTGAGGTGGGTTTGGAGGGCATCAGATGCAGCCACCGACACCCCCCCGCCCGGACAGTCTCAAACAGCCCTGGAGCCCAGATGCCTCTTCCACGCATGGCGTTCTGACCCACGTCCTGGGGGCAAACCTCGGCTTTCTTCTAGTCCCATCCCAGCTCTTTACCTCCCCTTCCCCTTGCCAGCCCCCCCCCACAGTTGCTGTCCTGATGCCTGGATGCTCAGGACAGCAGGGGCAGGAAGAGAGACAAGATCCGACCAAAGGGGCAGACACCCAGGTCATTTC
Source organism: Lontra canadensis (assembly GCF_010015895.1). NCBI lineage: Eukaryota > Metazoa > Chordata > Mammalia > Carnivora > Mustelidae > Lontra > Lontra canadensis. The sequence continues at coordinate 2,227,573 of NW_022631104.1, read as the reverse complement.
AGCAAGCACCCCTGCACCCCCCCACCCCGCAGCCGCCAGAGCTGTTTGCTGACGCGGGCTTTTCGGAGCCAGGCTCTCTGCAGGTGTCAATTTATTCCAGAGATGAGGACACAGGAATCCTTACCACACACACCCAGTCATGCCCTCCCCCTCTCCAGGTCCTCTTAAGCTCCTGTCCCCCATCAGCAGGAGGGGGCTTGGGGCTGGCTCCCTCAGGATCTCCTCTGTCCATGCAGGGCTGTGTTCTGCTTCCATATCCCTACCCCCCCACCCCCTCCTACTAACACGGTCTGACTCTGCCCCCCCCCCCCACTTCAGGTACTTTGGGCCGCGGGCCTCCTGACTGCCAGCTTCTTTCCCTTCTTCCCTCCCACTGGAGCCCTCCCCCCATCGCTCTCCCCTCCATAGCGCTCCCTGAGAGCATCTTTCCCGGCCTCTTCCAGCTTGCTCCGGCTTCTGCCTTCAGTCTTTTTCCATCTCTCTCCTCTACATCTCCCTCCTCGCCCGTTTCTCATCTCTCTCCTTCAAACCTCTTCCCCACGTTTCTCCCCGAAGCCCCTTCTCTCTCTCTCTCTCCCTCTCCCCTCTTTCCTACCTCTGTCTCCCCCATTTTCTCTCCCCATCTCTGTCTGCCACATCTTACTCCCCCTCCTTCTCCCTATCCCCCTCTGCCTTGCTCTCTCCATTCCTGCCCGGGCCTGACTCCCCCAGCCGGGGAGAATTGAGGGAGTGGGGCTCAGGCCGCAGCCCCCCCCCCTTCCTGCAGTGGGGAAAATGGCTTGGCCGGGAAGGGGAGGAGGAGGGGGAGGGGGAGATGGGAACACACGGGGTCTGTGGGCCCATTCAAAGGATCATTCATGGGCTGGAGAGAGGCAGAGACAAAGAGACCGAGACGCAGAGACACGGCGAGAGCATCCCTAGGCGGAGACACGCAGACAGAGCAGGCTGGGGGGAAACCAGGCGCAGGGAGAGAGATGGGGAAAAGGAGACCCCAGTGGACCGCCACGCACCCCCCTCCTCCCGGCCCGGCTTAGCTCCTACCTGGCTCAGCCCTGGGGCCGTGGTGCCTCCATCCAGGGCTCCGAGTAGGGGGCGGACGGGCTTCGGGAGGGGGGGCGGCGGCCTCTGAGCCCCCGCGGCCCCGCAGGCCCAGCCCCCGCCCGCAGCGCCTCACCGGGCGGGGGAGGGGGATCGCCCCAGCCCCGGGGGGGCGGGGCCGGGATCCAGTCGATCCCCGGGGAAAGGAGAGGTAGGGGATGGGGTCAGGAGGAACCCGAGAACAGGGAACCCCGCAGTGGGGCCGGAAGAGCGAAGAAGGGGCAACAAGAAAGGACTGGATTGGGGATCCACTGGCTCCGTGGGCCGTCTTCGAGGGACCAGAAGGTGGTACAGGCGGAAGATCCTAAGGGATCGGGTGCGGGAGGAGGTGTCCACGGCAATCCCCAGGGGCCAGGAGCCCGGGAGCGCAGGATCTGCGGTGCAGGGGCCGGGATCCAGCCGGAATCCTCGGGGAGGGGGAGGGATCTAGTCGATCCCGAGGGCGGGCGGGAGGGGGAGGTCCAGGGAGTCAGAGGAGGGCGGGAGTCGAGTCTGAAGCCCCAGGGTGGGGGTCGACAGGGCTCCTAGGAGGAGAAGCGGGGGTAAGGGGGAGGATTCGGGGGACGCTCAGCAGCCAGGAGGCCCGGACTCCTGGCTCCGCGCGCCAGGGCCCACCCGCCCCGCGTCCATCCCAGCCCGAGAGTGATGATCCGCCGGCGGAGCAGCCGCAGCAGCCCCGCGCGTCACCGCGCGGCCGCCTCCCCCGCCCCCTGCGGAGAGAGCGGCGCACACCCCTCGCTCGCACCCGCCTGCCCGCCCGCCCGCCCTCCAGAGTGTGGGGGGATTGGAGACGGTGGAAGGGGGCGGGAGCGGACAGACAGACGGGTGGACGAAACGGGCCAGGGCAGGGTGGAGACATCCTCCCTCCCTAGGTCTCCCACCCTCGGGGCTCTGGGGGTTGGCGGGTTGGGGGCGCGGGGGTCGGTGGGGAGCCTATAGGGGGCGGAGCATCATGCGAAGAAGGCGGAGCCTTGCAGCTGTGGGAGGAACCATCTCGACAGTGGGCGGGGTTTGACGGCGATGGGTGGGGCTTGGCTATCCGAGCGGCCGCCTCTTTTTGGGAGTGGGTCTGGTTTAAAGCTGGAAAGGAGGAGCCAGTGGGGAAAGGGGCGGAACTTTGCGTGGGGACCGGGATCTTTGGAAATTGGCCGGAGGTGGGGGGGTAGGTGTTAGAAGAAGCGATCAACTTTGAAAGTGGGCCAATCCGTGACGCAAATCCTCTAGTCCCGCCTCCCAGCCCCGCCCCTCAGCGCTCGGCTCCTCCGCCGCTAATTGGTTCCCGTTTCTCCGCCCGCCAGACGGCTTCGCCACTCAGCAGAGGTTTTACAAAGGCGCAGGTACCCGGGTGAGGACCCGGGCGCTGAAATGAACACGGCCTGGATTGGGCACTTGTGGACTTCATTTGCATGGGAGACCGGGATTGGCTGGCCTCTCGGGTGGCCTGGGCGGTGTTCGTCCAGCGCGTGACCGTCCACTGCCATGGCCGGCCCGGGTGTTGCTTTCCGCCGCTTGGGCGCCTTGTCGGGAGCCGGGGCCTTGGGCTTGGCCTCCTACGGGGCGCACGGTCAGGGGCTGGGGACGCAGCTCACACTGCGACGCCGGTTGCCGGGAGGTGGGGGCGTCTAGTGCAGGGGCGGGGCCTGGGGGAAGTGCCAAACAGCCCTCGGAGCCCCGGCCCTTTTACAGCCCCTCCAGCCGGGTCCGGTTTGGTTCCCAGCAGTGCCCGTGCGTGCTTCCACCAATCAGAGTGGAAGACACTCCTTGTCGCCAGGGTCCCCCTGGGTCCCGCCGGGAGCTGGGGCGGGCGAGGCCGGCGCTTCGACGGGTAACCTCTGCCTCTCCCTCCACAGGCGCCCAGTTTCCGGATGCCTACGGGAAGGAGGTGAAGCACCCGCGCTGGGGCTCCCCGCTTCCGGGTCTCCGGGCGCCCAGGGTCGGGGGTCGCCGCGGGGAGTCGCGGGGGAGCGGGGCGCGGGGTCCCGGAGTGCCGAGGGCGGCCGGCCTGAGCCGTGGGTGCCTGCGCGGGAGGCCAGCCCGACTCGAGTTGGGGGCCGAATGGGATCCAGGCTCCCTCGTTGCTGGGGAAATGGCACCCACCCCCAACCACCTTTCTCTTTTCCTTACAGCTGTTTGACAAGGCCAACAAACACCACTTCATACACAGCCTGGCCCTCTTAGGGGTGCCCCACTGCAGAAAACCCCTCTGGGTAATCTGACCCCGCGCCTAACCTCGACCAAGCCCCACCCGCTCCCGCTCGGTCTGCCCTTCTCTTACAGGCCTGTGTTCTTCTTGTATCTCCTTCAGGCCGGGTTACTTCTGGCCTCGGGAACCGCCTTATTCTGCACCAGCTTTTACTACCAGGCTCTGAGTGGAGACCCCGGCATCCAGACTTTGGCCCCGGTGGGAGGGAGCCTGCTTATCTTGGGCTGGCTTGCCTTGGCTCTTTGAGCTTCCGTGTGTTTGCTTTCTGGGTCCTTCTTTGAGAGTTGGAGCAGGGAGGGGATTAAAAGAGAAAGGCAAATAAAGTCACTTGAGTCTTTGTTCATCTTGGAGGAAGAAGGGTAGGGATGGTCGGCCTCTGGACTCCCTCCCTTTCCTAAGACCGAGTCTTCGGTCTGGGGCTTCTGTTCAGTTCAAGTTGACTTGTTACGAGGTTCTTAGACTGGAGGGCATGGGAGCTGTAAAGTGCTAGAAGCCACACAGAGTCTTACTGGAGTGTTCTCTGGCACCTGGGATTCTGGGTTCTGATAAGCTCATCCTGTGGTTCCGATGCTCACGGGAACTTGAAGATGACTTTAGGGTGGTGGTTTTCAGCCCTGGCAGCCCACAGATTTACGGAGCCCTCACTCTAGCAGTCAGGACACCCAGGTGGACGGCCATTAGTTATAAAATACCTTGGGGTTCAGCACAGGGGCAGATCATCATGTATGCGGGGGGCAGTCAGGAAATGCTTCATGGTGCCCGAGCAGAGGTGGGGAAGGGAAGAGTAACATTGTGGGTGGGCGGAATTTCTGAAGCAGGAGAGTGAGAAAAGGTGGCCAGGCAGGCTGGTGAGGCACCGACGGTAGGTAGGGAACCGGAAGAGATGTAGGGGGCAGCCAGGGCCCGTGAATTAGTCATCATGTGTCAGACACACATTACAAGGAAATTTAAGTCTGAACAAGATAGACGCCATCGTTTCCCCATGGAGTTGCTCATCTAGGAGTAGAAACGGATTTCAACAACTCAATGTACAAATGGGTCATTGTGAGTTGTGCTCTGTGCTTGAAGGAAAAGAACAGGGAGGCAGGGGGACTGTAGGGTAGTGGAGTAGGGAAGGGGAGGGGGGGGGGGTGGGAAGCCATCACAGAGGAAGTCCATTGAAGCAGGAGCTGATCAAGTACAAGGTTGGATGGGAAGCATATATATATATATTTTTTTTTTGAAGATTTTATTTATTTATTTGACAGAGAGAGGGAACACAAGCAGGGAGAAGGACAAGCAGGCTTCCCGCTGAGCAGAAAGCACAGTGCTGCAGGGCTCAGTCCCAGGACCCTGGGTCATGACCTGAGCCCAAGGCAGACATTTAACAACTGAGCCACCCAGGTGCCCCGAGGGGAAGCATATTCTAGACAGGAAGAATAACCTTCAGAACAGACTGCAAAGAAGCCGTTTAAGATCCTTGAGGCAGGAGAAAATCAGGTGCACTGAAGAAGGGGCAAAACCAGTGAGGCTGATGGGTAGTGACGAGGGCCCCAGATCCCGGATGCCCATGCGGGCCTTGCCAGGAGTGGTAAGGCACTTGGAATTCATTTGTAACGCAGCAGTAAATGGTTAAAAGGTTTGAAGTCAGAGAATGCTAGGATCTGATATCTACGTTTAGAAGACCTGGAGAACCCATCGGAGGAAGGCAGGAGAGGAGGCCCAGGTACGAGATGATGGTGGTGGCTTGGCTTAGGGTGGAAGAGATGGTCAGAAGGGCCCAGGTCAGATGCATTTCGAAGGTGGTGCTGATGGGACCCGCTGATGGACTGGATATAAGAGCTGAATGAGCGGGAGCCTTCCGGGTTATACACCTGCTGGAGGTGCTGTTACTCGGATGAGAAAAACAGGCAGATCAGAGGAGGCAGGTTGGCAGGTGTTGGATGGGCTGCTTCTGAAATGCCTGGTTCACATCCAAGCAGGTAGTTGGGGAGCTCAGGGAAGTTCTGGACTCAGGCTCACACATCACCCACCGACCCCGGCTGGTCTCCCATCCCATCTCTTCCCCATAAATGCCCTTGGAAGGATCCTGTGACTCGCTAGGACCTCTGGTTGCGCAATCCAGAGGATGGCTTTCAATCTTGTCTTCAGTCTCTGCAGCACAGGACACAGTTGGCCACACTGTCCTCGGAACACAACCTTTTTTTTTTTTTTTAAGATTTTATTTATTTATTTGGCAGAGAGAGATACAGCAAGAGAGGGAACACAAGCAGGTGAGTGAGAGAGGGAGAAGCACGCTTCCCGCTGATCAGGGAGCCCGATGTGGGGCTTGATCCCAGGACTCTGGGATCATGCCCTGAGCCGAAGGCAGATGTTAACGACTGAGCCCCTCAGGCGCCCCGACAACCTGTTGCTTCTCTGTCACTCCTCCTGCTTTTCCCTCTCGCTGTGGCTGAACTACCAGCTTCCCCTTCGCTGCCCAGTTTAGATCCATGGTTTTCAAATTCCAATGAAGAGTTAGAACACCTGTGTGTATGTATTTTTACATCAGCTTTGTTACTTTCCATGTTTGTGTGTTTCATCGAGTGCATATCTGTGTGGTGTGCTGGAGGCACGTGCTTAGTTTTTCCGAAGATGTGCATTCGGAAAAAGTACAGGCCGTTTCTCTAAATGGAGGATTTTGGGGTAATCTCCGTGAGCCCCCATCTTCAGTTATAATCTGAATACTTTTAAACCTAGGATTTCTGTCTCCTGCCCTAGTCCCTTCTGAGCTCTGGACTCCTGTAGCAGCTGCAGTGTGCGAAAACGTTCCGTAGGGACCTGAAGGATGCAGTGAGGGGGCGGGGGTGTGTTCCAGACCAGGGTAGGAGCTTTTGAGGCAGCCCTGAAGCAGACGAGAGCCCAGTGGACTTGCGACCTGAAAGAATTCCTGGTGACCAGGGGTGCCCGGGTGGCTCAGTCGGTTAAGCCTCTGCCTTCAGTTCTGATCGTGATCCCAGGGTCCTGGGTTGGAGCCCCGTGTCAGGCTCCCCGCTCAGCGGAGAGTCTGCCTCTCCCTCTCTACCTGACTGCAATCCCTCCTGCTTGTGCTCTCTCTCTGTCAAATAAATAAAATCTTTAAAAAAGAAAAAAAAATCTTTGGTGAATGGCTTCAAGACCAGGAAGGGTTGTAGTGAAAAATGTGGATACCGGGGGCCAAAGCGTGGGGAGCTCGGGCTGAGAAGTCGGCCTCTTCTAAGGGCAGTGGGGAGCCACAGAAGCATTTATATCCAGGAAGGAGGCATGAGTTGAGGTGTATTAGTACAAGATCACAATATTTCTACATTTTAGTGAGGACGAAAATGCAGCCTCAGAGGGACTCCCAGAGAGGCCCAGAGTGCCAGTGGCGGAGCAAGCCCGGGATCCCCAGGCTCCAAGCGCCCAGTCCAGGGCTCCTGCCGCATTTCCGTCCTTCACCCCAGGCAGCACGTGGGGACAGCACAGCGGGGGACCTCCACGTGGAAGAGACCCCAACATCGGGAATGGCAAGCTTCCCTGTACTGTGATCCTTAACACCTTAGCTTTGACCCTGCCAGTGTGGGAGGGGGGCCCTTGAGGAACCAAGATAAATAAGGCCCGCTTAGTAATTGGCCCCTGTTACCACGGCGCTGCGGTTTCCAGTTCTTGCAGGTCCTACAAGGCAGCGGGAAGTGAAGCTAGCAGAGGGGAAGCAGCTTGTCCGTATCACAGCCGGGTGTAAGCCGGGATCCAAACTCCCTTCTGTCCAGCTCCCCGTGATAAGTCCTTTCCTTCTTGTACACGCCGAGACATTCAGACTTCAGCAGTGTAGACAGATCCCAGCAAAAGCAATCTGTTTCAGCGTGATCGGGATTGCATGTAGGTACGGAGGCAGGCTCCTTTTGCTTTGGGGGACCGGTAAGGCTTCTGCCCACCTGCAGGGCATCAGCGTGAATAGTTCACTAGAAGAAAAGGGACAAACCACACTGGGGACGAGTCAGGAGGGAGAGCTGGAGTTTCTGGAGCGCAGGATGGAGTGGGCAGGAAATGACCAAGCAGGAGGAGCAGAGTCCCGTCAGGAAGGGCCTCCTGGGCCCAGCCCCAGTCAACTTCGCTTGCCCGTTTTCTCATATTCTGTACCCCAGCAAGCCATCAAGGCTGGTTGGCTTAAATGCAAACCCGGAATCTCACCACCTGCTCGTTACCTACCACTCCGGCCCCTGGTCCGAGCCCCCATCACATCCCACCTAGTTCTTCCAAGAACTGCTAGTTCTAGTTACCTTGCCTGCCGACTCCAGACAGAGCAGCCTGAGAGAGAGACACCCTGTGACATCGGGGTCCTCAGCCTTAGCTCCACATTAAAGTCTTAAATTCTCAGAAAGGTCTCCTGTCTACACTGACCCCAGATATTCTAATTGAGTTGATAGGACCCAGGGCCCACGCAGAGGTATTTTGTGAAGCTCCCAGAAGATTCTCTCTTGTGGCCAGAGTTGAGGACCCCTGACTGAGTGTCAGTTTCCGGTCTCCATCCAAACCCTGCAACCCTTCCCATCTCACTCAGAGTCCAATCCAGTGGGCTGCAGGGCTGTATGTGGTTCGGGCTTCTATGACCTCTCTTACTTCCCCCTGGTTCCTTCCATTCCGGCCGCGCTGGCCTCCTTTCTGTCTGTTGAACAGGTAAAGCAGAGCTTTTGCCTTTGGCGTTCCCTCCACCCGAAACGTTCTTCTGCAGAAGTCGGCCTAGCTCGATCCTTGACCTCTAGGTCTTTGTTCAACTCCCACCTCCTTAGTGGCACCTTCCCCACCCACCCCCTTCGGTGGCGCCACTCCTGCCCACCTGTATCCTCCTTACCTTGCCCTACTTTTCTTCAGAGCACTTGTCACATCTGCCCTCTAGAATACTTTACATTTTCTGTCTCTTCTCTACTAGAATGCAAGCCACAGGACATCAGCAATTTTTAATTTCTCTTTTAACTGCTGTAGATTCCTGGGTGCCCAAGAGGCTCAGTCAGTGAAACGTCTGCCTTGGGCTCAGATCAGGATCCCTGGGTCCTGGGATCGAGCCCCGCATGGGCTCTCCCTGCTCAGTGGGGAGCCTGCTTCTCCCTCTCCCTCTGTTCCTCCCCATGCTCGTGCTCTCTCTCTAATAAATAAAAATCTAAGAAAACAAACAAAAACCCACTATGTGTTCCTATCAGTGCTGTCTGACACAGAGTAGGTGCTCACAGAGTCTTTGCTGAGTAACCGAATTTCCGTATGTTTATATGGTTCTGGCCAAGTCGAATCTGAGGTACTAAGGGGTACCCAGGGAGAGGTCAGGCACTTGGGTCTGAAGTTCACGATGACGAAAGCTGTGGCAGCAGCTGACCAGTCCGGAGGAGCATGGACATAGGGGCAAAGGAGCCCACTGTCACCCCCAAACCTTCTCCCTGTGTCCCTCTTGAGGGGTGATCTCAAGGGGTGACCCGATCACCAGATAAGGACTGAACTCCTCACCTCCACATCTCACCCCTCCAACAAGTTCTATGTTTCCGTCTAAGTGTCCCCCAAGTCTGCCACGTCTATCTGTCGGCACTAACACAGCATCCTCTCCCCCAGCGACTGTCCAGGGTGCCTGCACGGTCCACCTTGCGGTGTAAATGGTTTCTCTAAAACACAGAATCGACGTTCTTCTTGGGTCTGAAAGTGTTGCGGTGGGCTCCATGTGGTCCCTGGTGCCAGGTCCCGGCTCCCAGCAGGCCCGTACACGTGCGAGGCCTCCCTGTCTAAGCTCCTGTCTTACCGCTCAGCCCGTGGGGCCCCAGGCCCTGGGCTTCCTCGCAACTGCGGGCCTCTGCTCAGGACGCAGGAGAGGCTACTCTTCTCGGGAGGCTTTCCTGCCAACCACGCTGTCTCCTCCGCTCCCCTCCCTGCGCCGCACGGTCACCGCTGACACCGCTGGGCGGCCTGTCACCACGTGGCCTGGGGTTCCTGCAGGCACTACTGTAGTTGCAAGGTGTCTGCGTGGGTGACTGCGGCGTCACGGAGAGGAGCCCGCGAGGCAGCCCCCGGGAGGCCGAAAGGGAGCCGGGGACCAGTCCTGGAAGCCAATGAGGGAGTGTGAGGGTGTTCCGCTGCGTCAGCGGGGCCCGAACCGCCCTTGGGAGGAGGAGCCTGGGGTCCAGCGCCGCGCAAGCTGCCCTCGCTTCCCACCCAGGGACACGGAGCCCTCCGCACCCGCAGACCTGGCGGGGTCGCAGGGCTAGGTCTCCGCCGGCGGCCCTCCCCAGGCGAGCGTCCTCCGGCCTGGGGCTGCGGAGCGGAGGAAGAGGGGACGCCGACCGCCCAGCGCAGCCCGTGGTCCACCGCCAGCGGAGAGCCGGCCTCCTTTGTGCGCAGGCGCACCGCCCGGCCTGGGAGGGGCGGGGCCTGGACGGGTCGAGGGGCGGGGTCAGCTCTCAGGCCCGCCTCCCCGAGCTCCTGTAAGCGGCCTGGAGCTGGGCACCCCAGCTCTTCCAGGGGCTTCAGGTGAGCAGGGGGCACCGAAGGGTCAGGACGCCTCCCCGGAGGTCGGGCCGTTGGTCGGGCCGCGGGTCCATCTGTCCTGCCGTCTGCCAACAGCGGCCTCCGCGGAGAATGGGAGAACAAAGGAGGGGGCGGTTCTGGGGCCCCCGAGGGAATGCAGGGTCGCAGGTACCCCGCCCTGCCCGCTGACAGTTTCGATTTCTCCCTGAGTCAGAGGCGCCTCCCTAGAGACCCTGAGCCGGCGGCGGGCGCAGCCGCCTGTCCGCGTTTGCCTGTCCGTCTTTGTGTCTGTCTCTGGGTCTGTCTGGCTGTGCCCGAACTTGCCTCAGCCGCTCAAACTGAGCCTCCCGGACACCCCGGTATCCCGCCAACTCGCCCCTCTCCCATGGCAGGTAAGTGGGCGCCGGGTGGAGGGTCTCCGTTATCCCCCCACAGACTCGGGAGCCGGGCGTCGAACCCATCCTCCGGGAATGTGCTCCGACTGGCTGCGTGGGCCCCTCCCTTCCTCCGGGAGCCGCCGCCCTGCTCCCCCGCCGCATCTTTCTCGGCCTCTTCCCATCACACTCCCCACTCCACAGCCTCGCGGCCCGGCGCCTGGGGGAAGTGGGTGAGGCCGCTGGTCCCCTTCTAATCCACCCCTGTCCCCCTCGACAGGCTACTTGCCCCACAAAGGGCACGCCCCTTCACCCCCACCTCCCTACCCTGTGACCGCGGGGTACCCGGAGCCGGCGCTGCACCCCGGGCCCGGGCCGGCGCCAGTGCCCGCCCACGTACCTGCCCCTGCGCCCGGCTTCTCTGTCTTCCCCTCTCCCGGCCCGGGAGCCCCAGGGCCTGCCGCCCCGTTCTTGCCACTGCCCGGGGTGCCTTCCGGCCTCGAATTCCTAGTGCAGGTGAGTGGGAGGGAGGAGGGGTGGCGGGATGAGGAGTGGACCCTGGCGTCCAGGCCAACCCACTGACATCGCTGCCGACCCCACTCTCTTTCCAGATCGATCAGATCTTGATTCAACAGAAGGCTGAGCGCGTGGAAGGTGAGTGGAAGGGGGAGTAGGTTGGGCCTCATGGCGGGGGGGCGGAGAGGGTGCTCTCTCGGGGGTGCCCGTGCCTGAGCCTCGGCCTGTCCCCCGTGGCAGCGTTCCTAGGCTGGGAGACCTGTAACCGGTATGAACTGCGCTCGGGGGCTGGCCAGCCCCTGGGTCAGGCGGCGGAGGAGAGCAACTGCTGTGCGCGTCTGTGCTGCGGCGCCCGCCGGCCCCTGCGTGTCCGCGTGGTGGACCCCAGTGACCGCGAGGTGCTCCGCCTGCTCCGCCCCCTCCACTGTGGCGGCGGCTGCTGCCCGTGCGGCCTCCAGGAGGTGGGCGGGGAGAGCCGGGGACGATGAGGGGTTCGGGCTGGGGGCCAGGCCATCGTGGGGAGGACCACTGACTGAGCACGGTCCGCTCTCAACGAGGCGTGGGCTCGGCCCGGTGAGATGGGCGGCCGTGAGGGCGGTGACAAGTGGTCTAGCGAAAGGGACGGGAGGTCTTGTGCGGGGATGACAGAGCCTGACCGGTGAGAGCTTGGGCCGGGGTGCCCTGGCTCGGCTGATCCTGTCTGCCTCCCACTCCAGATGGAAGTCCAGGCTCCCCCCCGGCACCACCATTGGCCACGTGCTACAGACCTGGCACCCCTTCCTCCCCAAGTTCTCCATCCAGGACGCGGATCGCCGCACTGTCCTGCGTGTGGTGGGGCCCTGCTGGACCTGTGGCTGCGGCACAGACACCAACTTTGAGGTACCGGGAATAAGGGGAGAGTCCTGGGACCTTCGTAAACCCAGATGGCAGCTTCTGTGAGGTGGGATGGCCAACACGAAGGTCAAGACCCTGAGCTCTAACATCTAAACCCACTGTGACTCGTACCACACTTCCAGGGTTCCTCCACTCAGGAAGGGATGTCCCTGTGGTCCTGAGACATGAAAGCTTGGCAAAGAGGGTGTCATCTTAGGGACCAGTGCTGATGGTCGTCAGCAGCCCTGTGTGGAAGGGGAAAGAGTCTAAGGCCAGGCCTGATTTAGGGCAAGTCTGCTGTGGGCTGGACCCAGGTGGCTGCTTTGCAGGAGTCTGTGAACCCAGACCCAGGAGCAAGCACCAGACTTGCTAAGGTCCTGCCGCTTGCCCCGCCAACCTAGAAGTCCAAACAGCCCCTCCAACCGGGAATCCGGGTGATCTATATCCCTGTCATCATGCATTTCTCTCATCTGCCGGGAGAGCCCAAGTGCTGATACTCTCAGGGGAAGGTTTCTAGAAGACAGGCATCTCACAGACATTTGAGTTCCCTTAGGGATAATCACCCGTACAGATAAGGGAGGGAGAACAGGTAGAAGCCCACAGACTTCCCAAGGCTGTTGATGAGGTGTTTGGCCTAAGCCTGCTTTTAAAATTGGAGTCACCTTGGTGTGTGGGTGGAGGTTCCTTGATGGGAAGATCACCGGTGAGCTCTGGATAGGAACATGGAGACCTCGGTGCCCTCACAGGGCCAGTCTCCCTTTTACCTAATTGTAAAGGATCCCTATTTGGGGCTGCAGTTGGGACCCCAGGGCTGGCCGGGAGAAGCCCTTCCTCATCTTGAGACTGGTCTGTGGGAGTGCCCCAGCTCTGGGGGGCACTGGGGAAAGGTGACGGGAAGGGCATCATTCCAGTCATGAAGACTAAGCCTAGGAAAAGGACCAGGGGATCACTCTGAGTTCCCACCCTCAGCGGCAGGGTCTCTTGCTGCTGGGCCCAGGGAGGCCCGTGGAAATCTGGGTCCTCACAGGCCACTTACTGCTGCGCCCATAGAAGCGGGTGGACGAAGCTGGCATGTGATGGTGGACAGGGCCTGTCCTACTTTGCAGATTCGAGGAAAACCACCCCTTCGGGCAGCCACAGCCTTCCAGGAGCCTGGGGGGCTCCTAGAGCTCAGCCTGCCCAGCCCTGCTTGACCAGGCTACTGTGTTCAGGGCACCCAGGGCACCCACCATGGGTGCCGGGTACTTTGGTAACCAGAGCAAACCCAGCCGGCAGCCCTGCGCTGAGACGAGCCCATCACACTTCCACGTGTCCCACCGCTGATGTTCTGTTCTCACGTGTGGCCTTTTAAGAGCCACACATCCGAGCCCGAATTCTGATTTTTGCTATACACACACAGCATGACCTAGGCTGACTCAGTTTCCCCCGATGTCACGTGGAAACCTGGGGCTGTCGGAAGGATTCCCGGAGTGGAGGGCCTGCATGGTTCGTGCGGGGTCATGGTGGGGGGTCAGTCGCATCCTTCCCAGTTGGGTTCTGCCCCCCACCCCCCACCACCAGGTGAAGACCCCGGATGAGTCCCGCAGTGTGGGCCGCATCAGCAAGCAGTGGGGGGGGGCTGCTCCGAGAGGCCCTCACAGATGCAGATGACTTCGGCCTGCAGTTCCCCCTGGATCTGGACGTGAGGGTGAAGGCCGTGCTGCTGGGAGCCACATTCCTCATCGTGAGTTGGCCGCCCTGCCTCCCCTCCTGCCCCTCTGCTCTCACGCCAGGCTTTGAGCTCTGGTGACAGTGCCCTCCCCTCAGGACTACATGTTCTTCGAGAAGCGAGGAGGTGCTGGGCCTTCGGCTATCACCAGTTAGAGGCCACCTCGGGGTGAGGAGAACATCACCTCAATGGGGATCCAAGATGGCGGCCTGCCCCAGCTCCTCCTCAGAGGCAGCCCCTTCCCTGGATGCACATGACAGGGGACAGACGGGGATGCCTGAGAGTCTAGGGGCCATGCGGCCCTACCCCTACCCTCATTCCCCGGCCTCCTTCACCTCAGCCCCCAGAGAAGGGTATATAGGAGAGCCCTGCCCCTGCGACCTCCCACTGCCGTCTCTGGCGAGCCCCCAGCGTGCAGGCATATCCGCTTTCAGACTCTCCCTCCCCTCCCCTTCCTCTCATCCCCTACCAGGCCTCTGCTCCACGTGTGGTCTGTGGAATCCAGAGCCCTGGGATTTTCTGACAGAGCCGGGGCTGGGGCCCTGCAGCACCAAAGATGGCGGCAAAGGCCGCTCTCCCCCTGCACCGGCTTGGCCAGCGAGTCCAGCCGCAGACCGTGGGCCTCTGAGGGGGTATCCCCACCTCCCTGTCAACAGCTATAGGGCCTGCCCTCCGGTGCCAACGTCCTTCCCCCTTGGGCCTTGCCCATAGCCGGCGCTTAGCAGCTCCCGTGCCTTACGCAAGCATCCCGTCCTTTCCTCGCCCGGGGAAGGAGGCTGCACCTTTGTATGTTATATTCATATAAAGTTTGTAACTTTTGGATACTGGGAGATGTATGTCATAGGAGAGTAGAAGAGTAGGTGCGGGGAGAAACCCAGGGAAACAGGGGGGCTTGTTGGGGGGGGTCTGGCCCGTTTCGCCATCCAGGCTGCCCAGGTCCAGTGTCTTTGAGTTCAAGAGGGCAACGCCATCCTCCATCATGGCCCCGGACTGAGCCAAGCAGTCTGGGCCACGTACCCCGAGTCCGTAGGGAGGCTTCTGCTATCTGGGATGGCTGCGCACACAGAGTCCGGCGTGGTGGGGCCCGGCCGCTCTGGATGGCTGTTCCCAAAGTCCTCCCGAGTAAGCGGAAGCTTCCCGTGGGTGTGATGTGCGACAGCTCTGTCTCTCCAAGTTCTCTTGGTTGGGAATACGGTAGGCAGACCGGACTAGATGCTTCTATGAACCAGCCAAGGGGGCTGGAGCCTTCAGAGGCCAACGGGCACGGGAGGAGATGCTCGATCATGCCTGGCCCCAGCTCCTGCTGCAGCTGCCTCCGGCACAGTCTCCCCGCGGAGGAAGTTCTGCCCTGGTGGGATCCCTTCTGGTTCCACTTGGTCCCACATGGCCAGGCCGTCCATCCAGGCTGGTATCCAGGCCCAAGGGGGCAGCGCTCAGGGCCGAGCCAGGACATAGCGACTGGCCGCGGAGAGATCCCACTGGTAATGCTCCAGGATGCGTCGGCAGTCGGCTCTGGACCGGCTGCTCAGATGGTAGAGCTGGTCCACCTGCGGGGTGGCAGGGGGGACAGTGAGTGCCGGGTGACGGGTGGGGGCCACGGGAGCGGCAGGAACCCGAGAGCAACGTCCGGCTTTACCTTGAGGTTCCGGATGGCAGAAACCACGTCTCCCCCAGTGGCCCTCAGTGCCGCCTGGCACTCCTGGTGGGTGACTCCGTGCACGCTCAGCCCCACCTGTGGGGCACAAAGCCTCGCTCAGGCTGCTGCCCCAGCCCAGAGCCCCCTCTGGACACCAGCCACTTGAGGGAGAGCTCACCTCCGTGACCCTCTTCTGCAGCTCAGAGTCGGGCAAGAGGCTTCCAGAGGGGACGGTGGCTTTGCCAGTGGCAGGCGCTCCCGAGGGCTGGCTGTGGGGGGGTTCCCTTTTGGGCCAAGGAGGCCGCTCCCTGAGGGGCTGGCTGGGCTGAGAAGGGCTGGGGGCAAAGGGGGTCCGGGATGGCAGGCCTGGGGGTCCCTGGGGCACAGCTCTGGCATGACGAAGTTCGGGGGGGCTCGAACCACCCCCTGTGGGGCGGGGACCCAGGGACAGAACAGACTCCAGACTCTTGGAAATGACTGTTGAGAAAAAAAAAATAGAGCTTGAGAGGGAGCACAGGCGCAGGGCCCTGCCTTCTCCCCACTCTGTGCCCTGCTCTTGGGGTGACCCTCGGCTAGGGGTGCAGTAGGGTGTGCCCAGCAGACACCCAAGTAGAGGCAGGGGAGGCCCCAAAAGGCTGAGGTGGCAGGAGCTGGAAGTGGGGTGGGCAGTCCCTCAAGTCCAGCCGGGCTGTCCAGTCAAGTGTGCCAAGTTCAGGACTCCAGGCAGGGGGAGACTTGATGAGTCGCTCTTGATCCCGAGACCCCGGAGGCCAGGTCCCCATCAGCCACGCCCACCTTTCATCCTCTGCAAGGGCACATTCCTGTTCCTTCTCTGGGCCCGTGCAGGAGGTAAATCCCGAAGCTTTGCCTTCCCTCTGTCCCTGTGGGAGACAGGGATCCCATTCACTCTCCACACCCCCACCCCTGACCCGACTAGCCGTGTCCCCTCCCCCAGAAATGTTGGGGGGCTCCCCCAGGCAGGCAGAGACTCAAAGGGGACACTCCAGCCTTCCCTCTAGCCTCGCCCGGGCCCCCTCCCCAAGCTTCTTTTCCAGAGAAGTTGCAGGACGTGGTTCCCCCAGCCCAGCTGTGTCCCCTCTCCGCACCCCACCCCACTGTTTCAGGTGCCCACCCATCTCCGCTTCCCTGCTGTCGCTCTCCCTGGGCAGGGGAGACCCTCTGGACCGGATGGGTGGCTGGCGGGCCCCCCCCCCATCTGCCAGCGTCACCGCTGAAGCCGGGAAGCTGCCCACTTTGAGTGTCCGGCCGTTCTGGCCCTTCCAGGTTGTGGAGTCGGGGCTGTGGGAAGAGGCAGTAGTGAAGGCGCCGGGCGGGGGCTGGGCGCGAGCCCACATTCAGCTCGCAAGCATCTGCCTGGAGGAAGGGAAGCTTTTTTTCTCCCAAACACAAAAGGGCTCTATGGGCTTGGTGGCTCCAGCCGGAGGCCACCACGATGGTAGTGCAGCTCTCGGGGCCCAGTGGGGTAGAGGGGAGGCAGAGAAGCCGGGTTCAAAGAGCTGGGGAGCAGCAGGTCGGACCCGCGTCAGGAAGGTGGGCTGGGAGTCCTCCTCTTGGGGACGTGTGGGTGGCACGAGGCTCTCACCTGCCATCGATGATGGTGATGGGGTCACCAGTCTGCATCCTTAGGGCACCTGGCTCCATGACATCCTGGACACAACGTCCCTCAGGAGGCCAGGCCTGCAGAGACAGGAGGAGAGGGTATCAGAGGGTGTGGCCTGAGTCCAACGGGTAATTTCGTGGGAGCAGGGAAGAAAGGAGACTCCTCTCTGTTCTTGCCCCCAACAATGAAACCCGTTCCAGCTATGTCCTCCTCGGTCCTGGGCCCAGGGTGGGACTGTCCCCGTCCCCCGGTTGTCATCCAGGAGGGGAGGCAGGCCTGGAGTCCATGCCAAGCTGACACAGCCCAGGGGTCAGCGAGCAAAAAAGGGGGGCCTTGTCTCTACCTAGGGGAACCAAGGCGAATGTCCCCTACCCTGCTTTTACTCCACACACAGCTCTGCCTCTCAGGGCCTCCAGAAATTTTCCATTTCTTTCCGGCCCCACTGCCTTGACCGTGAACCAGACATTGGCATCATTTCATTACTGCTTTGCAGCCCATCATCTACCTGCTCTTCCCATGTGTCCTGCCTCCTATCCCTTCTTGCACCAAGCCAGAGCGACAGAGCACATAACGTGGGCTTCTGACCCCCCCCCCAAAACCCTTCCATGGCTCCCAGGTGTCCTCGGAGTAAAGATTGAACTTCAACAACAGAGTTCAGTGATTTGGGTCATTTCACTGGTTTAACTGACTTAAGACCGCTCCTCTGCTTACTCTGTGAATTTAGGCAAAGCCCTTCAATGTCAATGCCATAACTGCCCCATCAGTAAAGGCCACGAAACAGTGGCCTTCCTGGATGGTGAGAATGAAGTAGTGGTGCAGGAAGATAGTCTAAGTGTCTTAGCGTGGTACATTCCACAGATCAAGCGCCCTGCATTAGCTCTGGTTATCTATGGCTCCTTCCTCATCCCTGCAGGGCGCCCCTGAGGTCACCGCGCTGACTTCCCTGAGTGGCCGGCTGAACTGCTTTAACTCTGCCTGGAGACACCCACAGACAGCAGCCCGCTGCTCTGAGCGCCCCCTTTTCTGGCCCAGCCCCCAGCCCTTGAGCCCGCATCTGTGTAGGCCAAGCTGCCTCCCCAGAGCTCCGAGCACCCTGCAGGTAGAGCCCTAATCTGCTGGTCTGTCCCAGACCCCAGCCCGGGAATTATCTGTTAGTCTTGTGCGCGCAACTCTGGGAGAAAACGGGGAGGTGAGACGGGGTGTGTGTGGGGAGGTAGGGGCTCCCACCTCTTGGAGCAGCCCCTCCAGGTAAGAAAAGCTAGGCCGGTCGGCGGGGTGGGGGGCCCAGCAGCGCAAGGCGAGGGCGTAGAGCGCCCTGGAGCAGAGGGAAGGCCGAGGCAGCCGGGCCCGGTCCTGCTCCAGCCGCTGCAGGATGAGGTACGGCGGGACCCCGACCCAGGGCTCCTTGCCCCCGGAGAACATCTCCCACAACGTCACCCCAAACATCCACACGTCTGACGCAGAAGAGAAGGCCCCCTGGCGCAGGCTCTCCGGCGCGCACCTGCGGAAACGCTGCTGAACTGGGCCTCGGGGGGGGGGGGGGGGGGGGGGGGGGGGGGGGGCGTTTCCCCCAGCGCGACCTCCGCAGCGCCACCACCGCCCTCCCTGATCTCCTTCCCAAACCCTTCCGAATCCTCTTCCCGGCCTCCCCGGGGGGCCTGGCACGCCCATGCCGCCCGGATCCGCGCCCCCTCGGCCCCTCACCAGGCGTAGGGGATGGGGCGGGGCCCGCCCATGATGTAGCGGCCCCGGGCGCCGCGAAGCGGCCGCACCAGCCCGAAGTCCGCCACCTTGACCGTGCGCGGGGAAGCCAGCAGCAGGTTGCGTGTGGCGAGGTCTCGGTGCACCAGCCCGCGGGCCCCCAGGTACGCCATGGCCCCTGCCAGCTGCCGCAGGAAGAGGCACAGCAGGGCCACGGGCAGCGGGGGTGTCGGGGCCGGCGCGGTCAGGCGTGCGTGCAGGGAGCCCAGCGGCGCCAGCTCCATCACCTGCCGGAGCGCGGCGCCGCCTGAGCAGAGGTCTGCCCCACTCCCCGCCGCCCACCCCGGCCTCTGGCCCCTTCCCTCCCTCCCATTGCGCCCCTGCCCTGGGAGCTGCTGTCCCGGCCGGCTCACCATCTGCAGAGGCTGGCCCAGTACGAGGCCGTGCAGACGCAGCACGTGCGGGTGCTCCAAGTTCATCATGACGGACACCTCTCGAAGGAAGTCCCCCAGCTCTGTGCCCACGGGGCCTTCAGGACCCACCCGGAGGGACTTGACAGCCACTGGGACCTGGGGCGTCACAGGGAAAGGACACTCTCTGGCACCCAGAGCAGAGAGGGCATGCAGGGCAGGGGGCAGCCAAAATTTATACAAAAAAAAAAAAAAAAAAAAAAAAAGGAAGAAAGAAAGAAGGAAGGAAGAAGCAAAGACCAGAACAGCGGCTGGCCCCAGCACCCAGAATGAAGGAGGCTCCCCGGACTCACACTCTGGCCACTGGGCAGCGTCCACAGCCCTCGGTGCACCACGCCAAAGCAGCCAGAGCCCAGCAGCTCCCCTCTGCACACGGCACCATCTGGGATCAGACACTTGAGTCCCCCCTCGGGCTCAGGGAGGGACAGGGGGCTGTCGGGAGCTGAGGTGGTCTCTTTCTGCTCAGGTGCCAAGCCCCCAAGGATCTGAAGCAGGGGTGGGAATTAAGTGTGTGGAACCCTGTACCACTCCTCCCTGATGCTCGGCCCGCCCTAGTCCCGGGCCTAAGCTGGCCCTTTAAGCCTGTTGCCCCCCCCTACCCCAAAACACACACCTTGTAGACCCAGTTCTTTGACTTGACCCCCGAACGGTGCTTCTTCAGAGCCTCGGCGAGTCTGCGCTGGGCTGGGGAAGGTCAGAATCAGGGCACGTGGGTGGTACATGATGGGCCGTGGGGGCAGGTCGGGAGGCAGGAGGATTTACAGGCCAGAAGAGGGCTGGTGGGGGGCAGGCTGAGGAAGAAGAGACCAGGGGCCCCTTACCAGGCCGGCCCATTCCAATGCCATCCAGGTCCTCGGGCCTGACAAAGTCAAAGTGCTCCGGCCGGGTCACATTAAGCTCCTCAAGGATGGGTCGGTAGAACTGGGCCAGCTGGATGTCCCGGAGCAGTCTCAGCAGCCACAGTGAACTCGCCTCAGGGACCATGTCTGGAGAAGGCATCCCGGAGGTCCATGCATCCAGCTCTAGACACAAAGCCCATGGGACTCCCAGACAGCAGAAACTGGGCCTCGATCTCCACCCCCCTCCAATCCCATCAGACACACTCAGGTGCAGAGGGAGGGATGCATCAAAGAAAGGCAGGAATCAGGCCACTCCCACAAACCCCAGGAAAACCCCTCCCCACACATACCTATGGTCCCCACCTCACACTTAAGATCCCAGAGCTCTGCAGACCTGACATATGTTCCTCTTCCCACTCTTGAGATAGGACAGCATCCTGCTCCTGGACCCCTAGGACACCCGGGTACCACATCCCTGCCAGGGATGCCCAGATATGCTAACCACAGTGCCTCCGCCCTGCCGATGCGCGTGCCCAGACACACGGGAACCTGCCTCCACACTTGGAAACACTGCTACACACACACACACACACACACACACACACACGGAGACCTACAGATATGCTGCAAAAGACGGCTGAGCCACCCAGACACATGGCCTTTCAAGTCCGAAGTGTTCCAGAATGCTGCCGTGAACCATTCCTGCGCGCCTACCAGTGACACTGAGGTTCACGGCCTCTGAGATACACCACGCCACGTGTCGGAGTCTTCAAGGTCCACAAAAACACACAGCACACGAGATGGCCAGGATCCATGTGCCCACACCTCTGAACTACGCATAGGGCCCATCGGCTCCGAGATGCCCAGGCTCACCGCCTGGTCGGCACCCGAGGCAGCCACGCCTGAAATCACTGGGCGTTTGCGACCCGCGGTCAGGTGCAGGCTGAGCTAAGCTCGGGCACTGCCCACGGAGCCAGGTGCTGCCGGGTGCACAGTCCCTTCCACACCCACCTGCGTTCAGCTGCAGGAGCCCTGCCCGCACACCTGAGTCACTCAATCCGACCAGGCTTCCAGGCAACTCCCCCAGTCTGAGCTAACCAAGGCCGGGGGCTGTGGGCGCTGCCTGCACCGCGCTCTCCCTTACACGCACCTGGACGCCCCCCTCCACCTTTAATTAAACCCTGACGAAGGGCTGAGCTAGGGGCTGGGCGCGCGGAGGGGCGAGGAGGGAGGAGGCCGGGACCCAGGGAGACCGCCAGCAGGTGGGAGGGAACAGCAAGGTGAGGTGGGAACAGTACCCGAAGGGGGAAGGGAGGAAAGGCGGCCGCGGAGGGGAGGGGAGGCGAACAGGGCATCCGCGGACGCACCCCAAGCGACGGCCTCTCCTGCGGCCCCGGTGCCCCGCGTCCCCTCCCCGCGGTACCCTCACCTGGCGAAGGCGGAAGCTGCGGCGGCGGAACCACCCTGGCCGCCAGCACTAAATCCCGGGGGGCGGGGCCGCAGCCGCGGGGGCGGGGCCGCAGGCCGTAGGGGCGGGGCCTGGCGCCGCGCGGGGGAGCCCTACCACGCCTCTCGCCCCCAACCCGGGAAGGCCTGAGGCGGCGGAGCGGGGGGGGGGGGGGGGGCGCCACCCCGGTGGCAGACTGGCCCTCCTCCTTCCCGGCCAGACCCGGAGAAACCCTTCTCCCGTCTTTTCCCTCTCTCTTCCTCTACATCCTCTTTCCCGCCTCTTTCAAAGAACTATTCATCCCTCCCAGGCTTCCTGGGACTTTGGGGTCCTGTCCCCCGTGTCCCCTCTCCCCAAATCTTTCACCTCTCCCGGCCAGAGCCCCACCCCTTACGCGGATCAGCACCAGATGGAGAAATGCTGCCCAGGCCCTGGGAATGTGAGGCTAAACAGGAGAGTGGGCGTCCTAGCCCCCACATGGGGGGAGGCAGGGTAGCGCAGGGCGCTCTGAAATGGAACCAGGGCGGACAGGTGTTGCTGGTGCAAGAAGTCAGCCCTCAGCCCACGTTGTCTAAGATTGGAACCGTTGTCCCTGGCCGGGCTCTGAATATTGGTCCAGTGTGCTGCCCAGAAAAAGGACCTTTTGGTAGCTCCCCAGGGTAGAACACGCGGGAGGTCTTGTGTGTGGGTGGGCTCCTGCCCCCCATCCCCGCTTTGTACCTAGTCTGGGTGGCCAAGGGCAGCACCCCATGCTTTAGGGCACCCCTCCCCATAACTGGCACTTAACTGGCCACGTTCTGGCTCAACCCTCCTTCCCCCCCGTAATCTCTGTACACTGGCTGCAGGGATAGGGGCCACAGGTCGAAGTCCAGAACCTCCAAAAAGGCTCTGAGGAGGAGCATTCCTCTCCTTTTCCCTCAGGGGTCCCAGGGAGGAAGTCACGAGTCTCAGGACATCTGGCGTGTCTCCTGTCCCAAGGAAGGATGTGCAAGCTGTCCCCAGAGTCCCTTGGGGGGAACACCCACCCCAACCTGGTAAGCATACAGGATATTCCAACACTGATGGGAAAATTTTTATAGTTTACAGTTCAACCTGTTTGGTTTCCTTGCCTTCTCTTGCCCTCCAGCAAGGCCAGCTTATCACACTGTAATAGCTCCCTCCACATCTGATGTCCCTGCTATACTGTGGGATCCTCATGGTAGGGGCTGGATCTGTCTTGTCTATCCTTGTGTTTTGTTTTATATTTTATTTATTTATTAGAGAGAGAGAGAGAACGCACAAGCAGGGGGGTGGGAGAGAGAGAAGCAGGCTCCCCACCAGCAGGGAGCCTGACACGGGGCTCGATCCAAGGGCCACAGGATCATGACTTGAGCCAAAGGCAGATGCCCAGCCACTGAGCCACCCAGGAGCCCCTCATCCTCTTGTTCCTAGTCTTAGTATCTGGGACAGTGTAGGCATGTAACAGGTACAGTGCATATTGTTTGCAAAGAAGTCTGCTCAGTCTGTCATTCCTCTGTCCTTTCTCCCTGCTTTTAAGACATCATTGGTATTTTGTAGTTCTATTAAAAAATATCTAGGTATGGATTCTTTTTTACTCATTCTGATCACTGTGTTGTATTTCCTGTATCTATGAATCCATATCTTTCATTGGTTTTGGAAAATTCTCAGCTAGTATCTCCTCAAACATTATTTTTCCTCCGTTCTTTGGCTCTCCCCCTTGGGGACTCTGATTAGCATTATTCTAGATCTTTTCATTCCATCCCTCATGTTGTTTAAACTCTCTTCTATATCTTTCGATCTTTGGGTCACTGTGATGCCATCCAGGCAATCTCCTTAGGTCTATCTTCCAGTTCACCAATTCTCTCTTTGGTTATGTCTGATGTGCTGTTTAATCCATAGTCTGAGGGATTTTTGTCATTGATACAAACACTGGCAACTTTGTATGCTGACAGTACTTTATTGAGGTATAACACATTTAGGAACATGCCCAGATTTAACTGTATAGCTCAATGCATTTCTTCTTTTTTTTTTTTTTAAGATTTTTATTTATTTAAGAGAGAGAGAGAGAGTGCATGAGCAAGGGGAGGGGAAGAAGTAGAGGGACAAGCAGACTCCCTGCTGAGGAGGTAGCCCTGAAGCAAGGCCAAGTCCCAAGACCCAAGATCATGACCTGAGCTGAAGTCAGGTATCTAACTGACTGAGCCCTCCAGGCGCCCCAGCTCAATGCATTTCAACCGATGTACATGTGTATTGGTGCTGATAAAGACCCAGAACATTCCAGTGATCTTGGAAACTTACCTTGTGTCCATTGTTAGTCAATTCCAGTGACCATTCTCATGTCTAAAACCCATAGATCACTTTTTCCCCCAAAGATTTTATTTATTTATTTGACAGAGAGAGATCACAAGTAGACAGAGAGGCAGGCAGAGAGAGAAGGAAGCAGGCTCCTGTGAGCAGAGAGCCCCTGATGGGGCTCGATCCCAGGACCCTGAGATCATGACCCTCTGAAGGCAGAGGCTTAGCCCACTGAGCCACCCAGGGGCCCCCATAGATCACTTTTTCTTGCTCCCGACCTTCTTATCGATGGAGTCACAGGCTGTAATTGCCTTCAGCTTCTTGGACTCAAAACGTTTTTTGAGACTCATCTTGGTGTTGTCCGAGTTCTTGATGGGGATCACATGGTTCCCTGAGCTTTTTGGGGGAAGAATGCGTGACACCTGATTTTCCTCCAAAAGTCCAGCATCTTTACAGATCTGGGAGCACCAGAGGTCCTCCAGGAGTTGAACACATACGTGTGGAGGACATGGGGACACAGGAAGCAGCTGCTGCCAGAGAGGCTGGCAGGAGCCAGGTCAGGCACCATGTTGTCCTTCAGCAAGCTCTCACTGTCTCAGGTTCTAGGGAACAAGCAGACACGATCCCTGGCCTGGTGGGGTTCACTCTACAGGGCCTTGGAGAACACGGTCAGGAGCTTGGGCCTTATCTGAGGGCTCTGATAACCGCTGGATGGTTTTAGGAGAGGAGTGAGAGAACCAGGCGGCTGCGTAAGCAACTGGGAAAAAGAGAGAGGAAGGACAGGGAGCTCCTGGAAGAGGTTCTCGCCGGTTCAGGGGAGAGAGGTTGGCCCTGCTGAGACCTTGGCAATGGGATGGAGAGGAGGTGAAGGTAGGGGGCTTCCCCGACTGGACTCTGGGCCTAGGTCCTGTGCTCCAGCAGGAAATCAGACTGTTTTTCCAGCAGGAAACCGGACACGGAGGCTCAGCCCCACCTTTGCCTTTAGCTTGGAAAAAACCCAGGGAGTGAGAAGCCTCTTTTTTCCTCCCCTTCTCCCTCTTCGCATCTTACTTCTGGAGCTAAGCTTCTCTCATCCCCACCCGTGTGGGAAGTGCTGCCTGACTGCTCTCGGGGGGCACCCCTTCTAAGCTGAGATGGAGCGTCCTGCTAAGCTTGGAGGCCTGGGTTGGGCACCAGTCCCACTCGGTCTGCCTTTCCCCAACCCCGGCCCTGCCCCGCGGGCTCTGCATCCGAGAAAGATGAGCACACGCACACCCCCGGCCAAGTCTTTGCCCAGAAGGCAGGGAACCAGAAGGGTAAGCAGAAAGGCCCTCTGGTATCTTCCCCACCTACTGCCTTGGGTTTGGGTGGGGGGTAGGGCCCATCCCTCTGCGGAAAACTCTCCTCTCCTACTGGGAGCCACATCAGCACCCCCATAGCCCCTCCCTTCCTGCTCTGCTCCCTGAGATCACGGGCCTCTCCCCTGCCATCTTACCTATGCCAACCTCTCAACAGGGGAAAATCCCTCTCTCTCTTTTGGGCCTTTGTGGGGCTGTTCCCTCTGCTTGGAAGTCCTCCTACCCTTATCCGGATCTGGCTAAGGGCAGGAGGCCTGAACCCCGACATCTCTGCTTCCCGTTATCACACTCATTGCTATTCTGACCTTGCCAGTAACTTGTCTGTCTCCCACTGCTCGATTCCAAGTTCCAGGCAGAAAAAGACTCGATCTTGTCTGGGTTTTGCTGTGTCCCTCCTGCCCAGTCTAGGGCCTGGCTCACAGGGTAGGTGCTCAGTAACCTTTTATGAACAAATGGGTGAGATGACGTCATCTGGGTCGGGGGAGGCCAAGGAGACTTTTTGACATCAGGAGCTCCTTTGCTGGGAGTGATGCTGATGGGAGAGCCCAAACCACCCCCATCAGCATATCCCGGTGAACCTGTCCCTGCCTCTCTCCCCGTTTGGCCTCCCGTGCTTAGCTCTTCCTAGACCCTGGGGTGAAACCCTCCTGTTCCATCACCCCGTCTCCATCCCCCGGCTCCTGGAGGCCCGTCCCTTCCCAGTTTGGATTTGCCTTGCTAGAGTCACCAGCCAGCCCACCATGCTGTATGTCCCTGTTGGTTTGCTTTCCGAAGTGCGAAGTGCCCCTGAATCCACCCTATTCCTCCAAGGTCACCAAGGAGCACAGCATAGAGCCCACCCCCCGAGTCTGATCACCAGCATTGGAGTCCCTTCCCTGTCACTTGTCATCGGTGACTCTAAGCAAGTTACTTCCTGTTTCTGTGCTCCTGCGTCCACGTGTGCGGCAGCCAGAGTGGAGGCCAATGACCCCCCATCCGCATCAATGTCGTTGTACACAGCGCCCTCCTGGGGGATCAGGGCCGACCTAGGGCATCAGAGGGATAGCGCAGACAGACAGTGTGGCTTCCGCCTTCCTCTCTCAAGCCCCTCCCTCTGGAGAAGTCCGGCCACTGTGTCATGAAGAGGCACAAGTGGTCCTAGGGAAAGGCTCTTCACGCCCAGGGACAGAGGCCTCTTGCCCACAGCCAACGCCAACCTGCCAGGCATGCGAGTGAGCCAGCTTGAACATGGTCCTCCTGCCCCGGTCAAACCTCGGATTTCCGTGACCCTGACCGACCTCTGGACAGCACTGTCCTGGGAAGCTGCGAGCCAGAACCACACAGCAAAGCTGCTCCCGAATTTCTGATCCGCAGAAACTCTGAGATCGGGTTTATTGTTTTAGGCCATTAAGCTTTGGAACAATTTGTTATGCAGCTGTTGGTGACTAATACAGAGCGTGAAATGCTTGGAATCACGTCGGACGCGTCATCGCCCTCCGGGGTGGCCAGCGTTCACGTTCGTTTTACAGGGAGGAGATGGAGTCTGGGGCTGGCGAGTGACTCGCAGCTGGAAGGGCGTGGCGAGTTACATCGTGAACATAGGGCCCGTCGGTGCCAGGTCCTTGGCTCCTTTATCTGCCCCACGGTTCGAGCGGTCTGCTGCCGAGCCGTAAGGCCTGGAGGCACGGGTCGACTCTCCGATCGTGCTCCTGGGGTCTGAGAATTTGGAGTTCCAGCAGGACAGGGTAGGGGTGGGTTTTCACTGTTCGACTGGGTCTGGAGGTGAGTTGACAGCCGGGGGCTGTCTTATCTTCCCACGGGGACAGTCGATGCTGCCTTTTGACCCAACTCCTCAGTGTGGACCCTCCATGTCGCTGGGGCTCCTCACCGCATGGCGACTGGGTTTCTGAGTGGATGTCCCAGGAGACAGAAGGCAGAGGTTGCCGGTTTCTTTAGGACATGGCCCAGTGTCACTCCTGGCACATTCAGCTGGCCAGCGATAGAGGAAGGCGTGCACAGACCCTGCCTGTCCACAGGAGACGTGTCAAAGAATTTAGGGGCTATTGTTTGAAACAGCCAGAGCCTGAGTAGCCTCTGTTCTTGGGTGAGGGGCTCAGGGAAGACTTTTTTTTTTTAAATATTTTATTTATTTATTTGACACAGAAAGAGAGCACAAGCAGGGGGAGTAGCAGGCAGAGGCAGAAGGAGAAGCAGGCTCCCCGGCAAGCAAGAAGCCCAACGCAGGACTTGACCCCTGGACCCTGAGATGGTGACCCTGACCGGACGGCAGACGCTTCACCAACTGAGCCACCCAGGCGCCCCTAGAGGGAAGGTTTCTAAGGAAACACCACCAACATGATGTAACAGGTGCCACAGGAGAGACGTTTAGGGAAGGGACACTCAGATCCGCTTGAGAAGCTCCCAGCAGGCTTCTCGGAAGAGGTGACATCAGAGGCAAGGGAGAAGGGCATTGGGGTGTGCAGACGAGCCCAGGCAAAGGCAAGGAGCCAGGAGTAAACAAAGGGTTTGGGCAACTACCAGTGTGCAGTGTGGCTCTGGGGTGGGCAGAGCTGCGGAGACACAGAGCCCCAGGGACGTGTGGGGACCAGACTGCAGAGCACACTCACAGCTGAGAAGTACACACGCGCATGAGAGCCAGGGACAGTCCATCAGACGCTCAGCGCTGCTGTTAACCTTGAGGGAGACGCGAAAAGAGGAGCGGGCGGGTCTGGGAGGGAAGTGGGTTTGGTCCAGGAGACTCCGAAAGCCCCGTGGGGCATTCAGGTAGAGATCCCACGTCGAGCTGGGTTTGGCCAGCTCCGGGATGAGGACCCTATAAGACGTGGGGAACCTTGAATGTCAGGGTCAACGTCCAGGTCTATATTCCATAGGCAGGAAAGAGCTAGGGAAGGACTTCAGTAAGAGATCGCAACGGCTAAAGCTTAGCGAGGGCCCAGCACGTGTTGGGCGCCGTCCCAAGCATCATCCCTGAACTTATCTGAACCTCGCGGTAATCCTGTGAGGGTCAAGTGCTGGCAGAGTTCCCCGAAGTGAAGAGATCACTGCTGGTGATATAGAACATCATGGCACAACATGTCTTCGACGGCCAAGCTGTTAAAATGTAAACAGAATAAAAACAGAAAAAGCCATCGAATCAATGAACTGCGTGATTTGCCTTTCAAGGAACGGAGAAGTTACAATAACTTACCCGAGGTCTGGTGAGACACAGAGCCAGGATCTGAAACCCCGGCAGCCCGACTACGAAGCCCGAGTTCTGAACCATCTTTTGACGCTGGACGGGAGGCCGTCCACAGTGTGGCGCTTCGAGAAGATCCGTGCGCCCACGGAGGGTGCGGCGGCGGAGAGGGGAGTGGGCTGTCAGATGGCACCCTTGGGAGACTGGCGTCTGCAGTCAGAGGGGTCTAGAGTGGGCTGGGGCCACAGGACAGGAGGAAGGCACAGACAGGGTAGAAGGCACAAGGAGGGGCAGAATCGGTTGACCCACTGGGCACTGAGTGTGAAAACAAGGACAACTCCCACATGTGGAGCCTGGAAAATGGGTACAGTGTCGGGGGGGTACGAGGCAGCTGGCACAGACCAGCGGGAAGCTGTGGGGCCTGGGCGGCCAGCAGCCACGGCTTCTCATCCCGGCTGGGGCGCTCACTAGGAGTCAAAGGAATGGATGAACGAGCTGTATGATCTTGGGCAAGCTGTAGGAATTTGATATATGATCTCTGGGTCTCTCTTTTTTTGGGTGCAAAATAACAGATTGGACTAGAATGTGTGAAATAAACTGGAAGGTACTTTCCTAGAAGAGGTAGGCATTCCTTTCTCCATGGCGTGTGCTACATGGGCACCCCAAAACAGGGGTTCTAGCCTTGGCTAGCTGTAAGATGAACCGAGGTCCCATTCGACACCACTAAATCCAGCATTCCTGGATATAAGGTCCAGGGATGGATAATTGGTGGGTTTTGTTTTTTTGTTTTTTTTTAAGATTTTATTTATTTATTTGACAGACAGAGATCACAAGTAGGCAGAGAGGCAGGCAGAGAGAGAGAGGAGGAAGCAGGCTCCCTGCTAAGCAGAGAGCCCGGATGTGGGGCTCGATCCCAGTACCCTGGGATCTTGACCTGAGCTGAAGGCAGAGGCTTTAACCCACTGAGCCACCCAGGTGCCCCGGTTTTGTTTTGTTTTTTAATATTTTTTTTTTTAGGGGCACCTGGGTGGCTCAGTCATTAAGTGACTGCCTTCAGCTCAGGTCATGATCCCAGCGTCCTGGGATTGAGCCCCACATCGGGCTCCCTGCCCGGCGGAAGCCTGCTTTCCCTCTCCTAGTCCCCCTGCTTGTGTTCCCTCTCTCGCTACGTCTCTTTCTGTAAAATAAGTAAATAAAATCTTTAAAAAATAATAATTTTTTTTTAGATTTTATTTATTTGACAGAGAGATCACAAGTAGGCAGAGTGGCAGGCAAAGAGAGAGGAGGAAGCAGGCTCCCTGCTGAGCAGACAGCCCGATGAGGGGCTCGATCCAAGGACCCTAGAATCATGACCTGAGCCGAAGACAGAGGCTTTAACCCACTGAGTGGTGGGTTGTTTTTGTTGGTTTTTTAATTTAATTTTATTTTATTTGAGAGAGAGTGAGAGAGAGCATGAACCATGGGTAGGGGCAGAGAGAGAGGGAGAAGCTGGCTTCCCCTGCGCAGGGAGCTGGATATGGGGCTCGATCCCAGGACTCAGAGATCATTACCTGAGCAAGAGTCATGCGCAAATGACTGACCCCCCCAGGCACCCCAGGACGGGTAGTTTTTGAAGCTGCCCAGATGACTGCAATGGACGGCTGGATGACAGCTTTTACCCTGGAGCCTCCAGGTACCCAGTTTGAAAACCACGGGTCTAGGTGCAGGCTGGGATCCCTTCCAGGCCCAGGCCCTCGGACTGCGACTTGTGGCTGGTGACGGGCTAACTCTTTCTACGTTTCATCTTCCACCCACCCAACCGAAACCTTCTGACAGCTGGGGGGCCAACGCCAGGGTTTCTCCAGCACAAACAACTGAGGTCCTAGGACGGGAGAATTGTTGGAGACGACTCCCCTGTGTGTTGTGGAGCCCAGCACCCCCGGCTTGCACCCACTGGATGCCAGGAGCACATCCCCTGATAGAAAACATCTCCAGATGTCGCCAAAGGTCTCTTGGGGTGGAACCCAACCCCCCACCCCCACCGCCACTGTCCTTCCAGCCGAGAACCACTGTGCCACCCTGAGTCTCCCGCCCCCCTCTGCCCTCCCCAGTTGCAGACAGAGGCCAGGCAGGGGTGGAGGCCATCTGACAACAGGTTTACTTGGCCTTGGCAGGAGGGACGCCTCTGTGGGAGGCCAAGGCTTCACAATATTAAATGGAGGGAGACCCTGCCAGCAGGCTGACTGATGTGGTCTCAGCTCTGGAGGGAGTTTTCCAAAACACTCATTCCCGGATTCCCAATCAGTCACAAGAGGGCCAGGAGGAGCTTCTGGGGCAGGCGGCCCCTGCTTTCCGAGAACAGGCGGGAGGGGGAGTGGGAGGGTGGCGAGGAGGGGATTCTTTCCTTCTGTAGATAATTTCCTGGAACCAGCGGCTGGCTGCTCCTGTCTGATTAGTTGAGGGCTGGAGGGGAGGATACTTCCAGTGGGGTGCCTGGGTCCTGGGAGGCCCTCTGACACTGGGATCAAGGGGATGTCTGGGCTTCCGGGTCTGGAAGGCTGAACCTCGGGGAGTGGAACTCAGGGGCTGGCTGATCCCCTTGGAGGGAAGTGGAGGTTGTGGGTTCATGGTCTTTAGAACTGGAGGCTGGGAGGGCATAGAAACCTTCACTCGTCCTTTTTTCTTCCAAGTAACTGGACCTGAGGGCAGACAGACAGTGGGAGGCCTGGGATGGGCAGGGCAGGGTGGAGCCGGGGGAGGGACTGGGGGGCTCAGAAGTGACGAGGCCCCTGCCGCTCTTACCCCGCCCCCGACTCACTCCACCATGAGGCTCAGAACACCCAGCAGGAAGGCAGCCACCAGGAGAGCGAGGAGCAGAACCCTGGCTTCCCAGAGATCGTGACTTCCTGCAGGGAACCCAGGAAGCAGTGAGGGACCCGGCGACCTCGCCAGCCGTCGCGGTGTGGGCGGGGGGGGCGGGGGTAGTGGCCGAGAGCTCAGAGACCTGAGCCAGGGGAGGCCGGGCGGAGGGGTAGAACCTGGGAGGCAGCGCTTTCGGGGCCAGCAGCAGACGTCGAGTTCCTGGCAGGTGGAGCAGTTGTACACGACGGTGCTGCCGCCTGCAGGACACAGCGGGAACGAGCTGGGGCAGGGGAAGCCCCGGCTCAGCCTCCCAGAGTACCCCCCCCTCCCATCGCCGCCTCCACCACAACAGCCAGGCTCTCCTCGGGCACCCCAGATGCCCGCGTCCTCACTACTCTTTCCTTTTCTACTCACGGCAGGCAGGCGCGCAGAGAGCTGAAAGCAAAGACAAGGAGGGGTGGGGGGAGGGGAGTCGCTCGGCCACGCCCCCCCCCTTTTCCCGAGCGCCCGGGCGCCCCCATCCCTGGCGGCATCAGTACCTTCCCTGGTGTAGGCGGGGAGCTTGGTGTTTTGCAGCCAATGCCGATACAAAGGGAGGGAGGAGAGAGACCCTTTGATCTCTGGGGAGACAGAGGGCAGCGGTGTCTCCCGGCGCCTTGCCAAGGCGGGCTCACCTCCACCCTTCCCAAGCAGCACCTCCCCGATCGCGGATCACACCTTCCCGGCTCCACCTGGCCGCCCTCCCCCTGCCTCCCCGCCCCCTCGCAGCTGCCCTTCCAAGGCCCTGGGTCGTGCGTTGCCCCTTGGCCTCACCCATGACCCTCAGAACTCTGTGAGTCTTCTCTATGACATTGTTCATGGACGTCTCATCTGTGGAGACGGGCGGGGACCTGTGATTCTCTCCGCTCGGGGAAAGGCCAGAGTGTCCAGAGAGGGTTGTGGTCTGAGGGGGCAGCTGAGGGGCCCAGCTGGGAAGCCACAGACTGCGCCACTCGGGGTGTGGTGGCCCCCGGTCCCTGGATTTCTGAGCTTACCTAAGGCAAAGGCAGGGAAGCTCCAGGAGGCCCTACAGTCCTTCCACCGTGCCTCTACTCGGCTGCAGAGTTTAGCCAGGCGGCCCGCCAAGTCACGGTCTGGGAGGTGGCAGAGGACACAGGCCTGGGCGGTCGCCAAGAAAACTCCACCTAAGGCCAGCATCCACATGAGGCCTGCTGGCGGGTGGCAGACGGGTGCCCACCCCACTGAGGCCGCGAAGGCCTCTGAATGCTATGATCCTAGTTCCAACTCTTTGCCTGGAGATTGGAGCATGTTCCAGAACAGTTGGGGATTCTAGAATGTTCTGGAATGGTACCCCTGTTCCATCTCTGGCTGGGGCAAAGGTGGGGCCCAAGGAACTCAGGACCTGAAGACCAGGGCAGAGAAAGCAGGGCTTCTGCTACAAAGGGGACAGCACCCCCCAACCTGGCCCTCAGCAGTCTTGACAAGTTTGAGGTTCCACAAAGCAATTTTATTTTTCTTCTTGTAAATCATGACCAGCGATAAATAATGAGCGAGTGCTTCCCCCGGTGAAGAAGCTGTGCATGAGTCTCCCATTCGTGGGGGAACCAGAAATCCCACCCCTTCCCCTGTCCTCCCCCCACTCTCCCCATCTCTTCTGTTCACCTCCCCTCTGCCCTGGGCAGCCTGGGCCTTCCCAGCCATCTCCTAGCAACGTGCCCATAGTTGCCTTAGCAACGGAGAGTTCTGCACGGGCCTCCTAGGCCTGGTTGGGCCCAGAGACTTCTCTTACCTTCCACCAGGAAGATCCTAGTGGCTCAGACCTCCACCGGCTGGTCCTGCCTACGTGGTGATGCGAGCACACATGCGTGTGCACAGCCCCCCCCCCTCTGATGAAACTCCTCACTCTCGATTTACTCAAGAGAGTCACCGGGCAACCCCAAACCGGCCTGGGCATGCAGAGCCCACGGATACCATCTCCGGCAACGCAGACAGGAGCCAGGACGGCAGAGACCCACACGTCGATCAGATGCACTGGCTGGCACACGTGAGCACGTGAACGAAGCAAGCCTAGGACCCAAGCAGATGCCGCCCCTCGTCCCTGGGGCCGGCTCCAGCAATATGGGGCCCTGGAAAACACTTGGGTGTCTAGAGTATGGGCATTCTCCCCAGTTCCCTATGCCGACCTAGGGTAGGGTGTAGCCTTTCTGTCTCCCTTAGACCTGAGACACAGCAAAGAATCCCCCTTCCTATATTCTAGAGTGTTCTGGCCTCTCTTTGGTCAGGCCAGAGCAGGCCTATTCAGCAGCAGGAGAATCCACGGTCCAGGAGACCACATCACACCTATCCGAAGTCCTTCTCCCACACTCCAGTGTCCCTCCAGGGTCCCACTAGGCTGAGCCTGGGCAGAGAGGTGTCCCGACTTTTCTAGAACCTTGAATACGGAGTTCCACCAAGGAGACGCTAGAGGCCGCCAGTCTCCGGCAGGAACAAACTTGAGAACCTTCCCCACCCATCCCAGAATGAGCACCAGTCCAGACCCTTCCTGCGGCTGTGAGCCCTCAGCGCGCTCAGACTTGGGAACTGCTGCCCACGCCTGGGCTCCAGTCAGGTGCAGCGGGAGCCCTGACTCTCACGGCTCCAGAGGCAGAGCTAAGAGGCTTCAGGGGGGCCTTCGTTCCCTTTGCTGTCCACCCTCTCCCCCACCCCTGCCGGACGGGAGGGCGGCAGGCTCAGTGCCGCACAAAGCGCAGAGATCGCGAGTTGAGCAGGTCTTCGGGGTCAGGGAAGATGGAGTCTAGACGGAAACCGTGCTCCAGAGCCACCCGCAGCACCTCCTCCAGGAAGCTGGGTGCGCCCACCACCTCCCGTAGCTCTCCGGGCCCCCCAGTCCACAGAGGCTGCAGACCCAGTCTCCTATACTCCGCCTCGGGGAGTTCTGCGGGACAGGGAGCCCATTCCAGATGAAAGTGTGGGCCTCCCTCTGCCCTGCCCTCACTGGCCACCCCAAATCGGACCCGCATGGCCCCCAGGCACTCGGAGTCCGTGCAGAAGATGTTGGCTCGGAAGGTATCCACCTGTGCGGAGCTCAGCTCGTAGTGGTGCGGGCCCCGGCGCGCGGAGAAATGCACCAGGCGCGGGCTGGCATCTACATCTACGTGGAGCAGGGCAGCTGTGGGTACAGGGGTCCCCCGAGAGGCCTCCAGTTCCCGCAGGGCATCCAGGAGGGGCTGGATCTGGTAGAAGTCGGCCTCTGCCCTGAGAAGGGCTGTCTCCCCATACCCGCGGGGCAGGTCCAGGCGGCCCAGCCTCAGGAAATTGAGGATGTGCCGGAAGGCCTTGCCATCTCTGTCGATGAAGTAGTGGCCGCCTCCCTGTGGGTTGAGGTTGGGGGGTATGGGGGTGCCCGCCCTAATCATGGCCCCCAGCATGGAGTCTGGGAAACGAGTCAGGGTCTCCAAAGTGGTGGAATAGAGTGTGCCCCCCACATTCAGGGTCACAGGGCCCCCAAAAGAGGGGGGCGAAGAGGGCACAGGAGGCGGCGAAATTTTGGGGGAGTACAGGAGACACCAAAAGAGAAGAAAAGGCGGAACTCCCTGGGTGTGGGCAGAACTGGGTCATAAAGTTCAGACTGTCTCAAGGTTGGATGCACAGTTTGGAGCACAAGGCAGTAAGATCTGGGGTTCACCCCAGCTACCTTGTAGTGGGGAAGACGGATTCCGGGCACAGACACGGCCGAAAGCTTGCGAGAACGCTTGAAAAGCGCGGAAGCCAGAGAGGGGAGACAGGATTTCGGTCCAGACGCATTCGATTCTGGGCGGAGGGTCAGCAGCTGGGCTCTGAGGGCTTCAGACAGCGAGTTTCCGGAATCCAACCAGCAGGTGACGGTGGCGAGCACAGGCCGACCCTCGGAAGGACCCACCTTCCGAGTTCTCGGGCAGATCGCCGTCTCCGAGGGCGAGTGCACGCAGGGCCCCGGGAGCCCGTCGCAGGCCTGGCCTGGCCCGGCTCCGCTGCGGGTCTCGGGAGGCAGAGGCGGGGTTGACCGGAGCGGCCGCGGAGGTGCCTCCCTAGCGGCAGGGGAGCGGGGATGCGCGCTCAGCGCGAGCCGGGACCACCGGAAGACTCTGATGGGAGCAGCGGGGAGTCTCGGGACCCGGGCGCCGTCGCCTCCCCGGGTGTCGCCGCAGCCGCCGCAGTCCTCTCCGCCCCCAGGAAGTGGCCTAAGGGCAGCGGTCGGGGCCCTTTAAGAGACAGCCCCGCCTCCCTGGCGCCCCGCCCCCCGCCCCCGCGGGGCTCGCGCGCGGCCCGGGTGGAGGTGGGAGCCGAGAGTCAAGAACCGGAGAGACGGGGCGGACAGGCAGGGCGGGCGCACGCGGGCGGGGGTGGGGTCCCCAGGGTGACTCAGGCGCGTCGCTCCGGATGTGCCCGCGACCGCCTCGCGGGCCCCCAGGTGTGTCCGACCTCACGTCTGCGGCCCAGCGCGTGGCTCGAGGCCCAGCCGTCCCGGGTTTGGGGGCGGTGTCCGCCCGGTCGCTCCCGTCGGGAATTCCCGAGGGGGCGGGTGCTGAGCCGCCGCATTCCGGGGATGCCTGCCGGCCGGGGTGGCCGCACCCCGCTTCTCCGTCCCGGCCCGACGCCAGCTGCCCCCTCCGGGAGGCCGGCCCCCCCCAGCCCACGCGGGCGGCCTCTCCCCGGCCGGACGCATCTGGCCACGTCGCCCAAGGCCGGGAGCCCCGCCCCAGACCCGCCCGGGGCCAGGACGCGTCCACCTCGCCCGCCGGGAGCGGCCCCTAGCCGGCTCGAGCTTGCAGACCCCCTGCGCGCCCGCCGCCCGGCCTGGCCCGAGGGAGGCGCCCTGCGGGGGAAGCACGACGCGAGGCGCACAGCGCGGAGGCTTTAATGGCCCAGGGGCGGCGGGGGTCGGGGGTGTGGGCCCGCGGGAGCCGGGGATCAAAGCGTGTGGAGATCGTGACTGCGGCGGCTCAGCTTCTCCGGGTCGTCCGACGCCATGAGGGAGAAGTCGCGGAAGATGTCCAGATACGTCTCGTCTCCTGAGGGGAGGGAGGCCGGGCTGGGCGGGCGCTCGGCAGCGTCGCAGGGACGTGCGCCCTCCCGCGCGCCCAGTACGCGTCTGTGGACTCGGCGGTGGAAGTAACCAGGGCGGCCCAGCGGGCCTTCAGGGACCAGAAGCCCAGAACTGCAGTGTGGGGCGGGGCGGGAGGCTCTTTACCTGCCTGGCCCTGGGCCGCTTCCACCTCTCTCATCTTCGCCAAGCGGAGCCTGGAGGGGAGGAATTACGGCCCGGAGACTCTCGTGGCGGCCCCACTCCCAGCTGCCCACCCTCGGAGCTGCGGTGAAGTCGCCTGCTCCCCCGAGGCCAGTGCTTGCAGACGCGCACGGGCCACGAAGCCCCTCACGCGGGCGGACCTCACCATCCGTGGACCCTGCCCCCCCCCTTCCTGCTCCACGCCCCAGTCTACACTCGCAACTCCCCGCCAGGTCCCGGATCCCACCCGCGGTTCCCCCGGCTCCGGCCACACGCGGGGCCCCGGCGTTAGCTCCGCCCCAGGTGGGTCGGGCAAGCGTTGGCCCCGCCCCTAGACCTCCTCACAAGGTAACGATGTCGGCGTTGGCCGTTTCCATGGCGATGGTCAGAGGGTCTTTGCCTTCCGAGTCCCGAGCTCCCACATCGGCCCCTCGTTTCAGGAACAGACAGGCCAGCCTGGAAATAGCGAGGTTCAGCCGGCCACTCACCCCATCCGCGCACCCTTCCTTCCCACAGCCGGGGTCCCTGCCCACCCCTACCCCGTGTGGCCCAGAATGGTTGCATGGTGCAGCGGCCCCCGGCCGTGGTTGTCCGCTTGGTTCACGTTCGCCCCATTCTGGAGGAGAAACTCACAGGCCAGAAGAGAATTCTGCACAGAAGGGTTGAGAACAGGAGAAGGTAGCATCTTTAGAAGCTGACCCAAGATGTTTTAAGATGGGGTCTGTCCAGGGGCTGGGGTATGGTGCGTGGGGCTCTGCTCTACCTCTTTAGCTGTACTGACCCATGAAGTCCACAGTACAATCTCATGAGGTGAGTGACCCTATTTTACAGATGAGCGAACTGAGGCACACACAGCTTCACAACCGTGAGTGGTGGGAGCTCGGATTCAAACCCGGGTGGTCTGCTCCCAGACCACACACAACCCTAGCAACCAGTGTCTCTCGGTCATCATTCCTTACAGGGTCAGAGGAGGGGTGAGAGGTGGACCCCAAATCAGAGAGGGATCAGAGGGAAGGAGCCTAAGGGTGGGACGGGGAGGTCAGTGAGACTCACAGCAGCTGTGGCCTGGATCAGGGGAGTGGCATTCTCCCGGCCGGCGTTCACCCAGTTCACATCAGCTCCATGGGCAAGGGCGTCAGCCATGGTGGGGAGGGAGGGAGGGTGCCCAGCAGCTCGAAACAGCAGGGCCCCAGGGTGGAGGCTGCCCAGGTCCTCGGACGGGGGCTCTGGTGGAGGGAATCGGCTATCAGTCTGGTATGAAATCCTCAGCACAGTCCCCAGATGCTCTACAGGGAGGCCTGCTGGACTCCCAGGACTGCAGTGGGAGGTGGAGGGTTGGGGGGGGTGTGTCAGGCCCGGGGGCATGGGGCAGGGACAGCATCATTCATTAACCTCTTCCTGTTCAACTATCTGGGTGGCCCAGACATCTCCAGTGAGCACTCAGCCTCCGCGCCCCGTTCCCTGCACTCTGGCCAAGCGCACGCCCTCCACCCGCCTCTGGGACCCCCAGCGGGCTCCTCACTCCTGACTTTTCTCATGCAGTTGAGACCCTCCCTGCCTGTGTCCAGCCCTACACTCCCTCCCGTCCTTCCCTTAACCCCTGAAACTCTTGCCTTGTGAAAAAAAGAACCCATGCTGGTGTGGGCCGCCCCGCAGCCCCCAACACTGGCAAGGGGAAGGCCGGGGCCTCATGCTCTGTGCTTTCTGGCAGAATGCTGGGCACACAGCCGGGCTCCATTACTGTCTGAGCAAGGCTATACCTGGCCTGGATTTGACGCTCCCTGGCCGGGGCCTGACAGAAGGCTTGGGGGGCAGAGGAGGCTGCCCCTTGGGGGGGTCCCCGGCCGCCTCTTCGTCCCCGAATCTCAGGAAGCTTGGTCAGAAACTTCTTCTCCACGTACTTGGCATGAATCCAGGCCTCCTTCTCCTGCCTGGCAGAGCATGGTGGGGAAGAGGGGGACCGTCTCCCCTCCTCCAGTCCCAGACCCTCTTCCTCCCTGTAAGCACCTCCACACCACCCCCACCCTCACCGGGAGCAGCTGGGCCCTGGTTTCTTCACGGCCATGGCCTCCACGCGGGCCTCGTAGATCTGGTTGATGACGACATTCCCCAGCTCACACATAAGCTTCCGGAGGCGCAGGCAGAGGCAGAGACAGACAGGTGGGAGGGAGGTGAGTGTCTGAGCCCTCGGGGCACGCAGCTCAGAACTCACCCCGCCCCCCCTTCTCATCGTGGCGCCCCAAGTCACCTTCACCAGCTCTGGCTCCCACGAGTCAAGGGTCAGAGACCGGACTTTGGAGAAATGAACCCCGAGGCTCCTGGAGGGCCAGAGTGGGGGTCAGGCTCGCTGTGGGGCCTCAGGCACTGACCAGGAGGCCACAGGGCTGGGGGCCACCTGGCCTGGCTCTGCCTACTGCTCCCTCTTCTCCCTTCTCCTCCAGGTCAGTTTTCAGCCTCATCATTTCCAGCCACCTCCCTTCTCACCCTGTGGTCACCCCCCACCCCCGACCCCTGCTTCCGCCAGACTCGCAGAGGCCTTGTGGCCTCTCCTCTCTTTCTGCTCTTCGGGGGTTCCCCTGCCCTCAAGAGCCCTGACCCCACACCCCACTCAAGCCAATAAACTCCTGGGGCAGGACCAGGACACAGTGCCCTGTGTGAGCCAGGCAGGGCAGGGTGGGAGGGAGGGCGGAGCCTGTACGCTGGGCTCCAGCTGGCCCCCTCCCCCTCCCCCAGCAGGAAGGAGTGGGGCCCCCACGGGGGGGGGGGGGGGTGGCGGGGAGTGACCTGTGGATGCCAGAGCACTGGATGCAGAGGGTGACGCCCAGGTTGATGCTGGCCCATTCCGGGGCTGGCTCACGGCAGTCGCAGCACTGGGCATTGCCGTCCACACCCTGCACCTGGGCGGCCACGTGCCCCACTCCACTGGGCTCCCTGCCCCGGGCCATCCCGCCACAGCCCAGGGTAGCCGAGGAGCCCGCGGCCAGGTATCCCGAGCCCTGGGGGAAACAAGGGAAGAGAGAGTGGCCCTGGGGCCTGGGGAAGGGGTGGGCCTCCCCTCCCCGGGGACCCCGTTCCCTGCACCATCCACGGGAAGGCACCTGGCCGGGCCCCCGGGGGCTATCATCCAGGCGGGCCTGGCTGAAGGCCGAAGCGATGCTGCTCTGCACGGCGCTGACCCACAGGTGCAGGAGGCGCTCGGAGTCAGCCTGCAGGAGGCAGGACCTGCGGGAGTGGGGAGCAGAGGGGGCAGTCTGAGCCCCGGGAGCCACAGGCCAGGTCGGCTAGCCGACATGCTACTCGACGGGGCCCAGTCGTCCCAACATGCGAAACACCAGCCAAACAGAGGTTTGGGACCACATGGTCCAATCTTTCTAAATATACCCCATCGCCCCATCCCCTCCCTCCAGGACACCCCCCAGAGGGCCTCCCCCCAATCCAGCCGCCGAAGGGTTAATGCCTGCTGCTGCACGGGGACCTCCCAAGATGCCTCTGCCATGGGCCCTACACTCACTTGCTGGGGGACACGACCTCAAAGCAGAACCGCCTCTCTGAGTCCGGGCAGAGCTTCACCGTGCAGAGGCGAAGGTCATCCACCACCACAGTCACAGGGTCCTGGAAGGGGAAGGTGACCAGGGGCAGCCAGCCAGCCAGCTGCAGTGGGGGCTGAGGGTCCCTGGGCCCCGGCGTCCGGGACGCCACCTGCCTACCTTGTACTTCTTCTGGTAAACCAACTGGTTGCTCTGGATAGTGAACCAGCGTCTGGAGGAGGCGGAAAGAGAGTCGTGGGCGTGGGGGGCATAGGGACGAGCTCGGGACAGGGACACTGGACAGGCTGTGCCCTCTGCCCCATAAGGATGGTGGTGAGAGCCGGGCAGACCCTCCCATCCCGTCGGGAGGGCACAGGGCTATGCCAGCGCACACAGAAGCTACTCACACCCCAGACAACCCAGGTTTGAGCAATTGTGAAGACAATGTTCCAGTAGATGGCAGTAAAATGTTTTTTTCTAATAAATTAGGCTCCTGCTGTAATTTTTTTTTTGAAGTATTCACCACCCCACGTGGGGCCCGATCCCACGGCCCCAAAATCTAGAGTCCTAGCCTCCACTGACTGAGCCCGCCAGAGGCCCTGAGTCGCTTGCCAGTTGGACAGATGGAAGTATCTTAGGGAAGGGGTTCGGTCTTCCAATTTGCACAAATATCCTCTATGGGAAGGAGCCGAGTCAGAGCAGGTGACCCCCCCACCCACACCCCTGCAATGGTTCCTAAGTCCCCAGGGAAGCCTGCAAGTCCCTCTCGTTGGCTCCGGCTTCATCTCCCCCCTCCCCTCGCCCTCCTCCCTCTCTCTGTCCACACCCCTGTGCCCCTCTCTGTCCCTCTGACCCTCCCGGTTCGGTGCTGGCTCCTCCCCCTGCCTAGAACCTTCTCCTCCCAGGTGTCCTTCAGGTCTTCACTGGGAAGCCATCACCTTCGCATGAAGCCAGCCAGACCACTCTCTCTAGAACGGCAGCCCCTCACCAGCTCTCTGCATCCCTGCTTTCTCACATTTCCAACCTAACAGGATTGACTGGATGGCTTTGCTGCTGGGGATGGAAGGTCTATGGGGGCAGCGGGTTTTGCCTGTTTTCTCACCGCTTAGTACCCTGTCACCACTCAAAAAACGCTGAATGGAGCGGGTTTGGGCAACTGGGGCCCCCCGCCCCTCACCTGCTCCAGGTCTTGAAGGCGTTGCTGGCACGCTTGAAGAGGTGGCCCTCCATGAGCAGCCCGCCAGGCCCTTCCTTGAGGCTTGGCTCTGGCTCCTCCCCTCCGAGCTCCTGGGGGCACAAGGGAGTCAAAGGGCAGCTGAAGCGGGCAGAGGGGCCTGAGCCAGGCCCCACCGCACCCAGAGGCCTCACCTTCTGCTTCAGCAGCACGTGCCTCTGCTCCATGTCCCTCCTCTCTCGTGCTGAATTCAGAACCAGCTGGTGCAACTGGGCGGAGTGGGGGACATTTCAGGTGCCCCCCGACCTCCCCCAACCAGGCCTGGACAGGCCTCTCAGAGCCCCCTCCCTCCCTCCACCACTAGCCTGCCTACCCCGGTGCCCACCACTGCCCGCCCCACAGTCCGCCGGGGCCCCACCTGGGCGCCCAGCTCCCTGCGATACCGGGCCAGCCGGCCCAGCTCCTCGTGGCCCTGCTGGAAATGGGTAGCCTGGGCCTCCACCAGACGCAGCACCTGGGCGACAAGGTGGGCAGGGTGCAGAGCTGACAGGGGACCCTTTTGGCTTTCCCTCTCCCCTCCCGGCCCCCATCAGCAAGCTCCTCCCCACCCTGCCCTCATGGATGCTGAAACTCACAAACTCCATGATGTCAAACTTCCTCTTGTCCTCAATCACGTTGATCTGAGGGTCCCCAAAAGACCTCAGGTCAGTCTTGAAAACACAGCGCCCCTTCCCAATGCACGGGGGCCTCGATAGCCTTGAGGGGCCAGAGGCCCTGGGATCCCAGGGGACGGGGAGGGGGACAGGTGGCAGCAGGCACCTGGAGGGCATAATCCAGCGCTCGCCCCTGGTACCCGGCCCTGGCGGTCTTCAAGGCAGCTCCCGCCTCTTCTGCCTCCTGGGCCCGGCGCCTGGGGACCTCAGCGTTGTGGATGAGAGCAGCCTCCAGGCTCTCGGCCCCCCTCCAGAAATCCCGGCGAGCCTCTCGGAACCCCCGGAGACCCCTGTGGTGGAGGGAAGGGGTAACATGCAGAATAAGGTACCCCCACCAGCCCCTGCAGAGAAGTCCCAGGTGGGCGGTCCATGCATGGCCTTCCAGTCCGGACTGCAAGGGGGTGTGGGGATGGGGGACAGCAGTCGGACCATCAGAAACCCCCAACCTCACAGCTCCTCCATTCAGGGGGGCCCTTACAGTGGTGGGAAGAGGGACAGAAGACTGGTTTCCCCTCCCAACTCACTCCTTGACCAGGGTCTGGATTTGCTGCTGCAGCGTGTGCTGGGTGGTATCTAGAAGCTCCTGTGGGCGTGCGGGGAGCAGAAATGGGCAGGGGAGGGTCAGGCCACAGACAGCGCTGCTCCCCACCACCAGTCCCTCCTGTGCCCCCTTACCGCGTGGCTGTCCAGCTTGTGGTTAAGGCTTTCAGTGAATTTGTCCAGACACTCCTGGGCACGGAGAGGCAGAGACAGAGTACCAGGCGTGGGCCGGCGGGCTGTCTGCACCCAGCCTGCCAGGGCTGTCTCAGGCCACAGCCCCAGCCCTGCTCCGGATTGCACCCCGAGACCCCAGGCCCCCCCTCCCCCTCCAGAGGATCTCTGCACTGCAGACCCCAGCCGGCTTGACATACCGCCATCATGGGCTCTGGGGGACCCAGGCGGGCCAGGTCACAAATGCCTGCGACGAAGGTACGGCCAGCGGCAAGGTAATGGCGCCCACTTTCCAGAAGGCCATTCCCCAGCTTGAGGAGCTAAGAAGCAATGGGGTTAAGGGGGAGTTATGCCCTGTACCGCACAGTGCTTACACCCCCACACTGGGCGCCCCTCCTCTCCCTTCTGCAGGAAGGGAGATTTCTCAGTCTGCATCTTTGCCCCCATGGCTCTGTGCCCAGCTAAAAACCCCTCCCAGCCTCTCACCAAAGCTAGTGTTGCCTCCCCCCCACCACGCCCCCAAACGTCTTCCTCTGTCCCCTGCCCCGTCTCCGTCCCTGCCCCCAATTGCCTGGGTGCAGCACTCCCCGGAAACCCCAGCCTCGGTCAGTATCCGGCTTGTGGGATAAATGGCCACCCAGCTGGGGGTAGGTTCGGCAGTCCTTCCCTGTCTGGAGTCATCCCACCCCGTGCTCACTGAGCTTCCCCCTCATTAAGATGAATTAGCCATCCGGCCACCAGGCCAGGGCAAACATGGCACCTTAGGGTGCTCTGGGGGCCCACTGCGTCTGGCCCGAGGAGGGTCCCTCTGGAAGAGCCAGGCGCTTGAGTGAGGTCTCCTGATCTCGGACCCTAGTTTGGGAACCACAGTCCCCGAGGGGACACCGCTTGGCTCTGACCTGAGTCAACACAGCTGGGACAGAGTGAGTGTCTAAGGAGCCCTTCAGCTCAGCCCAGGGGGCAGACCACCACCAGGGAAGTTGTGTGGGGAAATCCCAGGGTGGTGGGGGCTCGGAGAGTTGGGGCCCTGGGTCATCAGTGAAATTTGGTTGAACTGAAAGACACTTTTGAGGGCTGGTGAAGGCTGCAGGGAAATAGAGCTGGACCTGAAGGTGGCTGACAGGGTGAGTCATGGTCGGGAGACCAGCCACGATCCGACCAGCCACGACCTGACCTAATCAGGTACCACCGCCAGCTGTCTGTGGTCAGGCGCAAGGACCCAGATGCTCACAGTGTCACTGGCTGCAGCTGGGATCCTGAGTGTCTGTTTCTTTCCTACCTACCACCCTTTCCCCAAAAATGAGCCTTCCTGAGACTGAACTAGGGATAAACTGGTCCATCCATGCCAACGGAAGAGTGCTCAGCGACGCAAAGGCACGGACTATCCACACAGGAACTCCTTGTGCTGAAACGTAACAACCTGAGTGGACTTCAAGGGCATACTCTGAGAGAAGAAAAAGAGAGAAGCCACAAAGCCACATAATGGGCGATTGCACTTATGGAACATTCTAGAAATGGCAAAAGTCTGGAGAAGAACAGATAAGAGCTTGCTGGGGGTGACAGAAGGCAGGCGAGGGTAGCAGGACAAAGGGCTGCACTGAAGAGTCCCTTTTGGTGGTAGAGTTTTGTGCCCTTCCCCCCCCCTTCCCTTCCTGCCTTCCTTCCTTCCTTGAGAGAGAGAGAGAGAGCACATGAGGGGTGGAGGGGCAGAGGCAGAGGGAGGGAGAGAATCCTAAGCAGACACCACACTCTGCCCAGAGGTAGATGTGAGGCTCGATCCCAGGACCCTGAGATCATGACCTGAGCCGAAGGCAGACGCTTAACCCAATGAGCTACCCAGGCGCCCCGATTTTTGTGTTTTGACTGTGATTCTGGTTACAAGAACCTATGCATGTGATTAAATGCCACTGAATTACAG
The DNA here is from genome assembly GCF_010015895.1 of Lontra canadensis. Lineage (NCBI taxonomy): Eukaryota > Metazoa > Chordata > Mammalia > Carnivora > Mustelidae > Lontra > Lontra canadensis. The sequence continues at coordinate 2,183,650 of NW_022631104.1, read as the reverse complement.
ACAAAGACTTTTTGAAAGAAAGAGCACAATCGATCTTGAACATGGGTTTGAACTGCGCTGGTCCACTTCTAAGTGAACTTTTTTGATAAACACAGTACAGTACTGTAAATGTATTTTTTCTTCCTTATGATTCATTGTTTTGAAAATTTTGTTTATTATTTTTTTAAGTAAGCTCTACATCTAACATGTGGCTTTTTTTTTTTTAAGATTTTATTTATTTATTTGAGAGAGAAGGAACACGAGCGGGGCTGAGAGGAGAGGCAGAGGGAGAAGCAAATTCTCCTCTAAGCAGGGAGCCCCATGTGGGACTCGATCCTGGGACCCTGGGATCATGACCAGATCCCAGCTTCACTGACTGAGCCACCCAGGTGCCCCACCCAACATGTGGCTTGCATTCATGACCCGGAGATCCAGGGTTGCATGCTCTCTGGACTGACCCTACCAGGTACCCCTCTTCCTTCTGACTTTCTTGATAACACTTTCCTCTAGCTCCCTTTATTGTAAAAACAGTATATGTTACATATGATACACACGAAATGCATGTTCATAGACTGTTTCCATGATTGATCAATGCGGGCTATCAGTAAAGTTTTTGGGGAGTCAGGAATTATATGTAAATTTTTGACAGCATGGAGGGTCAGCGCCTCTAACCCTCCGGTTTTTCAAAGGTCAACTGTATATGCAAAATGGGTAGAATCCAAGTAAGTTCTCTAGGCAGTTCCTTGCGTCATGCCCTCATCACTTTCCTGGTTTGGTAACATACTAGCCTTATACAAGAGGCCAGCCCTGGGGGAAGCTGGGTGATGGGTACATGGGACCTCCTCATGCTATCTTTGCAACTTCTTGCAAGTCTGTAATTAACTCAGAAAGGCTTAGCGGCTCCTGGGTGGTTCAGTCACTTAAGCGTGTGATTCTTGATTTCGACTCAGGTCATGATCTCAGGGTTGAGAGACTGAGTCCCATATGGGTGGGGAGGGGGAGAGGAGAGGGTCCACATTCAGCGAGGAGTTGGCCTGAGAATCTCTCTCTCCCACTCCCCTGCTCGTAGGCACTCTATTGCTAAAATAAATAAATCTGTAAAAAAAATTTTAAAAATTATATATAAAAATATGTTATCTATTAATTGGTGGTTGGCTAACTTTCAGACTGTGGGATAGGCACTGAGGACTGAGCAAACACAGAACATAAAAGTTCTTCATGTCACTTACGTTCTATCAGGGGAAAACAAACAAGAACACATATTGGCAGGTGCCTGGGTGGCTCAGTGGGTTAAGCGACTGCCTTTGGCTCAGGTCATGATCCTGGGGTCCTGTGACTGAGTCCCGCATCAGGCTCCCTGCTTGGCAGGGAGTCGACTTCTCCCTCTGACCCTTCTTCTTCTCATGCTCGCTCGCTCTCGCTCTCTCTCTCCCACAAATAAATACATAAAATCTTAAAAAAAAAAAAAAAGAATGCAAATTGGTAAGGGTGACAGACATGCTCTCAGATGACCCTGGATGGTCCCCTCCCTTGCATCACCCCCCACCAATGTGAGACACGCAACTTGATCCTACCCCAACGGAAAATGGCCAAAGGCACAAGACAGTGCTCCACATGGTCATGCCATGTGGCAGAGGGAGGGGACAGCCACCCGCGGCTCCTGTGGCTGCATTTCCATCCAAATTGATGTCACCTTGGCAGCACACACTGGAGAGACCCTCCCGCGGGCCTTGGATGCCATGACGTGAGCTGCCCAGGGCCAGGACCACATGGCAGGGGACCGGGGGCAGCTGTGAGCAGGAGGAGATCTCAGGGCTGCCCGGGCAAGGCCCTGGAGTCTGCAGACGCCCTCAGGAGCTTGGAGGGGAACCCTGTGCCTCAGGTGGGACTGTAGCCCGTGAGCCCCTGAGCAGAGGACCAGAAGGGCCGAGCCCCCATCCTGAGCCTCAGACACTGTGCTAACAGGTACAGGCTGGGTTCCATCACTCCCTCCCTTTGCAGCGACTCATCAGGGGGCAGCAGAAAGCAAATGCAGCAAATAAAGATCCCATGGGAGAGTGGGGTGAATGCTACAGAGAAAAACCAAGCCGGGGAGGGAGTAGGGAGTGTGCCCCATTTTATGAAAAGTGGCCCGGAATGGCCTTCCTGTCTGAGGTTTAAGTGTCTCACTCACTGGTTTATCTCCCCAAGGCCGTCTGTGGGCTGCCCGGGGGCAAACATCTTGCCGTCTCTGTGTCTGGAGGCCCAGAGCCCAGGGGAAGGCTGGGCTTGCAGCTGACCCAGGAAGCCCACAGGGAGTCTGGTCTTCCAAGACCCTGTGCTCCTTGGGGGTACAGAGCTCCCACCTCCTTCTCTGTGGCCCCCACAGTATTCAGCCCACATGGTTAGCATTCAACAACGCTCAGAACTCGTTGGGAGTCTCCACTCTTCTCCCCAGCCCGCCCCTCTCATCTTAATGCCATCCTGGGTTGCCTCTCCCCTGTCACCTTTTCCAGCCGGGTCTCCAGTTCTGACACCTCGGCTTCCACCAGCTCGATGGAGGCTCTGGGAAGAGAGGCACGGGGTCACGGGAACAGAGTCTGGGTGCATTGGGTCTGGGCCCCCCAGGAAGGCTGGCGTTGGGGTTAGTGCGTAATGGGACAGACAGAAAAACTGATGGGTGAAGGGGACCTGACCACCTGCCCTCTTGGGCTCTCTCCCTCTGCGTAGCGTGGGAGCTCGTGGGGCCCAGGCCAAGCAGGAAGGGTAATGGGAGGGTGGATGTGGCCCAGGCAGGAAGTTGCTAACCGCCCCAGCAGGTGCTGGGGGAGGGGCAGGGGTCCCAAGGACGGGAGGAGAGAGTGTCAGCTCTCGGGGGAAGATGGGCTGGAGCGGCCCCCTCTGCCCCGAAAGGGGTTGCAGAGCATCAGAGCCCGGGGTCGCCTAGTGGAGGGGCTACTCTGGCCCTCGAGTTTGATCTTGTCCCTTTGTGAACTTGTCCCCTGGAAGGACATCTGGCCTGGGGAAGGCTGTGTGCTGTGTGCGTGGTGGCTGTGTGTGTGTGTTAGGGGGGTCGGACCTCACCCCCCTGTGTCCCCCCAGACCTGTGCACACTTACCGGAAACGGGGCGAGTCCTTGAGACACTCCTCGAAATCCAGCTTGACGGTCATCTCAGCTCGTCTTGTCTTGGGCCTGACGGGCAGGGGTACACAGTGGAGACGCTCCCTGCCCCTGGAGGGGTTGATGAGGAAGGAGGAGGGGGTCCTCTCCTGGGGAAGAGCCTGTCGGGGGGGCGCGCAATTCCTTCTCCAAGGGTAAGGGGTGTCCAAGGAGGACCTCTCACTTCACACTTGCTGGCTGCGCCGGGAGGGGCAGAGGCGGGACCAGGCAGAGAAGCCACAGCCCCGCCCACTGAGACTCGGCTGTCCCCTTCCTCCTGGGAGCCCTGGGCCCCCTGCCTTTCTCCTTGGGGGACACGGGGGTTGAGGGGGCTGGCAGATATAGGCTCAAGTCCTGATTCTGTCTCTCGGAGGGAGCCTGGGCAAGCTCGTTGATTCCTCAGGTTAGCTCATCTGGAAGGTGGGGATGATGGCCCCCCCAGCCCCCGGGCTTGTTGGAAGAACTAAAGATGCTAACGATGGTACAAATAAGGTTGGTTGAGCCACACCAAGCAGCGTCCCCCTGCTGCAGCCCTGCTTCTGGGCCTCGAAGGCCCTTGCTGACTCTAGTCCGCCAGGCTGCTCCCAGCTTTCTTCTCTGCTCTGCTCGATGTGGTTTCCTGTGTGCGGAGGTCCCTCCCTCCTCCCCTGTCCTCGGTGACTGAGCAAGCCCGTCCTCCATGAACGAGTCACAGCACCCAGGCTCCTGCACTTCTCTTTATTGTCCACCTGGAAGGGGTGAGACCTGGGAGACGCTGGCCCCCATCCCATCCCAGGCTGGCTACGGTTTTCATTGTCTGCTTTCCTCCTCCTGTGTCCATCCAATCCGCAGGGTTTCGTCTGGACGGAGAAAGGAATGGGTCACTGGCTGTCTTGTAACAGGTGGGAGATCCGGCCCCTGCCCTCCTGAAACTCCATAGAAGCTACCCACTCAGGCCCTCTCCCTCCCTGGCCGGCACAGGCAGCCCCTCGCCCCTGCCCGCGCTCACATTTGCACTGGTTTTGGTGTGGAGAGTGTGGGCTGCTTCCAAGTTCCTTCTTCAAGCTTTCTGGGCTTTGCCAGTTGAGCCCCTTGGATATCACCCACTGACACCAGTCTGACTCTGCTCGGTCTTTGGAGGACAGGGTAGCCCCTGCAATGTGGTGAGTGGCAGAGAGGAGTCAGGGAGGAGGCGTGGGGCCAGCGGGTAGTCCCAAGCTAGAGGGGGTCCCTGTCCCTTTGGAGCCTCCCCAGTTCCTCTCTGTACCACTTGGGCCTTGCACACCAGGATGCTTGAGGCCGCTCTTGGCATCTGTTGCGATCTACCCCGGTATGCAAAGAAGGGCGGCTGGGGGGATGGGAGCTGGCCAAGAGCCAGGCCTTGTGGCCCAGTGCCCTCACCAGGCTGCGATGTCCCTGCCAGGGACTCTTCGGAAGCCTGGGGATCCTGAACGGGGCTTCCTGTGTGCTCCAGTAGACGGACCTCAGTGCCTGTGGGACTCTCAATCACCCAGTTAAAACGTGCAGAGCCTGGCAGGATCAGGGGGTCAAGGTTGGGGCACCCCTCAAGTCTGTTGGTTGTCGGCACCCCCTGCCCCGGGCTGACCCCGCCCAGCTCTCACTGTCCCGCTGCTCGGGCTCGTCTTCTGTGTCCTCCTCAAGCTCTGGGTGGGGAGAGCATCTGAGATACCTTCCCTTGCTATAATACTCCTTGCGCTGCCGATCAATGTCCTGGTCCCACACGACGGTGGCTGAAGGCAGGGGCAGGTTTCTGAAGGTAGGGGGATCTGAGGAGTCATCCCAATCACGCTGAGTCTTCTGGCTGCCTGGGGCATCCAGGGATCCACAGGTGTCCATAAGAGCCCCCCCTGCACAGGGGAGAAGCTCAGGCCCTGGGTTCTCATCTCCATTCTATGCCCTCCTCCCACGTTAGGAAACCCCAGTGAGCTCTCCATCCCCCACGCCTTTCTCGGGCTTCCTGAGGGTTGTGCTGAGGACCCCACCCCAGCTGCTTTCTTTCTTTTTTTTTAATTTAAAGATTTTATTTATTTATTGGACAGACAGAGATCACAAGTAGGCAGAGAGGCAGGCAGAGAGAGAGGAAGGAAAGCAGGCTCCCTGCCAAGCAGAGAGCCCGATGTGGGGCTCGATCCCAGAACCCTGGGACCATGACCTGAGCCAAAGGCAGAGGTTTTAACCCACTGAGCCACCCAGACGCCCCCAGCTGCTTTCTGTCTTCCCTGGGCTTGCCTCCCATCACCTCCCTCTCAAGGCCCATGCTAACCCTTGACTTCTGGGACATGGTTCCTGGTCACCAGACCAATCTCATCTTGGACTTCTCCGGTCAGTCCTCCCATCCGGCCTCTCTCCACAGGCCTGGGCTCCATGACCTGACCGCCGCTGCCCAGACTGGAGTGAGCCCCATGGCAGGGCTTGTTCTTACTGAAGGGAAGGCTTTTCTGAGCCATGAGGAACTTTCCCTCATCGTAGTGTGACTTTCGGTGCTTGTCAAAATCACTGGAGTCTGTGGGCCATAAGAGCTGGGCTTTCCTGCCAGGCTCCTGCCGAGGGTTCACTCTGCCTCCCTTTTCCACTCAGCCCCGACCCCTCATCTCACGTGTCTTGGAAAAGACGTCTGAAGACTCTGAGCTTCTGTTATTATGGTACCGCAGGACCTTGGGGTAGAAATTGTCCATTGTTGCAAACCTGAAGGGGAGGGAGACTAGTTGGCACTCAAGGGGAGAGGACAAGGGGTGCAGGTGGTAGATGGGGCCTTGCTGGCTGGCTCTCTCCCACCTTGGCCTTGGTCGGTCCTGATAGGAATTGAAGTACCTCCCATTCTGGTGGCCAAAAAGCAGAGGGGGCTCTGACCCCAGGGGTGGAGGAAGGAAGAGGCCCCACATCCCTACTGATCTCGGGTGGGCCTCTCACCTTTCGGCCAGCGCCTGGGGAGTCACTGTGTGAGAGACCGCCCCAGGCATGTCCTCATCGCTGTCCTGCAGCCTGCAGCAGAGGGAGGGAACAGGGCTGAGAGGCGGGGCACCAGGCAGTATCCAGTCCCTGAGACCTCTCTGCCTCCCCAGACCCCCTTTGAATAGCAAAGGGTCTGGGCTGAAGACTAGGGCTGAGTGCTCCACACCTGTGGTAGGGGGTGCTGGGCTCGTCCACCTTCATAAACCCGTAATTCTTGTCAGCGGGGTGGTAGGTGGCCAGGATGTTCATTTCATCCCACCGCTGGGCCTTTTTCCTGGAGTAGGGGAAGGACACAAAAAACGGGGAGACCACCTCCCGGCGACCTCCTCCTTACAACCCTCCCTCATTCCTTCAGTCATTCAAAACCTTTTCCTTGTACCCTCTCGTTGTGTCCGAGGCAGAGGAGCCTGGGGATCGGGATTACACCTAATGATCTGCACGCACTGTGTAGCCAGCGTGGACCCGGCACCCGCTGCTCTCCACAAGGCCCGGAACCTCGGGTTTCCCACCCAATGGCCCTCGGCCGCCCCGGCTTCCAGGTTGTCGGGACTCCACCCCCTCCCGAGCTCCGCCCCTGCCAGTGTCCGGCACCCCTCGCTCAGGGCTCGGCGCCGGGAACCCGGCGCGCTGGATTCCGTACTTCTCAGCGCCGAGGGATTTCTGCATCAGGATGGTGGTGCTGGTCTTTAGGATGCTGCGGGGCCAGTCCTCACAAGGTTTGTGGAGGTTCAAGCAGGTTGACCCGGAGCGCGATGGACTGCATTCCCAGCTGTACACCCCAGAGCCCCCCGACCCGGGGCTGCAGGTCCCGCACACACTGGCTTCAGGGAAGGGGGCATGTAATCCGTCAGGGTGTGTCCCGGACCCGGCGCTGAGGCCCGCAACCTCCCCCGGGTGCCGGTGGGGCCCCGAACCGAGGACAGCTACCCCCCCCGGTGGGCCGGCTAGAACTAGGAGCGCAAGTTACGATTTCCCCGGAGTGCGGGGAGGGCCCAGAACCCTGAGACGGGACCACCCCGGACGGCGGCCCGGCGTCGGCCTCGCCCGCTCCGATTCCTTCTGGCACACCCTTCGGTGCCGCTCCCGGGGATTCCCCGCGGAGGCCGCCAGCAGCCCCCAGAGCCTCCGGCCTCTCCATGGCCCCACCCGGGGGCCGCTCTAAGCGGCCCCGCCCCGCCTCCCGGTTCCACTTGGCCCCGCCCCGCGGCCCCGCCCCCACCACGGCCGGCTGGGGACCGTCGGGCCGAGGCCCGGGTGTCCTTCCGCTCTGATCCCTAAAGCCGCGGCCCCGGAATCAAGCTTTATAGAGGGACCTCGCGCCGGGGCCCCTCCCTTTGCGTCCCACCCAAAGGCCTTCTTTCTTTGTCTCTGGGATTTGTTCCCGCCCTTCTTCCCCATCACCGCCTTCATCCGCATTATCCAATCACAATCAGGGTCCTTGTCCCGGGCCAAGAAGCCTGGTTGTGACGTCACAGCCCTCCCACCTCCGCGCGAGCTCGGGGTCGGGCCGGGAGCTCGCTCAGAGCTGGGGTTTGGGGGCAGACCGTCAGCCGTCGCCGGAGACCGCCAGCCAGGGTTTTGCTGGACTCTGTCCGCGGCCTTACGACTTAAGGGTTTGGCTGGATGGGAGTTCAAGGTGGGCTTCCTTAGAAATGCCGCGGGCCCGTGTATCCCCGCAAGCTGGCCCGCTTTGCCTCTCACGAGAGGGAAGAGACCAAGTGGAGGCGTGGCGACACTGTCGCGAAACGTGCGCTCTCGGGGTGCGGGGGGCCGAGGTTTTCATGCGTAAAACTACAGGGTCTCTTCTCCGAATCCCACGGACGCCACGCTCCCGCCCGCAGAAGGCGCAACGGAGGGGACGCCTGCTCCCCCCTCGCCGGAAAGCGACTATCTCTAGGAGTCGCCTGCCTCGGCGAGGGCGGGGCCGGCGGGGCCGCTGTCGCAAAGCTGAAGGAGTGGGGCGGGCCTGCATCTCCTGCGTCGTAAAGACGCCTGCGGCCGTCGTTTCTACCGCTGTCGCAAACGCTCCCTGCCCCCGTCTGCACGGCTGTCGGGCCCACTCCGTCACCTCGCCGTGCCGTAAAGCAAGCCCGCCCGACCCCGTTGTCCTTCCGTTCCCACCGCGGTGGTCATTAATTCCCCAGCCGGGGATGCGCCGTCGCCCGGCAGTGCCGTAAAGCATACCTGGCCCCAGCCCCGAGTCCTCTTCCCTCCGGGTGTCTGTGCACCGCGGTTGCCACGGTGCCGCCAAGCGCGGCTGTCGCGCGGCCCCGGTGTCAGCGGCAATGGCGGCGGGGTCGGGTGGGAGTGGGGGCTCTGGGGGAGGCCCCGGGCCGGGGCCGGGTGGGGGTGGGGGCCCTGGCGGGAGCGGCGCAGGGCCGGGGTCCGGCGGAGGTCTGGGCAGCGGCGGGGAGCTGCACCCGCGAACTGGGCGCCTGGTGAGCCTGTCGGCCTGTGGGCGTACCGCGCGGCGGCAGCAGCCGGGCCAGGAGTTTAACCACGGGCTGGTGTTGAGCCGGGAGCCCTTGCGCGATGGACGCGTCTTCACCGTCCGCATCGACCGCAAGGTGCGGAGCGGGGCCAGCGGAACCGAGATAGGGGAAGGCTGGTGGGAGGGGGCGAGCGGCAGACACGGGCCGGACAGCCAGGTTGGCTCGCATCGCCGGCTGCCGAGAGGGCACCGACCTGCGAGGCACCGGGCACCGGGCGACGGGCGGGAAGGGAGCACGGAGCAGAAACGTTCGCTCTCACGGGGAAAGGGACGAAGACAGCTGGCGTTTCCTCAAGACCCAGGGGCAGGGCAGGGACGCCGGACTTCGTCCCCGGGAACGGGTAGGGACCAGATCTCCTGGGATCGCCCCGGGAGGTGGAGGATGGAGGGATGTCAGGGATGTGATGGGAAGGGAGGGGAGAAGCAGGGAAGGACTAACCACTGGCGGATACGCTCCCGCGGAAGGATGGGTGAAGAGAGACGCGGGGAGAGGGAGGTGTGTGCGCTGTGTGTGAATTGGTGAAGAGGCCAGGTGAGCAGAGGTGGGGTGGGGAAGAGGAGGAACGTGAGTGCAGCGGGGCCTAGGAGAGACTCCTCGTGGGGAGGGGAGTGGGACCCCAGAGTAGGGAGTGTGGGCGTGAAAAGCTGGGAACCTGGTGGCTGAGGAGTCTCGGAGACCACTGCTTCAGTCTCCAGAGAGAAAAGCCAGTTAGTTGCCGGGAGATGTGGGAAGAGGGGGACACGGTGGTCTGGGACACGTGGGTTCCTAGTGGTGGGAGACCCATGGGGGCCCATCCTGAGCCTCTGTCCACCGCCCTTATCACAGGTCAACTCCTGGAGTGGCTCCATCGAGATCGGGGTGACGGCACTGGACCCCAGCATACTGGACTTCCCCAGCAGCGCCACGGGGCTGAAGGGGGGCTCATGGGTGGTGTCAGGCTGCTCGGTGTTGAGGGACGGACGTTCTGTGCTGGAGGAGTATGGGCAGGACCTGGACCAGCTTGGGGAAGGGGACCGTGTGGGCGTGGAGCGCACAGCTGCGGGGGAGCTGCGGCTCTGGGTGAACGGGCGGGATTGCGGGGTGGCCGCCACGGGCCTTCCTGCTCGTGTCTGGGCCGTCGTGGACCTTTATGGCAAGTGCACCCAGATCACCGTGCTGCCCCCTGAGCCAGGTTTCAGCCCCCCTACTCCCATTCCCACACCTCCCCTCGAGCCTTCCGCGCCCCCTGAAGATTCTGCCTTGACCGAACAGGGGACCTCCGGGGATGAAGGTGAGAACACAGGGCAGTGGTGGAGAGGTGGGGCAGAGGGAGTGGCTGAAGGAACCGGAGAGACAAAGTGGCAAAGAGGCTGGGTGTGAGCAGGGTCACTCAGACTCCCCCCGCCCCAGTCTGTTGAAGGGGAAAGCAGGGGCTAGGGAGAGGAGGGGGGGTCTCCTGGCTGTGGGCCCTGCAGCAGGGGCTGAACCCTTATTCCCCTCCCATCCCTCCTGGTCCCCAGCCTTCATGGTGTCCCCAGCGCAGGCCCGGCCGGAGACGTTTCCTAACAGCCTTGAGTCGCATAATGGTGAGGGCTTCTGGGAGGCTTCGGGCAGGGGAGCGGGAAGTGAGGTGGACGAGGCGAGGGGAGGGGCCTCAGGAGAAGGCTAGGGGGAGAGTGGTGAGCCTGAGGAGGTAGCGCCTCATTCCAGCTTCCCCCCCCCATCCCACTGCCGCAGACTTTGCCAGCATGGAGCTCTCCGAGGTGGTGGGCAACGCCATCCTGTCTGCCTACAACGGGGGGGCTCCTAAATGTGAACCTGAGCTCCCCGCCGGCAGGGGAAGGACTGGGGTCTGGCGGTGCCGCCACCTCGCCCGTCCTCACTTCCAACGATGCCCTGCTCTTTCACGAGAAGTGCGGGACGCTCATCAAACTAAGCAACAACAATAAGACCGCTGAGCGCCGACGGCCCCTGGATGAGTTCAACAATGGGGTGGTCATGACCAACCGTCCCCTGCGGGACAACGAGATGTTCGAGGTGTGTGAGCTGCCGGGTGCTAGCTGCACCCCGCCCTCTGGGACCCAAAGACGGGCTTGATCCTTGACAGTGGTGGGGGTGGGGGTGGGGGGTGCAGAGAACAGTCTGAGGGTCCCTTCTCGGCATTTACCCACCACATCTCCCCCTTCCTGCTGTCACTCCCCCCAAGATCCGCATTGACAAGCTCGTAGACAAGTGGTCGGGCTCCATTGAGATCGGTGTCACCACCCACAACCCCAACAACCTTGAGTACCCAGCCACCATGACCAACCTGCAGTCAGGTACCAGTCCCCGGCAGAGCGGAGGCCCCTTCCTCTGGCGAGGGCCGCAGGAGCTCTAGCTGGGCAGTCCCCCCTTTCTCTAGGCACCATCATGATGAGCGGCTGCGGGATCCTGACCAACGGCAAGGGCACTCGCCGGGAGTACTGTGAGTTCAGTCTGGACGAGCTGCAGGTGAGGGGGGGCAGGGTGCAGCGTGGGGGCCCATCTCTGGGGCGACCCTATCTCTCACTTCCCTGCCCAGGCCGCACGGTCTCTGCTGCGGCCTAGAGCAAGGCCTCTGCTCTCTCGTCTGAAGTTTCTTTTTGAGAAGGTGGGGTTGGCCAATGGTTAGGCTTGCAGATCTGGGGAGTCGGGGGGGTCACTCTCTCTCACCGTGTGGCTGTGGGGCAGTGACCCGAGGTGAGAAGCTCGAGAGTTGTCGGTGGTAGGGCGTATTTTTTTTTTTCCGTTTTCTTCTAATGTCTTAGCTGAGCCCGTTAGCATTTTGTAAACTGCTTGGAGAGGTGGGCGAGGTGACATTTATTTATAAGGTGGCTTCCCGCCGGGAGCCGGGAAGGTTCTGGGGGCTCGGGACTGTGGCATCTTTGCAGCTGTTCCCCCGCGGCCTGGGCGGGAGGACAAGCCTGGAGCCTGAAGGGGGAATGCATTTGAGACCTTTGTTTTTCTCCTCTGGGTAGGAAGGTGACCACATTGGCCTCACGAGGAAGTCCAACTCTGCCCTACACTTCTTCATTAATGGCATTGACCAGGGTGAGGGGACGCCCAGAGTGGGCCACCAGCCCCGGCTTTTGGGGGTGGGGGCTCCGGACCTCCTCATTCTGCCTCTCTTTGATGCTGGTCCCCCCACTTTCCCCCCACCCAGGTGTGGCTACCCCACTGACGCCCCCAGTGGTGTACGGTGTTGTGGACTTGTATGGGATGGCTGTGAAGGTGACCATCGTCCATAACAACAACCACAGCGACCGCCTGCGCCGGAACAATGCCATCCTGCGGGCACTGTCTCCGGAGGGGGCCCTCCGCCGCGCCGCCCCCACCGCGCAGGCTGAGCCCGAGCGCCTGCTTTTCCACCCCAACTGCGGGCAGAAAGCAGCTATCACCCACGAGGGACGCACTGCCCTGAGGCCCCAGTATGGCCCATGGGGTGGGGAGAAGCCTGCAGAAGGGGATCTGATGGGATTGGGGGGCGGGGGGTGGAGAAGCAGGAGGCAGAGGGATTCTGACCTGGGGAGCTTGGGATGGGCGAGTGTGGAGCCTCGCGGAGAACGGAGTTTCTCTGGTTGACTTCGAGCAGTGGGTGTCAGGCAGGCACCGCTGGGCTAAGCTTGGGCATGCTCGGAGCACAGGTTCACGCCTGAGTCCCCATTCGCTGTCCTCAGTGCCACTGATGACTTCAACCACGGCGTGGTGCTGAGCAGTCGGGCCCTGCGGGACGGAGAGGTGTTCCAGGTGCGCATCGACAAGATGGTGGACAAGTGGGCCGGCTCCATCGAGATTGGGGTCACCACCCACAACCCCGCCTACCTCCAGCTGCCCTCCACCATGACCAACCTGCGCTCTGGTGAGCTCCCAGGCAGGCCAGGGCCTAGAGAGGGCCCCAGGGAGGGAGCTGTCCCCAGAGCCCTGCACTGGGTCCCCAGCTGGGTCGTTCCTGATGCCCCTGGTGACGACTGTTTTAGGGGAGGACAACTGTTTTAGGGGCGGAGCGCCGCCATGTGGACTGCGCCTGTGGGGTGCGGGGACATGCGGTTTTCTTGCCTGGCCCTGGGAAGAGAGCCGACCGTCACACAGGGCAGGCTGGGCCAGCGGCCTTGGGGAGGGACATGGGGACTGCTGTGCAGCGGAGCGGAGCCCTGGTTCCCGCTTATGTCCTCTGCCACTCCCTGTCCCCCTAGGAACGTGGATGATGACCGGGAATGGGGTGATGCACAATGGGACGACCATCTTAGATGAATATGGGCACAACCTGGACCGCCTCAAGGTGGGAGAGTGGGGGCACCGCCGGGGTGCGGCGCGCAGAGAGTGGGGCAGGCGGGGCTGCCGTCAGACCAGCCCCCCCCGGGAACTCTGCCTGACTCCTCACTCCAGCCCCCCTTCTTCCAAGGCAGGGGACACGGTGGGCGTGGTGCGGCGGGAGGATGGGACTCTGCACTTCTTTGTCAACGGGATGACTCAGGGCCCTGCAGCCTGGAACGTGCCCCCGGGTGTCTACGCTGTTGTGGACCTGTACGGCCAGGCGGCCCAGGCCACCATTGTGGACGACGTGGGTGAGGGCCGGGGCTGGGGCCAGGGTGGGGGCGGTCTCGGGGGGCCTCAGAGAACACTAGCCTCACATGCTCCGTCCCCTCTCCCAGAGGTGCCCTCCGTGCCTGAGCCACTCCCCGAAGAGAACAACCAGCTGTCCCCCAGCTCCCCGTCATCAGGCGCTGGGGGCTCCGACCTGCGCTTCCACCAGCTGCATGGCAGTAATGCCGTCATCACCAACGGGGGCCGCACGGCACTCCGCCACAACTGTCGCAGCGAGTTCAACGACGCCATCGTCATCTCCAACCGGTCAGTGTCGGCGCTGGCTCGGCCCCCGCCTCCCACTGCCCGGCCTCGGCCACCCGTGCGGGGCCCGTCTGATGGTCACCGTGTCCCCGGCAGGGCCCTGCGGGACGGAGAGCTGTTTGAGATTGTCATTCAGAAGATGGTGGACCGCTGGTCAGGCTCCATTGAGGCTGGTAAGAGGCGCGTGCGTGTGTGTGCGCGTGTGTGTGTGCGGAGTGGTGCGGGCTGCCTGTTGCCGGGGGCTTGGCTCTGAGCCCCGCCGGCCTCCTCCTAGGGGTGACGGCTATTCGGCCGGAGGACCTCGAGTTCCCCAACACCATGACGGACATCGACTACGACACCTGGATGCTGAGGTTTGGCTCCCTGGCTCGGGGGGGGTGCCGGGCAGGCTGGGTGGTGCCGGCGAGGGCACGGGGGGCCAGACGTGGGGCCTGCGGTGGCCACGGATGAGGACACGCCTGTGGGGGTGGCTGCCCCTTCCCCTTGCCGCTGGCCGGCCCTCCCGCCTCCACACGTGCGCTCCGGCGGCCCCTCTGTGGGGAGATCCCAGAGGGCTGAGACGCAGGACCGGGTCTCTGACCCCAAGCTGAGGTCGCCGTCCAAGGCCCGGAGTGGGGCGCTCAGCGGCCCATGCGTGTCGCCCCGCAGCGGCACGGCCATCATGCAGGACGGGAACACCATGCGCAACAACTATGGCTGCGACTTGGACGCACTGGGCACGGGCGCACGTATCGGCATGATGCGCACGGCCAAGGGCGACCTGCACTACTTCATCAATGGCCAGGACCAGGGCGCCGCCTGCTCAGGCTTGCCCCCGGGTAAAGGTGACTGCTCGGTGGCGCTTGGCCTGCCAGCCTCCTGCCGCCCCGCCCGGGCCGGCCGGCCCCTGACCCCTTCCTCCTCCACCCAGACGTGTACGCGGTGGTGGATCTGTATGGCCAGTGTGTCCAGGTGTCCATCACCAATGCCACCGGCCCCATGGACAACAGCCTGGCGACCAGCAACACCGCCACTGAGAAGTCCTTCCCCCTGCACTCCCCAGGTTCAGCTGGCGGGGAGGGCAGGCGGGTGGGCTCTGCTTCCCCAGTGGGGGTGGAGGGGGGGCGGCTGGTGGCTGCAGACCGGGCAGGGAACAAGGGCAGGGAGGGAGGGAGCCAGGGTGGGACGCCCCCAGGAAGGTGGGAGGGGGTTCCGGCTGGAGCGTGGACTGGGCACCCCACTCGCCCCCTGCCCAACAACGGGGCCTGTCTGCTTTGGAAATGGGTCTCCCTGCAGGGAGAGGCGTCCAAGAAGCGACGGCCAAGGGGGCCTTTAGGGCAACTTCCTGTTTCACCTGAAAGCTCTGCGCCCCGTCCTTTCCGGAGCCTGCGGCCCCCATGCTGCCCCTTCCGGGGGTCCCGTCTCTCCACAGTGGCCGGCGTGACTCACCGTTTCCACAGCTCTTGCGGCAAGAACGTCACTCTGGAGGAGGACGGCACAAGGGCGGTGCGCGCGGCCGGCTACGCTCATGGCCTCGTCTTCAGCACCAAGGAGCTCAAGACGGAGGAGGTCTTCGAGGTGGGCGGCAGGCTCGCTGCCATGGGGCCAGGCTGCTGCTACCCGTCCCTGTGCCCGTGGCAGCCCCATGCTCTCTGTCCGTCAGGTGAAGGTGGAGGAGCTGGACGAGAAGTGGGCGGGCTCCCTCCGCCTGGGGCTGACCACACTAGCACCGGGGGAGATGGGGCCTGGCGCAGCCGGCGGCCCAGGGCTGCCTCCCTCTCTGCCTGAGCTGCGGTCAAAGACCACCTGGATGGTGACCAGCTGTGAAGTGAGGCGCGACGGGCAGCTCCAGAGGATGAACTATGGCCGGAACCTCGAGAGGCTGGGGGTGAGGCAGCTGGCTCCCGGGTGGGGGCGGGGGTGTCGGGGGATTGTGGGCCAAGGCTCATCCGCTCTGGGTCCCAGGTGGGGAGCCGTGTGGGCATCCGTCGGGGCGCCGACGACACGATGCACATCCTGGTGGACGGAGAGGACATGGGGCCCGCGGCCACCGGCATTGCCAAGGTCAGGCCGAGCTGTTCCTTGGGTTTGCGGAGTGGGCTTGAGGCCCCCCCATGGGGGTCTGACTCCCGTGTCGTGTGCGTGCCCCCAGAATGTGTGGGCCGTGCTGGATCTCTACGGGCCGGTACGGAGCGTGTCTGTCGTGAGCTCCACGCGGCTGGAGGAGCCAGAGGGCACCCAGCCGCCTTCTCCCAGTTCGGACACTGGCAGCGAGGGCGAGGAGGACGGCGACGGGGAGGAGCATGGCCTGCGGGTGAGAGACCGCGGCGGGGCGCACGGGGCTGGGGGACACCAGGGTGCTCTGGGGCTCTCTGATTCCACCCCGGTGGGCAGAGGCATAGACACCAGCCCTGTGTAAATGCCTGGGAGGGGTTAGCTTGGGCCTGGCATGGGTGGCCCTGGCAGCGCCGTCTCTCCTCCGCACCAGGACCAGAATCAAGTGGCCGTTATGCCCATGGCCCTCGAGTTCCTGGAAAACCACGGGAAGAATATCCTCCTGTCCAACGGGAACCGCACGGCCACACGGGTGGCCAGCTACAACCAAGGCATCGTCGTCATCGGCCAGCCCCTGGTGCCCCAGCTATTGGTCCAGGTGGGTTCCTCTTGCCCAGGGTCCAGTGGACCAGCCCTCCTGGAGAAACCACCCCCCATTTGAAGACAGAGTGGAGGCAAGACCCCTGGAGGAGCTTCCGGGGCTTTGGTCTGTACCCTGCGGTGGGATCTGTAGAGCCATTCTCAGGAAGTCCCCATCCCTATGACTGGTGAGAGGAGCAGTAGCGAGGGACTGGGGGAGTCCCGAGAAAGATGTGCGGCCCTGCACATGCATGCTGGGAGGGCTTTGCCCGAGGAGGGGGCCTTTCTGCTACAGATGAAAAGATTTAGTTAGCCTGCTGAAGGCAGCCCCTGGGGACAGGCACCCTTGCCCAGGCAACAGCACCAAGGCTGACATAGGGAAGGAAACCAGTGAATCTGCAGTTCGCAGTTCCTCCGGCCTCAGAAGAGGCAGCACCCCTCCCTGCCCTGGATGGGGAGCCCGGGGCCGCTGGGTGGCTTCTTCGCAGGGGGCCGTGACTGGGGAGTAGTAGTCGCCTTGTCCCCCAGGTGCGGATAGACTCCCTGAACCGACAGTGGACATCTTCGCTGGTCCTGGGCGTCATCACATGCCCGCCAGAGAGGCTCAACTTCCCCGCGTCAGCCTGTGGCCTCAAGCGGGCGGCCTGGCTGCTCCGGGGCCGTGGCATCTTCCACAACGGTCTCAAGGTGGCTGGGGGGTGGCGGGAGGGCCCTGGTGGGGGGGGGGGTCACAGCTATCGGGGGCGCTGTGTGGGGAAACCCTCTAGTGGGTAAGCAAGAGCATGTCATCATCTAGACTCAGGCTTGTCAGGGCCGCCTACATCCTTGCCGTTGGGAGTGTGGCTGTGGGGGGGCCAGCGGGTGGCGGGTAGAGCCTGGGCAGGGGGCTAGCGTGGAGGCAAGGCCCAGGCACCGGCAGCCGGAAGTGGAACAGAGCCCAGGGGTGGCCGCTGCCTGTTGTCTGAGCTCTGGGAAGACAGTAGGTCTCCCCACCCCCAGATCTGTGAGAAGTTTGGGCCCAATCTGGACACGTGTCCTGAGGGCACCGTCCTGGGCCTGCGGCTGGATGGCTCTGGAGGGCTGCACCTGCACGTGAACGGGATAGACCAGGGCGTGGCTGTGCCAGATGTGCCCCAGCCCTGCCACGCCCTCGTGGACCTCTATGGGCAGTGCGAGCAGGTGAGCAGGCTGCCGGCGGGGTAGAGGCAGTGCCGGGGCGCTCGGGGGTGGGTCTCCCTCATCACGCCTCCCCTGCAGGTGACAATTGTGAGTCCCGAGCCAGGAGCTACTAGTGGGAAGAGTGCTGGCACCCAGGGGGACATGGAGAAGGCGGACATGGTGGACGGTGAGGCAGCCCCCAGATCCCCACCCGCGCGGCCCCGCTGCCCCTGCTGTCCCTGCGACCCTGCCGCCTTCCGCCCTCTCAGGCATCAAGGAGAGTGTATGCTGGGGCCCTCTGCCCGCCACTGGCCCTCTGAAGAGCTGCGAGTACCACGCCCTCTGCTCCCGCTTCCAAGAACTGCTATTGCTTCCTGGTGAGTCCCCGGTCCCCCAGAACCCGCCACACTCCCTGCTGCCAGGGCGGGGCCATGCCGGGAGCCCGAGGGACCGACAGGAGAGGAGGGGATGCTATGTGCTGGAGACCCGGGGCGGGAGCCGCAGCCGACTGCCTCTCGCTTTCCCGAAGAGGATTATTTCATCCCTCCTCCGAAACGGAGCCTGTGCTACTGTGAGTCTTGCCGGAAGCTTCGAGGGGACGAGGCCCACAGGCGTCGTGGGGAGCCCCCCCCGGGAGTACGCGCTGCCCTTCGGCTGGTGCAGGTTCAACCTCAGGTACTCGCGGGTCAGGGTTGCATGTCTCCCTTAGCACTCATTCCCCCGGTGACGAGGGAGGCTCCCGTGGGACAGAGGATGGTGTCTGTGAGCCAGCTGCTTGTGTCCAGTGTCCCCTGGGTCCGTCCTAGGGTGAATCCGCGCCTGGAAGCTGGGACGCTGACCAAGAAGTGGCACATGGCGTATCATGGGAGCAACGTGGCAGCGGTCCGGAGGGTGCTGGACCGAGGGGAGCTGGGAGCAGGTACCCCGGGACCAGCAGAGGCAGGGCTGGTGGGGCCGGGTCCCCAGGCATGTTCCTGACCTGGCTCCCCCACAGGCACCGCCTCCATCCTGAGCTGCCGGCCCTTGAAAGGCGAGCCCGGGGTAGGGTTTGAGGAGCCTGGGGAGAACTGCGCGCCCCCGCGGGAGGAGCAGCCCCCTCCGGTGCTGCTCTCCCCCTCCCTCCAGTATGCTGGGGCCGAGACCCTGGCATCCAAAGTGCAGTGAGTACAGGGGGGGTGGGGTCTCCACGGCTTCCCCTCCGCCTTCCCACCGGGACACTCTAGAACGGTTAGCTTTGAAGGTGACTAGCACTACGGGAGTAAAACAGAGTGGAGCGCAGTGGGCCCCCCAAGCGGTTGGAGCACGGTCAGGGCCACCTCGGGAAGAAGCTTTGAGTAGAGGCCTGGAGAAGGGGACAAGCGGGCGGGTGGGGAGACGGCGGGCGTGACCCCGAGGTACGGAGCCGCCGTGCAGGTCGCAGAGGGAGGGGGAAGCCCGAGTTCCTCAAGGCCGGCTTTCTGCTCCTTGCACGACAGATTCCGGGACCCCAAGTCCCAGCGGACGCACCAGGCCCAGGTGGCGTTCCAGGTGTGCGTGCGCCCCGGCTCCTACACCCCCGGGCCCCCTTCGGCCGTCCTTCGAGAACCTCCCGACCCGCACTTCAGCCCCGCCGAACTCGAGTGGGTGACCAAGGAGAAGGGGGCCACGCTCCTGTATGCCCTGCTGGTGCGGGTGGAGTGAGGGCCGGCCTCTCGACGACAAGCACAGTGGGGCCTCGGCCCGCGGACTCTGAGTGCCGCCGGCCCGACTCCGCACCCCGCCCCGGCGGACGCGCCCGGAGCCCGCCCACCGGAGCCCGCCCACCGGAGCCCGCCCGCCTCGCGCTGGAAGGGGAGCGCGTCTCCGCGTGCAGGGCGCACGCCCCCCCGCGGGGCTCGGGGCCGGCAGTGCCCCTCATGCACTGACTTGGGGAACACGACTCCCTGGACTCCCTCCCCCGTGTCACTTAATTTATTTCCGTTTTCGTTCCTGTTACTGTGAATCCCGAGGAGCCCCCCGCCACCGGACCCCGCGCCCCGCCCCGGAACCGCCGCTTCCGGGGCCGCCGGGCGGAGAGGGGAGGGCGGGCGCGGGGAAGGTGGGCCTCTGTACAGTTGTTACGGACGCGGGGTTCCAAGGAGCCAATAAACGCCGTCCCGGAGCGCGCGCCTCGGCCTCTCTCTCGCGCCGCTCCCCGCCGAGACCCGGGTCCACCCAGCTGGGGGCGCCGGACGCGCCGACGGGGTTTGGCTGCCCCCGGCACCCGTCGCGGCCGCTTCCGCCCTTCCCCGCGCCCGAGCCCCGAGGCCGCCTGCCTTCCCTGCTCCGGAAGGAGTCGGCCCGGCGGCCGGAAGTGACGCGCAGCTCAAGCGCGCAGGAGCCGCGGGGAAAGCTCAGCGAAGGCGGGTAGGGAGGGGCCGGCGGGGCGGGGGGCGGGGAACGCCGAGGCCAGCGACCCCTGCCCGCCGGCGCACGCGGGACACCCGGGGTTGGCGGGGGGGAGAGGGGAGCGGGCGCCGGGCGCGTGATCCCTCGGGGCGGCGGCGGCGGCGGGCTTCCGCCTCGGCCCGCCCGGCGCGACCCTCCTGAGCACCCGCGTCCCGGCAGGTCCGGTCGGAGGTCTGGCAGTCCGTGACAGAGCCGGGCGCTCACGGCCCGAGCGCCCCCGGCAGCACCATGCCGGCGCTCCTGGAGCGCCCCAAGCTTTCCAACGCCATGGCCCGGGCGTTGCACCGGCACATCATGATGGAGCGGGAGCGCAAGCGGCAGGGTGAGCCGGGCCCGAGCGGGAGGACACACGGCCCAGGGCGGCAGCGCTCCGCCGGGGCCGCGCGGAGGAGAGATGGGACGGGACGGCCCCTCCGGTGGTGGGAGCTGGAGGCCGGGTCTGAGGTCCAGAACCCTTGGGTCGGGAAGGACCTTGGAGAGCACCGAACAAAGCCTCCCTCCCCGTCCCCTCCCGACGGAAGGAGCCATTGCCTAGGGGGCAGAGGGGGCACTGTGATAACCGGGTTTGCAGGAGCTCGGTCTCTGACATTACGGTACTCTAACCACCCTGCCGTCCTCCCGTTCTGCCTCTTCTCCAGAGGAGGAAGAAGTGGACAAGATGATGGAACAGAAGATGAAGGAAGAGCAGGAGAGGAGGAAGAAGAAGGAGATGGAGGAACGAATGTCACTAGAGGAGACCAAGGAACAAGTAAGCGACCCCTCGATCTGTCCCAGCTCTTTCCTCCTTTGGTCCTCCTGTCTCCAGCCCCTCTCCCCTCCCTCCGCAGATCCTGAAGTTGCAGGAGAAGCTGTTGGCCCTACAGGAAGAGAAGCACCAGCTCTTCCTGCAGCTCAAGAAAGTTTTACATGAGGAGGAGAAACGGAGGCGAAAGGAGCAGAGGTGGGACTGGAGAGCTAAAAATAAAATCAGAGCAGAGTGTAACTAGGATCAGGTAACACCAGATCTGTGTCTAATGGCAGAAGAGGGGGCACTCGTCCTCGTCCTTGATTTTGACCTGCCCGCCTTTCACCGCAGCGACCTGACCACTCTGACGTCAGCCGCGTACCCGCAGAGCCTGGCGGTTCACACAGGCACACACCTCCTCAGCATGCAGGGTGAGAAATGAAGACCCCTGTGTTAGAACGGCGCCCTCCTGGGGGTTGCAGCCACCCACTTCAGCCTCACGAAGCCCCTCTCCCTGTCTAGGGAGCCCTGGAGGACACAGCCGCCCGGGCACCCTCATGGCAGCCGACAGGGCCAAACAGATGTTCGGGCCCCAAGTGCTGACGGTAAGGAGGACTGGGCGTGGCGCGCACTGGTTTCCCGGCTACTTGCACGCAGACCCAGGCGCCTTCGTGCAACTTGCGTCCCAGTCGTTGTGTGGCGCTTTACCACACAGCGGTCGCAGGGCACACGCAGGGTGCTCGGGGCGCTGCTCTGGGGCAGTTTCCCGCAGCAGTCCGCGCTCCTCCTCCCTCCACAGACCCGGCACTACGTGGGCTCGGCAGCAGCTTTCGCGGGGACCCCAGAGCACGGTCAGTTCCAGGGCAGCCCTGGTGGGGCCTACGGGACCGCTCAGGCCCCACCGCACTACGGACCCACACAGCCGGCCTACAGCCCCAGTCAGCAGCTCAGAGGTGAGTAGTAGTAGGAAGAGAAGGAGGAGCCGGCTCCCCCAGCCGCGGGAAGGAGGCCCGACCCTGTGCCCCTGCCTCCCTCAGCGCCTTCGGCGTTCCCGGCAGTGCAGTACCTGTCTCAGCCGCAGCCCCAGCCCTACGCGGTGCACGGCCACTTCCAGCCCACCCAGACAGGTGAGGCCGCCCCAAGCCCCAGCCCTGGCTCCCAGCATCCACCGCGCTTCCCTTTTCCGCGCTCTACTCATGCCGCACACGCCCCCTTCCCCTCCTAGGCTTTCTCCAGCCTGGCGGTGCCCTGTCCTTACAGAAGCAGATGGAACACGCCAACCAGCAGACCGGTTTCTCAGACTCCGTGAGTATGGCGTCTTGGGAGGTCAGGGGCAGCTCTCTCCCAAGGGGCGCCCCGGGCTGCCTCAGGTCCTAACTCTCTTCTCCACAGTCCTCCCTGCGCCCCATGCATCCCCAAGCTCTGCATCCAGCCCCGGGACTCCTTGCCTCTCCCCAGCTCCCTGTGCAGATGCAACCGGCAGGGAAGGTAAGGACGGGAATCCCACTCGCTTCTCGGGAAAGGACTGGGTAGGAGGCGGCCCCCACCCCTCCTTTTCCCTCTCCCTGGGGAGGGGGGCGCACACCGACAGAGCCCTCCTTCCCCCACCACCAGTCGGGCTTTGCAGCTACCAGCCAGCCTGGCCCTCGGCTCCCCTTCATCCAGCACACCCAGAACCCGCGATTCTACCACAAGTGATCTTCAGACTGTCTTCTCGCTGACCCCCAGCCCCCGCTATGGGTGAGGGTCCCTGGTGTGTCCCAGCCCAATAAAATCCACCTCACCACCCCCAGCTGCCGTCTGTGTTGCCTCCCTGCCCAGGCCAGGGCTGTATAGAGCGGGAGGGGTGGCAGGCAGGTCACAGGAAGACAATGGGCGGGTAATGAGCTCAGCTGCCAAGTTCAGTGTCCAGTGCCTGTGGTTTCTTTTATGTTCTGATCAGTAAACACCCATTTAATTCAAAAAAGCAACTGAGTTGGGGCCTTCATATTAAACTTGTAGTTTTATTCAGGTTTGATTTTAACAAATGTGTCGGGGAGAGAGCCCACAGGAAAGGGTGAAGCCCATGGGGGCAGGGCCCTCCCAGATGCCTGAGGAGGGGGCAGGTCCCCTCCCCTTTCCTCTTCTTCCCTCCCCAGCTAACGGGATTTGGGGAGAGACATAGGCAGGGGAGGGGGCTGGTCCCCCATCTGTGGGGTGGTGCTTGGGGTAAAGGGCCATGGGGAAACAAGGGACCAGAGCAGGGCTGAGTGGGGGGAGGGCACAAGAATCATTTTTGCCAGAATCCACAGCTTTCTGATTCCAGATTGAATTAAAAAAAAAAACAAAAACAAAAACAAAAAAAAAAAAACAAAAGCAAAACAAAAATCCCACTAAACCACAAGCAGCACCCGCCCCCTCTCCCTGACCAGGGCTGTAGTGCGAGGGGAGAAGAGGAGGGCAGCTTCACCAAGGCCAAGGATCACTCACTCCTGGCCGAGGGAGCAGGATGAAGGGCAGGGGCTCCCCGACAGATTGAGAGGGGTGTGGGGGAAACCAAAATAAAACGTCAAATAAATTGTGTAGGAGGAGGAGTCCAGCCAAGGGCCAGGCCAGAGCTGGGCCAGGCTGGGGGAGGGGGCCTCTGCAGGCTTGAGGATCACTGCTGCCACCACCGCCACCCTAGGGAGGAGAGAGACCAGGTGAGGCAGGAGATCACCGCCCCCAGGAAGGGTGAGGATCCCGCAGGGGGCTGGGAAAGAAGTCCGGAACGATGAGAGACAAGAGAGCAGGTTTTTGGTGGGGACAAGACGTGGGCTGGGGGGAGTGCGTCACATTCACCTGGGAGCCGGTTATTTTGCCATGGCCTTGATTGCAACAGCTGCCTCCTCTGTCATGGCAGACAGCACCGTGATCTGTGGGTACAAAGGGGAGAGTCAGAAGGGAGCTCAGAAGAAGAGGCAAAATGCAGCGGGGCAGACGGCGTGGGGCACCGTACCAGGATCTCTTCTCCACAGTCGTACTTCTGCTCAATCTCCTTGCCGAGGTCTCCCTCGGGCAGGCGAAGGTCCTCTCGCACCTCCCCGCTGTCCTGGAGCAGTGATAGATACCCGTCCTGGATGCCGATCAGCTGGGGGCAGAGAGGGGAGCAAAAAACAGGCAGAGGATAAAGGGTCTGAGTACAAACAAGGGCTGCAAACTGCTGCAAACTCCCCGCTGTCCTGCGCGCCCCCCTCCCCGGCCACAGCACAGAGCTCCTTTAGTCAATGTTACCCCTCCCCGAAACCACAAACCCACCCGTGTACCTGGAAGTCATTCCTTTTGATGTTGGGGACATCCATATTATGAGTGGACGGGCAGATATCTTCGTATTTCTTGCCAGTAAAGATGTCAATACCGACCAGGTGGACCTGCATGTACGCATCACATGAAAGAGAAACCCAGCCGGGTCCAGGGCGGAAAGAGGAAGGTGCGATGCCCCGACAGGCGGGAAGTCAGACTAGGCTGTCGGGGCAAGATCGGGGGAGGCGGAACCAAGCAAATCGACTCAAGAAATAAGGCGTCCAGCAAGAACAAGAGGCAGACAGACCCCATTCAGGTTGGGGGTGACTGACAAAGGAAACCGTAGGGCACGCTTGGGGCCACCAGTTACCCTGAGCTACGGGAACACTGACCGAGGAGCCCTGGGCATGGGAGACTAGGTAAGACCTTTGAAAGAGCATCCGGACACCGGGATAAAAGGTGCAGAACTGGGGACGACAAAAAGGAATGAGAAAGGAAGAGAGCAGAGAGGAGGACGAATTCAGGGAGAACAAACTGTGCCCCAGGGAGTAAGAAAACCAGGAAAGAACGCAGACAAGGATCTAGACATGAACGAGGAAACCCAGGATGAACGCCAGGCCAAGGCAAGACAGACCAACTAGGGAACAAAATCCTAAGAAACCCAAGGATGGACCAAGTCAAGTTTTCCAGGGAAGGGTACAGTGGGCTGAGCCTCTGCCTTCGGCTCTGGTCATGATTTCAGGGTCCTGGGATCGATCCCCGCATCAGGCTTTCTGCTCAGCGGGGAGCCTGCTTCTCTGCCTACTTGTGATCTGTCTGTCAAATAAATAAATTAAAAAAAAGCTTCCCAGGGTAGATAAGTCTTAACTGACATGGAAGCACTAGCCAGAATGTCAGGATCCAAGAATGCGAGGGGGCGGCTCAGGGGACTCAAGGGGAGGGGGCAGGCAGAGACTTGGCAGACACGGCATCACAGATCCAAAGGGAAAGCTGGTGTGGACTGTGGGACAACAAGATGACTTGGAGGTTCGGAGGTATCCTGGTGCTCTCCAGAAAAGGCTGCTTCCAGCATTAAGCCTGGAGAAACCTTGGGAACAAAGACTCAGGGGAAAAGAGGCAGAAAGTGAAATCCAGAAGGAAGGTGAGAGCACCTGAACAGAGCACCCAGAAGCCAGAAGCCAGAGACTCCAGGAAGAGTGCAGAAAGGGAAGGCGCACCAAGGAAGAGCCGAAGCCCTCAGAAAGGTACAGGTGGAAAGTATCCAGAGCTGAGTGCTGACCGCAAGGAACAGGACAGTAAGCCAGTGCTGAAGGAACGGAGAGGGCAGGGACCGAGGACGGCTTGCTGCTGGGAGCCCTACGGATATGGGCAAGTGTGGGGAAGGCAAGATGCGGAGAGGTCAAGTTCTAACCTTGGCATGGCCATGCTTGCCCGTCTTGGAGGTAGACATCTCCACGATCTTACATGGCCGGCCTTTGAGCACCACGAAGCCGTTCTTACGTAATGCTGAGCACTGCATCGGAAAGGTGGCTGAGGCCCCCGCATCTCCTGTCTCGAAGTCCAAATCATCTGCCATTTTAAGAGGCTTCGATTCCAACTAGAGTCAGAAAGAAAACCCAAGTCAGTCAGGGTGGAGGCCAACAGAGCTTCACCGCCATCCCAAGCCCTTTCCTTCCACCACCACCTAAAGGAGAGTCACCAGGCCCAGATTAAATACTGACTGAAACCACAAGTACCTAAGACCTGCTGCGTGTCTGGGAATGGTGGGGGACGGAGGCTGGACCCGCAGCCCAAATGAACGTAAAGGGGTGGGTGGGGAAAGGCAGGCCGCAGGGAGTCAGGATGGGCAATCCCGGAGATGGGCCAAGGCTGACTCCGGGGAGGGGGAAGACTCAGGTGTTACTTGCCACTGAAACCAACCACCCCTCTTCCCCACACACAACCAGGGCTATAATTAGGTGAGCAGCCATGAGCCAGCAGAAGGGCGGGGCTATGGGGGGGGGGAGAGGGGAGGGTGGAGACCGGAGGACAGGGCCCCACCCGGCTCTGTTACACCCCCCACCCTATCCCCACACAGGCCAGTCACTGGCACAGGAAACCACAAGGCCTCTTTGGGGGATTCCCGCCTCTCCAGCACGCATTTGCACACACAGCCGAGGAAGGGAAAGCAGAGTTGTTTTCGAACTTCTCCCCTGGCCAAACACCTCCATCTCGTTTCCCAAAGGGAACCCAGGAACCCGGCCTCTCCGCGAGGGCCCTCCCACTTTTCCCAGGATGCACCGGCACTGTCGGCTTTCGGGCCGGGCCTGCGGGCTCCGCGCAGAGCGGAGGAGTGGGGAGTGGTGAATGACAATAAAATGAAAGCAAAACGCTGGTGCTAGTAAGTAGTGGAAGTTCTGCCAGGCGGGCGGCGCCGGCGCTCCCCGGCCCGACGCAGCGGCGCGGGCAGTGACAAGGTGAAGCGCACCGGGCGCGGCGTGGAGCTCTGCGCCCGGGACCCGACGGCGCTGTCGGCTCGGCCCGCAGGAGTTGGGCTGCCGTCCAATCTCCGGGGTCTCCCCGGTTTTCCGGCCGCCCGGCAAGGGAGCGCGCTACTTACACCTGCGGGCCGCCTCACTTCACAGCGGAGTTGCAGGGAGAGCTCCGGGGGCCCATGGGGCAGGGGAGCGCTAACATATGCCCGCAGCGGGCTCTCCGGGGTGATCAGGATCCGGGCCTCGGGCTTCCCCTCCCCAAAATTCCAAGCTCCCTTGGGCGCTCGCGAGGACTGCCTCTCCCCGCGCCGGGGGGTTGCCGGCTCCCGCCCACCATGTGGCCTCCCGGGGCTTCCGGTGGCCGGGATCTGGGGGGGAGGGGTCCCCGCGCTGCCATGCGGCCCCCGTCCACATTCAGCCATGCGGCCTCCGACCCCGAGGGCAGCCTCCGGTAGGGGACACTTCCGATGCCGCCGGCACCCCCCCCCCCAAAGCCCGCGCCAGGCCGGAGCCACGCCGCCTCCCCTCCCCCCAGGCCGGCCGCCAACCCCCCCCCAACATGCCCTCTCACCGAATAGCCCCCTCCCCCACCTCACGTGGCCGCGCGGCGCCCGGTTCTCAACGGCCCAGGTCCCCTTGCCCCGGCGGGCCGATCTGGCCCCCGGCCCTCGCCCCGGCGTGGCCGCCCGGCGGCCTCTCCCGCGTGGCGGCCTCGCGGCTCGCCGTCCCCCGCCCTGCGTCGCTCCAACGTCACCCAGCCGGCCCCAACCGTCACCCCGCGCGCCAACCGGGGCGCGCGCCCGCGCCTCTCCGCACCTCGCGCGGCTCGCGGGCCGAACCCTGTGCCGCGGCGGCCGCCGCCGCTCCCCTCTGCCCCCCCCCCGACCCTCGCGCAGTTCCATCTCCACTCCCAGGCCCAAGCCAGGGTTCCGCGCACGCGCGGCCTGCCCGCTCTCACCTCGCGCGAACGCACTGACTCGACCCCGTCCGCTCGCCGCGAGCCCAACCGCTGCCTCCGAGCCCGCTGCCGCCGCCGCCGCCGCCGCCTCTACCGCCGCCGCCGCTGCTGCACACGGGTCTTAGTACGCAGGCGCCGACTCCCCACTGACCAACCAAGCAGCCCTGTGACAGCCGCGCAAGCGTGCTATCTATCCCCTCCGCCCTCCACCCCCGCACTGCGCAAGCGCAAAGACCCTCCCCGAGCTCCACCCTCCCTCCCACCTACCCATCCAATGACGCGTTTGCGTGACCCCGCCCCTCACAAATCCCGAACTCTTCCCACAAGTAGGCAGTGCGCAGGCGCACCCGGTTTTTCAAGCCCTTCAACCTCCTCTTCCCTTCCCGTGATAGACCACTAGCCCTACCGGACAGGACCTGCGCCTGCGCAAAGAGGAGCCCTGCACTCCACACCCTCTGAAGGGAACGCCTCGGCCTCAAAGCGCATGCGTATTGGGAATCCTGACCGCCCCTTCCACCTCAGACGTCGTCTGTACGCCGGGCGTTGAAAAGACCACGCCACTGTATCGCCGGTCTCGGCGAGGACGCATGCGTCTGGGGAACGCCCCACCTCGGCTTTCACTGGACTTAAACGACTCACACGTTTCAGAAAACTTGCACTGCGGGGTGGGCCCCTCGTCTGGAAGCCCGTTTCCCCTTCCCGCACATGCGCGGGAGGGCTCTTTCCGCACACACTTCCTAGCGCGCTGGTGTGGTCGGGTTACCGCCCAGCTCAGCTTCACTGCCCTGCGCGGCCGGCCTCGGCTCGGCCATAGAGTTCCAGCCGCGGGCTAGAACGCCGCGTGGTGGCCACCATCTTGTGGGAGAGAGGGGTCCGGCTGGCTGCCTGGGGCGGCCGGAGGGGCGGCGTGCGCCTGTGCCCTGAGGAGGCTCTGGGGGCCTTTCTCCCCTCCTCTCCCCAGGTGCTCCCTGCCGTCTCCGAAACCGTCGTCTGCGAGCGCTCTTAGAAAACCGAAGGCGGCGCGTTCCGTTCCACTGCCCTCCCCGGAGTCGCGGCGGAGGACCGTGAAGCGGGAGGCAGCCTGTCCCTCGGACTGTACCCCTCCCCGGCCCTCCTCGTGGGGAAGGAAGCTGCCCCCTGGCCCCGCACTTTGTAGTCTCCCCCGCCCGGTTCCCGGCTTCCGGCGGCGCGGTGGAGAAGCCGAGCCGCCAGCCCGGCCCCGGGCTGCGAGCAAGCCCGCGACCCGGTCGGTGTCTCTGCGACACTCGCTTGAGTGAAGGGCGGGCCACGGAGCTGCCGTCACTCCCTGGTCCCTCCTCGCCACGGTCCGCAGCACCTCCCCTTCGCTTGAACACGAGACCCCCAGCTGCCTGGGCGCATCGCGGAAACCCAGGCCCGCTCTTCCCCCAAGACGCTATTGTCCCCGCGACCCAGCAGTTCCCGTCCCGGGCACGTGCCCCGCGTCACAGACGAGGGCTCCGACCTCCGCAGGCGAGCACGGGCCGCGGAGCTGTGCGCGGCCGCCGAACACCCGTCCGCGGGGGTACCCGGCGCGGTCTGTGCCCGCCGCGGAATATTATTCAACCACGAAAAAGGGACGTCGTCTTCCCTTCTGCGGAGTGACCTTCAGAAACAGCTCGCTCAGGGAGAGACAGCAGACACTAAAGGTCATAGCCCACGATCTGAAGGGCACGAAATGTCCAGAATCGGTGAATCTGTCGAAGCAGGCAGTAGATGGGAGCTGCCGGGTGCTGGGATGGGTGAGGGGAATGGCCAGTGGGGTTAACGGACATGGGGTTTTACTTTAGGGTGATGAGATGTTTGGGAATTCAATAAAGGTGGCTGCAGAACGTCGTGAATGCACTAAACGGCACTGAATTGTTGGTGTAAAAGTTTTACATTATGTGGTTTTTCCCCTCAATTTAAAAAACTCCTTCAGGAATCTTCAAAGCAGCTTTACACATAGTAGCCCAAGAGCAGAAGCTACCCGAATGTCCACCAGCTGAGGAAAGGATAAATAAAATAGGGCGCATCCGCACGATGAAATATTATTCAGCAACAGAAAGGATAAACTTCGAAACATGCTCAGTGAAAGTCACAAAAGACCACATAGTATATAATTCCATTTACATGAAAAGTCCAGGATAGGCAAATCCGTGGAGACAACATAGATCAGCAGTTGCCTAGTGTTGAGAGGTTGGAGGGAAATGGAGAGACCGAGGGCCTGCTGATGGCTACGGGGAAAGGGGCAGAGGGTGACTTTTAGGGTGATGAAAATGTTCCAACGTCGATTGCAGCGACTGAATGCATCTGCATTCTTCAGATGTCAAAATACTAAATTATATGCCTTAAATAGTGGAATTGTATGGGATGTTAATTATATCTCAATAAAGCTGTTACTTAAAGTACCGTCATGGTCATACAGCAACATCTCGTGTGCTTAATGGCACCGTCTTCATCGGTTCGTTTCCGGGAGGCATTGGCGAAGTGTCCTAGCTGACCCAAGGCACAAGTTCCACGATATTGCGTGGACGCCGGGTGATGACAACCCTTAAGAATTTCCATTCAAGGGGTGCCTGGGTGGCTCAGTGGGTTAAAGCCTCTGCCTTCGGCTCAGGTCATGATCCCAGGACCTAGGATCAAGCCCCGCATCAGGCTTTCTGCTCAGCAGGGAGCCTGATTCCTCCACTCTCTGTCTCTGCCTGCCTCTCTGCCTACTTGTGATCTCTGTCAAATAAAAAAAAAAATTTCCATTCAAACTAAAAAAGGCACAAATCATCTTAATAGAAGACTGAGTTCTACACATTCAGAGAAAGAAAAAGGCAAAATACCATACAGTATTGTAGAGAGATGAGACGATTCGTACCCGGAAGAACCTTCCTTGCATTCCATGTGTGGAGTCCCCACCATCCAGGGCGCAGTCCTCCGCTCCATGAGCCCTCACATTTTCTGCAGCCAGTCCGAGTCCCTTCTTGAGAGAAACCTTTCCTGACCTACAAGACTTGGTCAGCTTCTCACATTCTGTGTTCTCGTAGCAAACATGACAGCCTCTGCCACACACTGTTCACATCCATTTATTTGTGTGATGGCTTTGCTAACGTCTGGCCGTCCCCATTAGAATACAGCCTTATAATAAGGCTGGGAAACTGTCTGTTCTGTTCATTACTGTGTTCGCAGCTCCTAAAATTGTACCTAGCAGGGCTACCTGGATGGCTCAGTCGGTTAAGCAACTGCATTCAGCTCGGGTCATGACCAGGGTCATGGGATCGAGTCCCACCTCGGGCTTCTTGCTCAGAGGGGAGTCTGCATCTCCCTCCTCCACTCCCCCTTCTTGTGTTCCCTCTCTTGCTGTGTGTCTCTCTGGCAAGTAAAATCTTCAAAAAAAAAAGAAGTTTCTTTCTTAAGAACTGATTTGAATACAATTGATCAGATCGTACCTTAACGGCAAGTCACATTTCTTTCCCACCCTCTGAGATTACACCCACTCCCCAAGATTAAAATTCAGACATTCGGGCAGAACTCTCCAGAGACCCTGCTGTAGACTTTCCACGGCTTTGGAGGCTGTCCTGCAATTCAGCTCATTGTTTCCTCATTTCTTTCTCAGAGGGTCATCATTCGGAGGGCACCCATGTTCTGCTGAGAAGGAAGTTTGCCAGATGAGTTTGTATCTACTCTGGGAGACTTTCTAAATGTTCTATTTCCAAGTAATTTTAAATCTACAGGAGGGTCACAACAGTCGTATGAGGAACACATTAAGGAACACAGGGGAAGTCTTGAATGGGAGCCTGTGGTGTGGGGGAGGCTGCTTGTATAGGTTTAAGAACCAATTGTACGCATCTCTCCATTTTTAAAAAAAGATTTTATGTATTTATTTTACAGAGAGAGCGCGCGTGCACAAGCAGGCAGGGCAGCAGGCCGAGGGAGAAGCAGCTCCCTGCTGAGCAGAGAGCCCAACTTGGGGTTCGATCCCAGGACCCCAGAAGACAGATGCCGGACCGACTGAGCTACCTAGGTGCCCCGTGCAGACCTCTTCCTAACTAATATCTCTTTCTAACTACATGTTCAATACTGTCTTGCTGGTAGCTTGAAATTGGCCCTGATGCAAGTATCTCCAACCACGGAAACTGGCAGGTGCTGTGCGCTGACCCAGGGGTCCCTCTGTCCAGAACTGGTTGTTAATGACTCCGCAGCACAGCACTGACGGATAGGGAAGGTGGTTCTGAGGTACACAGAGTAGTGTTAGGTCAAGATATTCCAGGATAGAGAGCGATGGGTTGAAGGAGTGAGGGACGGGAGATAAGAAGGACCTCAGGAAGCTGTCATGTGGTTCAGGGTTTGGTCTAGGAGGTAGTTCCCTTGGAAAGCAGCGTTTTAGTAACTGGACCTTAAAGCATGGGTGAAATCTGCGGGCGGGGGAGGCAGAAATAAGAGTCAAGAGGATTCCTGGGGTGCCTGGGTGGCTCAGGTGGTTAAGCATCTCATCTACCTTCAGCTCAGGTCAGAGGAGCGGTAAGGTAAACTGTGGGCTCCGGGTGATCACAACGTGTCAATGGCAAGGTAGATCCATCAGCTGCAACAAATGTCCCACTCTGGTGGGGGATGTTGATAGAGGCGGGAGCTGTGCGTGCGTGGGGACAGGAGGTGTACGGGAAACATCGAGGTCCCTGCTCCATTTGGCTGCGCATCCAAAACTGTTCTGAAAAATCAACTTCTTCTATAGGGGAAGGGGGATGGAGCTGGGCTGGGGGCAAGAGACCAGTGGAGATCCTCAACCAGGTAATTAGGAATGAAGACCTAAATCAAGACCCTGGAGGTGAGGTCGGGAGGAGGAGCGGAGAGCCAGAGACGTCTTGGAGAACTAATTGATAGAATTTAGTGGTTAACTGAATGAAGAAGGTGAGCTCAAGGAGTAGGTCAACGGTGCCTTCGGTCGATGTGTCTGGGGACAGACCGTATCAACACAGTCATTCCTGCAGGGAAATGCAGTGATTGGGAAATACTGTTATTTCTGGGATCCTAGAGCGCCTGGGGGACTCAGTTGTTAAGTGTCTGCTTTCCCCTTGGGTCATGATCTCGGGGTCCTGGGATCGAGTCCCGCCTCAGGCTTCCTGCTTAGCGGGGAGTCTGCTTCTCTCTCTCTCTCTCTCTCTCTCTCTCTCTCTCTCGCCACTGCTCCCTCTGCTCATGTGCGCTCTCTCTCTCTCTCAAATAAATAAAATCTTAAGAAAAAAAAGATTCTGGGATCCTGATCGGAAGCCAGCTCTGATGGGATGTGCATGTTAGTCTCAAGCCAAGTTGAGCTTGGGAAAGTGGGCAGGGCTGGGGTTGAGGACAAACCTGTTTTCAGTGGGACTTGTCCCTCACAGAAAGGGAAGCAGCTCCAGGTGTGTCAAGAGAATGATGAAAAATATTCTGTCAAATTTTATTATGAAAACAGAACTCTTTTGTAAAAACATTTTGGAAATAAGAAACAGATAAGCCATAAACCCAATGCCCGGAGGCGACTGCTATTAATGTTTTACTGTATTTTCCTACAAACTTTTTGCTATGCCTTTTAAAACATACATCTGAGATCACTTTGAACAGATTCCCCGTTGCAGGAGAGGGTAAATTAAGTCAATGAACAGAAGCAATTCCGGGATAGAAAGAAAATAGAAAACAGGAGAGGGTCAGAGGGGGTACAGAGGGTACCCTGGGGGTACAAATATCTCACAATGAGAATTTATTCCTATCAGTGGATCTGGGCAAGGACTATTGAATTCTTCCATCTACCCTCAAGGGCATGCATAAAAGTCAAACCCTCTGAATGAACCTTGAGAATGGGTGAATGGGAAACCCTTTGGGCCAGGGCCTCTGGGACCTGCTCTCACAGCTGCCAGCTGCGGTCACAGCCGTAACTCTGAAGTGAGTTACTCATCCGTTCTTGTGATGAACATCTACTGAGTCTGCTAAGTATATCAGCTACTTGAGACACAGCGGTGGCGTTCCTACTTCCTGGCATGGGCCCTTTCCGAACAGCCGGGAGGGGGACGTTATCAGATAATCAACAAACATACAGCCTTGGCCTCGGTGCTTGAATACCTACGTGGCCAGCCCTGGTGAGTGATAGGTTAATGAATGGGAGTCAGTGTGAGAGTAGGAGGAGCTCTGAGAAGATGCCTGGGGGATCTTTGTGATGTTGACCTTGACTCTTTGGAGGCTAAGAAAAAGAAGGTGGAGGGAGGGCCTGAGAATGAGGTAGGTTTGGTTCTGGGCCTGGAGGAAAAGCCCTACAGGAAAGTCTGGGCCTTGCTGAGTCTGGTGCTTGAGAAAGGAGTCAGCAAGGTTTGTAGAAACCAGACCCAGAATGTAGGGTCCGGGGCTGGGGACAGAACACAGAAGCTCAAGGAGCCAGGGGCAAATGACTGCAGAGTTTTCCCGGTGATCATTCATTCCCTCTCCAGGTGGCAGTGGAGGCCTTGCTCGGTGCCGGGCCCTGTGGACAGGCCAGGGAATTCAGAGGGGCCAGGTGACGGCAGAGCAGAGAGATACGGCCTGTGCAGGGACAGCGGTGGCTCAGTGAGTGCCAGGACAGGACCCAACACAGCCGGGCAGCCTGGCAGGTCTCTGGCCGCGGGAGACCTCCGAGTGGAGGGCCCTGCAGAAGTTGGGGCCCTCATTAGGACGAGGGAGGGTCCAGGAGTTCTGTGTACGGTGATGAAGAAATGTTAGCCGGTGCCAACCCTTTGGAGCCGGTCCAGACCCTGGAAAAGAATATCTCAGACGGAAGAGAGGAGGTAAGGGGAAGATGGCGTCTGTGAAGGGCAGACGGAGCCTCTGGTCCAGCATCTGCAGTCCCCGGGCCGCTCACCAGTGCTCAATCCCAATCCTAACCCCATTTCTATCGACCTTCTGGCCCCCGTGGCCAGGGCAGGGGTCTGGCTCAGCCTCCTGCTCTTGCCCAGGCTGCCTTAGAGGGCATTGTCCCTGCCTCGTCCCCTCCGGACTCGCCCCTCCCTCCCCAGCTCCAACCACGTGGCCCTCTACCCCGCCAGGCTGTGACACCTGGGCCTTCGCCTCCCCAGCACCCACCACGGGGCTGGGGCATGTGCCCGGCTCTGGATGTTCACAGAAGGAGCAGATGGGGTGGGTGGGGAGAGGGCGCCCAAGCAGGAGAAACGTCCCGAAGCCCAGAGGGAATCCAGAAGGAAGAGGGGGAGGTGAGTAGCTCAGAGACGAGCGGGATCCCCCAAATCCTAATCTGTCCAAAGGGGAAAGCAGCTGCAAAGGTGGGACTTCGACAAGAAAGAGGGTTGCCCTCCTTGGGCCCAAGCCTCCTACCCGTTTGGAGTGGAGGCGAGGTCCCTCCTTCCCCCTTCTCCGGAGGGAGAGGACGACCCCAAGGTCAGCCCTTCCGTGCAGGTGAGCAGCTGTCTCAGAAGCTACCTTGGCACCCCCGACTGAGCTGTGATCTCAGAGTTTGATCTGAAAGGCCCCAAAGACCGGCCTGCCCAGAAGAATGTCTCTCCACCCTCGCTGCCTTCTGAAGCCTGCCTGGGAAGCTCGTGCCACCCCTGGTGTGAGGCCTGTGGGACCATCCGATGCCACCGAGGAACCCAGGAAAGGGCTTTGGACAATCACTCAGGGGCCACCTCAGCTCAGGACAAGTTTCCCCCTGGATTCGTGGCCTCCCCACCCCCTGTTGCTCTCCAGAGCCCCCGCGGGCCTCCAGCACGTGCCAAACCCTGTCAGGCCTTTCCCAGGCCTGGGTCCCGCGCTGCCTGACTTTGGCCCCATCACTCAGCCTCTCTGATTCTGCTTCCCGACCTGGGAGAATAGGGAAAGCCGCTCCCCGTTTCCTAGAGCCCTCACCCCATCCTCTGGGGCACAGCCCTGGCTCTGTCCCCAGAGGCAGACCCATCTCCGGCCCCCGGCATGAGCTCTCCTCGCCCACGTTTCAAGCAAGACCCACGCCAAGCGCCCGATGAGGTCCCTCCTCTAGCGTTTGGCAGAAAAATAAGTGGCATCACCGCCTGCCCAGCCCTGGACACCTCGATCCTCGTCCCCTGGCCCCCATCCAGCCCGCCACCAAGCCCCGCAGGTGCGATTTCCAAGAAACATACTTCAAAGCGGTCCGTGTTCTCCATCCCCGCTGCCCCCACCGAATCTGCACCGCCTGCCTCGGGTTTCTTTCCCGCAGGGCAGCCCAGGGAGGTGTTACTAGCAGATGGAGCTGGGGAAGTTGGGGGGGGGAGGGAGGGGTGTAGGAGAAACTATATTCTCCACTCAGCTTTGCTGCGAACCCAAGTGCTTTGATAACTCAGGTTTGTATGAGTGGGCGCCTGGCTTGCCTGGTCGTTGGAGCAAGTGATGGGTGATCTCGGGACCAGGAGTTTGGGCCCCACACTGGGTGTCAAGATTATGCAGAAATCTAATCCTTAAAAAATAAAGCTTCTTTAAAATGAATAAATGGTCAGGGCGCCTGGGTGGCTCAGTGGGTTAAGCCCCTGGCCTTCGGCTCGGGTCGTGATCTCAGGGTCCTGGGGTCGAGCCCCTCATCGGGCTCTCTGCTCAGTGCGGAGCCTGCTTCCTCCTCTCTCTCTTCTTGCCTCTCTGCCTACTTGTGATCTATCACATAAATAAATAAAACCTTAAAAAAATAAAATGAATAAATGGAACAGGTCATCGGATTCACGCCTCCTTTTAAAGCTCTCAGAGCATCCCTGTCGCTACCGGAACAAAATCCAGACTTCATGGTGTTGGTTCCTTGGGCTTTGCCTTCCCCACTGTCCTCCAGGTTCACTAAACTTTTTTCTCCCATAGGCTCAAGGCTTTTCTGCCTCAGGCCCTTTGCACCAGCTACTTCAAGAGCCTCTTCTCCTCCTTCAGGTCAAAGCATAAACTGTGACGTCCCTCCGGGCCCTGTCTTCCTGAGGACTAGTGGGAGGAGCAGAGGGAGAGGCAGGGGCAGAGGCAGAGGGAGAGGGAGAGGGAGAGGGATTGGGATTCCCCAACCGACTCTACGCTGAGCACGGAGCCTGACTAGGAGCTTGATCTCAAGACCCTGAAATCAGGATCTGAGCAGAAAACTGGGAGTCCAACGCTGAACCGATTCTGCCACCCAGGCGCCCCTGCCTGAAATATTCTTGTTCTTTTTTAAGATTTATTTATTTGAGAGAGAGAGAGAGAGAGAGAGAGAGAGAGAGGGCACACAAGCAAGGCAAGCAGTAGAGGGGGCAGTAGACTCCCCGCTGAGCAGGGAGCCTGACTTCATTAACTGAGCCCCCCAGGCGCCCCTGGAATATTCTTAGACGACTTGCAGAGGTGCCAACAGGGACTGCGGTCGTCATCACGGCTCCAGGTGCCCTCGTCTTCGTCCTTCCGTGGCCAGAGGAAGGTCCCAGTAAATGTCAGGGAAACTAATTCAAAGCAGGATTCCCTGCATCTGGAGGGCAGGTGGGGCATGATGGAGGCTGAGCTTTCAAGAGATGGTTGTGCAGCAACAGCGTCTTCTAGAACTCTCTGTGAGGACAGAAACGTCCCGTGTCTGTGTTCGAAACTCAACCGCTGTCCACGGGTGGGTTTTGTATTTCATTTTAATTGAACTTCAGTAGCCACAGGTGGCTAGTGGCTGCTCTACCGGGCAATTTGGACTAGGGTCCAAAGACCCAACGAGAGGGAGTGCTTGGGGCCTGGATGTGCAGCGCCTTGGCAGCCAGGACAAGAGGCAGGGCCAGATCTTGGGTCTTTACAGCTAACTCAGTCTTGGGTCTTTTGACTTTTACCTACCAGTGTTTCCTGGGAAGTCAGAGAAACATTTCAAGCAGATCAGAGTGTTTCATTCATTCAATCCTAAATTTGCTTAATTGGTTCATCTTGTTTGTTGATCTCTCGCCCCATTTCTGTCCCTTCCCTCCTACAGGCAATTGTGCTATTGTAGATCTTTCCATCTTTATGAATTCTGACGAGCTTGGAATGCCTGGGGGCAACTGGCTAGAGCGTGCTGGGTGGGTGTGCTGGGAGGGTGGGAGGGACTCAGGCGGCCGCGCAGGGCAGGCAGTGACTTGTTGTCTGTGGGACGGGGTCTCCTAAGCCAGCGAGACTGTAGTACATCTCTTTCGGTTTCCTATTCTTTTTCTCTAAGTGCTGTGTTGGTAGGGTCCATCCGTGTGGCCATAGAGCATCGGACCTGTCACTTCTTTCTTTGAGAGGGACAGATCGTGAGCCGGCAGGGAGGGGACGAGGCAGAGGGGGGGAGCAGGCACCCCGCTGAGCAGGGAGCCCGATGCAGGGCTCCATCCTGAGATGCTGAGATTGTGACCTGAGCTGAAGCCAGACGGTTCACAGGCTGAGCCAGCCACCTGGACACCTTCCACTTTCCTCAGCACACCCCCAGGCCGGACACTGCCTCTAACTGCCCACCTCCCCATTCTCATGACCGGCTCCTTGCAGACCTTTTATAAAAGAACCTCTCTGGGTCATGTGCCCAGTGGATGGACCATAGGCCATAGGGAATGAGCTGGGCGTGGCACCTGGTGGCACAGTCGGTGGGGTGTCCGACTCTGGGTTTCAGCCAGATCCTGATCTCAGGGTCATGAGATCGAGCCCCGTGCAGGGCTCTGCGCTGGGTGCAGAGTCTACTTGAGATTCCCTCTCACTCTGTGTCTGCCCCTCCTGCCCATGCTCGCTTGCTCTCTCTCTCTCTCAAATAAATAAATTAATCCTTGAAGGTGCCTAAGTATTGGGAGGGAAAAAAATTACATTTCAGAAAGATGTTTCTGGCTGCCTTCATTACTTCATTTACAAACATTCACTGGTCCCCTGCTAGAGCTTTCGGCACTGAGACAGACAAGATCTCAAGCTCGTACATCATAAACAAGAAAATAGGGGCACTCGGCGGCTCAGTCATTAGGTGTCTGCCTTCGGCTCAGGTCATGATGCCAGGGTCCTGGGATCGAGCCCTGCATCAGGCTCCCTGCTCGGCGGGAAGCCTGCTTCTCCCTCTACCACTCCCCCTGCTTGTGTTCCCTCTCTAGCTGTCTCTCTCTTTTTGTCAAATAAATAAAATAAAATCTTTTCTAAAAAGCAACAACAAAAAAACCCAAGAAAGGGCACCTGGGTGGCTCAGTTGGTTAAGCAACTGCCTTTGGCTCAGGTCATGATCCTGGAGTCCCGGGATCGAGTCCCACATCGGGCTCCTTGCTTGGCGGGGAGTCTGCTTCTCCTGCTGACCTCTCTACTCTCATGCTCTCTCTCTCTCTCTCAAATAAATAAATAAAATCTTTTTAAAAAACCCAAGAAAATATGAATAGGGAAATAGCAGGTATGGGTGATTACTACAGAGGAAATCAAACAGGATGGTAGGACAGGGTGTCTGGCAGGCTACTTGGCAGGTGAAGTCCTGGGGTACCTCTTGCAAAATGGACCGGAAGGGGGCAGCCCCGAGAGGGGAGGGCAAGCCGGCAGGGGCTGCTGGCAGTGTGGACTGGGTGGGGACGGTGGGACTCATACTTCTGGGTCTGGGTATGGTGGAGCCCTTTATCAGGACAGGGGACCCTGGGGATTTGCAGCTGGCAGCTGGCCATCCCAGGTCTGGAGCTCAGGTGGCCGGGGCTAGAGGCACAGACTGGACAGTCATCTGGGTTTGAGCTGGCTCTGGGTTCCCTGGGACAGCCATATTGAAGAACCACAAGCTTGGTATTTAAAAAGAGAAATTTCTGGGCACCTGCGTTCCGCTCAGGTCATGATCCCAGGGTCCTGGGATGGAGTCCCACATCGGGCTCCCTGCTCTGTGGGGAACCTGCTTCTCCCTCTGCCTGCCACTCTCCCCTGCTTGTGTGCTCTCTCTCTCTCTGTGTCAAATAAATAAAATCTTAAAAAAAAAGAGAGACGGAAATTTGTGCTTACGGTTCTGTAGGAGGGAAGTCTGAAATCCAGATGTCGGCAGGGCTGTCCTCTCTCCGAAGAAGCCGCTTCTGTCTTCCAGCTGCTGATGGTCCCAGGCACTCCTTGCAGCTTGTGGAACCGGGGCATCGGCCCGTCCTCATGGGGCACCTGCCCTCCGCGGCTGCCTCTGCATGGCAGTTTCCAGTCACACTGGGTGAGGGGCCACCCTAGTGATACCCCCTGAACTTGATTATGCCTGCCGACCCTATTTCCAAACACGGTCGCAGTTCACAGGTGTGGGGATTAAGACTGCAACATAGGTTCCTAAGGAGACACAAAAGAGAGGTCATAGCATCAGAACGAGAGAAGAATTAGGGGCTCTGACCTTTAGGAAGGCTGGTGAGCCCATGGAGAAATCTGAGAATGAAACAGTCTCCAGGTGCACCCGCCCCATAGACCGAGGTAGAGAAACAAGGGCAAAAAGGTATCTGTTGAACTAGGCTGGACGGCAGGTGTCAATGTCTTTCCCAGATGCCAGGCCAAGGGAAGAAGCAGAGCCCGGGTAATGCAGACAGGTTTTCAAGAAATTTGGTTTGGAAGGAAAAGCGTGACATATGGAAAGAACTAGAAGGGATGGAAAAGTATGGTCACAGCACAGCAGAAGGAGGCTGGTGACTCAGAAGATATGCCCTGCCTTTGAAGCCCCGCTGGCTTGTTCCGCAGCTGTGTGGTCTTGGGCTGGTTGCTTAACCCCACTAAGCCTCAGCTTCCTTATCTGGAGAATGGGGATAAGGACGGCACTCCCTTCCCAAGGTTGTCATAAAGAATTAACGATTGAGGGTATCTAAAATCCTTAGCTCGGGGTGTGGTGCATAGGAAATACTGAATCAATACTTAACTCACATTACGAACAGAACAAGACAAGGAGGAGGTTTCCAGAAGGAGGAGGTAAGCAGTCAGAGGCAGAGGAAAGGTCAAGGATCTGGCAGTGCTTGCTGAGCGTGGAAGAGGGGACTGGGAGCAGAGGTACTTGAGGTTGTAGGTCTGGAGCAGCTGAGAAAAGTGAGAGGAGGTGCGAGCAGCGAGAAGTTGTGTGTGTTGGGGCAGGGAGTCGCCGGGAGCATCTGGGACGAGGGGCACAGCCGGCACCAGCTTCTCGATCATTCATTCAGTGTCTCGGTTTTGATACCAGCATCTTCACCTCCGCCGTGCTACGCCGGGGCAACCGAAGGAAACTTCTCCAGGTGAGTGGTGGACACCGCAGAATGACTGTTTGTGGGTGCATGGTCATGTCAGCGAGGAGCAGCGGGTGGAGGGGGAGGAAAACAAGGGGCTTATATGTGGGCTCTTCGGGTTTCGGGATCCTGGGGGCAACTGGCTGGAGAGAGCCGGCTGGGTCTGCTGGGAGGCTGGAGGGGCTTAGGGATGGACATGCAGGCTGCAGAGGGAACAGGTGGCCACCAAAACCGATTAGGAAGGGCTTGGGGACCGTTGCCGAAGACCTGTCGGGGAGGGCAGGGAGAAACCAGATTTGGTAGGGAGGGAAGGAAATACAAGGAAGCAGAGGCCATGAAGACTGCTTCGCCTGCTGTTTCTTTGATAGGGCTGAGAAGGGCGAGGACAGCTAAGGAGATGGGTGTGGGGGTGGGGGGGTGTTGCTTTCATTTTGTTAAACACAGTGAACAAGACAAGGCAAGACGTTGAACTTGAGGTGGACAGAAGTGAATGGAGAGAGAGTGGCAGAGGAGGAAGGCCTTGGGCTAGAATGCCTGGAGTCCTTCCTAGCTCTGGCTGGTAAACATACTTAAATCACCGGAAGAAATCGCAAGGGGAAACCCTTCAACAGAACAGGGAAATTAACTGCTTATCTCTGTGGCATCTGCTAATTCCTGTCTGCGGAGATAAAGAGTGTCAGTGTTTATGAGCAAGAGTTCTTAACTGCCCTCACCCGGGGATCCCCTAACACTTTCTTAACCTTACCGCAGGCAGGGCTCCCCTTCCTCGGAGCTTCCCCTTGTCTCATAGTGCAGCGAACCAGCCCACACCAGAACTCCCTCGGCACCTTCCCTGAGCTCCCTCTGCTGCCGGGGCAACCCTGTGCGGTCTCTCGCTTGCCTTGTCCCAGCCCTGCCCTCCTGCTTCTGCATTCTTCTAGGCAGGGGCCGGACACAGGTACCTCGGTCCTAAACAGTCCGAGGGAGGGCGGTAATTTCTGCATCCTTCCCGGCCTTGCCTGGTGATTCTCACTTCCCCCCCCTTTTCTGTCCGCGTTGAGACAGAAAAGGGAAGGGCCTCGGTAAGGGCCGCAGGGTGGAGCGGGACCGGGAGCAGGTGCCCGGGACTGCGAGGAAGCCGGCGCCGCCGGGAGCGGCCGGCAGAGGGCGCGCCGGCACCGGGATTGGCCGCGGCCAGCGTGCGGACCCGGGGACAGGGGACGCGCACGTGGAGCCCGCTGCGCCTGCCCGCACGAGGCAGGCCCGGGCGCAGCGTCCGGTTAAAAATACGCGGCGCCCAGGTCGCGGGGTGGGGCGGCCTCCGGAGGGAGCGACTTCTGGAGCCGCACCAGGCCGGGAGCGACACTGCAGCTGGCGGCGAGCGCCCAGGCCCCCTTGAAACCCGGGCGGCCGTCGCGCGGGGAACCCCGTCTTTCCACGTGTGGGGTGGGGACCGCGCAGCTTTCAAGAAGCAGCCGAGTCCTTGCGCCGTGCAGTTCACGGCCGGCCGGCCGGGGAAGGGGCCGAGGCAGGCGCGCCTGGGGAAGCATGAGGGTGTGCCCGTGAGGTCGCGCCGAGGGTCCCCGACGCGCGCAGGTGGAGAAGCCCGCGCGAAGGCCTCGAAGCCGCAGGGAAAGGAAGAAGGCGGACGGAGCGGCCCGGAGCTGCCCGGACGGCCACGGCGCGCAGGACCCCGAATCGGCGGGGAGCCTGCGGGTGCCCCGGGGGCGGCTCGCGGGAACCGCCTCCCTCGGGCGAGGTCGCACAGCCGTGGCCGGGGTGAGGGCCGCAAGGAAACGGAGAGCCGCGGTCTGCACTGAGGCTTCTACCTCGACAGCAAGACTGAGCGCGACTGCGAGCGGAAAGTCGTCGCTCCACGGCGCGGGCGGGCACCGGCCCCGGGCGTGCGGGGCGTCCCCCGGGGACGGGCGGAGTGCAGGCACCCGCCGTCTCGAGGGAGGAGGGGAGCGGTGCCGCCCCCAGCCCGTGCGGAGGCTGCGGGCGCTGACCCCGGCCCCCCACCCGGGTCGTCAGGGGCAACCCCGGAGCAGCGCCCCCCGCCCCGCCCTGCGCGCAGAGGCCAGGTGGCCGTTGGGTCGCGACCAGCCGGTTTGATTTCCCGCGGCCGGTGGAGAGGGGCGGAGGGGGAGGGGAAAGGGGCCGACGGCCAATCGGCTGGGCTGGTGGCGGTCATGTGACGGGTGCGGGGTGGGGCCCAGGTGTACTTACGGGGCAGCGAGCCGGGCGCCTCGGCCTCCGCGCGAAGTCCGGGAGGCGTGGCCGGCGTGCGGGCGGGGGGGGGCTGCTCCTCTCCGATTGGCCTGTGGCCGGGAGGCGGGGCCTGCGCGCGCCGCGGCTGCGGGCTGCGATTGGCCTCGGCCCGGGGCCCGCTGCCGGCGTGCGGACGAGGCTCGGGGCGCGAGGACCGAGCGGGGCGGCGGGTTCGCGAGCCGGGGGGAGGGGCCGGGGCGGTGGCGGCGGCGGAGGAGGTGGCGGCGGCGGGGGCCGGTACCGGACCCGGCGGGATGAGCGAGGCGGAGGCGGCAGCGGTGGCGACAGCGGCCCCCGCGGCGACGGTGTCCGCGACGGCGGCAGGGGTGGTAGCGGTGGTGGTACCGGTGCCCGCGGGGGAGCCACAGAAAGCAGGCGGCGGGGCGGGCGGCGGCGGGGTCGGAGCCGCCTCGGGCCCCGCCGCCGGGACCCCCTCGGCGCCGGGTCCCCGCATCCCTGGCAACCCGACGACGGCAGCGTCGGGGACCCCCGCGCCTCCGGCCCGGAGTCAGGCGGACAAGCCGGTGCTGGGTGAGGGGCGGGCGCGTGCCAGAGCCGCTCTGCGGGGTAGACGGGCTGGGGGAGGGGCATCGCGGAGCCCACGCGGTCCCGAGAGCCGAAGGCCTGGCCCCGCGGCTCCAAGGACTCGCTGGGCTGGGGGCAGCTGAGCTGAGTGAGTTCCGCTGGCGGCAAATCCCGCTGTGCCTTCCCTGCAGGGGTGGGGGGGCGTGGTGGGCGGGTTCCGCTGGGGCCTTGGGCACCGCACGGCCGGGCCCCGCGGCGGGACCCTCCTCCTAGTCCTAGCCGAATCTCAGCCAGGGAAGCAGGTGCCCTGGGAGCCCTTTCACTAGGAGGGCCCGACTTGGTGGGCCCGGCAAGTACCTGGTTCTGGGTGCGGGGCGTGGATTTGTAGCCCACGAGGAGCCTGACTTAGAGTTGGAAGGGTCTTGGAAGCCCGGGCCCCGCTGTGTGGGCGCGTCCATTTGGTGGACGTGGGATCAGAAAGCAAGCCTTGGAGCTCCTGGGAGAAACCGGTGGCTTGAAGTTACGCGTAATCGGTAAAGGGGAGGCAGGCTGGATTTGCGGACTCTCGAAACTGAGCCCAGCTCGTCTCTTCCCTCCCGTCCCGCTGCATCTCTGCCTGCCAGCAATCCAAGTCCTGGGCACTGTGAAATGGTTCAACGTCCGGAATGGTTACGGATTCATCAACAGGTATCTGAGAAACGCGGGGAGAGGGAGGAAGGGGCGTTTTTCCGAACTGGCTGGTGGGACTGGACACCCTCCCGACTCCTCTCTCCCGGCTGCTGAGGCACATGGTTGCCCTGTCCAGCTGACGCTGATTGAAAGTCTTTAGCCGCCATGCAGACGTGGGCGAGATGAAGGCGCCTGCGCACCTCCAAGGGCAGCGGAGAGTTAATGACCTAGGAACCTAGCAAACCTGGCTCTGCGCTGCCTGCTCGCTTGCGTCTGGCTCACCTTGCGGTTTAGTTTGCCTTGCCTTTGGGGCAGAATGTACCTGCTGTCTTCGCCTCGGGGCTCCAGGCTGGAATTCTCACTCATTTCCTGTTTCGGGCGCTGGAGGAGCCCGCCCCTGACTCATGTCCCATAGAGGGCTGCTGGCTCATCTGCATCCCCCCACCTGACCCTGACCGGGCTGAGGCTGGAGAGGGGCGCGGCCGGCGGCTGGCTGGGGAAGGAAGCCAGCCTCGGCACAGGCTGCTGCTTTCCTGCATTTGGGCATCTCCAACCCTCCCGTTCTCGGGGAGGGGCTACAGTGGCAGATTCTGAGCCGAGCCAGGTCTCCCCCAGTGGGCCCTTCCCCAGCCCGGGCACCCTGCCCAGCCCAGCCCTCCCAGGAGGCCCTAGTTCCCTCTTAGCAGGCTGACCTTTGTGCAGATCCAAGTGCCTTAAAGCCAGCACATCTGATCTAGGGAAGGATCCCTCTCTAATTCTGGAAACCGAGGGCTCCTGGGAAGTTCTGGAGAAAAATCTCTCCATTCCCCCCTGCCCCCCCCATGGGGTGCTAGGATAAGCTGGGGTATTAGGCAAGTCGTGATCGAGAATGGTCAAAAACACTGTTCTTTCCCACCCTTGGTCCCTCGGTATGTTGGGGTGGCGGTGACTGACCCTGGGGTTCACCTCTGGGCTGAGGGCGAGAATAAAGTATCCGGGATGTTTAGAGCAGCCCCTGGGAACACTGTCCTTTTC
This sequence comes from Lontra canadensis, assembly GCF_010015895.1. Classification (NCBI taxonomy): domain Eukaryota; kingdom Metazoa; phylum Chordata; class Mammalia; order Carnivora; family Mustelidae; genus Lontra; species Lontra canadensis. The sequence continues at coordinate 2,139,070 of NW_022631104.1, read as the reverse complement.
TCAGACTCGTTCTGCACCTCGACCCCACACCCCTATCCACACTTTATCCCTCCTTCTAGACTATAGAAGGGAAGACGTGGAGAGGAATTTTCCAGCCGTGATAGGGGCTGGGGTGGGGGTGTTGGCCAGAGGTAGCTGCTCGGCACTGCCAGGTTCTAAGGTGCCCCTGGGGCAGAGAAGTGAGTCCTCCACAGGTAAAGAGCTGGCCCAGTGTCTTCAAGGTGACTTTGCCTCCCCCTCCTAGGAAACTCAGGGTTTTCACTGAGGTTTTTGCTATCCTTCCCTTCATACCAGCTCCCAGCTCTTATCACTCCCTGGGCCTGTCTGCCCCCCCCCCCCCCCCAGGGAGCCCGGGGTGGTGGGCGAGGATGGGCCTGCTCCTTTGGGGTCTGGCCACCCGGGGAGGCCTCCCTGAGGCTCCTCCCAACAACCCCTCCCGTTCTGCAGGAATGACACCAAGGAGGATGTCTTTGTTCACCAGGTAAGAGCTGGGGGGGCGGGGAGTGGGGAAGAACGCACCCCCTCCCGGAAGGCCTTTGCCATCATCTGCCTGCTTTCCCCTCACAACAGCATGCCCGCCAGGAAGTGGGCCCCTCCTCCCCCTCACCTCAGGTGCCTGTATTAACCGCCATTGGCCCCACATGTGTCACGCGGTCTGCGTGAGAAATGCGCTTGTTGCCCCCCCCCCGGCTGTGGCGTGCTCACTTCCCACGTTGGGACCTGTTACTCGAGAATGAACCCTAGGTCGTGTTCTGAGAGAGAGGACACAGGCTGGAGCTACTTGCGGTGGTTCTCAAAGTGTGGTCCCCGAGGCAGCAGCATCACTGGCCCTGGGAACCCTCACCCACCTCAGGGCTGCTGCAGTAGTCAGGCTTGGGGGAGGGGCCGCCGTCAGTCTGAAGGGGTCTCCAGGTGATACTGGTGTGGCTGCAGCTTGAGAACCACCGCTCTGGGGGTGGGAGCTCTCGGGTAAGAAGCACCAGGCACTTTGCCTGCTCTGCAACTTAGGACAGTCTCTGCCTCTGGTTTTGCTTTGAGTTCCTGATTCTGGCCTCCCTTTGGGAAATCCCTGAGGGCTGAAGGGAGGGGGGAGTGTGTCCCAGGGACAGTGCTGAGGGCGAGGGTGCAGGGAGGCGTCTGGTTTGCCTCTGGTTTGCGGCTTCTCCCCCACTGAACTTGGCCTGCCTCTGAGCTCCGCCCTCCGGCCCCGCCGCACCCGTGATGGACGGTGAACAGACCCAGCAGGGGTGAGGGAGACTCTGGGCCTGCTGCCCTCACCTTTCTCATGGCCTTTCCTCTGCCAGACGGCCATTAAAAGGAACAACCCCAGGAAGTTCCTACGCAGCGTTGGAGACGGGGAGACCGTGGAGTTCGATGTCGTGGAGGGAGAGAAGGTTCGGGCTGGGGCGGGGCTGGGGCGGGGCTGGGGCGACCCTCCCTAGGGCCCTCTTCCTTGGGCCAGTGAGCCCAGGCTGTGGAGTGGAGTGGGGCAGTGCTGTCCCGAGGATGGCTGGGGCCTTCGCCAGACGTCCTAGAGCCCTTGATGACTTCCTGGCTTCTTTGTCATGCACCAAGCACTTCTAGTGGGTTCTACGGGAGTCCGGAGCCCGCCCTCTTCCTCCCCGACCCCAGCCCTCAGGGTCCAATAGCAGCTACCCCGGAAGGGCGAGTTAGAGAGGGGCCTTTCCTTAAAGCGTCCACAAGCAGACCCGGGCCATTGGAGGAGGGCAGGAGACCGCGGCCTGGGGCCGCTGCAGGGCAGATGGAGGGGGTGGATTTACCTGGGAGGAGGGGAGGTGGGTTTGGGGGCATTGGGTCGTGGCTGGGGCGAGCTCTGCCGTGCTCCCCACCTCTCCCTAGGGTGCCGAAGCTGCCAACGTGACCGGGCCCGGGGGTGCACCCGTGAAGGGCAGCCGCTACGCCCCCAATCGGCGCAGGTTCCGTAGGTTCATCCCCCGGCCTCGCCCGGCTGCCCCCCCACCCATGGTGGCAGAGGCTCCGTCCGGTGGGGCGGAACCGGGCAGCGAAGGCGAGCGAGTTGAGGACTCGGGGCAGAGGCCCAGGCGGCGGCGCCCACCTCCCTTCTTCTACCGAAGGCGCTTTGTGCGAGGCCCTCGGCCCCCCAGCCAGCAGCAGCCTATAGAGGTGGGGGCCCTGGGCCTGTGGAGGCTGCTGCCGCACCCGGGGGAGGGGTGGACACAGATCTCTGGGTCTGCAGGGAACAGGTCTCGATGCTGGGGGCCCTGGATGCTGTCGCCTCTCCCCCACCCCCACCCCCACCCCCGGGTCTTTGCGTACTCCTAGGGCACCGACGGGGTAGAGCCCAAAGAGACCGCCCCATTGGAGGGGGACCAGCAGGGAGATGAGCGCGTGCCCCCTCCCAGATTCCGGCCTCGGTACCGAAGGTAAGGCTCCCTCTCCCAGGCTGTCTTCCCCTTGCCGTCAGGCATTGGTGGGTGTGGGGGGGTGGGGAGCAAGGCTAAGAGGAGCCTGAGGCTGGCAGCAAGGGGCCAGAGCAGCTGAGAGATGGCTGCTTAAGTGCCCAAGGGGAGTGGGGGAAGCCGGCTGGTTTCCCTCCTCTGGGGGAGCCCTGGGAGGGAGGAAGACGGAACCCACCGGCTCGCTGCCTGCTCCAGGGTCTCCCAATTGTCTCCCCAGGCCTTTCCGCCCCAGGCCACCCCAGCAGCCTACCACAGAAGGTGGGGATGGCGAGACCAAGCCCAACCAAGGCCCCACTGATGGTTCCCGGCCTGAGCCCCAGCGCCCACGAAACCGCCCCTATTTCCAGCGGCGGCGGCAGCAGCCCCCCGGACCCAGGCAGCCTACAGCCCCGGAGGTGAGGACCTGGGCTGCTTGGTGGGAGGCAAGGCGGGTAAGAGAAACAGCCCCAGCCCATTTCCCTTCCCTTCTCTGCCCCTGTAAACCCCTCCCCCCACACAGCAGGGAGCCCAGACTGCTGCTGCTGGGTCCTCTACCTTCAGGCAGGTGTCCCCCCAGACCCCCCTCTCACTCTTGGAGCCCCAGCCCCCCCTGCTTGTGGGAGGAATGGGAAGAAAAAACGTGGAAGAAGGTTCAAGTTGGGGGCTTTCAAGAGTAAGAGGGTCTCAAATGACCAGCCCTGTTCTCTCCAGACCTCAGCCCCCATCAACAGTGGGGACCCCCCACCCACCATACTGGAGTGACTCCAACACGAAGGACCCCCAGAACTACCATCTGGTGAGCGGCTACACCTGGGGGGCAGGCCCAGAGATGGGATGCTGGGCCTGAGGAGGGGTCCCCAGTCACGACTTGTCGCTGTCTCTCTCTCACGCAGGTTATTTGCCAGTTTTTCCAACCGCCCTGTACCCCACCCAGCACCCCCTGCCCCCTTCCCAGAATTCATGACATCAAAACACCAGCTCTCCCCTTTTCCTTGAGACTCAGGAGGGCCGAAGCAACAGCCTTTTGCTTTTTCTCTGTCCCTTCCCTACCAAGGGCTGAAGGAAGGGAGCCATCCTACTGTTAAGAGGCACAACGTCCCTCCCCTAAATCAGGCTGCGAAGGAACCAGCCAGCTCCTACCTCCTCCTGGTTGCTTTTCTCTCCCACCCCAGTTTATTTTTGGTCTCTCCTCTAGCCCCTACCTCTGAAGCCATTTAATGAACTGTCATGTGCCACCCGAGCCTCCAGTAAAAACAAAACCAGGCTTTCCCCATGGTCTTGGTGTCTGCCTCTTTTCTGTGGACTCGCCGGTACCTCCCTGCCAACGGGGGCGGCAGAGGGTCAGGGCTGGCTGAGCGGGCGGGAGCCCTCCTCCCGGGCGCAGGTCTGAGGGTGCCTCCCTCCCACCCGGGAAGATTCACTTGTCCTGTCCCTACCCTGGGGCTGACCTCTCCCCTGCAGGAATGTTCTGGAAAGTGCCAAAGGCAGCGGCTGCCACCCAGGGCTGCAACTTACTGAGCATTTACTGTTCGTAAAAGCAATGACCAGGGGTGCCTGGCTGGCTCAGTCAGTAGCACAGGCCACTCTTGATCTTGGGGTCATGCGTTCAGGACCCTTGTTTGGTGTAGAGCTTACTTTAAGGGGGAAAAAAAAAAAGCAACGACTAGAAGCAGAAATGGGGACAGAGTGAGCACAGCCACAGGATTCTTGGGCCTTGGGCTAAGGCAGGGTGGAGAGGGACAGCAGGATGCAGAGGGGACCAGGGAACTGCAGTCCCTGTCCAGCCCGTCCCGGGTGCCTCCACGACAGGACGCATGTCGCAAACAGTGACTTTATGTATGGATCTATCTATCTATCTATCTATATATATATGTATATATATACATTTAGTACAACAGACCTTTGGTTTCTTCTTTCTACCCCTTCTGCAAACATATACAAAAATATCTGAGGGCTCCTCCCACCCCGTGTTTACAGGCAGCCTTTCAAACTCCTCTTGCCCTTAGTTGGTCAGAAGCTTGTGGGGAGAACATCCTTGAAGGCAGAGGAAAAGGGATGGGCAGTCCCTCTCACCACACATGGGCACACGGCCCTCTTGCCCTGGAAGGTTGAGTGAGAGAGCAGAGCCTGCCAGGAGAGATGAGCTTGGGCCTTGGGAGGGTGCGTCCTCGTCTGGGAGGGGTCAAGGCGGGACCCCCTTCACCCAGAGTCTATGTGGCAGGAATTCAGAGAAGGTGCCCGCGAGGAGGAGGAGTCCGAGATGGCAGAAAGCTACCTTCTCTGCTCCAGTCCTGCTCCTACTTCCGTCCCACCCGGGGGCTCTCCTCCCCACAACCCCTTCTCTAGCAAGGGACAAGAATATTCTGGAAGGGTGGCCAGGTGGGGGCGGGGTGGGCTATGGGGGAGGGGGAGCCCAGAGAATGGCCCACCCTGATGGCCACAGCCTAACCACGACATAAATAATCCAAGAGTCACGCGAGGGGAATGGGGGGTTGCTCAGACCACGGTCCCCGCCAGCTTCCCACTTCTACCAGGCTGCAGGGGTGTCGCCCTGGGAGCAAGGAGGGAGAGCGGGCTGCAGGGCTGCACAGGAGAGGAGGGGTCCCCGGAGGGGCAAGAGCATGGCCCCTCAGTCATTCTCATCGGGCCCCAAGTACTCGAGCTCTGTGCTGGGTTTCACCTCCTGCTCTAAGAGGGACGGTGTCCGGTGGAAGTCGGCCGAGATCTGGTCAAACGTCCGGCCTCGGGTTTCAGGCACTTTTAAGAAGGTGAAGATGAAGAAGCCAAGCAGGAGGACGGCGAAGAGAAGGAAGACGTAGGGCCCCATAGCCTCCTGGGACGGGTGGAGAAAGGGGTTGGCGGAGGGGAGGGCCGGCGTGCTCTCGGGAGCAGGCGCCCAGGGCCCCGGCCGGTGGGGGCATGATGGACACGCAGGTGGCTCCCTTGCGGGCCCAGGGAAACCAGGAAGGAGTGAAGGAAAGGATCTCCGTTCCCCGCCTCCTAACACCTGTCCTCGTTTCCCGCCCAGAGCACAGTAGCGCCTCGGGGAGTGGATTCCCGACCGCTGGCAGTAGGAGCCCGAAGCCGATGGCTTTACTGTAAGTTGGGCTGCACTTGGTTTTGAAGACCCCTCGCTGTTAGCCCATGCCCCTCAGTTCCCTTCCTTCCTGGGACTGTGGGTGCTTCTCAGGGCCCACGCGGTCCACCAGAGTGATTCCCAGCCAGGAGGGGGGAAAGCAGGCGGGCTGGTTGTGACGTGCCCCCCTCTGGCCTAAGGAGCTGAACACAGGGACGAGGCTTAGGGGACCTACCGCCACATACTGGAAACCCATGCCAATGACGAAGTTGCACGTCCAGTTGGAGAAGCCGGCCACGGCCATGGCCGCTGGCCGGGGGCCCTGGCTGAACAGTTCAGCCACGATGAACCAGGGGATGGGGCCGGGGCCAATCTCAAAGAATGCCACAAAGCCAAAGATGGCCACGATGGAGACGTAGCTCATGGCAGGAACGCGCTCCTGGGGCAGGCGGGGAGGGAAAGGAATTCAGGCTGCAAGGAGACCTGAGGTCCGTCCCTCTGGGCCGCTGATGGACGAGCCCGACACCCCAGGTGGGCGCAGGCCTCTGAGCCCTGCCGAGCGTCCACACCCAGCCGGCTGTCCAACTGCTGCCCCACGCAGGGGATGCGGACGCCCTCTCGGTCAAGGTGGTCCGTCCTCTCCTGGTTCTGCAGCAGCCCCTGGGGAGTGACCGTTCCTGGGACTGGACAGGGGCTCTCCGTCCCGGCCCCCAGGGCAGCCTGCGTGCCTCGGGAGCACCCGGTCACCCCGGGGATCACAGGCAGGTGTTGAGGACTGGCCCTGGCTGGGCGCAGAGCCTCCCGGGGCCATTCCCGGGGGCTGGACCGATGCCCCCCACCTCCACCCCACCCCCGCCCCGGTTGCCCCAGGCCTCACCAGCAGAAGCAGCGCCAAAGTCATCAGGATGGCGCAGCCGCACATTCCCGCCAGGCCCAGGAGGTGCAGGGTCCGGCGCCCAGCCCGCTCCACCAGGAACACCTGCCGGGAGCGTCAGGGCTCGGTGGGGGGCCTCGGTGGGGGGCCTCTGGAGCACAAGAAGTGGGGGGGGACCTGGGGGAGGAAGGCTGGGACATCTGGGGGACGCGAAGCCAACGGGGGAGGCGGCACCATCCATTACCGAGACCAAGGTGAAGACCGTGTTGACCACTCCGGCCCCTATGGTGGCGTAGGCCGGCTGCCCCACCCCCGCTGACTCAAAGATGCTGGTTGAATAATAGAAGACCTGCAGGGAAGGAGAAGGAAGGGGGCTGGCAGTGTGTCCCTCGTTCCCTCGCAGGCCGCGCCACGCTGGGACCACCCTGCGCTGGATCCCCGGGAGGCGGGCTGTGGGCTCCCCTTCTCCCAGGCTGCGCCCCCACCCCCGCCCCACCCGAGGCTGCCCACCACCTACGGCGTTGATGCCCGACAGCTGCTGGCTCAGCTGCAAGACCACCGCGATGACCAGGGGCTGCCGGTGGGTGCGGCTGGCCAGCAACTGGAGCAGGGACAGCGGGCGCTCCCGCTCCAGCTTCCGCTTCTCCTCCTTCAGCTCAGCCAGCGCACCCGACACGTCGGCCCAGCCGGTCAGGCGCTTCAGACCTACAGGTGACGAGGGTGGGGCCTGAGTGGACGGGGCGGGGGAGCCCCCCCCGCAGGACAGGTGCTAGAAAGGTGGGGGCAGTGGAGGGAAGCTCACTCTTCCTGGCGGGCCCCTCCAGGTTCCGGATGATGTAAAGGTAGCGAGGGCTTTCTGGGCAGAAGGGCAGGAGGACCAGCTGCAGGAGGGCAGGCAGCACCGTGATGCCCAGGAGCAGGGGCCAGAGGGCGGTGGTGCCCAGCATGGACTCCAAGCCCAGCACCTGGGGGAGCGCGCGTGGGAAGGAAAGGGGGGCAGGCCATTCAGCCCAGAGCCCCCACTCAACCCCCCACCCCCAGCCACCCAGTAAGGCCAGGCCCGGTCACCTGGGCGATCAGAATGCCAATGACAATGGCCAGCTGGTTGAGCGTCCCCAAGGCACCGCGCAGGTGAGTGGGGGCGATCTCCCCCACGTACATGGGCACCAGCCCTGATGTGAGCCCTGGGCAAAGGGAAGAAGACAGGGGTGAGGGCACCTGGCCGCTCCCACCCCCAAGCTCAGAGCCAGCGGAGGAGAGCAGAGCGCCAGGCGTGTTGCGGGGCGGGGTGGGTACCTGAGTAGGCGCCAATGAGGAACCGTCCCAGAATGAGCATCTCGTATGAGGCCGAGGCTTTGGCCAGGCCCATGAGGGCGCCCCCCCAGCACCGCCAGGATGTTGTTGACCAGCATCGCCCTCTTCCTGACAGACAAGGAGTGGGGCCGAGAGTTGGGGTGCCAGGTGGAGGACCTCTTCCTGCCCGCCCCAACCCTCCCCCACAAGCCCCATACCTTCCTAGCCACTGAGAGATGACGCCAATAAGGAAGGAGGAGATCATGCCGCCCACGGAGAAGATGGCCACGGAGAGAGCCCAGAGGGTGGTGAGGGTGCCTGGCGGGATGGAGCCGGGTCCCTCAGGCCCCTGCCTCCTCAGCCACGTCTCATTGTAGCTCTGCTCAATCACCTGGTATGTGTGGGGGAGACAATGGAGGGGTGACAGCCTGCGGAGACCTCCCCCTCGGCTCTCCCACGCTGTCCCCTGCCCCCTCCTTGTTTGGACAGCCCACTCTGTCCGCCGCAGGCCCCTCACCTTCTGCGGGGCATTGATGACCCCAATATTGTAGCCGAACTGCAGGGAACCGAGCACAGCAGAGAAGACAGCAAGGACCAGGGTCCCAGTGACTCGCTGCTGGGGAGGTTCCCCGTCCTGGGTGGGCAGAAGCAGAGAGGAGGCGGGTCACACAGAATCATGATTTCTTCCCTTTGTCCAGGGGCCCGCGCCCTGTTGGAGTCTGAAGATGCTGGGCTCCATCCAACATGTTGGCCGAGGGAAACTGGGCCATATTAGGAATCGGGATGAGGAACTCAGTGTAAACAGCAGCAGTCACCGGGCATGTCACCGTGCATGAAGGAGAAACGGGATGTCTGAGTCCAGCGAGCTGAGAAATGTTTGAAGATCTTGGCCTCACTGTTTCTCGGTGACCTTGGGGCAGGCTTTTGGCCTTAAGACTGGAGTTCAGATTTGTGTGACCTTGGGCAAGTCACTTTCCCACTCTGAAGCTAAGGTTTCCTCTGGGTCAGGGGCCCTAGGAGTGATGTTGCCTGCTCTGCCTACCTGTCCCTGAAAAGGAGAAAATCAAAATCAAATGCTAAGGGGATTCCTAACGGCGCAGGATTTATAAACCGACAAGGACCTTATCACAGGCCTCTGTCCTCTGCTGTCCCCTCTGGGGGTGCTCTCAGAGGACTCCTGGAGGCCCCCAACACGCCCAAGAAGGACAGTTCCAAAAAGGACATCGCGGTCATTCCTGCCCGCATAGGGCCCTTGGGGTGGCTGTCTCTGTCTCCGCCCCGGGCTCCCCTCCCCCTCTAGGCTCTGCCGCTGGGGGCGGGGGGCCGTGCCCGGCTTCTGCCTGGGAGAGCCGTGCCCAGGGGATGGGGGCGGGAAGGTGGTGCGAGGGGCGGTGGCAGCGGTGGCCGCTCTCTGGCGGCACACACTGTCTCCAAGCGGAAACCTGAGCTGGGGGAGGGGGGGTTGACACTCCCCTCAGCCCCTCCACCAGCCATGGGGCCAAGGGAAAGTTCAGCGTCCTGGAGGAGGGCCAGGAGTGGGGGTGGGGGCCCACGAGAGCCTCTGCTCCTCGAAAAACTTCCCGCGAGCCGGGACACACGGACAGCTCCAGGAGGGCAAGACCAGCCCGGATCTGCTTTCTCGGGCTGGATCTGGGGCAGGCTGTCCCCCGATCCCGGCGCGCCCCGCCGCGCCCTGGAGAAGGGGGAGAACCCTGGGCTCGGGAAACCGCGGGGCGGCCCATGTCCCCGGACGGTCCCCCCAGACCCACTCAGCCTCTTGGAAGGACTGGAATCCCACAGTCACGGGTTGTCCGGCTCGGGTATAAATAGCCAGGCTCCCACTTCCCCCACCCCCTGCGCCTGCGCAGGGACCGCCCCCTAGCTGACCCCAACCGCGACCCCAGCCCAAGAAAAGCGGGCCCTGCGCCCCCGTCCCGCCCCCGCATGCTGAACCCTACTTCCGAGCCGATCTGTTGGAAACCCGACGGCATCTTGTCTCAGGAACCGGGGGCGCAGCAGCTTCAGTTAACAGGGAGGCGACTGGGGGTCGGCGGCCCCGTCCCGGCGGGCAGAGGGCGCGGGGGCGACGGGCGTCCCGGAGCGGCGTGCGGAGGGCGAGACCGGCGGGACCCACCGCCGCGAGCCACGGACCCAGAGAGCGGCAGGGCTCCCGGGGATCTGGCGGAGCCGGGCTGGGGGGAGAGGCCCGAAGAGCCCCCGCAACCCTCCACGGGCCACGCCCTTCGCATCACCCATTGGCCAGGAGCCCGCCCAGAAGCCCACGCCCCTCCCTAGGCCCGAGGCTCAGAGTCTGGCCCTGCAGCGCGGGTTGGCCGGCGAGGCCCCGCCTCCCCAGCGTGCCTGGCTACACGCGCGGGGTGGGTGTCTGCCGGCCTCCCACCGCGAAGTTTGGGGGAAAGAGTCCCGGGACGCAGGTCCCTCCCCACCTCGCTTGGGGACTCGGCCTGGCAGCCGGGCTTGGGGCTGGGGTAGCGCCGGAAAGTGGGCGCCGCGGGTGGGGACCGCGGGGTCGGGGAGGAGGGGATGCGGCAGGCACGCTTGGCCCCGGAGAGAGCTCGGGCGGCCCGGGACCGCGCGCGAGCGGCGCGCGGGGTGGCTGGGGAGCAATGGCCTGGAGTAACCCACCGCGGCTATTTTTAGCTACCGCGTTGGGAGACGCCAAATGTCAGGTCCCCGGTGTCCCGGCCGGTCCCCGGCGGGGGAGGGCAGGGGGACGGATCCTTAAAGGGTCCGAGACGTTCTTCCCACGTGGGGATGGCCCTGGGGCACAGGAAGTTCCGTCCCCAGCGCGTCGGGTGTCGGGGCTTGACGGTCCTCCTTCCGCGCATCCGCGCTCTGGCCCTTCTCCTACCCCCGTTCCCCGCACTGGCTCCCGGAGGCGGCCTGAGGGACAGCTGGTCACACCAACCACGCCACCGGCCTGAGGTCCCTGAGCTGCCGCGAATGTGCCCGCCGCGTGGACGACTTGGACACGCTCTCCTGAGGCCTCTCCGGGTGTGAACCCCCCGCGAGGAAGGCGCGACCTGAGAGCTGGCGCTTGCGGACCGGAGCGCGGCGCAGGGCGCGGCGCACGGGCCTCGGACGCGCGGGACTGTGGTGCCACCTGGAGGGAGAGCAAGGATCCGCAGCGCGTCCGGGCGGAGCCGTCTGCTGGGGCCCCTGGCCGTCGCCTGGCCACCTCTCCAAGGCTTCCTTACGTGCAGCGCAGGCCCCGTTCTGCAGCTCGGGATCCGGGGATTCAGCTGCCAGCAGCACGGGGCAGCTCCCATGATCCGCATGTCCCCACCTGCCCTGCCTCCTGACCTACTCTCCGCACATCTCCTGGAGGTCATGCTCCCTTCCTCCCCCCCACAACCCCTCCCCCACCAACACGCCCTGTCCAGCTAGTTACCGGCATGGGTGTGTTGACCTCCTAAACGCACATTCGTCTGCTCTTCTCCACCCGGACTGCTGAGGCATCGTCCGCCCACCGTTACCTCCCGCTCCTTACTTTCCCTTGTGCGGAGGGTGGAGCTCAATATAAAAAAAGCTCAAGTTCATCACTCCCTCCCCAAAAATCAGTGGTTCTTTGTTGTCCCCACTCTCAAGTTCAAACCCTTTTTCAGAGCTAAAAAGACCTTCTGCCTTTCTTGCCCCATCTCTGCCCCACCTTCTAGACTCTATCCTCACGTTCTAGTCAATCCCTAACTCCTTGTACCAGGGCACACCGTGCCGTTTCTCCCCTGGGTGCCCTTCAGAAAAAATGCTCACCCTCTCTCCGAAACCTTTGCTGGCTTTCTCTGGAAACAAAGAAAGCCCTGTGTCCCCGATGTAGCCGACTGGCATCATTTCTTCTCTGTACTTCAACCTTGAGAGAACGTCACCTTGTGTCCCCAGCTGTGTCCCCAGCGCCCAGCCTGGTGGTGGGCACTCAGCACCTGTTGAGTGAATGCATGACGGTCTGGTCCTTCTGGCCAACAACGCAGCTTGGGGAACAGTCACCAAGGAGGGAACTATTGGCTGAATGGCTACGCCTGTCTCACTAAGGGGGTGTCGATGAAGAGCTAAGAGCTGAGCATAGCGGAGTCCCAAAGGAGCAGAAGCCATGGACTGAGGCAGGGAAGGACCAATCTAGAGATAAAGGAAGAACCAACTGCTGGACTCCTACAAGGGGTGGGGGAAGGACAGGGAGAAGGGAAAAGTCAAGCAAGGTGCCTCTGAGCAAGGAGGGGGTACAGGAGGCACAGGCGGGAGTGGAGGGGTGAGGGGAGGGGGGCAGATGAAAAGTCAGTGTAGGTGGTGAAGTTCACCGTTGGGTTCTCTCCATGGGCATGCCTGCTCTCATTCAGATGTTTTGTTTCTGATGGGCTCCTCAGTGATGCTTCTAGGGCTTTAAGCCTCTGGGGAAAGCGCACTCAAAGAAACCAAGTCAGAACTAGGTAGAGAAAGATAGTTCCAAGAGCCTGGAGAGAGGGATGGGGAAGTGGGAGAGGAGACGAGCGAGAAATCAGGAGAGCTGGAAGGGAGTAGGAGAACCGGCCCAAAAGTGGGAACAAGGTTGCTGATAGAAGATGGAAAAGGGGGAGCACCTGGGTGGCTCAATCAGTTAAGCATCTGCCTTTGGTTCAGGTCAAGATCCTAGGGTCCTGGGATCAAGCCCCGCGTCGGGTTCCCTGCTCAGCAGGGAGTCTGCTTCTCCCTCTCCCACTTCCCCCTGCTTGTATTCCCTCTCTCCATGCCTCTCTCTCTGTGTCAAATAAATAAATAAAACCTTAAAAGAAGAAGAAGAAGAAGAAGAAGAAGAAGGAGAAGAAGGAGGAGGAGGAGGAGGAGGAAAAGGAAGGAGAGGCATGTGACATGAGGGGGTGAGAGGAGGAAGGGACCTTGTGTGGGAGATCTAAGGGTGTGTGTGGACCTTGCTGAGTGATCATGGCCCATTCGAGAGAACTGGTTGTAGCCCTTCCTCTGCTCTGCCCTCTACCACGGGGCGTTAATCCCCGCAGGCTTGTTTTCCAAGCTCCTGTGATCATTGCCTTCTGTCTGTGTTCAGCCCATGATAGGTAAGAGATTGGCTGGGGGGGGGGGCTGAGAAAGCCCGGGGACCCCCGCAGACACACTGACTCCAGCTCCTACTCCACAGGCCCACTCTGCCTCCAGTTTCTGGAAGGCAACCTTGCTTCCTGAGCTCTGGCAATGCCGGGGCCCCTCTCTGTGCCTTCTCCACATCTTGTCTATAGATCAGGGACTCGGGTGCAGAGGATTGAGTCAATGACACTGTCTGTTGTGCATTGTGTTTGTTAATCTATATCTTATTTTTATTTTTTTATAAGATTTTATTTATTTATGTGACAGAGAGAGAGGAGAGAGAAAGCACTAGCAGAGGGAGGGGCAGAAGGAGAGGGAGAAGCAGGCTTGGGAGCGTAACGCGGGACTGGATCCCAGGTCCTGAGATCAAGACCCGAGCGGAAGGCAGATGCTTCACCCACTGAGCCCCCAGGCGCCCCAATAGTGTCACGTTTCATTCTGGTCCTACTTATTGTCAGTAAGCACTGTGCTTTAACCTCATTCATGCTTTGTCATGATCAGGTTCATTGCGTAGTACCCCACAGTGTCACTCACACCACGTTTTACTTGCTCACAGTCCCTCCGGGTGAGGACCCCTGTCACCCACAGTCCCCGCGGCGAAGCAGAATGCGCTGGTGCCCTTTTCCAACGAGCTGTGTTATGGGCCCCTCGGAGGACTTGTTCGGGAGATAGTCTCTGCCTCTGTGAACGTCTATTACTTATCTCTAACTATGCCCACAGTGGGATTTCTGAGTCCCGGGGCATGTTTAAACCCAACTTGAGTCCCTACTCCCAGCTTGCTCTGAAGAATGACTGTCCCCGTCTCCACGTCCAGCAGCAGTGCAACACTGTGTCCTGCCATTCCGGACTCCCAGCAATGGCGAAGGGTATGGACTCTGGGCTCACACTGCCTGAGCCTGAGCCCGGCTCTGACACTTACCAACGCCGTGTCCTTTGGAGAGTTACCCAAACCCCCTGTGCCTTCTTTGCCTCTTTGGTAAAAGGAGAAAGTGAATAATATTAACACTGACACAGGGCTCAGAGGAGATTGAACTGAATTTTTAATTTTTTGCTTTTTTCAACAGCTTTACCGAGGTATAATTGAGAAACAATAAACTGGGCATATTTCAAAGGTCCGATTTGGGAAGTTTTGACAGATGTATACACCCATGAAACCGTCCCTGTCATCAGGAGAATGGACACATCCACCATCCCTCAAAGTTTCCTTCTACCTCTTTGTAACCCTCCTACTGCCCTTCCACCCGCGCCCTAGGCAACCAGTGCCATCTGTCATCCTAGAGCACTTTGCATTTTCTGGAATTTTATGCAAATGGAAATATACAGAATGTACTCTTTTTTTTTTTTAAGATTTCTTGATTTATTTTAGAGAGAGAGAGAGAGAGAGAGCACCTGTGAGTCCAAGTGGGGCCCGGGCAGAGGAAAAGAGAGAAAACCAAGCCGACTCCCTGGCAAGGGTAGTGCCCAACGTGGGACTCAGTCCCGCAATCCTGAGATCATGACCCAAGCCGGAACCAAGAGTCAGACGCTCAACCCACTGAGCCACCCAGGAGCCCCAATGTGGGCTCTTTTTGTCTGTCTTCTTTCACTTTACAGCAATCATCTACGTTGTGTGTCTCAAGAGTTCATTCCTTTTTTTGTTGAAAATTATTGATTTGATTATCAATGGCGATCAGTTTGATTATCCCTTCACCTGCTGATGGGCCCTTGGATTACTTCCAGTCCTGGGCTATTATGAGTAACACTGCTGGGAACATTCATGCACAAGTCTTTGATTGGACGCTGTGCTTTCATTTCTCTTGGAAAATACCTAGGAGTGGAACAGCTGGACTATATTACAGCTGAGTCTGTAACTTGGCTCGAAGCTGTTTTCCCAAGTGGTCGTAGCATTTGACATCCCATCAGCAATGTATGAGAGCTTAGTTTCTCCATACCCTCACTAACACTTAGGATGGTTGACCCTTTTTAAAAATTTTTTTTAAAAAGATTTTATTTATTTATTTGACAGAGATCACAAGTAGGCAGAGAGGCAGGCAGAGAGGAGGAAGCAGGCTCCCCGATGAGCAGAGAGCCCGATGCGGGGCTCGATCCCAGGACCCTGAGATCATGACCTGAGCTGAAGGCAGAGGCTTTAAGCCAGAGCCACCGGGTGCCCCAGATGGTTGACGCTTTAAAATCTGGAATGGGGGGCACCTGGGTGACTCAGTCAGTTAGGTGTCTGACTCTTGATTTCGACTCAGGTCATGATCTCAGGGTCATGAGATCGAACCCTGTGTTGGGCTCCACACTCAGCACAGAGCCTGCTTAAGATTCTCCCTCTACACCCACCATCATGTGCTCTCTTTCTCTCAACATGAAATAAATAAAATGAAGAAACAAGGAGAAATCTGGAATGGAGCACAGGAGATTTTAACCAACTCTGGTTAAGTCCAAGCATCCATCCTCTTGCTCCTTGTGCCGAGCCATTGACTTGCAGGCTACTAGAGCAAAACGTCATAGTGATGTTGACTGGTCACACTTGAAATCAGTGGCTCTTAACGGGGACCCATTTTGCCCCTCCCCTCACCGGACATTTGGCAGCATCTGGAGCCATTTTGGATGGTCAGTCTGCGCTCAGAAGAGGGTTCTACTGGCATCTCATCGATATTCCTAAATGCCCTATGATGCCCGTGACAGTCACCTACAAAACGGATTATCTGGCCTCAAACATCAGATGTGGTTCATCCCATCGCCCCATTTTATTGCCTTTTCAACAGGCACCATTTTGGTCTGCTTCCTCTCTCTAGAACCTTTTTTTTTTTTAATTTTTAAGATTTTATTTATTTATTTGACACACACAGAGAGGGATCACAAGTAGGCAGAGAGGCAGGCAGAGAGAGAGGGGGAAGCAGGCTCCCCGCTGAGCAGATAGCCTGATGCAGGGCTCGATCCCAGGATCCCGGGATCATGACCGGAGTCCTAGGCAGAGGCTTGACCCACAGAGCCCCCTAGGCGCCCCCTCCCTCTAGAATCTAAGCACAGTGCCCTCGTTGGTCCTGTTACCACTGTGTCTCCAGAGCTGAGCGTGGAGCCTGGGTCATTGCACAGGCACACAGGAAGTATCTGTTGAACGAGTGGTTGAAAATATTGTTCATTTGTAGTTTTTTCATGTGCTCATCAAATATTTATTGGCGATAAACCCAGATGCATCTACAGCGGGAGCCTGACATTGAATAAATAATCACGCAGAGTAAATAGTTTGGAACTGTGATAAGAACTTTGCAAGTTAAGGCTTAAATAGCGGCGAGGGAGAGCATTCAGCGGGTGCTGTGACTCAGTGTGGGGCGGGATGGTCAGGCCAGGCTTCCCCGCAGAGGTGATATTTGAGCTGATCGCCACTGCCACCGCCACCAGGCGACAGGTCAGTTAGCCAGGTAGAGGGAGGCGCGTGGAGGTGCACGCAGGACAGCATCCAGACACAGGGAACAGAGTGTGTGAAGGGCACTTGGTGGGAAGGGAAGTCGTACACGTCAGGAGCAGAGAGAAGGCCAGGGTGGCAGAGGCACAGAGATTTTATTTATTTGAGAGACAGAGAGAGTAAGAGAGCACAAGCAGGAGGAGCGGTAGGCAGAAAGGGGGGGGGAAGCAGGCCCCCCCGCCGAGCAGAGAGCCCAATGCGGGGCTCAATCCCAGGACCCTGGGACCACGGCCCAAGCCAAAGACAGAGGCTTAACCCACTGAGGCACCCAGGTGCCCCAGATTTTAAGGATTTTAAATGGAAAGTGACAAGACCTAAGTTTGAAACAAACAAACAAACAGATGTTCTCTTCCAGAGAATGGGTGTTAGAAGGACAAGCAGGGAAGCAGGGATGTGGTTTTGGAGGCAACTTTGGTGGGCAGGCAGGGGCGGAGACGGTGGGCCGGCCTGGGGGGCAGCTGCGAGCTTGGGGACAAACTGGGTATAGTGCAGGGGCAAGAAGCATGAAATTCTGGAGCCGGACAGCACCTTAAAAAAACAACAGGGGCGCCTGGATGGCTCAGTGGGTTAAAGCCTCTGCCTTCGGCTCAGGTCATGATCCCAGAGTCCTGGGATTGAGCCCCATATGGGGCTCTCTGCTCGGCAGGGAGCCTGCTTCCCTTCCTCTCTCTCTGCCTGCCTCTCTGCCTGCTTGTGATCTCTGTCAAATAAATAAATAAATAAAAACCTAAAAAAAAAAAACTTTAAATAAAAATAAAAAACAACAAAAAACACAACAACTCACCATTAATCAAAAAAATAGAAAACTAAAAACAAGTGACAGATAATTCATTAAAGTCCGCATTAGAAGAGCAGGGTAATTCGCGTAGTGCCGTGTCCCTTTAATATTTTTACTGCAGAAAAGGAGAGCCTTATCGAGAAATGGTTCAGAGGGGGAAGAAAAACGGGAAATGGGAGAGAGCTGAGGACAAAAGGAGAGAGAAAGGAAGAAGAAGATGGGAAGGTGTGAGTCAGAGAGTGAAGGAGAGGTGGGTCAGGAGGGCTCCGGGCGAGGGGACAGGGATGTGGCGTCGCTGGGCTCCCGGGCAGAGAAGGGACTGAAAGGCAGACTCAGAGGGAGGGTGAGTGAATGGAGACGCTTGGAAGAAATGCCCACAGGGAGGCCGGGACAAGTCTGGGGAGAGCGAGCAGAAGCCCGAAGACCACGTGGGAGTCTGAAGGCTGAGGCCAAGGCCACGGGGGAGCTGGACGTTAGGGAGGACAGTGTGCAGAGTCAGGTCCAGGCTCAGAAGGAAGGAAAGGGAAACGTGTGTATGGGTAGAAGGACAGGGAATTGAGAAAGTGGAGGACAGGTCTGGAAAGATTCCAAGGGAGGGGAATGGCAGGTGTGGCCAAGCATCTGACCGAGGCCTTACCCCGCTCCCCACCCTCTGCTGACTTCTGGCCTCTGTTTTTGTCGCTTTACTAGGAAGGAGGCTGGGGGATGCGGATAGTGATGGCGGGAGGTGGAGCACAAGGGGCCCGGGCATTGCATTATGTCAGGGATAGGGAATGGAATGGAGAGCCAAGATGGGGTGCTGGGGCACGGTGCCAGGAAGTCAGGAGTCAGTTGGAGGGGAAGGGACAGGGGCAGCAGGGTGGTGGCTCTGGGAATAGAGACTCCAGGGAGGCAGCTGAAGCTCCATGCTCTGGAGTTCTGAGGGTTCGGACCAGGGTTCCCGAAGCTGGGGACGGTTAGGGTAGCCAACTAGAGAGAGGGAAGGAAAAAAGAAAAAAAAAAAAAAAAAAAAAAAGAGCAGAGGGTGGGGGCGAAAGTAGGGCGGGACAAAGAGCGCCCTGAGTAGAAACCAAGAGTCCCTGCCGGTGGGGGGAGTGGGGAGGCGGAGACCAGGGTCCCGGGGCATCCCGCCAGCTCCGCAGTATCCCAGGCGCACCTGCTGAGGAGAGGTGAGGAGGCGTCTTGGTGCCCAAGGGAAGTCCAGTCCCGAGGGGCTGACTCCGAGCTCGGAACTCCGGAGAAGCCTCCACCTCCCCCCGACCGGCAGTCCCAGCCCTGCAAGAGAAGGGGCGTGACCCTGGCGCTCAGGTTTCTTCCTCTTCACCTGCGCCTGGAGGGGTGGGGGCCAGGACTTCCGGCTCAGGTGAGTGTCCCTTCGGTGACGTCAGGTCACTCTCGGCCGCCCCTGCGGTCCGGCCCGCCCCGCGCTCCCGGTGCCTGCGGGGGCGCGCCCCTGACGCCCTACAAATACTCAGGTGCGCCGCACCTGTCCGCCCGCACCTGCCCGCTCTCGGCTGAGCGACTTCTCTCTCTCACGGTAGCCTCAGGCCGACAGCGCAGGGTACTTTGGGGACCTCCGGCCCCCGGGATCGCGCGCATACTGCCCCTCCGCCTTTTGTTTGGGTAGGGTCTACGCGACCGCCGCGGGGGGGACCGCCTGGCCCTCGCCGATCGCTTTTTCAACCACCAGTCCTCGGGCGGAACCTGTTCCTTGAGGTTGAAGACCCTCGCCCGCCGGAAGAAGATCGGTTTGTGTTTTCTTCGGGTGACAAAAAGATTTGGAATCACCGGACCCAAACCCTTCTCTTTGGGTGACTCGAGACTCCACTGCAAGTGGTCTTTTTGTGGGGCCGACCCCCCAGGCTTTGTCTGTTCTAACCGCAGGGTCGCCCGCCCCGTCTTTCTGAGGGCAGAGATGGCCAATTCGGGCCTGCAGCTGCTGGGCTTCGCCATGGCCCTGCTGGGCTGGGTGGCCCTGGTGGCGTGCACCGCCATCCCGCAGTGGCAGATGAGCTCGTACGCGGGCGACAATATCATCACGGCCCAGGCCATGTACAAGGGGCTGTGGATGGAGTGCATCACGCAGAGCACCGGCCTCATGAGCTGCAAATCGTACGACTCGGTGCTCGCCCTGTCCGGTAAGGCCGCGGGGCGGACGGGGCGGACACCCCCGGAACCGTGGGCGCGGGGCCGGGAGCGGGAAGGGGCGCCAGGCCCCACCGCCCGACGCCCGGGGGTGCCGGGGAGCGGGCGGGTAGGAAGAAGCGGAAGCGGCCGCGGGCCCGGGTTCCAGCGGCTGCACGTCCGCCTGCGCCCCCGCCGGCCGGGCCCCCTCCCTTCCCAGAGGCCGCCGCCGGAGGCCGGCGGCCCAACCCCCTCCAGCTCTCTCCTCCCGCGCCGGCCCGCGCAGGTGGCGGCCTCCGTCTCCCGCCCTTTTCTCCCGGACAAAAGGCGGCGCGCGGCGGAGGGCGCGGGGTCGACCGGGGAGCCGTGCGCTGGGTCGGACAGACGTGGGCCGCCGCCTGCGGCCTGTAATCTTATCGGCCGATTAGCCGAAGCCACAAACCCGGTGGCCACGATAGCGGGGTCAGCGCTGGGCCGCGGGCCGGACCGTTCGGCCGCGGGTGTGCTCCGCTCGCTGCCTCCGCGGGCCTTCGCTGGCCCCCTCCCCCCTCCCCTCAACCCCCGGCAGTTTCATCGAAACCCTTGCGCCCCGGGCGCGTCCCAGGGCCGAGAGAGGGCGGGGCGGGGCGGGAAGGCCGTGGAGCCGCGAGGGGCGGGACCCACCTGCTCGGTCCCGGGCTCGGGCGCCCGCGGGGATTCGAAGGCCGCAGCCGCCCGCACGTCCAGCAATGAGGGCCTCCTTCCCCCTTCCCCGCAGCGGCCCTGCAGGCCACCCGAGCCCTGATGGTGGTATCCCTGGTGCTGGGCTTCCTGGCCATGTTCGTGGCCACCATGGGCATGAAGTGCACCAACTGTGGGGGAGACGACAAAGTGAAGAAAGCCCGGATAGCCACGACCGGAGGGATCATTTTCATCGTGGCAGGTGAGCTCGGCCCTGCACCCGGGACCAAGGGTGTGCAAGGCGCTGGTTTGGGGTCTGCTAAAACATCTGAACCATCCTCTCTCCAGGTCTTGCTGCCCTGGTAGCATGTTCCTGGTACGGCCACCAGATTGTCACCGACTTTTATAACCCACTGGTTCCCATGAATCTTAAGTAAGTTTGGGAGCCCTGCCTCCTAAGGGGATGCCAGGCCTGGGGTCCCCAGTCAGGAAAGGTGGGCTTTCTGACCCCAGCCCCCTCTCTCCGTAGGTACGAGTTTGGTCCTGCTATCTTCATTGGCTGGGCAGGGTCTGCTCTGGTCATCCTGGGAGGTGCCCTCCTCTCCTGCTCCTGTCCTGGGAGTGAGGGCAAAACTGGGTACCGTGCTCCCCGCTCCTACCCTAAGCCTAACTCTGCCAAGGAGTACGTGTGAGCTGGGACCACCCCTGCCCCAGCTGGGCAGCCTCTGGTATGCCCAGGTACCAGAAATAACCTGGGGCAGATCTCAGCTCACGGGCAGGGTGCGGAGCTGAAGCCTCATCACCCCAGCCCCGCGCACTGTGTACATACAGTTCCCTCAGGGTGGGGGTAAGGGGAGGGGGGAGGGAGACAAAGGGAGGGGGTGTTGGATGTGCTTTTTGTACAGTAATAAAAAAGTATGTTTTGGAAAGTAGGCTTCTTTTTTTCTGCTTCAGGGCCTCTGCTTTCTTCCAGCCCAAATCCTTGCAGGGAACCTGGAACCTTTAAATGTACCTGCTTTGGCTTGAAATAGACCCCATATTGAACACCAGTGGTATGCACAGCTCTCCCTGTGCCACCATTCCTTGTCATTCGGGCCCCAACACTATTAACCCTGAAAGACTCAGGTGCTTGCTTTCCCTCAGCTTTTCTGTTCCTCAGTCTTGCTTAAGTGACTACCCAAGTTCCTTTCAATAGAAAAATACTTTATTAGGCAGGGAGGGGAGGGGTTCCCATTCTCTTCACCTTCCCTGACTGCCCCTTTCCCACCTTTTGTCTTGAGGGGACGCTACTCTCTGACTCACTGGTCACAGGGCAGGGCCTCTGCGACCCAGGGAACAAAGGTGGGGACAGGGACAGGGCAAGGCCAACGCAAACAATGGGAGGATGGTTATGGGTCCAAGGTCTTTCTCCTCCTCCCAGTTCCAGGCCAGTCAGACATCTAGATCATCATCTGGGTCTTCCTGGTCCAGGTCGTCGTATGCATCTGGCTCATAGAAGATGCGGCCGGTGGCCTGCCTGGGCCCAGGGCGCAGCAGAGCCTGCTGTCTGAGGAAGGAGAAGGGGAGAATGGGGGCTGGTGAGGGAGGGGTTGGGGTTCATGTCTACACACTCCCTTCCTGGTGACAGACCCCTCTTCTTTGTCCCTCCATAGCTCCCTGGTCCAAGTCTCCTTCTCTGACCTCCCTGTTCGGTTGGTGCCGGAGCGCCACCTGGACTGGGACAGACATTCTTGGACCGCTTTCCTAAAGACGCCTCCCGTTCTCAGAGCTTGAGGGCAAGGATCCTGGCCGCTTGCTTCACCCACCCACACAGCAGGCAGAGAACACTCGCAGAGTGAGGCCGTTATTAACCTGCCCACCACACCCATCCAGCTTCCTGTCCTCCCAACACTGTTGCCTGGAAACTTCCCCAGGGTCTGGTCTGGGCTGGTCAGAGACCCAAGCCTCTCCTGGAGAGAAGAGACACACAAAGGCTCTCTTGCCTGGTTGGGAGGAAGAGTGGATAGAGAACCACTCCCCAGACTCCTCTCGGGAGGTGGACTTCAGCCCCTATAAAGTCTGGGAGGTTAACCGATAACCTGCCGGCCCTCCCGTCCCATCCCAGGCCAGGCTCTACCCAAGAACAGGGTGCACAGCCCCTAGCCTTACTTTTCAGAGCTGAACTGGAAGGGCAACGTCAGGCTGTCTTTGGCTGCTCGCTCGCTCTCGGACAAGTGCAGGTTGAAAGTCACGTGAGCTGTGGGGTCCACCTGGAGGTACAGAGGATGCTTCCGCTCTGCTCGTGGCTGGAATCCCCGACCCCACCCCCGCATTCCCTCGTTCTGGCCCCAGCACCCTTAGATACCGGGGGTGTGTGAGGCTCTGGGTGGGGCTGGGACTCTAGCGGGGGTCCTCCCTGGAGGTCCAGGCTGAAGTCAGGCAGGATGGAGAACCACTGGGTCTGCGGAGAAGACAGAGTAGGAACAGAAAGGTGTTTTCCATCTTACGGAGCAAAGCAGGGAAAGGAACTCAGACGGAACAGCATCTGTGTAACGAGGGGCCCGCAGCTCCTGCTGGTGCCTCCTCAGCCCTCCTTCAGACCTCTCCCATCGGAACTCATGCCTTCTCCCCCAGAGACCACTCCCAGGCTTTTGTCCTTCGCCATTTTTTTTTTTTTTTTAGATTTTTTAATTTATTTGACAGATGGAGATCACAAGTAGACAAACAGGCAGGCAGAGAGAGAGAGAAGGAAGCAGGCTCCCTGCTGAGCAGAGAGCCCAATGATGCGGGGCTCGATCCCAGAACCCTGGGATCATGACCTGAGCCGAAGGCAGAGGCTTTAACCCACTGAGCCACCCAGCCGCTCCCTGTCCTTTGCCATTTCTTGGAAGGTGACAGTTCTCCCTGGTTAAGCTCATGGGATCAGAGTCAGGCCATCTTTGAGTTCAAATCCTGGCTCTACCACGTCCTCTCTGGAACTGTGGGGAACCTTCCCCAAGCCACTCAATGGGGAGAATAAAACCACCTCACGGGCCAGCCATGAAGATTCAATGAGGGAAACGACGACACACCGGGAAGTGCCCCTCACATCAGCTCTCTCCCCTTCTGTGTGACCCTGACCTCCTGTGTTTCCCTAGGGTTCTCCTGACCTGACGGGCTGGGCGCTGTTGGGGCCTCCGAGAGAGGATGTGGGCCGAAGCCTGGCCCACGGTCCCACCCAGGGTCACTTCAGCCTGGGCCAGGCTGCTCAGGGCTCCCAGCGGGCCTGGGCCATGGAGCTCTTCGTGTAGCAGGCCGAGCACTCGCACAGGCTCTACTGGGGAGCTGCCACCTGGAGGGACAAGGAAGGAGGGGTGTGAAGGGCAGGAGGGAACATCTGGGACGGAGGCGTAGGATGAAAATGCATGGGAGAGGAGGCGCCATCCCATACGGCTCTGCCGGGGCTGACCTCCCTTGGCTGGTCTCGCAGCCCTGGAGACTACTGCCCTCACCTTGTTACTGCGAATCTGAACACGGCTCACTCGGACTTCAGTCCTTGGGAGCTCCTTGCTCGGGAGCTCCTCGGGATGGAGTCAGCCCCTTCCTTACCTGCTCTCTGCCTACCGCCCAGCTTCAGTCTCTTACACACTGAACTCCTTGCAGGTCTGGGAACTTTACGCTGTGATCCCAGTCAACGCCTTTGGTTCCTTCCCTTTCTCCCTGTCTGGGCACACTGACAAAGTGTTAGGCACTGCGCCATATATTGTCACATTTCAGTCCCTACGGAGGCCAGCATTTTTAGGCTGAACCACATGAAACTGCTATTACTTGACATCTGTGCACCTGACCTACCCACACTGACTAATGGTTTACCCTAAAACTACCTGTTCACCCTCCCTCCTGCCTTTTTTTTTAAATATTTTTAAGATTTTATTTATTTGACAGAGACCACAAGTGAGCAGAGAGGCAGGCAGAGACAAAGAGAGGGGGAAGCAGGCTCCCCGCTGAGCAGAGCCCAATGTGGGGCTCGACCCCAGGACCCTGAGAACATGACCTGAGCTGAAGGCAGAGGCTTTAGCTCACTGAGCACGCACCCTCCCTCTTCCTCCTGCTTCTAGAGTGAACTGAAACCCAGGGAGATTAGACACCTTAACACAAGGCTGGGCATCTGACTCCAGAGAACCCACTGGAGAATCCACAGTCTACTTCAGGGCTACTCCCAGGGCCCCTGGTCTGCCCCAGTTGGCCTGCTCTTCCAGGCAGCTCTTTCCCGAAGGCACGCTGTGCCTGTTCCTTTATCATCACGGCTGTTATCAGACTATCATAATTGCTTATTTACCTGTCTGTATCCTCTACGGGACTTTGAACAAAAATCTGACTATAGCTAGTCCTTACCTTTCCATCATCTAGAACTGTACCCGCCATGTTGCGTAATTCTTATCTGTTGCGCGAATGAATGAAACAGGTAAGAAAGAACTTGGAAAAGAAATAGTAAAGTGATTGGTAAGTGGCATCATGGTAAAGTCGGGACGGAAGACAGACAACAAATTGATGTTATAAGGCCCAACCAGAGATCTCTAACATGTTTTTTCTTAGGCTGGAAAGGGGCTTGCTCCTTGGCAGGGGAAGGTATATAAGAAGAATGAAGGAGTCTCACCAGGGCGGGAGTGCTGCTGGCTGAGGGCACAGAGGGCCTGGCAGAGTGCGGGACAGGGAAGGTGCAATAGCAGCCAGCTCAGGGAATCAAGAGCGATGGTGACAGGACCAGGATCCGTCCTCTTGCACATGGCTTGCAAGGCTCCCAGGGGTCCCCCCGGAAGGGCCTCCCCAGACCAGTTGAGAGGGTCTCTGAAGAGGTCATGGTAAATCAGCCTGCAAAGGGAAAACAGGACTCAACGTAACACTTAACACTGCCCCCCTCCCCTCAATCTTGAACTTCACCCTGTGATCTTTGGGGCTCTACTTTTCTGACTTAATATCCTAAATATCAGTGAAAAGGATACCAAAAAATACAACATAGCGTTTGAAAGCACAGACTTTGGTGTCAAAAAGCCCTGAGCTCCAAGCTTGGCTTTACTACGGACCCAAGGTCACCTGACTCATAAATTACTTAAGCTAAGGCCTGGTTTCTTCAACTGGGTAATAGGGATACTAACTGCTTGATCTTTAGAATAACGCTTGACACACAGCAAATACTCGGTAAATGTCAGCTATCGTCATCATCAAATATTTCCTAAGTGTCGTTCCCTGGAGGAACAGAGAAAAGAAAACAGGACCTGTGGTTCCTGGTAGCAGAACAGCTTCGAGAAGGTCGAGAACTAAGTTGCGTGGCACCACCTGCCAATAAAACAGTAACGGCAAGTGCAGGCAAGGGAGCGTGGCATGGCTTCGAAGTCCCGGGGCAGGATTCATGGTGGCCAAACTTGTTCCGGACCCCTCCTTTCTATATTTTGCTTCTCTTATCAATGCCTTAACATAACCCGTCACAACCTCTGATACAAACTTAGCGCCGAACAGACAGGCATGATCCCACTGAGCTATCCAGACCAGGGAGGAGTCTTTTCAACCACCTGAACCAGCTGGGTTCAGGAGCCTCCTGACCTCTTCCCCCACAGCAGTCTGTAAGTCCTGGAAATTCTACCTGCTAGAATCCTTTCACGTTTGTCCTAAACTCTCTATCCTTACTGCTACTATCTTAAGCAGCAGACCCCTGTCACCTCCTAACACCACTCCCTGGGATTTATTAGGGCGGGCACCACTCCTGTCTCATTCCCTGCACCTACTGCAGCACCCGTTTCATAACCAGAGCTCAGCGCACATGCGCCTGAGTGTACCTGGAAAACTGCCAGCAGCCTGCCCTCCCGGGTCTGTCTCCAGGCTGCCTCTTTCTAACCTCCTTCTCCACTCGGGATGCTTCTCCACACCGGCTGTTATCACTCTCCTCCCAAATTCCGAAATGACTCTCGTCACTTTTAGGATAACGTCTAAACCCCCCTTCCCGCTCTGTAAGACCTTGTGCTATGAGGTGCCTTTTTATCTGTCTCGACACAAGCAGCTCTCCCACCTCCCACAAACAGCACACTTTCACCCACGTGCCCAAGTGTGCACAGGCTCGTCCCTCTGCCTCCAGGACAAATTGCTCAGGAGCTTGCAGTTAGGGCTGGCACAACTCTGGAATCCACGTCTGGATAAAGTACCATGAGATTGTGAGTGACAAAAAGGCAGAATGCTTATTTATTATTATTATTACTCTTTAAAGATTTTACTTGTAAGCAGCCTCTACACGCAACGTGGCGCCGGAACTCACAACCCTGAGGTCCGGAGTAGCAGGCTCTGCCCACTGAGCCAGCCAGGTGCCCCAGAATGTATTTACTCTTATCCCCTGACGCAAAGTCAGGGGTGCCTTATCGGCCTCTTATCGCGCTCTATTCCTCTCCACTTCTCCGGTCTATGCTCTGGATTCTTCAGATACTCACACTGCTCGTCCCTTACGAATCTGCGCCTCCGGAAAGACCCACATCCGTTCACTCAACGCGCATCTGAGCGGCCGCCAGTACACACCGGGTTCTGCGCTTGCTGCTGCCCGCGGACTCCCTAGGAGACCCCCACACGGAATGCGCCCGCTCCAAACGTACCGGCTGTTGACACTGGCGTCAAAACCTTCACGGAACTCGTCCTCGCTCACTTCGCAGCCCAGGATGTGGACCCGCTCCCCACTGAGGCAGAGATGGAGCGTGTCACCGAGTCGGGCCCGGGCCTCCCCCTCTGCCCCGGGGACCCCGGGGACAAGCTGGGCGACACTCACCACAGTGCAGACTTCTTGATCAGCGCCTTCAAGAGACTGCGCCCCTCCCACTCCACGGAGTCTGGGGAGAGCGGGGGACGATAAACAGCGTGAGAAAGCGGAGGTTTCCGTCCTCACGAGCCCCTGGAGGCCACCCCTCGCCTGGGACACATGGCTCTTCCTCTCCGTTTTCGCCCCGGGAGCCCGGCTCGGAAGCCCCTGCGCCTCTGGCCCTCACCCCGCAGCAGCACCAGCCCGGCCAGAGCCAGCACCGACTCCATCTCCAATCCGCGCCGGTCCCTTCTCCGGCGCCCTCTGATGGCGTCACCGCCCGCTGACCCGCCCCCTCAGGGCAAAGGGGCGGGACACCATGAATCCTCCCACCACCGACACCCGGCCTCGTCTGGAATGAGGCGATTATGTTCAACATCCCGGCGGGTCCCCTCACGCGGAGGGGCCCCTCCCGAGTCCCGGAGCACAGACACTTCACATTTTTTTGCACGACTAGGGCCGGAAGAGCTGTTGGGGCAGTTGCCGGTGGGCGGGGAAGGAGGCCGCACGAGCCCGTCCGACCGCCCCACCTCGGCCGCGAGGAACGTCATTCCGCTCCGCCCACGCCGCTCAAGGCGGGGCCTGTTCGTTCCCAGGCCCCGCCCCGCCCCGCCCCCGCCTTCCGCGCTTGCGCGATACTGCGGCCTCGCGCGGAGCTCACTCCTTTTTCCTCACCCGCCCCCTTAGACCGAGGAGGGGGAACTTTAGTCCGGGTGAAGCGAATACACGTCACCACCGGAAGCAGTGTCAGAGGGGAAGAGGAGGGGGGGAAGAAAGGAGGAGGGAGCCCGTAGGGCGGTAAAATGGCGCCTGTCAGAGTGGGAAATCCAGCTGCAGAGGCTGCAGCCCCGCTCCCCAGCGGCTAAGGCACCCCCAACTTCGGGGAGGGGGAGGCCGCTCCAGCCTAGCCGTCCGCGCCCTCCGGCTCCCCCTCCCCCTCCTTCCCCGCTCCTTCGCTCAGCGGCCCGTTCTCCGCCGCCGCGGCCCTCCGCGCGCCGCGGCCCCCGCCCGCCCTTTCCCGCGGGCAGCCCCCTAGCGCGCCTGCGCAGCGGGCCACCCTCCGCTTCCCCCTTCCCCTCCCCCTCCCTTCTCCCTCCCTCCCTTCTCCCCGGCCCCCTCCCCCCACTGCCCCCTCCCCCAATTCTCCATCCCCTTCCCTCCCGGTCTCGGAGGACCCCGTCCTAGCCTGACCCGTCTGGGCCCGCAACCTCCGCGAAGCCGTCGGTGCCACTCCCCGCCCATGTGGGCCCCCGCGGGCTGCCCACGCCTGTCCCCCAGCTCCCGGTTCCGCTGGGCTTTCCCCTCGCCGGGGGTGGCTTTCTGAGCCGCCCGCCTCGCGCCCCTCTCTGCAGCCTTTCCTGCCACTCGGGGCCCCCGTTCCCCCTCCCGGCGGCGGGGGGCTGCCCCCGGGGGGCTGGCGGAGCTGGGCCGCGGGGGCCCCGGGGCCGGCGGTGCCGGGGTCATCGGAATGATGCGGACGCAGTGTCTGCTGGGGCTGCGCACGTTCGTGGCCTTCGCCGCCAAGCTCTGGAGCTTCTTCATTTACCTTTTGCGGAGGCAGATCCGCACGGTGAGCTGCGGTGGGCGCTGGTGGTGGTGGGAAGCTCTGTCAGCGGTGCTCACGGGTTTTCGCAAAGTGTCGGGCCTCTGTTTGGGCTTCGGAACGGAGTCCCCGGGGTGGCTCTTCCCGTTAGAGACCTGGGGCACCCTTCGCTGGGCCTGGGGCGGAAGGGGGAGGGGGGAGACCCTTGTAGTAGAACGGAGATGGGAGTGCTTGTCGGGGACAGGGTTTGGCAACTTTTGGGGGCCAGGGTGGTGGGTGGGGCGCCGTTTAGGAAACCGGAGTTGTTAGAGAAACCGAAAGGAGGGAACACCTGTTTGATGGCACCAACCCTGCCGACGTGGGCTTGTGGAAGACCCTCCGTGCGTTAGGTCTCCTACCAGGGAAGAGCCCAGGTTATGTGTCAAGGGTAGGGGTGGGTGGGAAAGCGTGTGTGACCAAAGAGGAGGGGAACTCGGGGGAAGCCTGGGGTGTGAGGAGAAACCGCTGCGGGTCGCATTAAGGGGACTCCTCCAGAAAGGCCCTGGAAACTCGTGTGGGTATCCGGTTTTGTCAAGACCCTGGGACCAAGAGAGATGCTTTCACATCGGGCTGGAGGGAAGGGAGCCCGTGAAAGTTCGGGTGTCTCTCTGGGAAGACGGGTGCCTGTCAGTGGTGGACGTGCACCGGAGGGCACGCTTGCCTCCCCAGGAGACCCCAGCATGGTGAGGGACACTGTGGGCAGTGAAGTACCCCAGTATCTCTGGGTTCCCTCCCCCTGAGCTTTTCCCCAAGGTCAAAGCTCCAGCCAGAGCCCACTATCATGTAGTGAATGTGCTCCTGTGTTCTCCTCGCCACTGGGGAGAGTCCTCTGAAAGGAGTCTGGGGAGGGTTCAGTACGCCGCGGTGCAGAAGTTCTCTGCTCTGTCCTCTTTGGCATCCCTCGATAAAACTTGGCAGAATAAAAGCAGCTAGGGCCTGCTTCCGCCGGACAATTTCCAGAGAGCCCTGGGTGGTGGCCGTGGAGGTGGCAGTGGCAGTGGCGGTTGACTTACTGACTTGGGGGAGTGGGCCTGGCCTTGAATTCGGTGTCTCCTCTACCACTTCCTGACTGAGGGTGAGGATTGTTTCTGGGTGGTCATAGTTGTAGGCAGGGCTGTTTCCTTGAAACCCCTTAACAGCCAAGAAGAACTTGGGGTCGGAAATGCTGCGATGTGTATGGGGCTAGCTCCTGGGGTTTTCTTCTTACGTTAACTGCTGTGCTCTCTGCCTGGCCTTGCTCCGAGCCCACCCCCTTCCCACCAAATTTCTGTTCTGGGTGCTCATCCAGGTGCTAGTTACTTGCAAAATTGGTCTCCTCTGGGCAGCGCCGACCCCTCAGCCTTTTGTCTTCCTTTCCAATCTGGTGTCTCCCCCCACCCCCACACCCTTTCTGGCAGATGCTCAGAGCATTCCCTTCATGCCCAGCATGTGCAACCCGAGATAGCAGGGCAGGACACCCGAGCTGTCGCGGCCCCCATCGCGGCCCCCATCCCGGCCCTCATCCCGGCCCAGGGAGAAAAGGGCAGATGCCTTGGCATTAGGGGGAGAGGGCCCTGTGGTTTGCAAAGGGGTTGCCTCGTTTAGTTGAGGCTGGGGCCTGGGGATGGACAGCAGAGCATCTGTCTGTGCTGAGCAGAGGAGAGCAGAGGAAGGGATGGCCAGGCTTGGGTGAGGGAGATCTGGGTGCTAGAAATAGGAGCCTCTAGGGGAGGCCTGGAGAAGCTGGAAGGTTGAGGTGGTGACGTCCTTGTCCCTTTCTCACCTCCCTCACGGCCCTTACTTCACCCTGGCCTTCCCAACACCCCATCCGTCATGCTGGCAGATGGGGCTTTGCAGTGCTGTGTGCCCTGCCCTGGGTTCCGGAATAAGGAGGCAGGTCAGAGGCCTGAGGTCCTGTGCCACTTGTGACTTGACTGGTAGAGACAGAAACGGACAGGTGGCTGGTTAAAATAGGCCTGGTGGCCCCCAGCCAGGGGAACTTAGCTGACCTGACAACCCCTGGATTCCCTCATCCTGCCTTCCCCTTAGGTACCCAAGGACCTCCTCCCCTGACTCTTCCTCTCTGCCCACGAAGGAATCTGCCGCTCTCGGGTCCCAAAGGGAGGTGATGGGAGTCGTGACAAAGGAACCTTGGGGTGGACGTGCGAAGGGCCATGCATTGCTCTGTTGTGGCACAGCACGACAGTGTCCTAGCCAAGAGAGTGGGGGCTGGGGTCCGACGGCATGGGTGCCATCCTCGTACCACCACCACATTGACCCTGATACCAACTGGCCGTCCTGTGACAAGAGTTCTCGGAGGACAGGCGTGATGGAGACGACACGCATGCTCTCGCCGAGTTTCCACTCTAACAAGGGGCGGGGGGGACAGACGACCAAATAAGATACGTGGTCCCGGCTAAGCCTTGGGCTTTTCCGTGTTTAAACAGGGATGATGATGTTGTTTGTCTTATGTTACTCCTACGAGGGTTTGGAGGGTTCAGTGAAATAGCCCTCATTGACTTGCACGATGCCCAGCACACAGCAAGTGTTCCTTGGCATGATCTCCTTGACGAGGGTTCCATCCCCTCCTTCGCTATTTTTAGGTAATTCAGTATCAGACTGTTCGATATGATATCCTCCCCTTATCTCCTGTGTCCCGGAATCGGCTAGGTGAGTATGCTGCCTGGGAAGACCCCTGGAAGGTGCGGTTGGGTTCAAGGTGTGGGCTGGAGGTTGACCCCTCGCGTTGTGGTTCAGGTCAGGTCAAGAGGAAGATCCTGGTGCTGGATCTGGATGAGACGCTTATCCACTCCCATCACGATGGGGTGCTGAGGCCCACCGTCCGGCCTGGAACGCCTCCTGACTTCATCCTTAAGGTGTGTGCGGGATGGGAAGCGATGGGATGGTCCTGTCTGTTGCTCCACTCCGACCCGGACTTCCTTTCCCAGTCCCAGAGCATCTGGTCCCTGCGCCCGTCCTCCGGCACCAGTGGCACCCTGAAGGAGGGGAGTGGGCAGTGGGAGGGTGCGAGTGTCCTTTCAGCCTGTGCTCTGGTGCTCAGGACACCCCCGCCCTTCCCTGTTGCTCCACAGGTAGTCATAGACAAACATCCCGTCCGGTTTTTTGTACATAAGAGGCCCCACGTGGACTTTTTCTTAGAAGTGGTGAGTTCGCAGAAACTAAGGGGAACTCTGTAAGGAAGGAATGGTTTTAGGGTTCTGGGGAATCAGATGGCTCACAGGAAGTAGGGGCCGAGGAGAAAGGGGTACAGGCGGTTTTGGAGAGGGGAGGTTGTGGGACAGTGAGAGCTTGGATGGCTTCCGGGAGCTTGGGTTCGCGTGCTGTGCGGATGTAATTCTGTCCTTCCATGGCTGCCTGATCGTCTGTTCATGCAGCTTTGTGTCTTAACGGCATGTGGTGCCCAAGACTCGGAGCGTGGGGGCATTCAGAATTTAGAGAGGCCCGCGGGACTAGGCTGGACTCCTAGTGAAAGAGAACCGAGTGTCTAGAACCAACACCTCCCTCTCCCCTGCTCAATTTCAGGTGAGTCAGTGGTACGAGCTGGTGGTGTTCACGGCCAGCATGGAGATCTATGGCTCTGCGGTGGCCGACAAACTAGACAACAGCAGGAGCATTCTCAAGCGCAGATACTACAGACAGGTAAGGCGTGGCCCCGCACTCAGGGCTCTGTCCTGGAGTGGGACCCTCTGGGGGGGCCAGGGGAGGCGTGTGGCATCACCCCCTTGGTGGGAGTTAGCCACCCCGGGCGTCGTGGGGACCGGGCCATGGTCATGGGGGAGACGGGTCTCCCCTTGATGCCCAGCTCGCCCTACCTTCCAGCACTGCACTTTGGAACTGGGCAGCTACATCAAGGACCTCTCTGTGGTCCACAGCGACCTCTCCAGCATCGTGATCCTGGATAACTCCCCAGGGGCTTACAGGAGCCACCCAGGTATAGGACAAGGAGGCGGGTCTGGCAGACTGGGAAGTGGTTCTGAGGAGGGATTCGGAAAGCCTGGAGCTGGGATTCCTGGTTTACTGTGGGTCAGGATGCGAGGTGTTTCCCTTGCTCCTGAGATGGTGCCCCTCCCCCACACGTCCGTTTCATAGATCGGGCTGCTCCCCCCCACATTTGCTTCCCTGACACAGTGGTCTAGAAGCCTCATGCTCCCATGAGATACAGTGATTAAAACTTGATTTTCCTTTTGGAGGCTGAATGAGGAAGGTTTTACTTAAGTTGCTGGGTTTGGGTGGGTCAGGAGAGGAACATGTTTTAAGGGAACGATCCCCACCCCAGCTAGAAAAATCAGCCCGTCTCTTGATCTTTGTTTATTCTCACGCGCATCCATCTGACCCGCCCTAGACAACGCCATCCCCATCAAATCGTGGTTCAGTGACCCCAGCGACACCGCCCTTCTCAACTTGCTTCCGATGCTGGATGCGCTCAGGTAAGGGAAGTCAGACACTTAGATCTCTGATGAAAGGAGGTGGGGGAGTCCCAAGAGGGAATAAAAATGTGTCCTGTTTGACTCATTTACCTCTTTTCCCTTAAGAACTTAGCATTTGAACCCAGGACTCCTTACAGTAAAGCTCATCGTTTTTAGCCAGTGGGTTTTTGGGCACACCGGACCTCAGTTTCATGTGAGAATGGTGATCATTTCCGGCCCCCCATCTCCCATGAGGCCGCCTGACACCAGTGTTGTGAGGGTATCCACTCTGAGGGCGCCGCCAACTCAAGTTATTGTCGTCCCAGGTTCACCGCGGATGTTCGTTCTGTGCTGAGCCGAAACCTTCACCAACACAGGCTCTGGTGACAGCTGCTCCCCCTCCACCTGAGTCGGGGTGGGGGGGGAAGGGAGGGTGAGCCCTCGGGATGCCGTCTGCTGCCCTGTCCAGTGGTGAGGACTGTGTGGGCAGGGTCTGCCATTCCCGCCCCTCTCTGCCCTGGGAGCCCTGCACTCCGCATGGAGTCTGGATGGACACGTGGGCCAGACTCTGAAGCAGCCTCACTCTAACTTCGCGTTCGCACTCCCTGGAAACCCCAGACTGGGACATAAACGGAGGCCTAGGAGAGCCGATGTCTGGTGGAGAGACAGGACTGGCCAGAATGACAGATATTCGGTAACCGCGAGGCTCAAAGAAAAGCCAAGCCAGCTTTGTTGTGATTTGATTTTTTAAAAACTCTTGTACAAAACTGATCTAATTCTTCACTCCAAGGGCTGGGCTGTGGGTGGGAAACTGGGATTTTTGGGCCACTGGATTTTCCCCCAACGTGTCCCCCCCCCACCTTTTCCCTCTATTTTCCCTTCTTCCTAGATTCCCTCAGACCTGTAACCAGCTTTCTCTCTATTTCTCTCTTTTTTTCTTTCCTCTCTTTTAAACCATGCATTATAACTTTGGAAACCAAAGCTGCCCTAGGTCCTTCTATCCGGGTTGGGAAATGAGGGGAGGAGCCTTTGTTCACATCCACCCTGTCCCCTGGCGGGGCGGGGCCGGGGGGGGGGTTGGAGAAAGACTGCCGCAGGGACGAGGTTCGGGGAGAGGTGCTGTTGGCTTTGGGGGAAGGAGCAGGGAACCTTGACCTCAGACCGTTTGGCGGGAAGGGACTTGGCCACAGGATGGGTGTCCTGCTGGGGAGTGAAAGGACAGCTGTCAGTCCCGAGGGAACTTGAGGGGCGGGGCAGTAGGACACAGCGGTACGAAGGGAGGAGAAAGTTGGACCAGAAACCGGAGAGGCGGGACGCCGGGGCACCGACGTGGACTGGGCCGGCAGCCGGCGGCCGCTGCCTACAGGCGGCGGGCGCCCCAGCCCTCGGCCCGCGCCAGCCTCCCGCCGGCTCCGCCCCCTCCCCCTCCCCCGTCTCGGCGCCCCTCCCTCCCCGCGGCCGGCTCTACTTCCCGCGGCCGCCACGTGACGCTCCGCCCTTCTCCGAGATCACATGATTTTTTGCCGGCACTGCCCTGGCGGTGTTCCTCCGCGCCGACGTAGTCCCTGCCTTTCGGACCTCCTCTCGGCCCCTACTGCCACTTCTTGGAACCTAAGCGTTGTGTGCGCTTCCCCGGACAGGTGTTTCGTCTCTGCCCTCCTTTCCTTCCGGAGACCCAGCTCTCCCGTTTGGGCACTACTTTGTTTTGGTGTCAGCGGCCGCCTTCGGCGTACCAGCGCGTTTCGTGAATAGCTAGGCTCATAATTACCTCTGCCTCCCCCATCCCCCCTCCTCTCATCTCGTTTCCGAAAAGAACTTCGGGAGAACCAAGCCTCCCGTTATAATTAGCAGCTCCTAACCCTATGGGTCGCTAGGTCGCTGGGAGAAGGTCGGAGTGTGGGTTTTCAGTTATTTTCGAGCATAGCACAAGCCAACCACCTTCGCTACGTCGCTTGCGTAGTCCACAAGTTGGTTCCAAAGCGACTACGCAGGCGGCGTGAAGGGGGCCGTCCGTAGGCGGTGCTACGCTGGCGGCGTCCGGGCCGCTGCGCTAGTGGCGTAACCTAGCAGGCGGGGCGGCCCCGCACGGTCGGGGGCGGGGTTGGTGAATAGGGAAGTGGCGCAAGTCTCGGGATCGCTCCGCTGAGTCCGCCCGCGCGTCGCCGCCGTCGCCGCCGCCCCCCGTCCCGGCCCCCCCCCCCGGGTTCCCGCAGCCCAGCCCGGTCCAGCCCGGTTCCCGGGAGGATGAAGTTCGTGTATAAAGAGGAGCATCCGTTCGAGAAACGCCGCTCTGAGGGCGAGAAGATCCGAAAGAAATACCCGGACCGGGTTCCGGTGAGGACCGTAGCCAGGGCCGAGGGCGCGGGGCGCTGGCTCTGACGCCACAGCCCGGGGTTGGGGTCCGGCCGCTCAGCGCGGGCATCGGGCTGCCGGGCGGTAGCTGGGTTGGGAGCGGGCCCGAAGCTGCTGTGACCCGCGGTTGAACGGAGTGGGGCAGCGGACGAGCTAGGGGTGAGGGGACGTGGCTGGCAGGGAGAGACGCGGGGAGCGGTGTGGTAGGCTGCAGGGAGGTTGACAGCCTGAGCTGCACATGGCCATCCCCCCTCAGGTAGCTGGGTTCTTGGGATGGACGCTCTAGTCCGCCCAGACGAGTCATCCCTGCCTGGTTAAGAGAGTTGTTTATTAGGACGCCCTGCTGGGCTATCGTGGATGTTTAGGTGAGTCCGACGCAGTGGGGTCACGATCTCGACTCGAGGCTGCTCCGCGTGTTCCGAGACAAAGAGAGACGAGTCGGGTGGGCTTGGGTGCTTAGAATTTTGTTACTTGAGTTCCTGACAGGTGTAACTGTGCGGCTGTCCCCTCAGTGTTTCCTAATTTTCATCTTCTCTTTATCAGGTGATAGTAGAAAAGGCTCCCAAAGCTCGGATAGGAGACCTGGACAAAAAGAAATACCTGGTGCCTTCTGATCTCACAGGTGCGGTCCTGCCCCGAGGTCCGGGTTTGCTTTCCTGCGGGTGGGAGTGCAGTCTGCGGGAAGAGGCTCCGCACGGTGACTGTTGTTTGAGGCCATTTGGGACCTCTGGGACTTTGTCATACCTTCTCTCTTTGGCAGTTGGTCAGTTCTACTTCTTGATCCGGAAGCGAATTCATCTCCGAGCTGAGGATGCCTTGTTTTTCTTTGTCAACAATGTCATTCCACCCACCAGTGCCACAATGGGTCAGCTATACCAGGTATGGCGGCGGGAGGGGTCGAGACTTTGGAGAGGCGCGGGAAGAGCTTGAGGGGAAAAGAGTTTCAGGTCAGCAGTTCTTAGAGGAGCACCTTGTTTATCTCTCAGTTTTATCTTTGACTTCAAGATTTTGGGGTAGTTCCGGGTTGAAGGTTTGGACAAGTAGGAGTAGAGAGGAGGGAGAAAACAGTGTGCCCTAGCTGTGGTTCTGATCCTCCCTCTTCTCCAGTCCCCCTCCCCCAGGGCATCAGAGAACAGTTGAGATCTTTTTGCCCAGGACTGCTGCTAGGGCTAATAGGCTTGGCTGCTCAGTCCTGGAGCAAGTGAGGGAGTGGGTCAGGGCCCGAGGGTTTGGGGGCTCTTCAGAGGAAGGGGCTTGTGAAGAAAGGGTCTAGGAAGTGGGTGGTTCAGGTAGCTACAGCCCAGTCAGCCTTTTCTGCCTCCACCCCAGGAGCACCACGAAGAAGACTTCTTTCTGTACATCGCCTACAGTGATGAAAGTGTCTACGGTCTGCGAAGCTGCTGCCCCTGAGGTGGGGGGTCTCATTCTACAAAGAGGTGGCCCCCCTTCCCTGACCTACTCCTCCTCTGGGCTCAACCACCACCTCCCTTCTTCAGGACCTGCACTTCCTAATGTTTGAGGCTCTCCTCCAGCCCTTCTTAGGCGGAGGGCTCCGGGGGAGGTGGCCTCTCCGACCTCTCCTCTCTTCCCTTTCTCTTACCAGCTTTCCCACTCTGCTTTAGACTTCTCGGTTGTCAATCTCTGTCACCCCCACCCAGTGATTGTTTTGGTTTCTGTTCCCTTTCTAACTGCCCAAGGGGCTCAGAACCCCAACATTCCCTTCCTTTCGCTACCTTCCTTTTTGGGGGTAGATGGAAGGGACTGAAATTGTGGGGGGGAAGGTAGGAGGCACATCAATAAAGAGGAAACCACCAAGCTGAACTGGATTTTGCTTTGTGTTGCTTCCCGCCCCCTTTTCCTTTTTTAGTTGTCCTTTGGTGGGGAGAGTGGAGGTTGGAGGGAGAGTAATTTGGTTTATTCTGTTGATGTTGAGTTTTTCCTTGAGGGGGGAAAAAAGCGTTTTTGTTGCGATGGAATACTCCGAGTGTCATTTCGTCAAACTTAAAGTTTTATAGACGTGTCTGATGGGTCCCCATGTGAAAAAATACATGGTTTGGTTTTTTTACCTTGGGTTCCTGGGGAGAAAGTTTGAAAATACCTGCTTCAGAGAAATGCATCCAAGTTTGTTACAGCCCTTGGATTAAGGAAGAGGTTATCGTGCGTGGGAACTGGTCAGAGGACTCTGTCCTCAGTTGCATCTCACTTGACCAGACTTCGCGCGGGTGGGTGGAACTCGAAGGAGGGAGAAGACGGGGAGGAGGGAGCCATTATCATCCGGAGAACTTCATCACCCAGCAACCACTTCTTCGTCTGGCCGGAAGTGGGGCGGTCCCCCGGGGGGGAGAAAAGCCGCAGAATGAGGCAGTATGGTGGCCGAGAGTTCTAATCCCTTCTTTTCCTTCTTTCTTAGTCCCGCCCAGCCTACATTTCCCAGGAACCTGCGCGCGCTCTTCCGCTCTACCCTCTGCTCCCAATCTCCCCGCCACTCCCCGGGGGAGGGGAGCGGTTTAGTGCGCCTGCGCCCTTCCTTGGCTTGCTGGGAACTGAAGTTCCGGAGGCCTATGCGGTCCCCTTTCCGCGGTCGCCGGACGGACTACAAGTCCCTTGATGCATTGCGCGTCGGCGCCCGCGAAGGGAGGGGGGAGGGAGGAGGAGGGAGGGAGGAGTGAGGAGAGGAGGAGGAGGGAGCAGGCGGCCGGCGGCGCGGGGGGAGGGGGCCCGGTCCGGGAGTGCGGGAGGCAGGGGTAGAGGGAGGTGGCGGCAGCGGCTAGCGGACTGGAGTCATAACCGGGCCGAGGCAGACACCTCTGTGGAGCGAGGCAGTAGGAGCACCGAGCACCGGAGGCGGCACCGGGATCCCCCGGCTCAGGGGAGGGGGGCGCCGGACCGGGAGGAGGGGAGGGGGCGATGCTGGAAGCCATGGCGGAGCCCAGTCCCGAAGGTGAGCTCTCGACCGGCACGGAGCGCTGAGCCGGTGGGGGGCGGGCGAGCAATCAATTGGCAAACTTGGAGGTCGAGCCCCGGAGCCCAGCGGGGGAGCGCGGGGAGGGGGTCGGGGGCCTGCCCCCGGAGGTAGGAGAGCGACGAGTTGAGGGATCTTTGGTGAAAGAGGAGTGGAAGACTGGGCTGGGGGTAGTTGGAGATCAGACGTCGTGAATGTGTGTGTGGGGGGGGGGGGGGGGAGTGGGAGCTGGAGCCCCGGAGCTCGGGGGGTTAGGGGCCGAAAGGGCCTCCAGCACGTTGGGGCCCTGAGGCTGGGAGGCTGGGGGAGTCTGGAAGCCGGAGAGTTGTTGAGGAGGGAGGATGTAGGAGAGGACTGAGTGAGGAGCCCGGTAGTTCGCCGGGGTGGGGGAGTTTGTGGCGGTGGAGCTCCGGGTAGTTGCCGCCGGAGATGGCCCGGTGATTGTTGGAGGGGTGGGCAGATAGTTGTGGGGAGAAGAGGGGGTCTGGGTATTGTCTGCGGTGGAGAGACCTGTACAAGGCGGGCAGTTGTGGGGAGAGAGCGCTGGGAAGCGAGGCGAGCCGGGTAGTTGTAGGGGCGGTGGGGCGGGGTGTGGGGGGGGTGAGGCCGGCGAGGGCTGGGGCCGGGGGGTGGCGGAGGGTGAGGGGGGTAGCGGCGGCAGCAGCGGGGATTGCCGTAGAGGGAGAGAGTAGCCGGTGGCGGGGGGGCTAGAGTTTAGGGGTCCGCAGCCTAGTCACTTGGTGGGGAGTACGGGGGGGGGGGGGGGGGGGCCGGGGGGGGGGGGACTGGGGCCGGGGCCCCGGGGGGGGGGGGGGGGGGGGGGGGGCGGGTGGGGCCGCGTCCGGGTTAGCGCTCTCTGGTCCGTCCCGGCCGCGGAGTGGCGTTGGCTGTGTGTGCCCGTGTGTGTTCAGGGTGGGGGTGAGGGGCGCGCCGGGCCTCGTGCTCGAGTAGAAGGGGCCGGAGGGCGGGGAGCGGTTCGGCGTGGTCATCCTGGACCCGGGGGCCGGCGGGCTGCGAGCGCGGTCTCGGAGGGCCCCAGGCGGTAGATCGCGACCGGGGAGGAACTCGGGGCACTGGGCGCGTGTGAAGGACAGGGGCAGGCGGCCGCCCGAGCTCGGTCCGGGGAGCGGTATGGCGGGGTGGGGCGCCAAGAGATCGAGTAGACTGGAGTCTAGAGAAACCGTGAGTTGGGGGGGCGGGGCGCCAGGCCGCCGGTGGGGGGAAGGGGAGCGCTATAGCGAGGCTTGAGAGGGCGCCGCGCCCTGGCTCCGCCCCTCGCAGGGCGGAAGGGGGAGCAGGGGCGGGTCCCGCACAGCTGGGGACCTGCTGGCCTGGCTGGGGGACCTGAGGAAAGCCGGGGGGGGGGGGGGGGGGGGGGGGGTGTCGCTTGGGACCTCCGAGATTGAGAGGTGGGGCCTTGACTCAGCTTTTACTGCTTCCACAGATCCACCTCCGACCCTGAAGCCAGAAAGTCAGGTGAGCCTTCCCTTCTCTTTGCAGCCTGGGGTTACTGCCTGATGCCCTCACTCTGCCCTCTCTCCCTTGGCCTGCTCCCCTGGCCTTTTCTAGCTCCTTCACTGCGGGGACTGTGCCTTCGGGAATGCCCCTCCTAAATTCCTTGCGATACAGGTTTCCTTCCTTTCAGCCACCAGAGAAGCGCCGGAGAACCATTGAGGATTTCAACAAATTCTGCAGTTTCGTCTTGGCCTATGCCGGTTACATCCCCCCTAGCAAAGAGGTAAGGAGTGGAGAAGGACGACTAGCTTGGGGGAGGCGGTCCTAGACCTAGAAGGGTGGGGGGCAGAGGGGACTGCGCTACTTTACTGGAGAAGCCTATCAGATGGGACTGGCAAGAGCCTGGAGATTGGAAACTGGTGGGGGAACTAGTGCCTTGGGGTGGCTTGAACAGCAGTGAATGGCCTGGGGGTGTTCGTGGAAGATTCATCTCAGTGTATTTGAGGAAACAGATAAATCGGGTTTTGGTCTGGGGGGGATGGTGCTGTAAGGCAGGTAGGACTGGGGAAATGGCCAGAAGGTGAGGGCGGAGACAACAGGGAGGTTTTCAAGAGGAGATTCTCAGGGGAATTGCAGAGGGGCAGTTTTGAGTGTAGTGACTTTGGGTGGTCTGGGCAGGATATTTCGGGGTAGATCTTGTTCTTGGCTTTTAAGCTGAGCTCGTAGAGGGGCTGAGATGCCACCAGGTCTCCTACTGACCCTGGTCTCTCCCCTTTTTCAAGGAAAGTGACTGGCCAGCTTCTGGCTCCAGCTCTCCATTGCGCGGTGAGAGTGCGGCAGACAGTGACGGCTGGGACTCAGCCCCCTCAGACCTCCGAACCATCCAGACCTTTGTTAAGAAAGCAAAATCATCCAAGAGAAGGGCGGCTCAATCAGGTCCCACTCAACCAGGACCCCCGAGGTCCACTTTCTCTCGTCTGCAGGCCCCTGACAGCGCAACCCTGCTTGAGAAGATGAAGCTCAAGGACTCTCTCTTTGATCTAGATGGGCCCAAAATGGCATCTCCACTGTCCCCCACATCCCTGACACATGCCTCCCGGCCCCCTGCTGCTCTCACCCCAGTACCCCTTTCCCAGGGGGACCTCTCCCAACCTCCTCGAAAGAAGGACCGAAAGAACCGAAAGCTGGGGCCGGGAGGCGGGGCTGGCTTCGGCGTGCTTCGGAGGCCTCGGCCCGCTCCTGGGGATGGGGAAAAGAGGTCTCGAATTAAGAAAAGCAAGAAACGGAAGTTGAAAAAGGCAGATCGGGGGGACAGACTCCCACCTCCTGGGCCTCCCCGGGCCCCCCCCAGTGATACAGACTCTGAAGAGGAGGAGGAGGAAGAGGAAGAGGAGGAGGAGGATGACATGGCAGCAGTGGTAGGGGGTGAAGCCCCAGCCCCGGTGCTGCCAACACCCCCTGAGGCTCCTAGGCCCCCTGCCGCAGTGCATCCCGAAGGAGCCCCTCCCACTGACAGCGAGAGCAAGGAAGTGGGCAGCACTGAGACGAGCCAGGATGGAGATGCCAGCTCCAGTGAGGGCGAGATGCGGGTCATGGATGAAGACATCATGGTAGAATCAGGTGAGAGGTCTGCGGAGGCCCAGGGTAGGCTGGGAGGATGGGCTTGCGCTTGTGGACCCAAGAGCTCGGGCAGAACACCAACCAGACCTTCTTTCCCCAGGTGATGATTCATGGGACCTGATCACATGTTACTGCCGAAAGCCCTTTGCGGGGCGGCCCATGATTGAGTGCAGCCTGTGTGGGACCTGGATCCACCTCTCCTGTGCTAAGATCAAGAAGACCAATGTCCCCGACTTCTTTTACTGCCAGAAATGCAAGGAACTGCGGCCAGAGGCCCGGCGGGTAGGGGGGCCTCCCAAATCCGGAGAGCCCTGACACTGCCGTCTCCAGGCTGGGACTTCAAATGACAACATGACTTGGGAACTGAGCCTGAGGGTCCTGGGCCTTTCTCCAGAGCTTGGCTGTTGTCCCACTTCAAGGCAGGAATTCCCAAGGGAGGCTCGTTTGGAAATGAGTGTCTCACGTTCCAACCTTAACCTTTCCTTCCCACCTTGTGGACTTGAACATGGACCCATTACAGCTGGGGGTGGGAGGCTGTCTGGGTCCCTAGACACTTAATTTCTGTCCCTTAGACCTGCTGCCCCTCACTTTCTGGGCCAGGGTTGGAGCTGGGTTGGAATGGGACAGTTGTCTATAAAACTCTAGTGTAAATAGAGCACTCCCCTTCCTCCTCTTTTCTTGTATCTCCCCATTTATTCTACACCGGTTGTATTTTTAATTTTGGACTTCCCCTTTCGGGCAGGGCAGCTCAGAGGTGGAGTACCAACCAGGGTCTGGCCGAGGGAGGAAGGAAAACAGGTGACGATCCCGCTCGCTCACCTCGTGTTTTTAATAATAGCGGCCAGCTGTTTGTACAGACAGCCTGCGTGTTGTAAATAAAGCGGAGTGGGCTCTTTGTGTTTCTAGCCCTCACTGACTGTCCTGCTTAGGAGGGAGGCGGTGGACAGGCCGGCAGGAAGACCAAAGCCCACCTCGAGTCCGAACGGAAAACGGCCAGGCTCTGCGCCTCTCCCCGGGCCCCCCCCCAGCCTCGCGGCCGCCGCTGGCCTGCTCCCACCGCGCCCCCGGCCCACGAACCCCGTCTCCCCCAGCCCGTACCCCCCAACACGCACGCTCCAGGGGAATCCGCGTTGCTTGGAGCTCCCCGCCCGAGCGGAGCAGAGTGGGGGTGGGAGCCGGTGGCCAGCCCCCTAGGGCCGGGGCCAGCTTCGCGGGGGGTACCCGGGAGGACGCGGGTGGAGACACCTTTGGGGGCGGGCCATTGAAGGTTTGGAGGCCGTTGCTGAAAGCAACGGTCACGTGGCGGGGGCGCTGGGAGGAGCCGGACCGGTCACGTGACCCGGGGAGTCACGTGACCGGGGGCGGGCCGACTCGGACCACGTGACATGAGGAGAGGTGGGCGGGGTGCTGAAGGGCGCCCGCGACGTCGGTGGCGGTGGCGCGCGGCGGCGGCAGCGGCGACGGTGGCGCGCGGCGGCGGTGGCGGCCGGGTCCGCGGCTTCGGGTCGACCCTCACGGCCCGATCCCCCATTCCGTCGGCCGCCACCCCGCTGGGGCCCCGCCCCCTTCCCTTTTGCAGTTCTCCTGTGCCCGGCGGGTGCTGTGGGTGCTCGCGCGGCGGGGTGCGGGTGTGCGCAGGCGCGGCGGGGGCGCTTAGCCCCGCTGGGTGGGCGGTGGAGCCCGGGAGCGCGCGGGCGAGACCATGGCGGGCAGCGGCGCGGGGGGGCGGTGGTGTCGGGGAGACGAAGGTGATTTACCACCTGGACGAGGAGGAGACTCCCTACCTGGTGAAGATCCCCGTGCCCGCCGAGCGCATAACCCTCGGCGATTTCAAAAGCGTCCTGCAGCGGCCCGCGGGCGCTAAGTACTTTTTCAAGTCTATGGATCAGGATTTCGGGTGAGCGCGAGGCCTAGGCTGGCACCGACGGGGGCTGTGCTAGGGTGGATGGGGCTCCATGGTGGGGTCCAGGTCTGCTCCGGGCCTTGCTGGTTTTTGCGGGGCGCCGGTGCAGCAGAGGGCATTAGGCTGGCGGTAGATTGGGTATCCCAGGACGGGCAAGGTTATGCTTGGACAGATTGGGGCGCACGCAGCCGTAGGACGACGCACCGTGCTATGCCAAACCAGACTGGGGAAGATTAGACGTTACCGGAATAGGGTGGGGGCACCCTGGTTGATTTGGGGATATTCTGGATGGCTCGATGTCTTCAGAGCAGTGCTGTAGCACACGGGCTCTGCGAGGGTTACGAATCCACTGATGTAGATTGAACCGTGTCGGGATAACTTGGGATGTTCTGGGATCTATTACAGCAGGCGAGATTGTCTGGGGATGCTCTGGTCCTTACTAGCGCAGAGGATGGTGTATGGGGATGGTCTAGCCTGCTTTGGAGCAGACCGGGCTCTCCTGGAAAAACTTAGGCCGTTCTGATCTCTACCGGGTTGGATTGGTTGATCTGAGTTTCTGCTGCGGCCTAATTTCTATGGAGATAGTCTGTAGAGAAGCAGACAGCCCTATTGGGTTAATCTGGTCTGTATTGGTGCAGAGGACTGCACGAGGGGACACTCTAGGGTGTTGCTAAAACATACTGCTCTGTTCTGGGGTAATTTGGGTCATTTTGGGGTAGATTAGGACTTTAAGTAATAAATGCATTTATAGTTTTTGACCTGAGCCCTCCAGGTAGCCCG
Organism: Lontra canadensis; assembly: GCF_010015895.1. Classification (NCBI taxonomy): domain Eukaryota; kingdom Metazoa; phylum Chordata; class Mammalia; order Carnivora; family Mustelidae; genus Lontra; species Lontra canadensis. The sequence goes on along the minus strand of NW_022631104.1, from coordinate 2,095,453 downwards.
CCTCAGCCCTTGAAGGCAGGCTGAGTTAGACCAGGACAGTCCGGGTTCGAGGATAGCAGAAAGGAGTGGCCTCTACTAAAAAGATTGCTGGACATTGGGAAAGCGGGACTGTCTTAGGAATTACGTGGGAGTTAGATCGAGGTTTTTCTGTTTGTTAACGGCATAATCCGGGAAATGGACACAGCGGAAAAAGGTTAGTCCAGGTAAGCGATGCACAGTGATTTTTTGGTGTTATAATTGTGACTAGTATTGAGCTGACTAGTCTGTAAATGAGGTCACACAGAGTGGAATAATTTGCCAGACTAGGTTACGCCGAGACTGGTTCACGTGGCAAAGAGTACTGTGTTATAGTGACACGGAATGGTGGTCGTCATTGGGGCTGAGTTGCCCCATTGATAACAAATGGATTTAAGTCATCACATACTCAGGCTTCTGGATCCATATTAGGCTAAAGGGTTAATCAGACAGGTTGTCCTAATTTGGAGGCAAGGATGTGTGTGTATGAGAGAGTGAGTCTGTTTAGGGCGAGGAGTTGCATAGTTCATATGTTTACTCAACAGATAGCTGGTCATGCTCACCAAGCATTAGGTTCCTTGCCATGTGACCAGGATACAGTGCTGAACAGAACAGGCGTCCAGCATTGCCCATGGTGGCTGAGAAGAAGGGACAAGTGCCGTCCATCCCAGGGAACCTGTGGGAGAGATGATCCCAAGGCTGGGCTTCTTAGTATAGAATTCTGTACCAGATGAGTCACAGGGAAATGGGAAGCTGGGCTTCACCTGTCCTTGGGAGGGCTCAGCCTGGCGAGGAAATACCAGTCTTCCCTGTAACGGGTATTTTTATGTGGGGAAAGGTAGTGGCACGTTTGGATGGCCTTCTGGGAGTGAGATGGGGCAAACTAAGGAAAGTAGGAGACTACAGATCTCAGGCCCAAGGCTTCGCAGACGGCGTGTGAGGAGCAGGCTGGAGGTTGGGGGACGTGCCCACGGGGCTCCTAAGGTTAAACATACATTTGGGGCAGCTGTGGTCACCGGAGGGGATGGGCCGGCCTCTGACATTGGAGTGAGAGGTTTGAATTAGACCCAAGGAAATCTTTGGAGCAGCGTCAAAACCGGAGGATGGGTTGGGGAGAGGGGGAGGAGGATGGGGGTGAATCTGGAGACTCCCCAGGTGTGAGAGCAAAGAAGCATTTCGGTGTCAGGGACGAGAACTTGGTCAGGCTGTGGGAAAGTCAATGTCCTTGATCTGGACGAGGTATCGGGAGGAGCCTTGAATGGGGTGCACGCGGGGGGGCCCTAGGCTGTTCTCACTGGCCTCTATGCTGTCTCTTGGCAGAGTGGTGAAGGAGGAGATTTCAGATGACAACGCCCGCCTTCCCTGCTTCAATGGAAGGGTGGTGTCCTGGGTGAGCGCCCCGTCCCTCCCACATCTCCAGGCTCCTCTGAGCCTTTCCTGCCCCCTGCCCCCTGCCCCCTGCCCCGGAGCTGGAGGCCTTGGCTCCTTGCTGCCTCACCTGCTTGGAGAGCCAGCCAGAGCTCCTCACCTCCTTCTGGAGCTCCTGCTGCTTGCTCCTGCCTTTTCTGGGCCTTTCACTGGCCCTGTGCTCGCTCAGACCTGGTCCTGTACCCCTCTCTTCCCTTTCTCTCATCTTGGATGCCTGCCTTCCTGGTTGAGCGGGTTTTTGTCATGGCATCTCTCCAGCTAGTGTCGTCAGATAACCCCCAACCTGAGATGAGTCCCCCGGCCCACGAGCCCCGGACAGAACTGGCGCCGCCCCCCCGCACCGTTACCCCCTGTGCCCCCGGAGAGGACCAGTGGCATTGGGGACTCCAGGCCTCCGTCCTTCCAGTGAGTCTTTGGGGTTCTTGAGTCCGGGGGAAGGAGGTGAGGGGGTGCCTCAAGCGCCCCTCGCTGGGGAGAAGTTGAAGACGTGAAGGCCTATGCCTCTGATGCATCTCTGCCCACCCAGCCCCAATGTGTCCAGTAGCCGGGAAAACCTGGAGCCTGAGACAGAAACAGAGTCGGTTGTGTCTCTGCGGCGGGAACGGCCTCGCAGGAGAGACAGCAGTGAGCATGGCGGTGAGGGGGGCAGGCCCCAAGGGTCGGGTCCACGGGGAGCTGGGTAGGCCTGGGGTTGGGCCTGAGCTGTGATGAAGGTAAGCGGCATGAGGCCTGTGTTCCTGAGGTCCTGGTTGCACACAGCGGGGGGGCCACAGGCCCAGTGGCCCCTCACGGCTGGAGCGCCACCTGGCTGGGTACGAGAGCTCCTCGACCCTGATGACCAGTGAGCTGGAGAGCACCAGCCTGGGGGACTCCGACGAGGAGGACACCATGAGCAGGTATGCCCCCGCCCCCTCTCTTCCCGCGTCCCCGCCTCGCCTCCCATCTCTCTGCCTTGCCCTGCGACGACCTCTGCCCACGAGCCCCCATTGCCGACCTCCTGACAGGTTCAGCAGCTCCACGGAGCAGAGTAGTGCCTCCCGCCTCCTCAAGCGCCACCGGCGGCGGAGGAAACAGCGGCCACCCCGCCTGGAGAGGGTGAGGGGGTGCTCCCGGGGCCGCTGGACCTTGGAGAAGTAGGGGCCCTGGCTTAGGGGGCACAGGGGCACAGGAATTGAGACTCTGGGCTGGTCCGTGGGCTGCTGGAGGCAGCCTCGCTCCTTCCCCATGTCCCCCACAGGCCTCCTCCTTCAGCAGCGTCACCGACTCCACCATGTCTCTCAACATCATCACGGTCACCCTGAACATGGGTAGGCGGGGGTGCGGGGCGCGGTGCCGCGGGGGCGCGTGCTGGGCAGGCTTCCCCTCATCGCACGCACCCCCTCTGCAGAGAAGTACAACTTCCTGGGCATCTCCATCGTGGGCCAGAGCAACGAGCGGGGTGACGGCGGCATCTACATCGGTTCCATCATGAAGGGTGGCGCCGTGGCGGCAGACGGGCGCATCGAGCCGGGCGACATGCTACTGCAGGTGGGGTGTGCGGTGGCCGCGGGGTGTCGGCTGTGGGCAGTGGGGTGGCTGCCGGGGGCACCTCTGAGCCCACTGGCCTGGCTTCTAGGTGAACGACATGAACTTTGAGAACATGAGCAACGACGACGCGGTGCGGGTGCTGCGGGACATCGTGCACAAGCCAGGGTGAGCCGCCGCAGAGCGGGGGCAGCACCGTGGACCGTGATGAACACCCACGGGGCAAGGGGGTGCCTGTGTGACCCCCACCCGGATTGGGAGCTCGGAGCTGCGAAGCCCTCCAAGGGCCCCTCGACGGTTCTCCCTGCGGGGGAGGGGGGTTGCTGCCCTGCCTTGGTTTGTCCGCTCTGGGTCCATGCGTGCGCGGTCTCAGCCCCGTGTGCACCTGCGCGTGTGTACGCGTGTCTGTCCCTGTCCTTAAAGGGCAGGGCTCAGCCTCCTGCCTCCTGGACGGGTTCCTCAGGGCCCCGGGCCGCGTGTGCTTTCTCATGTGTGTCAGCAGTGTTTTCAGAGGTGTCCGTGGCAGTGGGTCCCCTGCACTGGGGCCTCCCCACTTCAGTCCTGCAGCCCAGCCCCATCTGTGGCCGCCACCCTGCACCACCCCTGCATGACTGCTGCTCCCTTCCCCACAGCCCCATCGTGCTGACGGTGGCCAAGTGCTGGGACCCCTCTCCCCAGGCCTACTTTACTCTTCCTCGAAGTGAGTGCTGCAGGGGCAGGAGATGGGGGAGCTGGGGTTGGGCCTCCAGGCAACAGGAAGGGGTGGGGGAGGGACGGGGCAGGGGTGGGATGGGAGCAGCAGGGAAACCGTCATCATGGGGGCTTCTCTGTCGCAGACGAGCCCATCCAGCCCATCGACCCCGCTGCCTGGGTGTCCCACTCTGCTGCGCTGACGGGCACCTTCCCAGCCTATCCAGGCTCCTCGTCCATGAGCACCATGACATCGGGCTCCTCCCTGCCTGAGGGTGAGCCCCCAGCCCACTTCACCCCCCGCCCCCTGCCGTGGAAGGCCTCTTGCCCGTGCTGTGGCCCGCCACACCTCGGCCATGGGCCCTACCTCTGATCCCTCATTTCTTCTCTGACAGGCTGCGAGGGCCGGGGTCTCTCCGTCCACACGGACATGGCGTCTGTGACCAAGGCCATGGCAGCCCCGGAGTCTGGGCTGGAAGTTCGGGACCGCATGTGGCTCAAGATCACCATTCCTAACGCCTTTCTTGGTACGGCTAGGTCCTGGGCAGGTGGGGGCGGGCCCTGCTGGGGACCGGCCGGCAGGGGTGAGGCGGGAGGCGGGCGGCGGGGAGGAGAACCTGAGCTCCTCTGCTCTGCGTGCCCCCAGGCTCGGACGTGGTCGACTGGCTCTACCATCACGTGGAAGGCTTCCCCGAGCGGCGGGAGGCCCGCAAGTATGCTAGTGGGCTGCTCAAGGCTGGCCTTATCCGACACACCGTGAACAAGATCACCTTCTCCGAGCAGTGCTATTACGTTTTCGGGGACCTCAGCGGCGGCTGTGAGAGCTGTGAGTCCCAGCCCCCAGAGCGGGGCTCCTCCCGCCTCATCCTGCCCCTCCCGCCGCACCCCTAGCCCAGAAGCCAGCCAGGGCCTCCGTGGACAGTTGTGCAGCATGTGTTCTGCGTGAGGCTCTGCCCTGGCTGATGACACTGAGCCATGTTCTGTGGACAAGCTTGCGCCGGGCTTGGGGCTGGGGGCAGGCCGTGTCTTCCTGAGTCTCACGAGAGCGTGTGGAACTGGTGGCCCTGGGCTAGCTCTGCCCTGACCGTGGTGGACCTCGTCTTCGTCCCCCTCGTGGATTGGATGGTTCTCTCAAAGCAGTGACTCCCAGTCTCCTGTCCTTGCTTCTCAGATCTCGTCAACCTGTCCCTGAATGACAACGATGGCTCCAGTGGGGCGTCGGACCAGGACACCTTGGCTCCTCTGCCCGGGGCCACCCCCTGGCCCCTGCTGCCTACTTTCTCCTACCAGTACCCGGCCCCACATCCATACAGCCCCCAGCCACCGCCCTACCATGAGCTCTCGTCCTACACCTACGGGGGTGGCAGTGCCAGCAGCCAACACAGCGAGGGTAAGTCACTGTTCCATGCCAGCACCTGGAGCCTGGGGACAGCCCTGGGGGACCAGGGAGGAGAGGCTGGGGTAGGGGCTGGGGCGGCCAAGGGATGCTAGGCCCAGGCTCAGGTGGCCTCATCTCCTCCACCCCCACAGGGAGCCGGAGCAGTGGGTCAACGCGAAGCGACGGGGGGGGCAGGGCGTACAGGGAGGCCAGAGGAGCGGGCCCCTGAGTCCAAGTCCGGCAGTGGCAGTGAGTCCGAGCCCTCCAGCCGTGGGGGCAGCCTCCGGCGGGGCGGTGATCCTAGCGGGGCTGATGGGGGCCCTCCGCCTTCCAGAGGCTCGTCAGGGGGTGCGCCCAATCTCCGAGCCCAGCCTGGGCTCCATCCCTATGCACCGCCCCCGGGGACAGCCCTCCCCTACAACCCCATGATGGTGGTCGTGATGCCCCCGCTTCCACCCCCCATCCCTCCAGCTGTGCAGCCCCCGGGGGCCCCTCCGGTCAGAGACCTGGGCTCTGTGCCCCCTGAACTGACAGCGAGCCGCCAAAGCTTCCACATGGCCATGGGCAACCCCAGTGAGTTCTTTGTGGATGTCATGTAGAGTGCACAGCAGGGGCCGTGTCTGGTCTCTTCCCTCGGCCCATCTGGTCCGTGTTTGGTGCTTCTGCCCGTCCCGTGCCCACCACGGTGTTTGCCACTGTGACTCTCACCGGCAGTGCCTGGTCCCTCCCCTGCTCTCGGGGGTGTACAAGGGACCTTTGGTTATTTTTAGCTTTATTGTTTTTATAAGCCTTGGGGGGGGTTGAGATAGACTTTCATATTTTTGGATTTCTTTTTTAGTAGACATTTCCCTTTTTATATGAAGAATCCCTGTCTCCCGGGCCCCTTCTAACCCCAGAATGTTACCTCCTGCTCTGCCCACCCTGTCAGCTGTGTCCTGTGCAGGGCGGGGGCCGGGCAGCGGTACCTCGGGAGGAGGACGGGGCAGGCACCCCAGCCGGCAGTCAGACAAAGCTGGGGTGCTGGTGCTGGGGCCCATGTAGCTGCTTTTGTTACTATATTTATTTAGTGGTCATTTGTATAAAACCAAATAAAGCAATAGGGGCAAACTCTCGCTGCCTCTGGCTCCTTTCTTTGGGAGGGAGGCAGGTAGCGAGGAAGAGACGAGACACCGCGGCAGAGTGGCTTGTCAGAAGCTTTACTTGAAAGGCCGCATGTGGGCCTCTGAGCCACAGGGCCCCAGGGCCAGGCCCTCTTTAAGGCAGACCCAGCGCTCCGGGCGGGGAGCTGGGCGTGAGAGAAGGCAAGTGCCAGGCCAGGCCCTAGCGGGGAGCGGTCAGAAGCCGAGGGGGTTGCTGGTGACCATGCCGCCTCGCTCCACCAAGGCCTTGGAGATGCTCTTGAAGTTTTGGAAGAGCTCCTGCTGCTGTGGGTCAGACTGCAGGGCGCTCATGCTCTCCCGGACGCGGGCTGCCGCCTGCGGACAGGTGACAAGGGGTTTAGGCCCAGGCCTTGCACGCCCCCCCTCCCCGCTCCCCCCCCCCCGCCCCCTGCCACTAGCCCTAGGTAACCCGAATCTCACCTCGATGCACCAGCTGTTACAGAGCATCTTCTCGTGCTGGGCTGTAGGGTGGCCCTCGCTCAGGGATCTTGAGGCCCTGGTGCATAGCAGGAAGGGAAAACAACCCTGGGCCATGAGCCCGCCCCGGGTGCCTCCCCCCACCTCCCCTGTGGCCTGGGCCACTGCCTCACCTGGACAGGACTACCACCATGGCGTAGAGGTCGATGGCGCTGTCTGCCAGGCGCTGCAGGACCAGCTGTTCATCTGTCAGGTAGGGGGCTCAGGGTCGGCGGGTGAAAGCGGGGGGGGGGGGCAGGGACTGGGGGGTGGGGAGCGGGGCTTACTCACTGACGATCCCTTTCTTGTGTTTTATCAGCTTGGCCTCCACCACGCTGGCGAACTGCTCCAGGGCCTGCACTGTCTGCACAGAGAGGGACGGCGCCAGCGCTCAAGGGGCCCAACTGCATCAGCCCCCCCGCCGCCCCCAGACTGCCATCCCTCCACCAGCTGCTTACCAGCTCTCCGCTCCGATTCAGCTCCGGGTGGACGAGGCCACTGAGACTCAGGCCACTGCCCAGCCCCGCCCGCCTTCGAGGAGTGGGGAGAGTGACAGGTTAGTTGCCATGCCCCATCCTGGCCCATGCCCCAACCAGCCCAAGCTTACCTCCTCAGCTGTTTGCCCGCCTCTCCTAGCAGGAGGCCCGCGTTCCCAAAGGGGTTCTTTAGAGCGTTGCCAAGTCCAGAAAGTTCCTTCCCTTTGTCCTGTGTGGGAAGAGGCTCCAACAGTCAAGACATGCTCTCCTCTCCACCGCTCCCCCTCCCAGTTCCTTCTTACCATACAGCCCTGCAGAGCCACAAACAGCCGGAGAATGTCGTTAGTCCCCTCGAAGATCCGGAAAATGCGCAGATCGCGGAGAACCCGCTCCACCCCAGGTTCCTGCCGCAGGGGAAGCCAGAGCCCCAGCCTCACTGAGCGGCCCCATCCACCCCTCCCGTCCCCCGTGGCCACCCCAGGCAGAGCGCGCGTCTGTACCTTCATGAAACCCATACCGCCCATGATCTGGATGCACTCGTCAGTCACCTTCCAGGCCGCCTCCTGGGGACCGAGAGCCACGTGAGATCGTCTTGGAGCCGAGCTCCCCCTCTGGGCTTTCCCACCCTATAGACGGGGGACCTCACCGAGCCGAAGATTTTACTGATGGCAGCCTCGATCTGGAAATCCGTGGCTCCCTGGTCCATGTTGGCGCTCACCATGTAAGCCATGGACTGAGGTGGCACGGTTGGGACGCGGGAAGGAAAAGGGCAGCGTCAGGCTCACCCTGATCACCCAAAGGCCCCCAGACCAGGTCTGCCCTAGCTCCCAGCGGCGCCTGCCTTTACCTCCTAGCTCCCCCCAGGAGGCACAGGGAAGCACTTGTTCCCCCGAGCCGGCTCCGCCGAAGCATCTAGGCACTGGACTTCTTTGGAAGGGGTACAGAGTTACAGGTGGGGGTGCAGGGGGAGTCCACTTGAGGGACCTCTGGCAGAAGGGCCCGGCTCTCCCCCTCCTGCAGTGGCTGAGCTGACTATGCCTCCCCGCATCCCCTAGGGCATTGGTGTAAAGCTGGAGACCCACTGCCCCAGGTGCTGCTGGGGGTTGTAGTCCGACCCGACTGGGAGGAAGGCCGAGGGGCTCTGGGGGGAGGAGGGGAGTGGGCCCTCACCTCAGTCACATACTGCAGCATAGCCATCCGGGCCAGCTTCTCCTGGATCAGCCCAAAGTTGTGAATCTTGTCCCCAAACTGGGTACGATTAGTAGCATGGTCCACCTGGAAGAGGGCATGTGTGTGGCTGTGTGGCTGTGTGGCTCTGGAGTGTCCCTCTGCTGGGAGAGGGGCGCGGTGGGGCTGGGAGGGGAGGGAGGGCCTGGGGGATGGGGTGACTCTGCGTCAGGCTGGCTGACTCGGGGAGGGCACTCACCGCCTTAGCAATGATGCCCCTCATGGTGCCCGCAAGGGCTGCGGCCATGCCGAACCTTCCATTGTTGAGGATGTGCATGGCGACCTTGAAGCCGCCCCCCCACCTCGCCCAGCACGTTCTCTGCCGGCACCCGTACGCCGTCAAAGTACACCTCTGCTGTGTTTGAGGCCTTGATGCCCATCTTCTTCTCGGGGGGCCCGCTGCAATGGGGCAGGGTATAGAAGCAGACGTGGGCTCAAGAGGTTGCTGGGGGGCGGGCAGGGGGTGCGGCTTTGGTAGGAGCCCCGGAGGCCTGACAGCTGCACTTGGGGAAGAGGGTGTAGGCAGTAATGCCTGCAGGCCCAATGGCGAGGACACCTGGTTCTCTAGCCTCCCAGATGTTGAGATCACTGGTTGCAGGAGCCAAAGCCTTACATTAGTTGTGTGCAGCTTAATCCCAAAGGGAACGTGCTGTCCAGCCCAGCCACTTTGGGTCTTGCGCATGTCCCCAGGGTCCCTGGGGTGACCTGTAACCCTGGACTGCAGTACTGTGCGCCCCCCTCCCCCACCCCGGGCTCCGCTTCTGTCTCCGCCCCACACCCACTCACTGGGTGACGCCGCCAAAGCCCCGCTCCACCACAAACGCTGTGATCTTCTCCTTCACGGCCCCCGTGGCTGTGTCTGTGACTGGGGTCTTGGCAAAGACCGTGAACACATCTGCCAGGCCCCCGTTACTATAGAAAGATGAGGGGCAGTCAGGGTGCAGGGGACGGAGCAGTGGGGCCTGAAACTGGGAAGAGGTGGAGAGGAGGAGACAAACGGGGGGGGCGGGCGGAGAAGGGGGAGATTGCCTGATCCAAATCTTGCTTCCGTTGAGGGTATAATATTTTCCGCAGGGGCTGGGCACAGCGGAAGTTCGGATGGAAGCCGCATCAGACCCACTGGAGGGCTCGGTTAGACAGAAAGCCGCTATGGTCTCTCCTGTTGGAGAGAGTGTGCCTTTAAACTGGGTCCTGTGGGCATCGGAGGCCCCACACTAACCCCCACCGTGCCCACAGGCAGCTCCCTCTGTGTTTCTGGCCGAGGTCCCCTTCTTGTTCCGAGCCAGCACACTGATGTCTTCCCAGAATCCCCTCCAGCTGACACGAAGGCTATGCAGTGACCTCCATGCCACCAGCCTAACTGGTACCAAGCTCAGGACACCCCCAGTCCCTGGTCACCTGGGGCTACCTTACCAGATGCCAGTTTGGGGAGGTACTTTTCTTTCTGGGCCTTTGTGCCAAAGAGCAGGATGCCTTTGAAGCCGATGCTCTGATGGGCCCCCAGGGTGATGCCCACGCCAAGGTCGTGCGTGCCCACGATCTCCACCAAGCGGGCGTACTGTGGGGGTAAAGCAGGCATCCAGGGCTGCTGCTGGCTGTGTGGGGGCCTTAGCAGGAAAGTGTGGACAACGGGGCACAGCCTGACCTGGGCATCCCCCCACAGTGACTGCAGAGAGGAAATATCCCCACGGCAGAGAGGGGCACTAGTAGGGAAGCTTTCTAGCCCACTGTCAGTCCCTCTGCGCCGGGACTTGTGAACCTAGATGAGGTCCATGGGCCCAAGGGACTACATATAGTTCATGGTTTTCTTTGGAAGCCTACGTGCTGGAAAATTTGTTTTGTTTGGAACTGTGTGTACGGACTGGCACAGTCACCATCCCGGAGGCCCCGGGGGCAGTTGCTGCACAAACCTAAACCCTGGGTCACGGGAGAAAGGAGCTTTAATCCGTGAAGTTGGAGCCCACAGAGATGGAGGTGCTGGCGGAGGGCGGGTTGCTTTCTCACCTGGGTGTTGCAAAGGCCCACACCACCGAGCTCGCTGGGCACTTGCAGACCAAAGGCCCCCAGCTCCTTGAGGCCCTGCATGGTGGTCTCCTCCACCTTCTCCATCATGTCATTCTTGGCCGCATCGTTCACCTCCTGGAGAAGGCCGGGTAGGCTACATCCAGACTCTTTAAGCTGCTCCACACCTCTCCCACGCCATCAGGGACCAAAGCCCTGTTTCCCCACCACAGTCATTCCTCACCTCAAAGAAACGGGACACAGGCCCCACCAGCTCTTTGAGAAACTGTGTCTGGTCCTCGTTGAGCACTGTGGGGGATGGGGAACAGGCTGGTCAGGTCACCCAGGTCACAGAGGGACGCTGCCCTGCCCCACCCAGCTCTGCCAACCCCTTACCAGATGGGTAAGGGAACACCTGGTCGGTGGTGAGCTGTCCCTTGAACATCCCCACAGCGAAGGACTTCGATTCCTGCGCAGGGAGAAGAGGATTTCAGGCAGCTGCCCGCGGGGCGGGTGAGCCCCTGATCTAGCTCCTCCCGGCCTGGAGGCCACGTACCGCCTTGGCCTGGTTCTCCCTGGTCGAGGCCTCGGGGGAGAGAGAATCGGACTTCTCCAGAACCGCCTGGGGAGAGGTTGCAGTTAGCGAGGCAGGGGAAGGGGCTTCCGGAGAGCCAGGGGGAAAGGCTGGGTGCGGGCGGAGAGAGGGTGCGGCGACCTTTCCCCTAGTTCCATCATCAGGGCACCCTGGCCTGCCCTTTCCCCTACTTTCGGCGCCAGGCCGGGCGGCAGGTGCCCGGGACGCGGAGGGAGACCCCTGCCGGCGGTGGGGAAGGGGCAGCAGAGGCGGAGGCCCCACTCCCACACCGCGCGCCCCAGCCCGCCGTCACTCACCTGAGCGGCCCCACTAGCGTAGGGTCGGCGGGCCGGCCCGGGCGGGGGCTGCCCCAGGAGCGCACTGGGCCGCGAGCTGTGGGGACAAGGGGCTCAGTCCTGGCCCGGTCCCCCGGCCCGCTGCCACCACCCCCCGCCCCGTGCCTCCCGTCAGACACGCACCTTGCGGCCCCCAACCTCCGCAGCAGCCGCCCCACGCTCGGGGCCATCCGAGTTGCCTGCATCTCCGAACCGCTCCCGCCGCCGCTGACACACCCGCGGACCTATCGCCGTTGTCCCGTCTGCCAAAGTCTGGCTGTCTGCCTTCAGTCTTGACTCATCGTCCACAATGCACCGGGAGGCGGGTGGGCGGGGTTTCCGGTCGCCCGGGCATGCTGGGAGCCGTAGTTCCGGAGCTCCCCCCAGCCCCTGTATTCTGGTTGACCTAGGGCGATCTCCAAACGTCCCCGTCTCCCCCAGACGCCTACATCCCGCCGGTCTGAACGAAAGTGTAGCCCTCGGAGAGGGTGATGGGATAGGCTGGGGTGGAAGAGGGAGGAGCTTAGGCGACTGCAGCCTGAGGGATGGAGGCTAGACCAGAAGGAGGACTTCCAGGTGGAGTCGGCAAGAAGAGATGGGAAGGAAGAAGTTAAGATAGATGCCAGAGGCAGAGGAGGGAAAGGCGACCCTTTGGGGTCCCTTGTGGAATCCATCACCATCAACACGAAAAGGAGGGACATGGTGGGGCGGGGGGAACCAAGTATATTGTCCTGAGACATGGGAGGTGTCACTGACTTTGGAAACAGCTGAGTTTTCACAGTAGGACCCTCCCTGACCCCGCAAATTCAGTGCCTCTCCTTGAGAGCCTCTGAGATCTTCCCCAGCGTCTCTCTCTTCCCTGGTTCCTTCCTGAGACCATGTGTTCAGGCTAGATCTCTGACACTGGATTTTTCCCAGCCCCAGAGGACCTGTAGGCAGTCTCGTCCCCTCCACTCCTCACACACACACCTACTTCTCTAGCTCTAGGTCAAGGAATCCCAGGTGATTTATACCTCCGCCCTGCCACCCACTGGGGACACAACCAGGAGGAGAGATCTGGACTCACCTGCCTTTCCTTTTGGGCTGCAGGAGCCTCCTTGGAGGTGAACCTGGTCCCCCAGCCCCTCTGGGAAGTGTAGTAAACTCACCCCCGGCTTTGGGGAGAGGGGCCGGCTTGTGAGGCGCCAGGGGAAGGATGGGACTGCCCACTTGAGCTAACAGCTAGAACTGGGTGGGGAGGCAGCTCAGCTCCAACCCAGCGGATTAGGGAGATTAAAGTCAGAGGGGAGAAATGTCCGAGAGACCCAGAGGTGAAACTCGAGAGTCCTGTGGAGGAAAGGCCTGGGGGCTGAGCAGGGCGGGGTGGGGTGGGGTGGGGTTGGGGCTGGGATTCGGGGACCCTTCTCCTGAACCTTCCCATAGAATGTGGGTCGAAAGAGCACAGGCTGGGGAAGGTGAGTGAGTGTGCTGGTCCCTCTGTCTCTTCCTTGTCCCACTCGTCCCTCACTTGCATCTCACCAGCCCCCCGCTCAGCCCTCTGGCTCCTGGCCCCCCCCACTGTTGCGATGGGCACCCCCTCTCCTCGCCGTGCTGCACAGTGACCTCTTCCAGGCCTTGCTGGGTGAGTAGCCCCAATTCTCTGAGGGGCAGTGGTGGAAAGGGTGGCCTGGGCCTGCCAGGGCAGTGACTGAACTTGGGGGCTGGTCGGGAGCGAGCAGGTGGTATGGGGCAAGCGGGTGTCTACGCAGGGGTCAGGCGTCTAGAGTGTCCTCCCTCAGAATCCAGCTGCCCTGGCTGGAAGTGCTCCTCCCTGGCCAGACACCAGGAGGCGAGATGGTGGCAGGGGTGGCCTGGGAGGCAGGGGTGGGGGAGGGTAACTCAGCTTGTTCTGGTGACAGACATCCTGGACTATTATGAGGCCTGCATCTCGGAGAGCCAGGTAAGGGGGTGAGGTGGGGCCCCGTCCTCAGGGAGCGGGCAGGCAGGGGATGGCTGAGCTCGCTTGGGCGACTTGGGGGCCCTGAGGGCAAACTCCTGAGTCTGGGGTGCAGAGAATGCCCTCTCCACTGCCCCCCCCACCCCCGCCTCCTGCTTCCCCCCTTTCCTGGGCCCCAGTTGAGGACACTGAAGAGTCCAGGACAGTCACTTCTCAGGCCTCCTGAGGGATGGCTCGCCCCTCCCCTCCCCCAGGGAGTCCCTCCTGCCAGCCCCTCCCTCAGGCCCTGCCCCCTGCCAGGGCCGGGCCCCAGGACTGAAGGGAGCAGGGGTGCTCCCAGCCCCACTGCGGGGTGCTTCCCCCTCTGAGAAACAGGAGTCATCCTCCTGATCTCTGTCGTCTGCGCTGGTGCCTGGCCAGGCCTCCATCTTTGCCTCAGGGCCTCTCTGCTGCTGCTCTCCTCTCCTCTCCCATTATCCGGGTTCCTGCCGGCACTGAAGCAGTTAACTCTGCCAAGGCACCCCCCCCATCCTCGCTCCTCGCTCCCTCCCTCCCTCCCCCTGCTTCCTCTCTCCTCCTCTCTCCCCTTCCCTCCTCGGCTCCACGGCTCCCTCGGCCGCTGCCGCCTCCGACCCCCCCACCCCACTCCCCCGCCACGGCCCCTAGCCCCTGGCCGTTAGGCAAGCCCCCCCCCTCCCCCGGGGCTCCCCGAAATCCAGTTCCCCACCCCCACCCCAGCTCATGCCCCAGCCCCCGAACTCCGGGGCTGCCAGCCCCCGGTGCCCCCGCCCCTCCTGAGAATCGGGGTGTGCTCCCCAAGCCCCCTCCCCTCCATTGGGGACCCCCTTTTAGGGCCCCCTTCCCCTCCCTCCCACGCTCCCCTCCCCTCCCCTTCTCCAACCCCCTCTTTCCCCTCTCACCCCTCCCCCCATCCTGGCCCCCCCCTGCAAAAGTGGGGTGCGGAGGGGGGAGGGGTGAGAACCCACGGAGGGGAGGAACGAAACTCCGATGAAGTCAGAGCCCCTTACCCGCCGCCGCGGCCAGCCCCCCCAACATGGACTGTCTCTGTATAGTGACAACCAAGGTAAGCATGATGGGGGGGGCTTTGCCCTGGGAGGAGGGTATGAGTTTGTGGGGAAGGGTTAGGCAGGCCTCATTTCAGGCTGGGGGCCCTGGAGCGACAGCATCAAGAGATGCATTTGGGGGTCATGGTTTAGTTTTGGGGTTCACATCTGAGATAATGCTGGGTTTGGCCACAGGTGCCCCCTGGAGTGATCCCTTTGTACCTGTAGAGAAATGGAAAATTTGGGCTGTTTTGTGGTTTGGGGGGCTAATGGGTTTTGGGGTTCACCAACGATGTTGGAGGGGACTTATCTAAGGAGAAGCCTGGCTCGCAGGGGAGCCCTGCTCTTGTACGTTAGAAGGTGGACTGTGTGAGGGGGGTCTTCTGCCCTCCTTGGCGACAAACTGGCTTCCAGGTGTCTTGTCCAGTTTCAGGGGGCTCTTGGCATGGGGTAGACAATTATTGGTTGTGCCTGAATGGTCTGGGGGTGTCGGCGGGCAGAGAAGGGGTGGGCCTTCAACCTACAGAGCAAGCATCTTGTGGTAGATACATTTCAGGGTACGCTCAATTACAGGGAACTGGTCATTTAGGGTTTGATCTTACAGAATGGGTTTAGTTGGGAGTTGTCAGAGGGCTAGGGCCTGACATAGGATCCCTGGAGGGAATGGACCAGGTGAGGCGAGGGTCTGGGATACTCCCATGGGAGGGAGAAGAAGCAGCCCAGGTTGCCAGACCCTGAGGAGGAGGAGGAGGAGAGCTTTTGGGAGACGGGATTTGAGGAGGGGGAGCAGGTGGGTGGTGCAGAATTTGGGGGTGGCCCAGGCAGGTGCTCACTGTCCCCGTCTCCTCCCACACTGTATCCACCCCTTGTTGAGGAAGAGGGAGAAGAGGGGGAAGAGGAGAAGAGGAGAAGGGGAGGAGAAGAAGATGGAGAAGATGGAGGGGAATGTTCCTCTTACCCCTGACACAGGGGATCAAGGTGGGGGAGGACACCTGGATTTCAGGTTACCAGGGTGAAAAGGAGTTGAAGGAGGGCAGAGCTGGTAGCAAGCGGCAGAGGACTGGACGAGGGTGTCCCTGTGGCTGGAGCCTGGAAAGGGCAGATCTTGGATGGGGAGCACAGGCGAGCTCCTGGTGGGGTGCAGAATACCTAGGTCTTGGCTGTGAGACTGGGACTGGCAAGCTGGATGCCTGGTGTGTGGAGGGAGGCCTGGGCGGGTGGCAGGCAGCTGGGGGTTGGGGGGTGGGACAGGAAGTGGGGGCCGGGGAGGCGGGGTCCGGGTGAGTCACAGGCTGGGGAGGGGGTTATATTTAGTGGGAACTGCAGCTTCTCAGGGGAGGGAGCTGAGGACACACATGTTCCCTGCCACAAACTCACACATGTGTGTACACATGCATCGTGCACGTGTGAGCAATGGATGCAAGAGACTGGAGCCCTAGGACCTTTGGGTCCCGAGTCCCCACGCCCTCTCGGGCTACTTGCTTGTCCCCAACCCCCCCAGTTCTGTGGCTCCAGGCTTCCTCCCCAGGCTCCTGCTTCCCCTGTTCCCTGGAGTGTCAGTGCATTTTCCGTGCCTCCCTTACTCGGGCCTGGACTCCTTAATGTCTGTCTGGTCCTTTGCTTCTCCCGTCTCCTGCCCTTAGCCTGCCCCTCAGCCTTAGGTTCCCTGGCTGTGGTACCCTGTGCTCAGGTGTACCCAGAAAGCCAGTTGGAATGTGTGGGTTCTGCTTCCAACATGTGAACGCACACGCGATCGCGAGCGAGGGTGAGGGGCTTGCTTGGCTGGCAGGCTCTTCTGGGAGGGGGAGCTTATTCGCCTCCCATCCAGACTCCTACTTCTTCGATGGAGCCCACGGCGAGCATCCCCGAGGGAAGGAGCCTTGCGCAGAGAGGATCAATCATGCCTTTGGGGTTTTACAGAAGCGTGGAGGAGACCCAGGCTTGCCACATTCCTTGGCCGGAAAACTTGTCAGTCTCGGGATGACGGGGACTCCAACTCCCATAAGGCCTTGAGGCAAAAGAGCCCTCGGTGTAAGGGGCCTGCTGTCCGTGGGGCTGTTGGGAGTTGTGGTCCCTCTGTATCCAGGGCAGCGGAGGGTAGCCCGGGAGGAGCCAGCAAGGGGCACGAGGCACTTGCTTCCCCATCCCCCCCACCCCCGCTCCGCAGCGCCCACCGCGCCCAATGTGCTGGGTGGGGTCGGGGGTGCCCAGGCTTTGCGGTCTCAGGCTTCCCAGCCCCGTCTGGGAGTCCTCCATCTTTCATCGCCTATATTTAGATTCCTGCCGCAGTAATTTAGGGAACATTTATGGAGGGCCCGCGCCAGGCCCCGCGCGTCGTGCTCCCGCCTGCCTAGCGATCGCCTCGTCTTACTCCGCGCCGGGGTCTTCGCCGGCGTCGGGCTTGGAGAACCTCTCGCTCCCACTCCGCCCCCGTCCCTCCCCCTTCTCCCCGCGCTGCTGCCGCCGTTGCCATGGCAACCGGCGACGACTGAAGTTGCGTGGCTGACTTGAGGGCCGGGCGCGGGTGTCGGAGGGCGGAGCAGAACCGGGGGGGGAGGGGGGGAAAGCGGGGAAAGACCGGGGGCTTTGAGCCCGAGCCCCGGAGGCGAAGCGGTTAAACCCTCCGGGTGGTCCTCATTGGGCCAGGCCGGGATGCCGGGGGCGGGGCAGGGTGGCCAACGGCCTCATTCATTGGCGGACAGGGGCGTGGCGGAGGGGCAGTGTGGGCGAGGCCGGGGGAGCGAATGGGCGGGAAGTGGACGGAGGCGTGGTCTCCTGGATGGGGGTGGTGGGCGGGGCCTGGCTTACTCTGTCGAGGGAGGCGGGCAGCAGCCCTTGGGAAGGGGCGGGGTAACCTGACCGAAGTGAGGGCGGGGCTGACCCGGCAGGGGCGTGGCGTGGTCCCATGTGCCGACAGGAGACGGGGTTTGAGGGGCCTGTTGTCTAAGGAACTGCGGGGTGCGGGGGGTCTTTGGGAAGGAGAATCCGAGGGCTGGGCGGTCTGACGTCTCAGTCTTCCTAAGATGGAGGCCTGTTCAGATTTCATCAGAACACAACCTCCTACCTCAGCTCTCTGTTCCAGGGAGACGGTTGCTAGGCGACAGCAAAGTCCTTGATTGCTGCGTTGCCAGGCAACAGGGAAACGGAAAATGGAGGGAAAAAGGAAATGGGGGGTGGGGGAGGGTCTCAGGGGCCACAGCGCCCGCTGGCGGAGAACCGGGGCCTGTGCATTTTCTATTCTAGAAGGAATTTCAAGTTGGCTCCTTTCCGCTTGGGCAACCTCCGAGGGATGCGAGCATTCCAGCCAGACATGAAACTAGGGCGCTGGGGGTCATTTTGGGGGCGCACCCAGCAGATTCCGATCAACGGGAAGGGAGGGACATAGGCGAGGTTCTGGGGCCTCTGAGTCCGTCCTCTCTGTCCTGTGTGGGCATTATAAAGAAGCCCGAGGGACAAATTTGAGGAGACTGACTGCTCGCTGGGCTCTAAGAACCGGGAAGGTGGGCGTTTAATGGAAGAACATTTGGAAGAGGTGCTTTCAGGGTTAGTCGTTTGCGGGAAAATGCAAACCTCAGGGGCAGTCGTTTTGAGGCGTTCTTCAAGATTTGTGGGTCACTGCCAATTGCAGGCCAAATCTTACTTTGGGTGAATGTTTTTTGAGGCTTGGAGGTGGGGGAGATAGATATATTTGGGAGCATTCTCCTAACAAAGTTGGAATTCAGAATCATGAAGGTGATGTTGAGATGTGGGAAGGGCAGCCAGAAAGGAAGAGAAGTACTGTATGAACTTGAGAAGTGAAGGAAAGGGATAGGGAAGTATTTCCTAATTTAAAGGTTTGGAAATAAATCGAAGAGACTGCAATCGAATGTGGAGGGTCAAGCTTTAAGATACATTAAGGACTCCCAGAAGTTGATGGCTGGTGAGATACATATAGATATAGATAATTTTAAGTTTTTCTTTACGTTTATTTGCTTATTTATGTACTCTCTACTCTCAACGTG
Organism: Lontra canadensis; assembly: GCF_010015895.1. Taxonomy (NCBI): domain Eukaryota; kingdom Metazoa; phylum Chordata; class Mammalia; order Carnivora; family Mustelidae; genus Lontra; species Lontra canadensis. The sequence goes on along the minus strand of NW_022631104.1, from coordinate 2,077,188 downwards.
GGGCTCGAACTCACGACTCTTCGAGATCAAGAGTTGCACGCTCTTTCCACTGAGCCAGCCAGGGGCCCCTCCGGTGGTACCCCGGGCGGGCATACTGGAAAATCAGGAGTATCTCATTATGTGCAGGGATTTATTTGGACAGGGACCCCAAACGCGTCTGAAGACTGTTTATTTGGATGTTTGCATTAGAGCAGGGGTAGTATTTGCACTAATTTCAAGGTCTCTGTGGGCGGATTAGGGGATATGATTTTGAAAGGGAGGATTTAAAGGGCAGTTACATTCGAGAGGACGACCAGCACCGGTGGTCCGTAAACGCTTGAAGAGCGTCGCCTGGCTAGCAGGTGGGGCTGGGCTGCAGGTTAGAATAGATGTCTCGGCATCGGGGGGATGCTGTCCGCAGTAATAACCCTGTTTGGGGAGGTAGCGGGGAGGGGCTTGTGGGAGGCATTTTCGATCCTCCGGGGGTCCCTCTGCAGTGAGGCAGAAGTGCTGCTGCTTTCCCGCACATCGGAGTCGGCTGGAGATGAGTGGCCCGGGGAGGTTTGGGAGTCGTTATGGGCCTGGTGATTTCCGGGGCAGGAGATTAGGTGAGAACTGTTATCTGTAAACTGGTCAGTCCGTAGAGGGGTCGGAATAGGCGTGTCCTGTGGAAGGCGAAGTCCACAGAGAAACAGCTGGAACCTGGGAAGTTGATGGCTAAGAGGGTCTCCCCTCACCCCCACGCTCCCTTCGTGACGCTCTCCCGCACTGCGCAGGCGCCGCCCCCCCCCCCTCCGGCCGCAGCCTCCAGTCGCCGCGTCCGCCGCAGCCCCCGCCCCTCTGCCCCTCCCCCTCCCCCAACCCTGGGACCCTTGCTCTCCCACCCACCCCCTCCCCTCAGTCCCCCCTCCCCTTCTCCATGTCGGCTCGGAACAGATTCGCCTCCATGTGTCTCTGCGTGGTACGTGCCGCGGTACGGGCTCCGGCCCCGCTCCCCTCTTCCCGGACCCCCCAAATCTCAGGGTGCAAGCTTCAAGTGCTGTCGCTCTTCCTTCTGCTTGGTGCGGGGTCTCTGGGTTGCAGTGTCTCGCGGACAGGGGCAGCGGGTCGCCCCTTTTATCCACATCCCCGCTTTCACTGACACCCCTCTATTTTGGGGGTGCAAGCCCCGGTTCCAGGTCATTCTGTACAGCTGGGGCTCCAGTGATGAGAGGACCAAGGGGGAAGGAACAACAGCGATCCCCAGGCCTTTTACTTGCCTATGCCCTGACATATTGGGGGTTCAGACTTGGTCCCAATGGCATCTGAGCTATAGCCCTTGCGGCTGAGTCCCAGTAGGGTAAAAGAGGGGATCCTCCTTTCCTGCCTGTCCTGCTTCTGTGGTCCTGTAATCTGGGACCGAGGGGTGCTGACCCGGATCCCCCACCTCCCAGTTCCCAGTTTGGGAATTACCCTCGCCCCACCCCTCCAGACGTTTCCCCCCCCCCCCCCCCCCCCCCCCCTTACTACATGTACAGTTATCTGAAAATTTCCCAGGACTGAACATGGGCCCTAACCTCCTTCAGCCACATTCTGAAACCTGTACCCCATTTCCCTCACATGGTCTTCTAATGCAGGGGAGTCTCCTCCCCAGTCCTAGACAGTCCCCCACCCCCATGGGGTTGGGGGCAGGGAGAGGTGTCTGCAGTCTCACTGGGATAAAATTTTACCTTCATTTCCTCTCTAGAATAAACAATGAATTTTTGTGATCCCATGTGCTTTATGTGCACCCTGACATTTCTTCATCAGGTTCAGGGATTTTTCCCTGTGAGGTGGGCTGAAAGTGGAGGGGCAGGGGGTTTGAACCCTCCCCAGACTTGGAGAAACTGGAAGCTGCCCCCCCTGGGCCCTGCCTCAGGACCAGGAAGGTTATGGGACTCCTGGGAAGTACAGAGGGGAGCTGCTTCCTCACCTTTCCCCTGGACCCCCAGTTCTGGGGCACCATCCAGGCTGCAGACCACCGTTTCAGGGTGTGCAGTGAACACTCTCCTTCAGGTCGTGGGGTTCCGTTATCCAAGATGGCCCAGCCTCTGGGGGGGGGGGGGGGGGGGGGGGGCGCTTTTCAGCTTACTCTCCCCGCCCCTTCACTTTTCCTCCTTCTCTTTTTTTTTTTTTTTTTTTTGCACCCAAAGGCTGGTCTTGAAACCTGGAGCTCAGGATTCTCTTTCCAAGTCTGTGGCCCAGAAAACGGAGTGTATCGTGATGAGCCCCTGTTTTCCTTCTTAGGGGAACTTCTCGTCTCTCACGTCTCTGTCCTGGGTGGGAGAGGCTTCTTGTGGCTGGCCGCATGTCCCAAACCTGTTCTGCTGCCCGCCCCCCCAGCTATGGCTGAACTTGGGTTACATCCTCTGAATTTTCATTTTCAGAGTCTTGCTTGAGCATCAGGCATTGACCTTGATACGCTTCCTCTACCTCTAGTTGGATCTTGTAACTGTTGCCCTCCCAGGGTTGGGGTGCTCAGCTTTTCAGATGTTTTTCTTGAGAGGGGATTTCTGCTTTCTTTTACCTGTGTGTCCGGTGGGGTCGGGGGTGTGTGTGTAGGGGGGTGTCTTCTGTTTTTTCCCGCCTCTGGGGGAGCCCTGCCTGTGGTACCCTCCTCCTCCTTCCCGGAGCTTGGAGTTTCGGGAGGGTCTGCTTCTGTGGGGGCTGGCTCTGGAGGAGGGGGATAGTGTGAGGACCGAGGCCGGTGTGGGAAGACCCAGGCAGGGTTGCCGCCCTTCAGTGCTGTATCCGGCTGTCCTTTTCCTCTCTCTCTGGGCCCCAGTTAATCTCATTTACTGGCATCCTTGTTAAGCTAGCGTGGGAGTCTGATGAGATGACTGGTGGTTAGTTGGGAAGGGAGTCAGGGGTCATGTTGAGTCTCACACCCCTAAAGGCCAGAGGAAGACAAGGAATGGACTCTGAGACTCCGTGCTCTGCCCCCTTCCCCAGTCAGTCAACCTGGAAAGACACCCATCCCTGCCCCCCCTCCTGAGCCCTACTACCTCCATTCCTCTCCCTGCCTTCTCCATCCCCCTCTAGTATATCCGATTAGCTGGCTGGGCTGTGGGCGTTTGTAGGGATGGGGCCAGACGCCTGGGGGCCCCTTTGCGGACTACTTGGGAACCAGTGGGGCCAGTGGAAGATGAGCTGGATGAGTTTAGCTTTGTCCTGCCTGAGGGGCTGATGCCAAGTACCTGCTAGTCCAAGGGCCTGACTGCAGTCCCTGCCTCTGGCCCACCAGTGCTGGAGAGCCAGTCACTCCTGGGGTAGAGGCTGCAGTGGGGAGACTGAGGCCCGGAGGTTGGGATGGGAGTGAGATGGGGTTGGGGGGAGGGTGCTGGAGCTTGAGTATGGAGGAGGGAGCTTACAGACGCGAGGAGTGGGGTGAAGATGCCTCGGGAAGCTGAGAATTTGGGGATGAGCGTTGTAATGGGGCATACAGCGTGTCAGAGGGCCCTCAATGGATGTGGCAGGGACTTGAACCTGAAGGCCTGGGTGGGGCTGGAGAAAAGGAGGCCGGAAGAGGGGTGTGCCAGGTGGAAGGCAGGGGCCCTGGGACATGGGGGGTGCGCAGGGGGGCGTTGGGGAGAGGGGCTGGGATTTGGGACCCACGGAGGGGAGCGGTGGCAGCCCAGCCTGTGGAGTGGTGGTGGCCAAGCCCTTGGGGGCCTAGCTGGAGAGGGACTGGGGGAGGGTGGAAAGTGGGGAGCCAATGGTGCTGGAGGAGAGGGAGGGGCAGGAACTGGTCAAGCCCCCGGGGCCTTCCGCCCTGCACTAGCGGGGGTTGGGGGCAGAGGAGGCTGCTGGGCAGGCAGCCTGGCAGCCCTGGGCCAGCCCCAGTGACGCCTTTGTCCCCATCCCCAGAAATACCGCTACCAAGATGAAGACACGCCCCCTCTGGAGCACAGCCCGGCCCACCTCCCCAACCAGGTAAACGCCCCCGAGCTGATGCACGTGGCGGAGAGGAACTTGTCCCACCTCGAGGCCGTCCACGGGGTCGTGGGCCACGCCCACCTCACTCCCCTCAAGGTAGGAGACTCAGGTGGCCCCCTCCCCAGTGCGGCCCGCCCTCGGAGCTCGGAGCGCCAGCCACCCCCAAGGGCCGGTAGGGCGAGAGCTGTAGCTGGGAGGAGGCTGGGACAGGGCGCCTGGGGCTTGGGCTCCTGGGGCCTGGGGAGGGGGCCCTTGGGGGGGGCTGGAGACACCTCGTTCCCACCCAGGAGAAACAGAGGCCAGACCAGTGGGAGTGGGCATAGAGCTTACAGCCAGGGTACGTGTGCCTGAGTGTGTGCATGCACGCGTATGCCGAGATATGTGCGCCCCCAGGATGCCCCCCACCCCAGGCCCTCTGCATTCCTTCACACCCCCATCTCCATTTCTGTTTTCTGTGGCCTGAGCTCTGTTCCCAGCTTCTGCTGCCCTCATTTGCTCTAGTCCCTCGTCCGCCTCCTCCCCCAACTTCCGGCCTCTGGGCCTGGCTCTCTGTGTCCCCGAGTCTCCAGCCCTTTCCATCTGTCTGGTCGGAGGCTCCCAGTCGTGGGGCCTTTCTGCTTCGGTCCTGGCCCCAGCCTCTGCTCCCCTCCTCCCTGCCTTCCCTCCCGCTGGCTGGCTGGCTGGCTGCTGCTTCTGGATGCTTTCTCTCTTTTCCTCCCACGCACTCTCCTGCTCCCTCCCCGAGCCCCAGCTCAGGCCCTCCGCGCTGCTCAGTCCTCCTGCTCAGGCTGCCAGCTCTCCCTCTCCCAGTTGCCCTTCCCTGGTCCTTCTCCCCGTTCCAGCCACCCCTCTCTCTCATCCTTCCCCCACCGCGCTTTTCCTCTTCCGGGTCCCTCCTGTCCCCCATTATTGTTCGCCACCACCTGTTTCCTTCCCCATCTCCTCCTCCCCGGTGCTCACATTATGTTTTTCATCTCTGGTCCCCTGGGAGACCCTGTTTCTGGGACCTTCCCTTTTCCAGCCCACTCCGCTGCTGCTTCCCCTTCAGTCTCCTCCTGTGGGGGCACAGGATGGGGAGGAAGGGAGACAACAGGCGGGCTATGGGGGCAGGGGTGGGATTCCAGAATCCTGTGGGATGCCAGGGGGAGGGGGAGGCTGCTGACATTTTGCCAGAGGAGACCCAGAGGAGGTTTTCTGAGCCTGGGGATGAGGAGGCAGGGAGGGGGCGGCCGAAGGTTCTGGGGTGAGGAGGAGTTCTGAGGGAAGGGAAACCATTCTGTGGCCTGGAGCAGAATGGGAAGACCACGAAAGGGTCAGAGGCCTTGGGGGCAGGGGACGGACAGGGCAAGGCTATGAAGTCAGGGCCCAGAAAGAGCTGATGGAAGGGACCAGAAGGAAGGCCCTGGAGGAGAGAAGACAGCATGGAATGTGCTGTGCGCCAGGGAGTCGAGGAAGGCCGACCCGGACATGCTCTTTGTGGGATGGGACCATGACGTCCCTGGGGAGGGGCGTGGGAGAGGGAGGTGTGTCAGGTGGTAGTGGGCTCAGGCTAGTGAGTGTTGGGATCGGGACTCAGGAAGCAAGGGAAGTGGCTGGAGGCCCTGAGCCAGCTGGCTATCTTCTGGGGACCAGGCCTGAGCTGGGGACAGGAGAAGCCTTGGTTTGCAGAGGGAGTTGAGAACGAAGGACCGTGATTTGGGGACAGTCTGGAGGGTTTGAAGCTGGGATGAGGGAGAGTGGTGCTGATCTCTCCAGGGAGTCAGAACTTAGGATGGACACAGGGGGAATGGGGCTGGAGTGGCGATAGGGACTAAAAGTGGGAGGAGGACAAGGGCTGCTTTGGAAGGTGGAAACTGCAGGGTGGGACAGGGATACGGGTAGAGGGTGTGGGATGCTGTAGAGAGAGGGGTGGGAGGCAGATGAAGGTAGCTGAGGAGGAGGCTTCTGGGGAAGGAGGCTCTAGGCTAGCGATGGGCGGGGGATTGAGGATGGGCTGTGGAATGGAGACCGGCGGTGTGGAATGAGATTTGGCAGTCAGTGGCCATTGGTTGGATAACAGCGTTTGCTGAGATTGGAAGGGTCAGAGGTTGGTGGCATTAGTAGATGGAGGGGTACGAAATGAGATCTGTTACGGAGCTTGAGAAGCAGTGTGTGGTGTTGAGAAATCGCGGTGGGAGAGAGGAGGGGAGGATGGAAGAGTCTGGGGAATCCGGGACGAGCGCCTTGCGCTTGGTAGGCTCCAAATAAATATTGGTTTAAGGAGGAGACAGGTTGGGGACCCCGGAAGGAAGCGCTTGGCCACCTCCCCCATTGCCATGGAGACGGGGCTTCGGTTGCCCTGGCAATTGGGGAAGCCCCTAGGACCCGCGAAGCTGGCCCCGCCCCAGAGCCTAGAGACCCTGCTGCGTCGTGGAGGCGACTGACGTCAGGCCAGGGGCACGCCCCACTTTAACCCTTTCCTGAATGAAGCGGGGCGGGGTGGGGGGGGGAGTAGCTGAGAAGATAGGACCCGGATGTCTCTCACCACTCCCCCTTCCTGACGTGCTGTGCACTCTGCGTAGGGTGAGGGGCGTACGGGAGGGCCGAAGGGGCTGTTCAGGATGCGCTGCGCCCACAAACCTCTTCAGCCCGGACTGCTCTCGCCGGACTCCCGGGGGGCGGGGCCCAGGGCAGGAGAGGCGGAGCTAGCGGGTCCCTTCTGCCTTGGGGACTCTGGTCGCCCCTAGGCCACGCCCATCTCCCCCCTCCCGTTGTCCTGGAGACAGGGCCTTCTGGAGGTGGGTCTCCCCAGGCCTTGGCTGGGCTTAGATACCGTTGCTAGGCAACAGAGTCCTCGGAGGAAGGGGCGGATTGGCTGGCGGGTGGGGGAGAGGGAGGGAGGGGCCTACAGCTGGGGGAACCCCGGATTCCGGGCACCCAGGGTTTAGGGCAGATGTGTGTGAAGGTGAGGGGCAGATCCGAGAGAGGGTTCTTAAGGTTTCTGGGTGTATCTAGGCCGACAGGAACGGGGTGGGGGGGCCGGAGGGGGGCAGGACCCAGTGGACATGGACGCACTGGGGTGTGTGTAGCACATAAGGCAGTGGCAGCCTGAGGTGTTACATCCGGTGAGAAGCTCCCCCTTTGCCTGCCCCCCCCCACACACTCTTTACCATCTGCTGCTCCCCCATCTGGCTGTCTCTCCCTCCCTTCCCGCTTTCTCAGACACCTCCTTCCACGTGCAGGGGGCCTGGGCTGGGCACAGCGAGCGCCTGGCCCAGGTGCATGTGTGTCTGTGGTAGAGGCTGAGCTGGGTCCTTGAGGGGTTCGAGAGCAGGCTTGGTTAAGAGGCTGAAGGGGTAGCCAGGCCGGTGGGGACCCCCCCACCCCCACCCCGAGGACGATGGGCTTCCTCTTGAGCCAAGGCTCAGGCAGCTCGTCATCTCCTTCCCCCTCACAGGCCAATTCTCCTCCTGTGATTGTCAACACAGACACCCTAGAAGCCCCGGGATATGTGAGTTGTTTAGATTTTGGGGCCCTTGCAGAAGGAAGGAGGGAGAGAGGGAAGGCCTGGGTCCCAGCGCAGGGTGGGGGCTGGCTCTCAGGCGGGGATGTCTGTCTCACTGTTGCTGTGTTTCTGGTCCGTGTTGGAGTTGCAGGTGAACGGGACAGAGGGGGAGATGGAATACGAGGAGATCACATTGGAAAGGGTGAGCAGGCTCCCCACTCCGAGGTCCCCTCCCCCTGCCTCCCTGTCGGTGCTTGTCTCTGTGCCTGTGTGTTGTGGGTGCCAGGCTCTTAGCCTTGTCCCTTCCTGCTCTGGTCACAGCTCCCCAACCCCTGTGCACGCCTCCACCCCCAGTCACCCTGCCTGGAGCAGGCAGGGAGGAGGGCTGACACTCCTCCCCTCGTCCTGCCCAGGGCAACTCAGGTCTGGGCTTCAGCATCGCAGGTGGCACTGACAACCCACACATTGGAGACGACCCATCCATCTTCATCACCAAGATCATTCCTGGTGGGGCTGCGGCCCAGGATGGCCGCCTCAGGTGGGGAGGGGATACAGGGGTTAGGGTGCCGGTTCCCTGGAAAGGGAGGGCTGGGGCAGCACGAAGCCCCTGGCTTAGGCCCACCTTGCCGCCTCAGGGTCAACGACAGCATCTTGTTCGTAAACGAAGTGGATGTGCGGGAGGTGACCCACTCGGCCGCGGTGGAGGCCCTCAAGGAGGCAGGCTCTATTGTCCGCCTTTATGTCATGCGCCGGAAGCCCCCGGCGGAGAAGCTCGTGGAGATCAAGCTCATCAAGGGCCCTAAAGGTATAATCCAGGTGCATGTCCCCGCCCCCATCCCAGCTGGAACCCCCGCCCCCAGGCCTACTCCCCAGCCCCCCTGGCCCCGGAGCGCCCACCTCTGCCCTGCCCGCCACCCAGGTCTTGGCTTCAGCATCGCAGGGGGTGTAGGGAACCAGCATATCCCCGGAGATAACAGCATCTACGTGACGAAGATCATCGAAGGGGGTGCCGCCCACAAGGACGGGAGGCTGCAGATCGGGGACAAGATTCTAGCGGTGAGGACCCCCATCCCTCTGCCAGCCCGCACCTGGGGCTCGCCTCCCGACCCAGGCAGGCCCCACCTTCCGCATCACCGTTCTCATGGCGCGGCTGTCTCCGGGGTATTTCCAGTTCCGTCTGAGCTCTCCTTCCTTGGCCCCAGGTCAACAGCGTGGGGCTGGAGGATGTCATGCATGAGGATGCCGTGGCAGCCCTGAAGAACACGTATGACGTGGTCTACCTGAAGGTGGCCAAGCCTAGCAACGCCTACCTGAGTGACAGCTATGCTCCCCCAGACATCACGACCTGTGAGCGCCCTCCACCCCTCGCAGCTCCCCACGGCCCATCCTGGTGACCCCCAGGGACATCCCGGTGACCGCCAGATAGAAACTCTCTCTCCTGTTCTGTGGTTGGAGCATAGATGGAAAGATCAGTCACCTTGGAGGACCTAGAAAAGATCGTCCGTGGTCTCTTCCCCAGAAGGCACAAGGCCCAGACAGTTTTGTGGCTCATTTTTTTTTTCCAAATTTTCAGGATATAGATAATTCTTAACGTTCCTTCTGAGCAAGAAAAAAGATTAAAAGAATTCACGTTTCGTCATATGAGGGCATTTCAAATGGTCACAAAGGTAACATCAGAGAAGGAAAACGTAGGCCCCATGTTCCTTCTGAAGAGAGACGTGGAAGTTTATAGGGACACAGTCATAGACCAAACACAGCATCAGGTTGGGGAATTACACTGTCTCGAAGTGGTGTTTGTTCCATAAAAACTTCAGGTGGTTTTGTATTGGGAAACTTTTTTTTTTTTTTAAGATTTTATTTATTTATTTGACAGACAGAGATCGCAAGCAGGCAGAGAGGCAAGCAGAGAGAGAGGAGGAAGCAGGCTCCCCGCGGAGCAGAGAGCTCGATGCTGCAGGGCTTGATCCCAGGACCCTGGGATCATGACCCGAGCCGGAGGCAGAGGTTTTAACCCATTGAGCCACCCAGGCACCCTATGTATTGGGAAACTTTTTAATACGATTTGTTGTATTCAACAATCGAGGGACTAACATCATAAAATTGTTTCAGCTAGACTCAGGGAAAAGACGGAGCAAATTCAGCTTCTGTTTTCACGTGAAAATGTAGTAAACCAGGAACACAGATGTTTTCCTTAACACGATGAATGGTAGTTATCCTACCAAGAGGGACCCAGGTTCCTTGGAGAAGGGGCCAGTTCTCAGTCTTGGCCTAGAAAGCAATGGAGATAGCCAAGATTGCCGGGTTGTTGTTAAAGACCCAGGAGGGGCTCCTACTGGCGAGTCAGTCAGAACTCATTCACCATATGAAAGTCTGTGAGATCATAACGTTGCTTGAGAGTAATTGGGCACCCTTGGAGGGTGCTGGGGACCCTCCATTAGGACCCCTGGCAAATGCAGGGAGAGAGGGATGCGTGTCTACTCGCTTTCTCGGACAAACCACACCCCAGAATTACCAAACAGTTGATAATGGCAAGATGCCTTTTATTTTTATTACTATTATTTTTTTAGATTTTCATTTATTGGAGAGAGAGAAAAGCAGGCTCCCTGCTGAGCAGGGAGCCCAATGTGGGGCTCCATCCCAGGACCCTGGAGATCGTGACATGAGCCGAAGACAGACGCTTCGCCATCTGAGCCACCAGACGTCCCATTTTTTAAATTTTTATTTATTTATTTTTTACTAGGCTCTACATACAATGTGGGGCTCAAACTGACAACCCCTAGATCAAGAGTCACACGCTCTGCCGACTGAGCCAGCCAGGCGCCCAAGGGAAGGTTCTTTTTTGTAGCGTAATTCCTCCTGATAAGTGCTCCTTCCTCCAAAAAAAAAAAAGAAGTAGAATATTCTATTTTGCTGTCCCCAGCAAAAAACCAGAACCAGGCAGTGGCCCTCAGTGGCCACTCAAGCTCCTGGGTGAAAGGCTGCTGGGGAGATAATAATGAGGGGGTCAGCTGGCCACACCTTGAACTTTGCCAGTTAGTCTCACCTAAGACGACCAGATAGTTTTGCCTCCCGCCGCATAGCTGTTTTTTTCCTACCGCGTTGCCTACGAAGTGTTTGTGCCAAGAAAAATGGAACTAGAGTCTGTCGAAGTCTCTAGAACAAATCACTAGCTCGCAGGAGAAACAGGCATATGTTAACACCATCAAAGATGCCAGCTGTGATTTCCCCATTAGAATCTGCCTAATAGAAAATGGGAAATTCTATTAGACAAATGACCTAGTTTTTCCCAACCAATGATGGCCAAGAGAAGGAAAAAGGAGAGAGAGAGGGATTTTATAGATTAAGAGATTTGAGAAACAGAACCTGAAAGAAAGCCCCCAAGGCCTGGTATTCATGGTTCCCTTGACCTGACCACCCCGGGCACACCTAGGACATGTAACCCTCAAACGGACGACACCCTGGGAGAACCCGTCCCCGTGAATTCCTGCCCCCCAGCATTGCTGGGATGGGACGCCCCCTTCGCCCTGCCTGGGCCCTGGCGAAATCCTGTCTCTTCCCTCTGAGTCTGCTCCCCTGGTTCCCAAGGGAGAAGGCGGGCTGGTGGGCGCTGCCCATCCCGAAGCTCGGTCCCACGCCTCCTCCCACGTCTTCTTCTAGCCTATTCCCAGCACCTGGACAACGAGATCAGTCACAGCAGTTACCTGGGTACCGACTACCCCTCGGCCATGACCCCAACCTCCCCTCGGCGCTACTCCCCGGTGGCCAAGGACCTGCTGGGGGAGGAGGACGTGCCCCGGGACCCGAGACGGATCGTCATCCACCGGGGCTCCACGGGCCTGGGTTTCAACATCGTGGGCGGCGAGGATGGCGAGGGCATCTTCATTTCCTTCATCCTGGCGGGCGGCCCCGCGGACCTCAGCGGGGAGCTGCGGAAGGGGGACCAGATCCTCTCGGTGAGGGAAGGCCAGCCCTGTGCCCTTCTCCCCTCAGCCGGAGCCGGGCCCCCAGCTGCGGCCGCTCAGCTGCTCCCTTCTCCCCAGGTGAACGGCGTCGACCTCCGCAGTGCCAGCCATGAGCAGGCGGCCATCGCCTTGAAGAACGCGGGGCAGACGGTCACCATCATCGCTCAGTATAAACCGGAAGGTACCAGGCCTGCAGCTCCCCACCGTGCGGGCGAGGATGGTCCTGGGAACTGCGTCCCCTCTGCCGGCCGCTTCGGCAGCAGTGGGCCGGGGCCGGAGCTCAGGAACCTTCTTGTCCTTCCCCAGAGTACAGCCGATTTGAGGCCAAGATCCACGACCTTCGGGAGCAGCTCATGAACAGCAGCCTGGGCTCGGGAACCGCCTCCCTGCGGAGCAACCCCAAACGGGGTTTCTACATCAGGTCGGACGCTTCCCGGACTGCGCCCCTCCTGGTTCTCTGCTCTTCTCGCTCCACCCCTGTCTGCCTCCCGCTCCCCACCCGGGCCCACAGTGTCACGTGCCACCTCCCTGAGTCTGCTGGCGGGCTCCGCGGCCTCGGCTGGCAGTCTGAAACACCCGTAGCCACTGGAACGTAGCCTCCGCGCCGAGTACCCCTCGTGCCTTCTGGCCCGGTCACCCTGACCCTCTGCACGGAACCTCCGCAGTCTGGCAATGCAGAGGTCACTGGCTGGCGGAGAGGGGCCTCGAGGCTGTGTGGACTACCATGGGCACCGTGGCTCCCCCCCGCACCGCCCTCCCCGCCCTGGGCTTCTGTCCTGCGGCTCGCACGGCCTCCCCCCCTCCCTGCTGAGGCTATAGCTGTCCTAAACGCAGTCCACTCTGGCCTGACCTCCTCCCGCAGGTCCAGACCTGCATTTCTGGCCATCTGCTTTCTGGACACGTCCCCTGGGATGTCCCACGGGCGTCTCACACTCAACACGTCCCGAACTGGGCTCCCTGCGGTCTCCGTCTCAGGCTCTGGGTCTTGCTGAATCTGTGTTCCTTGCTCGATGACGGGTGCCGCTAACTGTCCTGCCTCCAGGCGGGTCTGGCTTGGCCCTTCCCTCCCTGCTGGACTCCAGAGGCTCCCCGGCTCGGTCCGCGCTGGCTCCTGGGGGTGCCAGACTGTCTCCTCTTCAGTCCCGCGGCTGCCTTGGTGGTCCTTCCTTTCCTTGGCCTGGCCGGAATTTGGTCTTTTTCTTTCTCACCCCTGTGGCTGTCCTCTGCACGGGCGCTGCAGACCGCGGTCCACACACCGTGGGTTCCCCGCAGTCCGCGACCCTGGTGGGAGGGCTGTCGGCTGCAGAGCCCTGGCCTGGGGGCCCTGGCAGGGTCTCCGGGCGCCCGGGGCCTCCGCCCATCTCTGACCGCTGGCTGCCCACCCTCCAGGGCCCTGTTTGACTATGACAAAACCAAGGACTGTGGCTTCCTGAGCCAGGCCCTGAGCTTCCGTTTCGGGGACGTGCTGCATGTGATTGACGCCAGCGACGAGGAGTGGTGGCAGGCGCGGCGGGTCCACTCCGACAGCGAGACCGATGACATCGGCTTCATCCCCAGCAAACGGCGGTGAGGCTCCCGGGGCCTGTAGGCTTCCTGCTACAGGCACTCAGGTCCCAGCAGCCCCTGGGGTGGGGCTGGGGGGGCAGTGGGGAGGGCCTGGGCCTGCCCTCTGACTCCTTGGAGGTCTGTCCGCTGGGCACGGTCCCTCCTGCGAGCCTTTGGAGCAGGGCCCCGTGCCGGCCATCTCCCTACCCTCCCATCCCTCCGTGTCCCCCACAGGGTTGAACGGCGGGAGTGGTCAAGGTTAAAGGCCAAGGTAGGTGGGGGGGGGTAGGCTTGGAGCGAGGGGCGGGGCCCCATGGCAGGGGCAGTCTGCCAACCACGTGGCCTGCTCTCTCTTCACAGGACTGGGGCTCCAGCTCTGGATCACAGGGTAGGTAGGGTCAGCTGGGCCGGCTGGGGTGAGGGAGCCCTGAGTTCTTGATATCCTCCGGAAGGTGATACGGGGCCCCCGAGTTACCTGTTTGAGAGCCCCTCGCAGATGCCCTGCCTCCCATTAGGTCGAGAAGACTCCGTTCTGAGCTACGAGACGGTGACGCAGATGGAAGGTAAGGCCCCCGGCCCCTGGCCCTGGCCTCTGGCCGCTCCCCACCCCGCGGTCCGCCTCAGCTGGCTCTCTGTCCTCAGTGCACTACGCTCGCCCCATTATCATCCTTGGGCCCACCAAGGACCGAGCCAATGATGACCTGCTCTCCGAGTTCCCCGACAAGTTTGGATCCTGTGTACCCCGTGAGTATGGCGGGGCCCTGGGGCGGGCAGGGTGGTGGGGGCGGGGCCTAGGGGCTGTGGGGCGGGGCCTCTGGCAGAGCAGCCAGCGGAGGTTGGGGTGCAGGAGGGCGGGGGTTCTCAGAGCAGGGGTGCTTCTCAGCCGCGTTCCAGGTTGGGGACCGGGGCAGGGGGCCGGTGGGGGCCGGGGGTGGTGGTGCTGCCCTCCCCCACCCTGCAGTCGTGGTCTCCCCAGCAGCCCCCAAGCTGGCGCTGTGGTGGTGGGTGCTGGCAGGCTTGAGGCTGGAGGGATGGTTAGATCTTTGGGGGGTGGCGTGACTTCCTGGCAGATACCACGCGGCCCAAGCGGGAGTATGAGATAGATGGCCGGGACTACCACTTCGTGTCCTCCCGGGAGAAAATGGAGAAGGACATCCAGGCGCACAAGTTCATCGAGGCCGGCCAGTACAACAGCCACCTCTATGGGACGAGCGTCCAGTCCGTGCGGGAGGTGGCCGAGCAGGTAGGACCCGCGGGCACCCAGCCTCTTCCTTCTCCCCTTTCCCTACCCCATGGCTTCCCTCCAGCTCTCTCTAACTCTCTCTCTCTGTCTCTTTCCCCGCTGGGTCTCCACTCCCTCCTCCACCTCCTTCTCCTCTTGGGCAACTCTGTCTGACTGCCTGCTCTCCCTGCCTCCCTCCCTCACTTGCTTCCTGACCCCAAACTCCTTGCCACCATCTGTCCCCTCTCCTCCCCTTCCCTCCTCCTTGCCCCATTTTGCCTCTCTCCCTCCGGCCTTGCCCTTGGTGGCTTGGCCTCCCCAACTTGGTCCCTCCTTCTGTCCCGCTCCCCTGTGGCCCTTTGCCCTGGCCTGTTCCTGGGGTCTGCATCCCCCTCTCCTGCTCCTCTGCCTCCTCCTTTTTCCCCCCACTGGCCCTCACCCTGCCCTCTGTCCCTCCATGGCTCCTTTCTCCATCTGCCTCTCCTCCCTCCCACCTGTCTCTCCTTGTTTCTTCCATCTGTCTGTCCTGTTTGCCCCCCCTTCCTACTTCCTCTCTCCTTTCCCCTTACTTTCTCCTGTCCCTGCCTTCCACATGCCACCCTGCTCCCTGCCACCCCTCTGGCCTTGCTCTGTCCCACCTTCTGCCCCCCCCCCCCGCCCTGTCCTGCTTGTCCCTCACTCCTCCCTTGTTCCCTCCAACCCCCTCTCCCCTCCCTCTCCTCTCCGTCTGTCCCTTCCTTTTTCTCTCTGTCTTTCACTCTGTCTGTCCGTAACCCCTTCCCACCTTGACTCCCTGCTCACCTGTCTTTTCACATCCACGTCACTGCCCCTTTGGCCAACCTCCCATCCCCCACCTTTCCACATCCCGTGTCCTGTGTCTGGTCCCGGCACCTCTGTCTGTCCTTGCCCTCCCCCGCCGTCCCCCCTCCGCCCACCCTGCCCGCCCCCAGGGGAAGCACTGCATCCTCGACGTCTCGGCCAATGCCGTGCGGCGGCTGCAGGCGGCCCACCTGCACCCTATCGCCATCTTCATCCGCCCCCGCTCCCTGGAGAATGTGCTGTGAGTATGGTCCCAGGGGGCCTCCCCTCAGCCCCCAACCGGCGGCACTGGGCCTCAGAGGGCCTCTGCTGAGCTCTGCCCTCTGCTCCCGGGACAGCAGCTCCGGCAGCCCTGCAGGGGGACTGCCCCGGGAGCTGGAGCCCAGAGCACGCAGGGAGTCCAGGCCTTTCCCTTCCTTTCCCATCTGGGCCTGGCCAGGACTACAGCTCCCAGCAGCCCCCGGGGCAGACCCCTGGTGGGCCGAGCCGGCCTTCGGGTCTGCGGGGAGCTGGGGTTGGAGAGCCTTCCCCACGCCGAAGGCAGGAGGTTTGAGGCTCTGAGAGATCCCTGGAGCGGCGCCACCAGGCGGGGATGGGTCGTGGGGGGTCCAGGGGTGGCCGTCGTGGCCCCGGGGGCCGTCGGGAGCTGCGTCTCCGGCTGCCGGCTCCGGATGAGAAGAGAGCCTTGCGCATGGGGCCCTGGACGGCGGTGAGAGGCGGTGGCGGCCGCTTAGGCGCCGCCTCTGGCTGTCCGCAGGGAGATCAATAAGCGCATCACGGAGGAGCAAGCCCGCAAAGCCTTCGACAGAGCCACCAAGCTGGAGCAGGAGTTCACAGAGTGCTTCTCAGGTGAGGCCGCGGCTGCCCGGTGCTGGGAAGGGGACCCCTGTGGGCAGGGACCCTTGCTCCCTTGCTCGGCGTCAGGCCTCACTGCCTGCCCCCCTCCCCCGCCCCCAGCCATCGTGGAGGGCGACAGCTTTGAGGAGATCTACCACAAGGTGAAGCGTGTCATCGAGGACCTCTCAGGCCCCTACATCTGGGTCCCGGCCCGAGAGAGACTCTGACTCCGGCCCTGGCGTGGCCTGGACTCGCCCCGCCTCCCTCCCGCGGGCCCCTTGGTCTGGACTGAATTGCCCAAGCCCTTCGCTCCCCCTAGCCTCCCTCCCATCCCTTCTTATTTATTTCCTTTCTAACTGGATCCAGCCCTGGAGGGGGGACACTCCCCTGCATGTATCCCCGCACCCCAGAACTGGGCTCTGGAACCCCGGGAACCTGGGGTCTGAGGGGGGGGGAGCCGGGCTCCTGGTCCCGAGCCTGTGCTCCTGAGGACCGGAGCCCCTGCCCTCCCCCAACGCACACACAGCCCAGCGGGGGCCACCTGCCCTCCCCACCTTCTCCCACACACATTCCAGAAGTCAGGGCCCCCTCGAGGAGCAGCCCGATGCAGGGATGCAGGGCCACAGGCCTCCTCTCCCTCCTGAGGCAAGGCCTGGGGCCCCCCTGCCCCCATCAGAACTCCCCAGGTCCCTTGGTTTAGCATTTATTTTTTCCCATTTTTTTTTCTTCTCAAAGGTGGTTTTTTGGGGGGATAAGTGGGGGGACGCTCCTGTGGGCCCCCTGCCTTCCACGTGCCCCCCACCTTTTTTCTTTGCCGGTTTGCATGAGTGGAAGGTCTAACTGTGGCTTTTTTTTTTTTTCCCTGGGATTTACTTTTTATTTTACTTTGTTTTATTTTATTTTATTTTTTATTTTTTTGGGAACGGGGAGGGATGGGTCTAGGGAGTGGGAGCGTGGGAGGGAGGGTGGGGGGCAAGGGTTGGGGGTCGGGCGTCTGGGAGCCAGGGGAAGACTGGAAATGCTGCCGCCTTCTGCAATTTATTTATTTTTTTCTTTTGAGAGAGTGAAAGGAAGAGACAGATACTTGAAACCTGGTGTGTGGCCTGGTTATTTGGGACGCGGGTGAGGAGGGAGTCAGGGTGGGAGTGTAGGGAGGGGTCTGGGAGTCAGACCCTTCTTCACGTCAGCCCAGAGAGGGGAGAGCGCCCTGAAAGGGGCCTTGGAGGGACCCCGAAACCAGGGACCCCGAGTCAGTAGTGAAGTACGGGTCTGGGAGGCACTGCCCAAAGTCACTGAAAGACCTGGAAAGACTGGCACAGGTTCCCTGAAGCAACTTGGCCCAGCCCTGATCACTCCCCTGGGCTGTCTGGGGCAGCATGAGGCTCTCAAAAGGAAAATGTGGAGGGAACTTTCTTGGTTCAGGTTCATAGAGTTGTGGACAGAGCTGGGCTCTGGCAGTGATGTTAACAGATTTGTTGATGAGAAATGCAGTGTAAATATTTATTGGATTTCTTTATGTCCCATCTCTATAGAAAGATTCAAAGCAGCTTTGCCAATAATCAGGTAGGAGAATGGAACGAGACCAAAGATTAAAAAAAAAAAAAAAAAAAGCCAGAGCATATGCAGTAGGTATGAGGGAACATACCATCTCTGAGCTTCCTGGTAGACAGGGCAAAAAGGGAAATGATCCGTTACCTAGTTCTTTCTTATAAAGGAGCAAAAAAGCTCTGGTTCTTTTTTTTTTTTTTTTTTTTAATTTATTTATTTGACAGAGACAGAGATCACAAGTAGAGAAGCAGGCAGAGAGAGAGGGGGAAGCAGATCCCCCGCTGAGCAGAGAGCCCGATGCGGGGCCCGATTCGGGGCCCGATCCCAGGACCCTGAGATCACCACCTGAGCTGAAGGCAGAGGCTTTAACCCACTGAGCCACCCAGGTGCCCCAAAGCTCTGGTTCTTTGAGGAAGTCAGATTTTCCTAACCCTGAGCCTCGCTGAAGCTTCTCAGAGGCAGCTGCATGGGGCGTCTGTTCTCGGCTTTGCTTCTGCCGATGTTCACATGCTCGAGAGGCCGCTGCCAGGAGGACCTCAGCTGCAGCATCGATGAGCCATTGCTGGCTCCCTCTGACTCAGGGCCCCCAACGGGGAAGGGTGAGGGGAAGGGGGAGGTGGCAGGTACTAGAGTCAAGATGGTTAAGCCCGGAACAGTGCAGAAGCTGTTAAGAGTTGGATGCAAAATTCCACCCCGGGGCCTGAGCTGATCCAAGGAGTGCAGTAGAGATCTCTAGCGGGGTGTCACTTAACCTGGTGGTTCTCTCGGGGGATCGCCCCACAGGAACTTCTGGGAAGGGCTCTAAAGGAAAGAACCCAGCCCACTGAGTCCTGGGGGCAGGCCCCTGGGGGGGTGCTGCACTTCAGGAAACCTCCCAGGTGACTCTGATGTCTTGCTGGGCCCAGAAGCACTGCTTCCAAGAATGTTTCTCAAATAACCCTTCTTTTAGCTTGGTTCTGCGTAGGAGCAGATGGTTTGAGGCTGTGCTGATGTTCTCAGCCATCGGCCGGAGGGAGAAATCAGCTGAGGAAGGTGTGTGCCAGGTAACGCGTCTGGATTGAAGGGGTTAAGGAGAGTTCACTGAGAAGGAGTAGAATCTCCTAATTCTGCATGCATCACTTTTTAGATTATGAAAGGAGTACATGTACCTTATAAAAATTCAAATAAATATAGAAATGCATATGGTGAAAAAAAAGAAGTTCCCTCCCCATCTCATTCCATATACTCCTCAGAGGGGAGCACTTTGGCAGTTTTGTGTTCTTCCAAATCTATAAAGAGCTCTTCCCCGGCCGGCTAAGGAGACCGTATGTTTGCGTGGATAGGCGCACTAGATTCCCGAGCGGACCGGGGTTCAAATCCCCACGCCTCTTCTTCGCTCCCTCTCGATTTCTTTCAACAAATACTTACCTGGCTCTCCCTGGGTGCCAGGCAGCGTTGGAAAGGCTGCGAGTGCGATGTCCTGGCCCTCGGGGACACTGGGGTCCTTGCAGTGGGGACCACGGACCACAGGAAGGGAAGGAATGCAGATCACGAGGATGACGATGGTCCCAGCAAGCAAAGACAGTGGCAGCGCGGTGCGCATCTTTGCGGGTGTAGACGGGGTGCTCAGGGAGGCGTCTCCTTGGAACACCACTTGAGTTGCAGCCAGCAGGGTGAGGAAGCCTGGGGCGGCTGGTGTGCCAGCTGGAGAGTGAGGAAGGGCGAGGTGGGAGGAAGCAGGGGATGCCGGAGGACAGAAGGAGGTCACAGGCTGGAGCGGGCAGGGGGGGAGGAGGCAGAGAGGAGGGGGTCAGAGACATGAGCCCTTCGTGGGTTGGACAGAGCCTTGCAAAGCCGTGGGAGCGGGGCAGGTGGGCGCCCGAGGCGAGGGCGCGGCAGGAGGCGCTAGAGAGCCTGGCAGGCGGCGCGGTGGCGGCGGTCCTGTGGCCGGAGGTCAGAGTGCACCTTGTGGGAGCTCCGCTTCTCAGCTCACAATTGGGAGCAGTAACTGCCGCTAGGCAACCTGGCCCCCGGCGCAGTGAGGTCCTCGGCGCACAGCCCGCCCTCGCCACGAAGCACTACCCATGATTGCCCTTGGCCTCTTGGTCTGTTCCTCAGCTCAGTAAAACCCGGGAACAGGGCGTCTTAATTTTTTCTAAATGGACGCCTCTAGATAAAAGTGGGAAAGAGGAGTGCAGGTCCCGGGTCCCAGAATCCTGGCTGGCCCAATGCTGAGAAGCCAGGATGGAGAAAGTTCTCTCTAGCCCAGCATCAGGGACTCTGGGGGGCACAGTTTTCCCTTGTGGGAGCTCCTAGCACTGAGCCCCCAACCCCAAGGCACTCCCTTAGCCTCTCCTGATTCACCTCCCCTCCGGCCCTGCTCAGCTTCTGGATTTGGGCCACAGGGCGCCCTCTTCAGAAGTCAGCACCCAGCCTTCTGTTCATCAGCCCAGTCACCTTTTTTTTTTTTTTTTTTTAAAGATTTTATTTTATTTGACAGAGAGAGAGAGAGATCACAAGTAGACAGAGAGGCAGGCAGAGAGAGAGCAGGAAGCAGGCTCCCTGCCAAGCAGAGAGCCCCTTGCGGGGCTCGATCCCAGGACCCCGAGATCACGACCTGAGTCGAAGACAAGAGGCTCAACCCATTGAGCCACCCAGGCGCCCCAGCTCAGTCACCTCCTGAAGATGCTTTCCAGGTTCCTGACTTTGCAGACCCCCCTGGGGCCTACCCCCAGGATTCGGACGCTGTGAGTGGCAGTCCAAACCCTAGGGGACCCGGGGCAAGAGCCAGGCAGGCTGATCCCAAACTTGCAAGTGTTCTGAGCGGGGGGTGGGCGAAGGGTGAGGGGCCTCACCGCCCCCCAGGTCTTCTGCACTGAAGTGGAGGGGCCGCCTTCACTCAGCCAACACGCCAGGCCTCCAGTTCTATCCCAGGGGAGATGCTGACCACCCTCTGGGAGATGGGGAGAGGCATGCTCTGCTGTCCTGACGCCAGCCTCCCCACTTCCCGGCATTCAGAGGCCTGGAGGTGGGGTGGGGGTGGGGGGCTGACCCAACTCTCTAGGCTGTGCTCTAGTGATGAGAAGAAGGATCCAGATCGCTAGCTGTGCTAGCAGGTGCCAAGCACCTAGTGCGTCCCAGGCCCTGTGCTAAGCGCTTTTCACCCAGCCTCTCACTTAACCTTGGCAATAAACCTCTGAGCCGGGCATTGACCCGCTCTCCAGATAAGGGCGATGGAGCTCAGATCAGAGAGCGGCCCGCATTCTGCTGCCCGGCTTCCCTGCCCTGATTCCTGGGGCTCCCCCAGCCTCCAGGGCCCGCCCTTCTCTTCTCCAGGGCCTCCCCCTGCCAGAAGCACTTGCTTCTCCTGACTCAGCCCAACCACCCAGAGGCCATCCCGCCCCCGCCCCTCCCTGGTGGTCTGAGCCTGGCACTTGGGCTCAGCCCTACTCGTCAGCCTGTCAGTCCGGCGGTGCTGGGATTTTCCTTCTGCCTCCTCCATCGGCAGGGACTGCCCCGGCTGCTTCCTTCCCACTGCGTCTCACAGGCGCGCCTCATCGCTGGGCCACACCTGGGCCACCCTCAAGGATCTCCCATCGGTGTCTCCAGCCCAGACACCTCTGTGGACACCAGACCCATCTCCAGCAAGCTTCCAGACCCCCCTTACCTGCGCCGATGCCCCCCCCATGCCAATTCCCTTCCTCACACATGTTAGCAATCACGCGACCCAATCCCGTCCTCTGCTCCAGTCCTGCCCCTGGGACCTGCCCTCTCCGGCCTCCAGCCTCCCAGATTCCCGGGGCCAGCTCCCCGCAGCCCACCTCAGACCCGCCACGCACCCCAAGGCCAGGCCACTGTTGAACTTATGAATCTGCCCTGCCTGCAACTTCGTGGGGCTCAGAGCCCAGAGCCAGCGTCTGGAACGTGGTTGTTCAGGGGCCCCGTTTGTAAAATGTTGTCAAGCACGTGTCCCCCAAGATATATTCACCTGCTTACCAATTCCAGACACGTCACCAGCCTTCAGGATGGCCTCCAAGTATTGTCAGCTCCCAGCACTCCTGCCCTGGGGCAGTGCTTTCCCACCCTGCGGTGGGGCTGGCCTGGGTTGGGGTGGGGATACAGCGGAAATAACAGAGGGAGCGTCAACTCCAAGGGCAAGGAACTGTGGCTTCCGTCGTGGGCTCCCGAATCCCTTGCTCTGGGGTGGGGGGCAGCCGCCACGTTGTCGGGAGGCCCAGACCCCGAGGGGAGACCTGCATGGCGAGCTTGGCTGCCCTGGCCCACAGCCTCCACCAAGCGGCCACTGAGTCACCTGGCAGCGGGTTCGACAGCCCTGGTCGAAGTTGTGGAAGGAGAGGGGCCCTGGGGCAAGGATGACCTCTGGCCTCTATCCTCCTGAGTCACCCGCCCCAGAGCCAAGCCAGCGGCTCCGCTCTATCCAGACTCTAGGCCAGGAGCTAAGTGAGATGCTTCGGTTGCTGGCCTGCGAGGAGATCCCCCTGCTTCGACAAGTCACGGACGCGTGTCATCGCCGAGTGGAAGTCTGAAGACTAGGAGTACGAAGGCATATAAATGTCGTGCTAATGTTTGCTTCCCACACTCCCAGCGGAGGATCTTGGGACTCCCCCGGAATTCACCTTTCCCATGGGGAGACCACAGTGCTCCCGAGTGGTGTTCCCAGATCCACAGCCCGACATCCAAGGCTCTCTGGGAGGCCCCCACTCCCCTCCGTGCTGCTGTCACCCTCTCCCCGGGGTCACTTGCTCATAACCGCTGATGAAATCTGACCTGCTTCTCTAGGTGTAGAGGAGGGCGTCTGGGGGCGCAGTCGGTTAAGCAACCGCCTTCGGCTCAGGTCATGACCTAGTGTCCTAGGATTGAGCCCCATGTCGAGTTCTCTGCTCAGCCGGGAGTCTGCTTCTCCTTCTGCCCCTCCCCTGCTCATGCCTGTGCTCATTCTCTCTCTTTCTGAAATACATAAATAAAATCTTTACCAAAAAAAAAAAAAATAAATAAAAGCACAGAGGAAGTCAGACCTGAAGCAAGAGAATGATTCCACGTCCTGTTGGCGACTTTGAAGATGGAGGGGCCACGTGACAAGGAGCATGGGTGGCCCACAAGGGAGGAGGCCAGCCCCTGGCTCACAGCCAGCAAGGAAGGGGGACCTCAGTCCTACAGCTGCAAGGAACCGGGTTCCGTCAGCCACCTGAACACGCTAGAGGCATGTTCTCCTTTGCCTCCATTAAGAAGCCAGTCCTGCCAGCCCCATGATCTCAGCTGTGTGAGATCGGAGCAGAGGACACAGAGGGACTGTGAGCTAATAAACGAGTGTTGTTTTAAGCCCCCAAGTCTGTGCTCCTTAGTTACTCAGCAGCAGAGAATTAACACACGAGGCCCTAGGTCCCTGAACAACTTGCGTAATTTAAGTAAGATCCACAGTCTCTTTTCTTCAAAGCAGGCTCTGCACCCAACGTGGGGCTCGAACCCTCAGATCAAGAGTCACGTGCTCTATGGACTGAGCCAGCCAGGAGCGCCCAAAATAGATATTATTAAAGGAATAAATGTAAGGGGTGGTGAATTCTCGGCATAAACACACCACCACTGTGGCAGAGTTTTCCTTTCTGGCTATTTTGTACTTTCTGCGGACTGCATCTCTGGTGTCTTGCAGGAGGCTGGCTTGTAAATCAGGGGCCTGGTCGGTCAGCGCATTGTGTGGTTCGTCTGGCTTTCTTCATACTGTGTTACCACCTCGCACCTCTGTTCTAACACTGTTTCTCTGGAACGCATTTGCCAGCACCGATCTGTGTGTCTGGCTCCCTGTCCGTCGGTTTGGGGCTTGTGGTTATAGGTAAAAAACAGATTTCGGAAACATTGTATTCCAGGGTAACTTGCAAGCAGAGGGATGCACAAGTCCTAAGTGCACAGCTTTCCTCAGTTTCACCAATGGAACCCACCCATGCAACCGGGGTCCAGACAGAGAAGCAGAACGTTTCCGTTACCCAGAAGCCCCCTCCAGCGGCCTCCCAGTCACTGCTTCCACAAGAGAAGCCACTATGGCGCCTTAAACATCAAAGGTCTGTTGGCCTGAATAAACCAGATTGCGACTGATGATAGCAGAGAATGTCAAACTCACAGCCCCGTGGTCCCCAGGGGAACTGGTGACAGCCCCAGGCATGCAAACCACAGGGGGCTTTTCAGGACACAGACGAGGGTGCGCCCAGGCCTTTCGTATTTCATGCAAGGACTGTGTTCCCGAAGGTCTCATGTAACCTAAGACTCTCATGATAAAGTCTAGTTCTGTCCTCGAAGTGACTGTAACATCGGGTTTGCATACCTCTTCCTGTGGGGCCTAAAGCGAGACTAATTAACATCTTTAATATAGCCCAATTTCTAATTTAGCGTAATTTGAACCCGCATGCTCATCCCCGAATGCCCTGTGGGGCCGTAAGGGTCTGTACTTCAGCTTCCTGGGGACCCCAGGGCCCAGCCACGGTGATGGACAGGGTCCGGGTTCTTTGGGGCCAGAGTACAGGTCCTGGAGTCGGGACGCTTACCTTCCAGACCTCCCTCTGATCCTTCCTGGCACTTTATAACCCTGGGTAAGCTCTGACCTGCTGGGCCTGTTCCCTCATCAGCAAACGGGACTGTGCTCTGGGGTTCATGAGAGGAGTTCACGGGTGAGAAGCCCGGGCATACAGTAGGAGCCAATGGGAGCGTATTGGCACAAGTCCCAGCTGGGGCGGGAAAACCTGCTCTCCTGCCTCTCCCCCCCACCGCCCCCATACTGTCTGGAGGACTTTGCTCCCTGGGAGAGTGAAGCCAGTGAGTTCCAAACCGGAGAGCCTGGCCGCTGGGCCTCCACGGGAGGCTGGGTCCCAGGCTCGGATACCAGGGTCAGAGCCCGGATTGGGCAAAAGCAGAGTGTGGGGCTCCCTGATCCTGGCCAGGGATATTTGGAAACACCGACAATTCTGGGAAATGTAGCAGCAGGAAATGAAAGGAGGGAGGGGCCGATGGAAATGACAGGGTGCACCCCTGGCCTGGCTCCCCATCCCAAACCCTGCAGAAATTAGTGAGGTGACTGGCAGGGGCGTGAGGGGGAGGGGGACAGATCAGGAGAGTCCCCCTCCCTGGGGATGAGGGCAGGGGTGACCCATCCCCCACTCCCACTCCACACATCTCCAGAGTTCCAAATCCCTTTCCCCCTCTGTTTACTGTCCAAAGTCCCGGGCACTGGGGATGCCAGGTTCTGAGTGTTGGGACACACAGACACGCAGACACGCAGTGCTCGGGGCCCTCATATGGACCCTGCTCCGTCCCCTCCCATCGTCCAGGGCTGTCCGTGCACCCCAAGGCTCCAGGCTCTAGCTCCCTTCTTAGCCTAGGACCTGCACAACCGGGAGCCAACCTCAAGACTGTCAGCAAGTAAAAGGGGAAGAAAGTCAGGGGGACCTCAGAGTGGGGCAGAGGATGCCGGGTGGGAAGACTTCAGAGGATCAAGTTCAGATGTCAGGCCTGGGAGGGGACTGGAGAAAGTTTTCCTAGAGCCACCGATCATTTCGAAGCAGACTGGATGCCCCAGGCCGGCTCCATTCGGCTCCAGCCCCAGCCCTAACCCCCGCCTTGTCCTGGGCCCAGGTCCAGTCAGCCCTACCATGACAAATGACTATCAAGATCTTCAGCATCTGGACAGCGAGGACAATGACCATCAGCTCCGACAAGGTAAGGGGACGCCTCCTTCCGGTTCTGAAAGGTGAGCATCAGGTGGCCTTGGCCCCTTTGCCTCGGCTCCCGCTTCCTTCGGGGACCCCGGACCCTGTCTCTGGGTGTGCCCCACTCACCAGAAGCTGGTCTGAGCCGCCCTTCTTGGGGTGGGGGTGTCAGCTGTGGGGCTGGAGTCCCTTTCTTGGTGACAGGACTCCCAGGCCTCCAGAGGCCTCCGGATCCTCGCCGTGTCACCCACAGCCCAGTGGCGTGGGGGCGGGGGTGCAGATCCAGAGGTCCAGGAGTAACCGGGAAACCTCAGATCCCCCCTTCTTCCTTCTAACACCTGGAGAGCGTGTGTGAGCAGGAGTGCCGGGGTCCCTGGGACCATTGGGTCCAGGGGTCAGACTTCTGTGAGGAGGCTGTGGGACCAAGTACTCAAGGAGGGTGAGGCCCCTGGCCAACAAAGACATCCCCCTATTTCTCCTGCCAGCAGGGATGTCCTTTGGGCTGAGCAGGAGGGTCCTTGGGGATGGGTGTGGGGAAAGGCTGCCGGGGTCCTCTGCTTGGGGGGCTCTTTACTCGGTCTTCTCTCCCTGCGCGCAACCAGAAGAGTGGGGTTCGTGGGGAGAGGAATAAACCTCCTTATTCCCAGCCTTCCCGGGCTGGGGGCGCGGCCAGGGACCCCAGCCAGGCGCTCCTCCTGCTTCTCCAGCTGCAACCTGTTGGCGGGGCCGGGGTTCATTGGCGTCAGTGACACAGTTCGGCCACTAGGTGTCAGCAAAGGCTCAGGGCCCCGGCGGGCTGAGGCAGGACCAGGCTGGGTGCTCCCTCATCCTGCGGCCTCTGGCCCCTCAGGTCCCGGACCACCCAGATTTTTCTTTCTTTATTTCCTTTTTTTTTTTTTTTAAGATTTTATGTATTTATTTGACACACAGAGAGAGATCACAAGTAGGCAGAGAGGCAGGCAGAGAGAGAGAGGAGGAAGCAGGCTCCCTGCTGAGCAGAGAGCCCGATGCGGGGCTCGATCCCAGGATCCTGGGATCATGACCTGAGCCGAAGGCAGAGGCTTTAACCCACTGAGCCAACCAGGGGCCCCCGACCCAGATTTCTTTTTTTTTTTTTTAAGATTTTATTTATCCATTTGACAGAGATCACAGGTAGGCAGAGAGGCAGGCAGAGAGAGAGAGAGAAGCAGGCTCCCTGCTGAGCAGAAAGCCCGATGCGGGGCTCGATCCCAGGATCTGAGATCACGACCTGAGCCGAAGGCAGCGGCTTAACCCACTGAGCCACCCAGGCGCCCCTCGACCCAGATTTCTTAACCCATACGCTTCCTCGGAGCCCCGGAGAGGAGCCTTAGCCCGCTCTGCTCCTGCGACCCCAGAGCGGCCCAGGTGCCCCTGTGTCCCCGAGACCCTGCTGCCCTCTCTTGCTAGTGCCACGGCCCCCGCAGCCGCTGTTCCGGAGGTTCTGCTCGGGACCCTGCCTCCTCCTGCTCTCCCTGGGCCTCGGCCTCCTGCTGCTGGTGGTCGTCTGTGTCATCGGATCCCAGAGTGGGTGCCCGGGCAGGGGGCCGAGGGTGGACGGGGGTGGCAGGGGTGGGAGAGGGCAGGCTTCTGTGCTGGGGGGCGCGGGCCCCTCATTTTGGTCTCTGCACACCCTCTCCCGCCCAGACTCCAAGCTGCGGGGGGGAGCTGCAGGCCCTGAGAGAGACTTTCAGCAACTTCACGGCAACCACAGAGGTCGAGGTCAAGGCCTTGAGCAGCCAGGGTGAGGGGGCGGGGGCTGGGGCTGGGGGGCGGGCGGTGGGCGCTAGGGACGCGGGGGCGCTGAGCAGGTGTCTCCCCAGGAGGAAATGTGGGCAGGAAGATGAAGTCGCTCGAGTCCCAGCTGGAGAAGCAGCAGCAGGATCTTAGCGAAGGTCAGACACTAGAATGTGGGACTCGGGGTCCCTCGGGCCCACGCCGGGGTCTCGCGGCGCGCGCGTGAGCGACGTCGCGACCCCCGCCCTCGCTCCCCCCCAGATCACTCGGGCCTCCTGTTCCACGTGAAGCAGTTCGTGTCGGACCTGCGCAGCCTGAGCTGTCAGATGGCCGTCCTGCAGGGCAACGGTGAGGAGCGCGCGGGGGTGCCGGCGCGCTCGGCCGTCCCCCTCCCCGCGGGCCGCGCCTCAGCGCCTCCCCATTCCCCTGCTCCCCAGGCTCGGCGAGGACCTGCTGCCCCGTCAACTGGCTGGAGTACGAGGGCAGCTGCTACTGGTTCTCCCGCTCCGGGAAGCCCTGGCCGGACGCGGACCGGTACTGCCAGCTGGAGAGCGCCCACTTGGTGGTCGTCAACTCCCGGGAGGAGCAGGTGAGCGGCCCGGGGCTCGCGCTCAGGGTGGGGGTGGGGTCCGGGGAGGGCTCACCGCCCCTCCCCCTCCGCAGAAGTTTGTCCAGCACCACATGGGGCCCGTGAACACCTGGATGGGCCTCACGGACCAGAGCGGGCTCTGGAAGTGGGTGGACGGGACGGACTACGAGACGGGCTTCAAGTGAGTGTGCGCGCCCCCGGGCGCCGCGCGTCCCAGGGGCTCGGCTGGAGGGGGCCGGGGCGGGGGGGCGGTGGGGGGCGCACAGCAGCTGGTCTCCGCAGGAACTGGAGGCCTGAGCAGCCGGACGACTGGTACGGGCACGGGCTCGGGGGAGGTGAGGACTGCGCGCACTTCACCGACGACGGCCGCTGGAACGACGACGTGTGCCAGAGGCCCTACCGCTGGGTGTGCGAGACGCCGCGCGAGCCGGCCAGCTAGGAGCCGCCCCTCCCCTAATTTATTTCCTCAATGCCTCTGCCGGCCGCGTGACCCTCCTGTGTGGGGGGCCTCCTCCACCTACTTGTGGGGGGGGGGGCGATCTAGGGTTGCAAGGGAAAGGGAAAGGCGACTTCCGAGGAGCATACAGTCACCTTTGGAGGGGCGGGGAGATGGAAACTCTGTCACCAGCGGCAACCTGCTGGGTATGGCCAATCTTTTTTAGAGTAAAAAGAACAGAAATATTCTAAACGCGCCCTGAGTCGTCTGGTTATTGGGCGTTGGGAATCGGGAGTGGGCTGGTGGGTGGGAAGCCTGGGGCAGGCCGCGGGGTCTGGTGGGAACCCCTTGGGCTTTGGTGCTTACAGGTGTGGGAGGTAGGGCTCCTGTTCGGAGTCTCCCCTGTAAAGGTGACCCGTTGCTGGGGACCGCTGCACTTGCAGCAGTCCCCCAGGACCAGAATCCCACCCCCAACCCCCGCCCCCAATGTGTCCACCGCTTCAAGGGCTTTGAATGAAATTCATTGGTGTCTGCTGTGTGCATTTCAGTGGGTAGAGGCAGTGTCCACACACAGGCGACAAACACGGTGCATGCAAAGATGAATCCAGCACCAAGAACCACCAAAACTTCGAAGAAAGCCATAAAACCAGGAGGGTGGCTGAGAGGCCCCCCAAATAAGCAGAATCCACAGCCCAGGATGGGATTCCCGGAAACCTACAAGGGCAGAGGCGGGGTGATCAGCAAATATGAAACAGATGCAAAAGTAGAGACAAGAAGATCTATCGGTATATAGACAGCTCACCATCTTTCCAGATCATTTTGAGTATAAGAGAAGATAAAAATGAAACCGTCAGGCACTTGAGAAATGAACAAGGAGAGCACTGTGTGCATGGGACGGGTGTAAGGTGGTTCTCAGGAGGAAAGCTGTACAGACAGAAGCATGTTTGTTAAAAAAAAAAAAAAAAACAAGGTTGAATGGAAATAAGCTCAGTTTCAACTCCAGGGACTCGAAATAAGCTCAGTTTCAACTCCAGGGACTCGAAAAAAAGCCCCTCAGAATGGAAGGCAGGGATTTACCAACAAATCATCAACCATAGGGTATGTATTCTACTCAAGAGCTTGGAACATTTTGAAAAAAAAAAAAAATTTGAGCCAATACTGGCCCATCAAGGAGCTTTCACAAATTTCACATAGAGAATTTCTACTATAATGACCAGAGAGGTAAGATTCCTATCTACATGACTAGCAAACCCCACAAATGATATGGTAAAAAGATAACATGCTGGGGTGCCTGGGTGGCTCAGTCAGTTAAGCATCCTGCTCTGGATTTCAGCTCAGATCATGAACTTGGGGTCATGAGATCAAGCCCAGAATCAGGCTCTTTGCTCAGTGGGGAGTCTGCTTGAGATTCTCTCTCCTTCCCTCCTGCCCCTCTCAAATAAATAATTAGGAGCCCCTGCATGGATCAGTTGGTTACGTGTCTGCCTTCCACTCAGGTCTCGATCCCGGGGTTCTGGGATCGAGCCCCACATCAGGCTGCCTGCTCAGCAGAGAGCCTGCTTCTCCCTCTCTCTCTGCCTGCTGCTCTCCCTGCTTGTGCTCTCTCTCTCTTAAATAAATAAAATCTCAAAAAAATAAATCTTAAGGGGCGCCTGGGTGGCTCAGTGGGTTAAGCCGCTGCCTTCAGCTCAGGTCATGATCTCAGGGTCCTGGGATCGAGTCCCGCATCGGGCTCTCTGCTCAGCAGGAAGCCTGCTTGCTTCCCTCTCTCTCTCTGCCTGAATCTCCGTCTACTTGTGATCTCTGTCTGTCAAATAAATAAATAAAATCTTTAAAAAAAAAAAAAAATAAATCTTAAAACAAAAGATAACATGTTTCTCAAAGAAAGACAAATACCAAATGATTTCACTCCCATGCAGAATTTAGAAATGGAACAAATGAGCAAAGGGAGAAAAAGAGAGAGAGACAAACCGAGAACCAGACTCTGAACTTCCGAGAAGAAACTGAGGGCAATGGGGGGGGGGGTGACGGGGGTGGGTAAAACAGGTGATGGGTATTAAGGAGGGTGCTTGTGACGTATGGAGGCGATAAATCACGGAATTCTGCCCCCGAGACCAATACTGCACTGTAAGTTAGCCAGTTGGAATTTAAATAGAAACTTGCAGAGGCAAAAAAAGAATTCAAAGATGGTTTAACATCAGAAAAACCTATTAATAAAATAGACTTAGGGAGTACAGAAGACCCAGAGAGTACAAAAGGGAAAGTCACGTAATGTGGAAAAAGCATTCGGCAACATTTTTAAGGACTTTCTGTTGATCTACAATCTCGCTATATAGTTTCCATCAGTCTTCCAAGATATCTGCCTCGCTCCAGCCATGACGCCTTTTAGGCAAGAGAAGGGAGAAAAAAGGCAGAGAAAAGGACCTCTCTGGGAGGACACTTCTGGAAGCCGTGTGCACTTCCGCTTATATCTCTTTGACGGGGACTGGTCCCAGGGCAACAGCCCCAAATGGGGCTGAGAAGCGGACTCTATATTCTAGGTGTTCTGCTTTCAGGTAAAAGCAAGGGGATTGGGGCACCTGGGTGGCTCAGTGGGTTGGGTTTCTGCCTTTGGCTCAGGTCATGATCCCAGGGTCTTGGGATGGAGCCCCACATCAAGAGCCTGCTTCCCCCACTCTATCTGCCTGCCTCTCTGCCTACTTGTGATCTCTGTCTGTCAAATAAATAAATAAAATCTAAAAAAAAAAAAGCAAGGAGATTTTATCGATGTGGAGCAGAAGTCTGCAAATCCTGGCCCTCACCTGTTTTTGTAAATTAGTTTTTTTTTTAATTTGACAGAGAGAGTGGGAATCATTTCTGGATGTATATGTGTATGAAATTACCCCACTGCATGCTTAAAAAACACACTGTACCACCAAAACATAAATAATTTCTGTTTGTCGATCATACCTCAATAAAGTTGGAAAAAAATCACAAAAGTATATTTCATGGAAAAAACCAATAGTGACTACACGTATGCACAGCAGTGTGAAGAGCCCTCACATCAGCACTGAATGGAAAAAAGCAAAAAGCCAGAATGCAGTCTAGAGCACAATCGCATCAATAAAAAGCAACAACAGCCCACACAGTCCCAACAGCACTACACGATTTTCAAGGATCCTTACGTATTCAAGGACACGTGAAACCCATTCGAGTGTTTGCTTGAAGAAGGGAGGAGAAAAGGAGGTGCAGCCAGGGCGAAGGAAGGTGTACGGGGGACAGTGGGGACAGTGTACAGACTGGAGCTGAGCGCGGCGCTTAGGTGAGGGCTAGAAGCTGCAACCTCGCCTTTGGTCCAGAAGGAAAAGTGTGTAAGGCCCTCGCAGCCTCCATGCCACCAGGATCCTTAACGCAGACAGATGAGAACAATCCTCTGGTGCCAGGACCTAGACCATTTGGGCTACTTAGGGAGGTGGATTCAGAGTGAGTAATGACAATAAAAGTATTAGAAAGGAGAAGGTCAGTTTCTAAAAAAAAAAATTGCAGACACAAGGCATCTCCCATTGTGAGGCCGTGGGGGCCACCCAGCATCATCTGTGAAGTGCTCTTCTCAGGGATCCTTGAACCTGAAGCGTATTGAACTTCTAGCACCATCTATGGGTTTAGGGGACATTCTGCGGGGCAGGGAATGCACACACAGGCGTGCATTCCTTCAAATCCAGAAAGTGGGATTTTATCACATGCACGTCTGGTTTCTTCAACAAATAAATGAGCAGGAAAACAGACAAATGAGGTGGGGTGGGGGAGAATTTTTCTAGATTAAAAGGACCTTAAGAGACATACTTCGTACGTGCAAAGCAGGGACTTTGAATCCTGATTTGAACAAGCCAATTGTAAAAAGACTTTCTGGGAAAGTCTGGTGAACTTGCACTACTAATAGATAAGGCATTATTGTCAATGATTTCTGGTCTGATAATAGTATCGGGGTTAATTAAGAACAGGAGGCTCTATTTTAGAAATCCCTATGTCAAAAGACTTCTAGGTAAAATGGTGCATCTGGGATTTGCTCTGAGCTACATGAGTGGGCTGCAGGGTGGGGAGGTGGGGAGGGGACAGAAGACACGTCTGGCCACACGCTGGTGATTGCTGAGGCCAGCGGCACCTACGTGGGTGTTCGTCATACGAGTCTCTCCACTTTTGGACCTACTTTGTTCACTAGAGCGGAATAAAAAATGGCAGGGCCTAAAGATAGGACTTACCTGGAAAATAGGACATAATAGATTTGTCATAAGCGCCGTATGGGGGCAATCAGGTTTTGTTTCTACAGAAAAGAGGGACAGATTTGGGGGTGCCTGGCTGGCTCAGTGGGTGGAGCATGGGACTCTTAATCTCGGGGTTGGGAGTTCAAGCCCCATGTTGGGTGTAGAGAGGACCTAACAATAAAGTCTTGAGGGCGCCTGGGTGGCTCAGTGGGTTAGGTTTCTGCCTTTGACTCAGGTCATGATCCCAGGGTCTTGGGATGGAGCCCCACATCTGGGCTCTCTGCTCAGCAGGGAGCCTGCTTCCCCCTCCCCCTCTTCTGGCCTCTCTGCCTACTTGTGATCTCTCTCTCTGTCAAATAAGTAAATAAATAAAAATCTTAAAAAAAATTTAAGTATTAAAAAAAAAAAAGAGGGCAGGGGTCCCTGGGTGGCTCAGTCGGTTGAGCAATGGGACTGTTGGTTTCCACTCAGGTGGTGATCTCAGGGTGCTGGGACAGAGCCTCCTTTGGCCTCGGGGCTTAGGCTCGGGGGTCTGCTTGAGATTCTCTCCCTCTGCCTCTGCCCCCACTGGCGCTTGCTCTCTCTCTAAAGCAAATAAATAAATCTTAAGAAAAGAAAGAGCTTGACTTCATTAAAGTTAGAAACAAGCAGAAGACTTGGATGCAATATTTGCAACATTTATAACAAGTAATTAACATCCAGAATATAAAGAACTCCACAAAATAACAAGAAAAAAAAAACAACAATGCAACAGTGAAAGAGGATATTATAGTAAATATTTGTCCTCTCTGTCTTAGGGAGTCCATCGCGTGCAAACTTGGGGTGCAAGTAGCGAGAGGGGCCGCATCCTTCCTCCCTGCCCCCCTCCTTGTAGCTGGCGGTGGGTGTGGCCTGAGCCTTACAGCAGAGTGGAGGCTGCAGAGGGGTGGGGGGGGTGACAGCTGGAGCGCCCAGGCGAGCATCATGCTTTTAAGGTCTTCAAGGAACGAAGCTGAAAAGATTCAGCCCGCAACATAATATATACAATGTAATCCCATCTATGGCGCTTCCCCCTCAAAACCGCCCACGAGTGCTATATATTTCCTTAACTCGCACGCAGAGATGGTTGCTTTCTCCAGTGTGTTCAGCCTCTCCTTTCCCCTCCTTGCAGCTTCTCCGCGTTGGAAGACTTTCCTATCCAGAAAACCCCCGCTTGATCCTCTGGCCCCTCTCCAGCCGCTGGTCGAGGCTCACTACTGCCTCAAGCTAACAGTTTTTGGGAATTGGGGGGGGGTGCTCTGGGGCTGGATCGCGGGGCGGGAGGCGGGCGGGGGTGGGCTGCGGTGCTGGAGGTGGGGAGTTACGCGCTTATTAGAGTATTTCCGAGGGGGCGAGGCGCCAGAGGCTGGAGAACCCGGCGGCGGGGTTCGAGCGCGCGCACACCCGCGCTCACGGCCACCCGGAGTTGTGACCTCCCCAGCGAGGCTCTCGGGCCGTTCGTCACCCCTGGCCCAGGGCGGTGCTCACTCCCGCCTGCCTGCCGGGGCGCCCCTCTGTACCTCCGCCCCGGGCCCAGCTCTGCGGTCCGTGCCGCGTGCAGGTGGACGGGAGGCGCGGCTCCCAGCAGCAGAGAAAGCGACCGCCGGCCCCAGGGACTCTCCCCTAAACGTCGACTGGTCACAATGAGTCAGAATCCCCTAGGGACCTGTCTCGGCTTGAGGGTCCCCAAAGCAGAGCCTAGGAGGAAGGCTGGAGGGAAGGGGTTCTCCCGGCGCCTGGCGCGGGAAAGCAGTGATGCGTGCGAGCAGGGGGACGGGGCGCGCTTCTCCCGCAGCGGCTCGGGGCTGGTCTGTGCTGGTCCCCGGCCCCCGCGGGCCCTGGGCTGGACGAGTCCGGTCAGAAGGCGCAGAAGGCGAGCGGGTGGCTGGGGCCGACGCCGCCAGCCGGAGCAGGAAGGGGCACGGGTTGGGGAGCAACCGGAGGGGTCCACCTGGAGGCCCCGCGCCGACCTCCAAAAAGGAGGCTGGGAACACGTGGTAGCGGCCGGTACAAGGGACACCGAGGAACGACCTTGGGAGAGGCGGGAGACTGTGGATGAAGACGAAAACCTCCCCAAGGTTGTACAGGGACTTGAATGGGACTGACTTACTCCTGGCGACTGAGTCCCAATTGTGCGGCCATGGCCCTTCTCCCCAGGTTAATCTACAAATGCAAGGTTATCGGAATCAAAATTCCTATGCAATTTTTCTTTTCTCTTCTGGAATTGGACACCTGGATTCCAAATTTATCCGGAAGGACAGAATGTGTGGGAATAGCCAGCGAAAATTTTAAGGAGAACATTAATGGGATGGGGAGAGGTGCTTGTCCTATCACATATTAAAATATAAAGTAGGGGCACCTGGGGGGCTTGTCCTTAAGCGATTGCCTTGGGCTCAGGTCATGATCCTGGGGTCCTGGGATCCAGCCCTGCACAGGGCTCCCTGCTCAGCGACAAGCCTGCTTCTCCCTCTCCCACTCCCCCTGCTTGTGCTCCCTCTCTCACTGTGTCTCTCTCTGTCAAATAAATAAATAAAATCTTAAAAATATATATAAAGCAGGTAATGAGAGCATTCCTGGCCTAGGAGTGAGCGGACGGATCAGAGACACGAAACAGCCTAGAAGTGGATGCAGAGTTATCCGGGGGCTGCTTTGTTTGTGATGGAAATCCAGGATGATCCAGCGCAAGCAAAGGGAGGAGCATCTCAGCGTGGTGGAGTAGCTCACGGGCTCTCTGGGCATGGTGCAGAGATCAGCTGGGCCTCATGAGTCCGCACGCGGGGCTAGTGCCCTGCAGGCCAGTTGGAGGGCCTCTGTGTGCATCAGCTCTACTCCGTCTGGGGCTCCAGCCTCACTGTCTTCTCTCTGCAGACAGCTTCTCTGTGTTTCAGTTCCCAGTCCTACAACCCTTGCCTGGGTCTCATGGCTTCTCTCCCTGTCTCTCTCTCTCTCTCCCTCTCTCGCCTTCTCCAAACTCTCATGGATGGAAGAAACCGATTGGCTCTCTCTGGCTCAGCTAACGCTAGGCCAATAAACAGGAGAGCCAAGGACCAGGTCACGTCCTGGTGGCTGCCACAGGGACCCGTGGAAAGGAGAGGGAGAGATCACAGAAATATGGGGACTTGGGAGAATGGGGGTGGAGGTGGGCTTGGGCCAACCATACGACAGATAGCTATTACATCAAAATACAGATTCAGTGTAGTAGCTAGTTGGGTCATAATCAGAAATACGTTTTTGGTCTCCGTCCCCAGTTCCTGATGCCAAGCTCCTAAATCCTCTGGCATTTCCTGGGTGACAGGAGCATCTTTTATTCTCAGTGAGGTGACCTGGGTGGTCTCCCAGAGAGTTTCAGGGTGGGGGCTGGTCACCCCCAAGACCTAGGCACGTTTAGAAGCTTGGGGCTTCCAACTCACCACCATCCTCTGGGGAGGGGACAGGGGCCGGGGACCGAGTTCATAACTGACCACGGAGTTCGGAGAGCTTCTGGGTCCGTGGACGCCTTCACCTGCCAGGACAATGGTACCACTGGAAGCACGTGTGCTTGGAACCTTCCAGGACTTTTCCTTCTGTACCTCTTCCTCTCGCTGCTTATCTTTGTCCTCAGCCATATCCATTGTAACAAAGCAGTGCATGTAAGTGCTTCCCTGAGGGTCGTGAGCCATTAGAGCGAATGTCAAATCTGGGGAGGGCTCGTGGGCACCCCTGATTTACAGCTGACCGGTCCCACGTGCAGGTGACAATCTGGGACTGCAGGAGGCATCCAAGCGGGAGGGATGGGGCGCTGTGGGTCTGCACCGACTCTGGTAGTTACAGTCATAATGGAACCATAGGATGTCTGCAGAGTTGGAGAATCGGTTGGCGTGCGATCCCCCCTCCCGCTCCCCAAACATTTGGCGTCAGAAGTGCTGCAAGTAGAGGAAACGAGAGTTTCCTTTTAATAATGAAGGAGGAGTTTCAAACCCGAGAAGAAATGATGCCGCAAATGGTGGTGGGACAGGAGTTACCCCACCCACTGACTTCGTCAACTTAAAAAAATATTGGATGATGGACAGCATTTATTTTTTATGTTATTTTTCTCCATTCTTCATGGCTGGAATGATACTTCTCAAAAAGTCTGGATCAAATGAGACATTTCTTTCTTTCTTTCTTTTTAAAGATTTTATTTATTTATTTGAGGGAGACAGTGAGAGAGCACGAGAGGGGAGAAGGTCAGAGAGAGAAGCAGATTTTCCATGGAGCAGGGAGCCGGATGCGGGACTCCATCCTGGGACTCCCGGGTCATGACCTGAGCTGAAGGCAGTTGTTCAACCAACCGAGCCACCCAGGCGCCCCTCTTTTTTCCTCTTTTTTAATAAAATATTTTATTCATTTATTTGAGAGAGAGAGCGAGCAAACACGAGCAAGGGGGAGGGGCAGAGGGAGAAGCAGGCTCCCTGCTGAGGGGGGCTCAATCCTGGGACCCAGGGGTCATGACCTGAGCGGGAGGCTGACGGTTCTCCAACTGAGCACCCCCAGACGCCCCCTACTGGTGAACTTGAAACATCGGCGTGGAAATTAAAAGCCCAGGGAGGACAAAAGTCAAGCGGCCCAATGGTCACTTATGGAAATCGACCAAGATCTCTAAAACAGGAGCCTCGGTGCGGGGAGGTGGCCCAGCTCTTTATCTCACGGTGGGGCTAGCCACGTGTTTATTCGGGAAAGCCCTCTTTGAAGTGGATGCTTCTTTGCGGTGGGTTACTCCTTGAGTCGGGCCTCACCCCATCCCCTTCCCTCCCTTGAATGCCTTTTCTGCAGACCCAGCGTCCCTCTGAGAGCGTGGAGGCTGCCTTGGGCACGGCCTGGAAATGGGCCTGGAAATATCGCAGACAGGGAGGGAGCACAGGGCAGAGGGGATGCCGTGGGGAAGACAGGATCACTGGCCGGCCAGCCGGTCCTCATGTCCTGCTTATGAGCTGCCAGCCCCTTGCAGAGGCCTTTTTCCGCCCCTGTTGCGGGACAAGAGCCACTTTGTGTGAGGTGCTGGGCTGGGGCAGCGGGACCAGGAGACGCCAGGCAAGGTTAGGACCTTGACACAAGGACAAGGTTACCAGAGAGTGTGGTTATTTCCTGCGTTAGTCAGAACTCCCAGCTGGAGAGGAGAGAGTGACAGAAGCAACAAGAATTTATTGACTCATAAAACCAAAGCCCAGCAGGGCAGGGAGGGAGCTAATCCTCGCCACTCCTGGGAGGAATGGCAGGCGGCTG
Source organism: Lontra canadensis (assembly GCF_010015895.1). Lineage (NCBI taxonomy): Eukaryota > Metazoa > Chordata > Mammalia > Carnivora > Mustelidae > Lontra > Lontra canadensis. The sequence goes on along the minus strand of NW_022631104.1, from coordinate 2,039,867 downwards.
GGACCCTCCCTGTCCTCTGCATGTTGGCATCGGTCCCCCAGGCCTGCCTGGCCACGAGCCCGCCGTCACTGCACCCTGTGAACCTCTGGACGTCTCCAGCAGGAACACGTCTGCATAAGTCAGCTTTAAACTTGATGCCTGAAAAGCATATAAAAGGAGTAAACAGCATGGAAAAAAAAAAAAAGAAAAGAGATTCCATTTTCGGTGAAACTGGAAACTAGACATATGCTTGGACTCCAAAATCAGACAAGGCAGAAGCTGGGGTTAGGAGGAAGGGAAGGGGGCATGGCAAGAGGGCGTGGGGCCTGCAGCTTTCGGGGTGTCTGAAACCCGTCCTGGTCCCTTCCTCTCTCTCTGTCTGCCTCTCTGCCTACTTGTGATCTCTGTCTGTCAAATAAATAAATAAAAATCTTAAAAAAAAAAAAAAAGGACTTCTGAAACCCCTCCGGGGGGTGGGGGGTGGTGGGTCATTCTGGCATCTCCCTGGGGTAAAGCAAGAAGCCAGAGTTGCAGAAGCAAGCTCACTAAGGGGAGGGGTTTGGGGCCCCAGAAAAAATCCCACAGTTGAGGGGCGCCTGGGTGGCTCAGTCGGTTAAGCATCCGGCTCAGGTCATGATCTCAGGGTCGTGAGTTCAAGCCCTGGGTCAGGCTCCCCACCCAGCAGAGTTGGCTTCTCTTCCTCTCCCTCTGCCCCTCTCCCTGCACACACACACACACACACACATACACACACACACACACACACACACACTTACTTTCTCTCTCTCTCAAAATAAATAAACAAAATATTTTTAAAAATCGCACTGTTCAGTCTTATCTGGAAGAAATAGCCTAGGAGAGCGCCCCTGGGCTATGACGCTGGGGGCCGCTGTGCCATGAGCTGGCCCAGGACCATCCAACCCATTCTGTCCAAGCAAGTAGCTGGCATGGCCTTGCTAAGAGATGCCCGGACAGTCAGATGTGGAAAACGACCGTAAGACTCTCGAATAGATGAAGAATGCCTTCCGGAGAAAATGCGGGCTTGGAGCCGTTGAAGACGGCGACTAGATGTTTTGCTCTGAATTAGGAACAGGAGTTAAGCGAGCTGGCTGATGAGGGGAGGTCACTGGGCCGAAATGCAAGGGCTCAGAGAAGAGATTATGGGACTGTGGGAGCTACCAACTTGCTGAAAGATGTGGGAGACAAACATCACAAACAGCAAAGGAATAAAAATGCAGCTGGAGGAAGCATGAGGGGGGACAGACCTTGCAGAATATACCACAGGACTTAACGAACAGAGGGGATAAAAGTAAGCAAATGAAGTGGGAATGAAGGTAGAGCTAAAAGGAATGAGAGAGAAATTATATATATGTAATTACACAGATATGGAATATGTGTACTATATCTCTATATGATACACACATGTCCTATATTCCATACATGACATGTAAAGAGGTCTCATAAACACAGAGTTGGGCTCTCTGAGAAAGAAACTCCAACCGACTGATAGAACATACATACAGTTCAATAATTATTCAAGAAAGTCTTCCTCAGGTGATGCTATGTATTGAAAGAGAAAATCATATGCCGGGGAAAACTGATCACTGTTTTTTGAAATTCAAAACTGTTGAATTTCAAAATTAAAGAACTTTTTGAACAGCCAGGGGGGATTAAAAGGGGGGTCAAACCCCTTACCAGGGAATAAAGATCATGCCAGACCTGCCCGTCTACGGACCCACACGCTAGAAGAGCTGACACAAGTTTCTCAAGGAAGCAAGGGGAGTCAGGACTTTACAAAAAGTCCACTGTTTTCTGTCCTCCTCGCCCCCCCTGCTTCTGGCAAACGCTGATGTTTGTTCCATCTTAAAGTAGTTCTGCTTTTTCTAAAATATCATATAGTTGGAGTCCTGGGTGTGTAGGTTTTCCAGAATGCCTTCTTTCTCTTAGCAATATGTATTTAAATTTCTTCCATGGCCTTTGGTTGCTTAATATCTTTTTTTTATTATTATTATTCCATTGTGTGAAAGCTCTCCAGTTTGCTTATCCATTCACCTCTTGAGGGATATTTTGCTTGCTTCCTATTTGGGGAAATTATGAATAAAGCTGCTATAGATAGTCACGGGCAGGTTTTTGTGTGGACATCAGTTCTCTGCTCATTTGGATAAATACATAGGAGTGTGATTTCTGAATTGTATGGTAAGTCTACATTTAGTTTTGTAAGAAACGGCCAAATTATCTTCTAAGGTGGGGGGCATTCCCAGCAGCAGTGAACGGAACTTCTGTTGTCAGTGCTCTGGATTTTAGGCATTCTAATAGGTGTGCCACGGTGTCCCACTGGTGTTTTAATTTTAAGTGCCCTCATGATATAGGATGTGAGCATCTTTTCATACGCTTACCTGCCATTTGCTTGTCTTTCGGGAGGTGACTGTTCAGATGTTTTGTCCATTTCCCAATTGGGTTGTTTGTTTTCTTAAGTTGAATTTTTAGAGCTCTTCACGAAATTTTTAAAAATATTTTATTTTTAAGTAATCTCTACACCCAATGGGGGGGGCTCAAACTTACAACCCCAAGATCAAGAGTCACACGCTCCACTGACTGATCCAGCTGGGTATCCCAACTCTGTAAATTTTGAATAGAAGTAATTTATTAGATATATATCATTTATTAGATATATATTTTACAAATTCTCTCCCCTAGTCTGAAGCTTGTCTTTTAATTCTCTAAGCCATAGACACTTGTGGACATGCATGATTTGAGAACAGCCTCATGAGCTCTCCTTGAAGAAATCACTAGAGGATGAACTCGGGCCAACCACGGAATAACTGAGTGCATTTTAGTAAAAGGAAGGTAGTGGCAAATATATTTATCACACAACTAACACGAAAGTTTGGTGGTAGGGTCAGGAGACAGAAGGAAGGAAGGTGAAGATATAGGCTAATTCATTCATCTTCATTAAAAAACTTTTTTTGAGATCGATCATTTTCTGGGAAAATGTTGCCAGAAAGATCCCAGAAGAGAGAAAAATGGAAACGGGGGCTCTTATAAAAGAAACACAAAAGTTTTCAACAAGTCACTAGCTTCCCCCGAAGGATCCATATTCTGACCATTTCACAACAAATTCTCACAGAGGAGATTTTGGCATAGTGGTCCAGGGCATGGAAAAAGAAGAAAAATCTCCAAATTATTTTAATTAAGTCAGTACAATTCCAATGCTTGATAAAAATCACACAAATATTGCCTTTCTGTCGCCCACCTGGCTGAACTTCAGCTGGGTGGAGGGACGTTTGGACACAGATGCACAGGGGTAAAGACGATGTGAAGACATGAGGGGAGACCACCGCCTGTGAGCCAGGGAGACAGGCCTGGGACAGAGCCTTCCTCACGGCCTCCCCGGACCTGCCAATGACATGACACCTTGACCTTGGACTTCCAGCTTCTAGGACTGTGAAGAGTTACATTTCTTTCTTTCTTTCTTCCTTTCTTTCTTTCTTTCTTTCTTTCTTTTATTTAAGATTTTACTTATTTATTTGAGTTAGAGAGAGAGCATGCACAAGCAGGGGAAGCAGCAGAGAGAGCTGCTGAGCAGAGAGCCCCATCCGGGGCTTGATCCCAGGACCCTGAGATCATGACCTGAGCCGAAGGCTGACTTCACAGACTGAACCCCCAGATGCCCAGGAATTAAACTTCTGCTGTTCAAGCCCCCCAATCTGTGCTACTCGCTTAGGGCAGCCCTAGCAAATAGAGATTGCTCCCCTCGGGCATGGATGCCCATAAAATACGCCGCGAAATAACCAAACCCACCAACAAACATTCCTGTGCGCACAAATTAGGACGAATTCGCAAAACCCCACAAGGGAGGACCGCTTCCCGCAAGAGCCGTAGTAACGAATTCCGGTTTTGGCAGACAAGGCCAGGGTGCGACAGGATCACTGCTTTGAACAGTGACACGCACTGAGTGATGGCCGTGAACTTGCCCCTCCCAGGACCCCTCTGGACCACCCCTGCAGCTTCTGAGCCGAGAAATTCCTTCTTTCCTGCTGCTGGAGACCCCATCCCGTAGGGACCACTCTGCCCCGGCCAGAAGGCGGAGGAGGGCCTTTCCCATCAAACGAGCTTTTGTTGTATTTTTAGCGGCTTGTTTCTCTGTCCCCGAAAGGCCTGGGTGAAAGGAGCAAAAGTTCACGGGGTGGCTTTCAACTTTCGCTTGGATTTTGTCACCTCTTTCTTCTTTTCCAGGCCTTTTTCTGCCCGCTGGGGGCTGAAGGCTTCTCTGCCACGGGTGACCATGACCGCTGGGCGTTCCCACTGGCATCCTCAGCAGGGGCCTCCATTTCTGCTTTTGTGCGGGGAAAGAGAACAATTCACAAACATGAAACGCCAAATGAGTTCTTTCAAATTCAATCCAATTGACAATGACCTTTTTTTTTTGATTTTTTTTTTTTTTTGATCTTGCAACTGGCGTTCTTTGTCTTGGATCCTGTTCAGGAATGAAATGAAGACATTCTCATGTCCTTCACAAGAGGACGGTTGTGATGAAACAATATGGTTTGTTGTTCAAGGGAGGTGCTAAATCCTTAAACAAACAGGCCATTTTGGTTCGCCGATTAATTGTATTTTTATTGCAAACACCGAAGGACCTCAAAAAAACGGAAGGTCATGTTCCCACTGGTAGAATAAAACCTTAGGTTTGTTTTAGGAACAGATTAAATCTTCCTTATCAGCACTTTCTGGTTTGGGGGAGGGGCCGGTGAGGAACACGTTTAAACCCAAATTAGCCTGTTACAACCTGTTAGAATCACTTAAATTCCACATCAGAATAACAAACCTACCGTGGTTTCCAACGGGGACATTTGTATTTTTCTTTTTCTTTCTTTCTTTCTTTTTTTTTTTTTTTTAAGATTTTATTTATTTGAGAGAGAGAGAGAGAGAGAGCACAAGCAGGGGCATCAGCAGAGGGAGAAGCAGGCTCCCCGCCAAGCAGAGAGCCCGAGGCGGGGCTCGATCCCAGGACCCTGGGACCATGACCTGAGCTGAAGGCAGATGCTTAACCGACTGAGCCACCCAGACATTTGTATTTTTCATAAGTTATGCAGCTGCGTGTTTAAAAGAAAGTCATTTCCTCAAATCAATTGTAATGGCCAAGTTTTTGTGTCCGGAAGACCACTAAGGAGCCAACACCGATGCAATCACACGAGGGTTTATTTGACAAGCTTAAGCTTGGGCCCAAGTATACCCGACACAGCGGAGTAGGGACTTGGACCCCTAGGCTAGTTAAGGCAGGGTTTTTATGGGTCATTACAAGAGGCTTGGGGGGCGGGAGGAGGAGAAGTTTCAGACTTTTCTGCAGTAAGCTGATTAGCTATTGCCGGGGTGCTGCAGGGTGGGGTACTTTCTTGGAACTAAAGCAGGGTGGGGGTTCCTGGAACTAAAGTAAAGTAGGCGTAAGTTCAGCCCTTGGGTCTGAGATGGCTGCCAGAGCTAAGATGGCTGTACTCGTGCTAATGCTAAACTCGAGGTGGGATGGCCTTAATTTTCTCGGCCTCCACACAATGAAGACTTTTGGTCTTGCCATTTGTGAAAACACAGCTGGACCTTGAAGGCATTATGCTTAGTGGAAGAAGCCAGACGGAGAAAGGCAAATACAAAAAAAGTACTTTTCCTAAGAGAAAGGAAGCAAAGGTCTGGCAGGAGCTGCAGGGTGCATTGGGTCCTTTCGTGGGAAGGAAAGCCCAAGGGACCTCTTTCTACCAAGTTTTTACAAGCTCAGGATTTAGAAACCCCACTGTCCTGGTTTCTGACCCCAAGGTCCACAGATCCCGGGATTGAACGGGGGAGAGAAACTATCACCCTAACCCTAACCCTTTTGATATCACATGACCTGACATCTTCGGGTCTTTGCAAACTTTTCACTCATCGGTGATCCGTCTGTCCCAGAGGAACCGGAAAGTGCAGGATTCCAGCTAGAGCAAGTGAACGCAAATGAAGAAACACAAACAATGATCAGAGGGAAAAAGTTGCCAGTGATTGAAACCTTGTAGCTCTAAGAATGACCACGGACTGTTTATGAAGTCTGGCTTCCCTTCTTGGGTGGGAGACATGGTCTTAAAGAGTAGGTGGGCAGCAGGAGAGTCTGGGTCCCCGCAGGAGCCTCCCGCGGCTGTGACCATGAGGTGGCGCTGTCATCCCACGTCTTGGGAGCTGAGAGCCCCAGGAAAGAGAGACCCAGTTTCTTCACCGGTGAGAGTCCTGCCCCCCCACCTCCAAGGGACCTGAGTTGCCTCCAACAGGGTTGGAAAGAAGTTTTACAGAAACGCAGGGGAAACCCCAGTTCTTCTGATACTCCTGGTCCCCAGGTGGGTGGAGATGTCTTGTCCCCCCCCCCAGCAAATCTGTGACACCTGCTGGGTGTCTACATGGAGGTGGCATCAGACCCTACAGGTCAGGGGCTCAGTCCCTCGAGGCTGCCCGTTCCTTCCTCCAGATCCAGCCCAAGCCCAGGACCACCCGTACCTCTGACCCCGGGCTCGAGATCCAAGGTTCCCACCACCCCCCTGCCTGGGTTCGGCTGGTGTGTGACCGTGGCTCACAGGACTCAGGGAAACCCTTGCTCACAGTTCCCGGCTTATTAAAGGATGCGATGAAGGCCACGGGTGAGCAGCTGGAGGAGGAGGTGCACAGGGCGAGGTCTGGCAGGGTCCCGAGCACGGGAGCTTCTGTCCCCATGGAGCTGGGGTGTGTCACCTGCCCTCCACCCTGGTGGATGTGTTCCCCAGCCCGGAAGCCCCCAGTCCCCGACTATTGTGGTTTTATGGAGGCGTCCCGCGTGGGCAGGATCGATTTTAATTGTTTCCGGCTCCTCTCCCCTCTCTGGGGAACGGGGGGGTCAGGGCTGAAAACTCCAAGCTTCCAGTCCCGTCCGTCCGTCTGCGGGTCAGCCCCAGCCGGGAGCCGGCCAGGAGCCCACCCAGAGTCACCTCGACAGGACGAACGAGGCTTCTTGTGTTCTGGCCACTCGGGGGTTTACAAGGGTTTCAGGAGCCTTGTGTCAGGAATCGGGAACAGGGGGGGAAAATATATATATATATAATATCTCTATGATCTCACACATGCATATCCAATTGCACAAATTGAACACACGTGCAACAAGAAACCCAATCTGGGAAGATCATTACCAGCCCCCGGAGCCCCGTTCAATCAGGGCTGCCATCTGGGACTTCGAGCGGGATAGGTTAGTGTTGCCCCTTTTTGTCCCTGAGTAAATGGAACCTCCTGTTCGTGCTCCTTGACTCTGGCTTCTCCCATTCTTTGCCCAGGGTGACAGTCCCCCAAATGTGTTGCCCACGGTGTCCCACCATGTGAAGACACCCCAGATTGTTATCCCTGGGCTGCCCGAGGGCGTGTGTGGGGGGTTTCTTGCTTTCGGCTGCCGGGTATAGCGCCGCCATGGACACTGAACATGTGACTGGTGGGAACGGGGGCGCATTGGGTTTACCCCTTGGCCTGGCATTCCTGGCTCATGTGTCCGGATTTAGCAGATGCTGTGGAGTAGACGGCCGCATTCCAGCGCCCCCGGCAGGGTGGGGGAGCTCCGGGGCTCTTCCTACCACGATCACGCAAGAATGTCTCCTCTAACTGAAGTCCTTAGATCAACTAACATTTCTTGAAGGCCTCCTGGGTACCCGGTGCTGTTCCAAGTGGTGGAAACCCAGCACGGAGCAAGACCGCCAAAGGTCCTACGTCTCTGTGGTTTGGGATCTCAAGGGTCCTGTGGGGTCCTGTCCACACAGCGTGTTGGGTGTGTGCCCGGGACAAGAGGGAGCCGGGGAGGGGGAGATGTGGCTCGTGTGGTCTCCCCAGGGCCTCTCAGGCTGGAATTCTGCCTCCCCTTCTCCACCCATGATTTCTGCCCAAGTCCCCACAGGGCAGGGTGGAGCAAGCTAACAAAGGATAGGGACACTGGTGGACGGACGCACCCCTGCACCCCACGCCCCAGCCCCACACCCCAGGGGTGCATAAGCCGAGGGCATCGCGTACTGCACCCTGACTCTGCCGCCGGCTTGTGAGTGACTATAGGGAAGTCGTTCGACTTCTCCAAACCTCAGTTTGCTCATCTGGGAAATGGGGATGATGGCAGGACCTTCTCCCCAGGCCATTATTAGGCTCTACTGAAGTCCTGGGCGCAGGGGATGTCCTCCAAGGCCTGGCGCATGACGAGCTCCCGACAGACATTAAGCTATTACGACTGTGTTATTACGTAGTAATGCGTCAGGTGCATTCTTTTCCTCCTGGAGACTCCATCTGACTCAGTAATATTTACGGTGACTTTTATATTAAAATAACGCAAGGGGCGCCTGGGTGGCTCAGTGGGTTAAAGCCTTTCCCTTTGGCTCAGGTCATGATCTCAGGGTTCTGGGATCAAGCCCCACATCAGGCTCTCTGCTCCGCAGGAAGCCTGCTTCCTCCTCTCTCTGCACCTACCTCTCTGCCTACTTGTGATTTCTGTCTGTCAAATAAACAAATAAAATCTTAAAAAAAAATAAAACAAACGCAAATGCATGACAATGGACACTAGACAGTGTGGCAAGAGATCCAGAGTCTGCTCGGCTCTGACATCCGCGGAAAGCCGGGAGGCTGAGGTTTCAGACTGGAGGTTCCCAAGGGCAGCCAAGCTGCTGAGCCACCAGCTTCTCCAGAAAACCTGTCCTGAATGTCCTCCTTCATTGTGAAGGGAGTGTGTGTGTCTCTGACAGGCCTGTCCCCATTTGTTCCTGTACTCCCTGCACGAGGGCTGAGCTGCACGCCTCGGGCACCCGACGTCATCACCGGGACCCTCTCGGTGCATTTGGCCCACGGGATCTTGTGGCCACGTCGAGAAGACAGAAAGCACCATGGTTCGAAGACTCCAGGGAGGTTCCCGGGGGATGGTCATCCATCTTTAATACCCCAAGGGGGTAGGCAATTCCAACCATTCCGGTTCCCGGTGCCCTTGTGACCTTGTGAGAGTGTCTGTGTCCCCTTAGCAATGCTCACCCTCTCTCCCCGTCCTCAGGTGGAGGTGGTGAGTCAGGCAGGGGTGTCCTGATCCCGGGGGACAGTCCAAACCGCTGGGGGTTTCTGGCATGGAGGGGCTCTTTTGGAGGTTGTAGGGGCAGATTCCTATCTGAACTCCTTGTTGCAGTGCCCTCAGCCCCCGAAATGCAGAGGCCTGGGAAGGAGACCCAGCCCGGGCCAGGAGGGCCAGTGTCCAGGGAGGGGCTGGCCTGGCAGGAGCTCTCGGGGACCAGGGTGAGTGTGAGTCACCCTAAACCCCATCTACACCTCGGGGCCCAATAGGCACCTCGCACCGTGTCCCAGGTTGGGCTTTTTCCTGTTCCTTCTTCCCTGCTGATGAATCCACACCCCTTCTGTCTCCATGCCTTACCCAACCTACCCACTTTTCCGGCCACACCCAAGGTCCCCTTGTTCTGCCCTCAGTCAAGGTCTTCCTCTGAGACCTACCTGCGGTCCACTTCTCCCCACTGTCACTGCCTCCTACTAGTTCTCCCCCATCACGTGCTTGTGCACCCTAATGTCGATGTGAATTGCTTTTAAAACATTTAATTAATTAATTGATTGATTGATTTGACAGAGAGAGGAGAAGAGAGCAAGTGAGCACAAGCAGGGGTAGGAGAGAATCTGCAGCAGACTATGATGAGCACAGGTCCTGACACAGGGCTCGATCTCATGACCCTGAGATCACGACCGGAGCTGAAACCAAGAGCTGGACGCTCAGCCGACCGAGCGACCCGAGTGCCTCTCAAGGTGAATTTTTTTTTAAAGATTTTATTTATTATTGTGTCAGAGAGAGAGAGAGAGAGAGAGAGAGAGCTCGAGTTTGCATAAGAGTGCAGCAGGCAGAGGGAGAAGCAGACTCTGTGCTGAGCAGGGAGTCCAATGAGGGACTCGATCTCAGGACCCTGGGATAACGACCTCAGGCGAATGAGCCAAAGGCAGACGTCTAACCCACTGAGCCACCCAGGTGCCCCCTCAGAAACATTTTAAACACTTTATTTAAAATACATTAAATAATTTAAATAATAATTTAAATATTTTAAACTTCAGGTATTGTATTTAAAAGTGCCTGACCCAGTAAGCACGACTAAGCCCATACGTTAAATTATTAAATATTCATAATGAGTCTCCAGGTCTCTTAAACAATTCCAAGACTGTGACAGAGACCATCAGATTATTTTAGACCTTCTGACTGAAGCCACAAGTCTAAACTCAAGTATTTGATTTTAGATTTTATCTTGATATCCCAAGGCTCACTTCAAATTCTTTGGTGTACAAAATTCCCTCACACACTATAACACCAAATGCAGACGGTTCTCACATTTAACACAGAACCGTTCGTAGCACGTGTTTGGTTTACTTTGTCATTTATGCCTGAGTTTCAAATCTTCCTGGGTTTCCAGTGTACTTCCCTGGAGGAGAGCCTCGCCGTGCCGTGTCGCCCGGGGTGGAGGCTTCTTACTGGTCGGAGCTCTGAGGCTGGGAGAAGGGGCCTGGAGCCGCAGGGAGAAGTTCTGAGCCCCTGCTCTAGCTGCCAAAGTGGGATTTGAGTCCCAGCTCCCATGCCCTGGATCTCATGTAATCCAGTGCACATTTTACACGGCCGGATTTGAGTAGATGGAATTCTGCACAATGGAAGGGTTGAGAAGACCTTCTTTCACTTGGCTGCTGGGGTGAAGGCGGATTCCTTTACCTTTCATTCCTCTCATTCATTCATTTCAGACCCAGCCCTGCCAGGAACCCGCTCAGTGCTTGACAGACTTGGCCACCGCTGACCCCATGTTCCTCAGGACGACTTGCATGTTCAAGGACAGGCCCTTGAATTTCACTGGTCTGTGTTCACCCGTAGGCAGACAGTCAGAAAGAGTTGTGGAAGACTTTCTCTGAGAATAATGGAAAAGTCTGAAATGGAGATGGTAAATGCTCTGGCATAGACAGGTCTGGAAGTGGCTGATTCTACTCTCTGACCCTGATGGTCATTTGACTCTGCCGTTCTTGGATGAAGGCAATTTCCACCGGAAGCTGGAGCGCGTGCACCACTGCAGTGGCATCCCCCCGGGTTGAATGTAACAGCTGATGAGCGCGTTCCGTGCTCATCCTTGTTTCTTTGTAGCTGACTTTTCTCCCTCTCCAGCAGCTTCCGGAACCTTCTCCCCGTCCCCAGGATTCTGAAATTTCACGACGGTGCGTGCTGGGTCATTCTTTAGTGGAGAGCTGAGCCATTCGTAGCTTATCTGAATTTGGAGCATTTTGATTTTGATTAACATTTTTTAATGTTAACTAAAAAATTAAAAAAAACATTTAATTTAACATTTTAATTCGAATGAACTTTCTTGCATTATTTCTTTGGTAACTTTCCTGCTTCAACTTCCTGCTTTTCCTACTAGAACTCCCATGAGGGGGAGGTTGGCTCCCACGCTGGTCCTTTATGTTACCTTTGGAGGTCCTACAGGGCTAATGACAGAAGAGCCTGTTCTCCTGCGAAGCTTGAAACCAGCGGAGAGTGTTGGCTTTATTGCTGATCAGCAGTGAAAGGTAGATTTGGCTTAAAACCTAAAATCAAAACCAATGAACCAACAAAACAAAGCAAACCTTAAATCAAAAGGACTATTTAAGATTTCATCCAAGAACTACGTAGCGCTGTTGGCCCTGTGGCCAGGTGCCCCCACCCCCGCCGCCCCGGGCAGAGGGCAGATTACACAGTGGGTGGAAAGCAGCTCCCCAAGGCAGGCTTTCTCCCTGGCATGGGAGTGAGGGGCTGGGGGAGGCGCAGAGACTTTCCCTGCTGAGAAATAACCACAGAAGCATGAAGCCAAGGAAAAAAGTCTCCCAGTTTAGCTGTTTCCTCATTTTTTCTTTTTGTCTTTGTCCTTTTGGTCATTCTCGCTCCCTCTCTCTCCCTCTCTTTTTCTGGAACTTTCTGAAAATGTATCTTCCAAAGCTCCTACTGACTTTTTAGTTAGTAGCAATATTATTATCTTTTTTTTTTTTAAATTTTCGAAAGATCTTTCTTGCTCTCTGAACAAGTATCTGGAATAGAAGTTACCAGAAATTCTGGTTAATCCACAATGTGGGTTCAAGAGGAACCCAAGAGGAAAATAGGTATGAGACAGTGACACACACAAGGGGAAACCCAAGTGACTAACGCAAAGATGAGGAAGTGTCCAAGCCCTCTCTTCTCTAGAAATGTGGAATAAGGAAGCAGGGGGACAGCAGAAGACTGGCAGCAGCTGGGAAGTTGTGATTCGTTAACTTGACCCTGGGTGTACTTTGCTGGGAAGGTCTCCTCCAGAGCCGCCCAGGAACATGATGAAGCCTTTATAGCAGAGAGAAGACAGAAAGATAACTTCTGGCTTATTAATATTCTCATAGAAGGAACAGGGATGGACGATGCTCTGAGGGGATGTGTAAGGGAGGCAGAGGACCAGGCAAGCAAAGAAAGAAAGGGAGCAAAGACTACTACTACTACAAAAAAAAAAATACTGTGGATACGATCTCATAAATGCAAAAATGTGCCTGTGCTTGGAACGAGGCGGAGGAATTGTCTGGGACCCAGTGATTTCATTCTTGGATATGGTTCCAGGAGAACTTCTCGTGTAGGTCTTCATGGGAGCATTATGAGAACCTTCACCGCAGTGTTAATCGTGGTGGCCGGGGGTTGGTGACATCTTAGGGTTCACGGCTGGGGCATCGTGGAAATAAACCATGATGGATCCGTGCCAGCGCCTACTACGCATGGGTTCCTGGCAACAAGCCAGATGTACAAATAGCAACACGGACAGATCTTAGACATTTGTTGCTGGGTGAAGAAGGTTAGGAACAAAAGGTTTATGGGAGGTCCTATTACATCTAGAGCAGAGACACACAAAAGCCACCCCATGTTTTAGAATGATTCTTACTGAGACATAGAAACACTTTGTGTTACCTACGGATATATAACACACCAGCCCCAACGTCAGTGGCTTAAAATAAAGGACTATGCATCATTTCTTAAGATTCTCGGAGGCCAGAAATTTGAGCAGAGCGAGGCCTGGTGGCCCACGTTGTATTGGCCTGGGGTTACATGCTTGGGGGCACTCAGTGGTTGGCGGGGCTGGGCTGGGAGCTCCCAGAAGTCCCCGGGCCTCAGGGCTCCTCTGTGTGGTCTCTCTCTGTCTCTCTGTCTCTGTCTAGCAGGAGAGCGGGACTTCCTTAAAGCCTGTGGCTGGTGTCCAAGACTGAAAGCTGGACCTTCTGGGTCTCTGAAGGCTGGGCCCAGAACTGGTAGAGTGTCCCTTCTAGCACTTTCTACTGGCCACGGCAAGTCATGCCGTTAGCTCAGATGCAAGGGGAGGGAAAACAGACTCTAGCTATGGATGGGTGGTGGGACTTGCATATATAGTGGGGTAGGAAGCTGATGGCCACCCTCTTCGGACACTGTCACATAAGCAAGCATGCCATTTTGGCTGCTTGTGGAGAGTAGAATTGGTTTGGGAAACTGGATGGAGGAAGGAAAGTAGGACGGGAGATGGGAGACTATGGCGTATCATGAACTCAGGAGTAATAAAACAGGATTCCATAACCCAAATCAGAAAAACCCAACCAAAAAAATGACAAGACCATATGAAACCTTCAGAAAGTTTACGTCGACTTTTGGTAAATTAAGATGCTGCCTTTCAAACAGGAAGAAAGAGAAGGAGGCAGAGGATGTCTCTCATGGTCCTTGCCCTCTCTCCCCAGGAGGGGGTACGGGGATCGAACCCCGCAACTCGGAATCAGTTCCATTGAAGTGTGTGGCCAGTGAGGAACCCTCCATGCCCACATGGCCTTCAGTCAACCTTGGCCTGCAACAGGAAATCCACTTGGTGTGTTCTTACCTAAATCTTGGAACATGGGGCGCCTGAGTGGCTCAGTGGGTTAAGCCTCTGCCTTCGGCTCAGGTCATGATCCTGGGGTCCTGGAATTGAGCCCCGCATCGGGTTCTCTGTTCATCAGGGAGCTCGCTTCCCCCCTCTCTCTGCCTCCCTCTCTGCCTACTTGTGATCTCTGTCTGTCAAATAAATAAATAAAATCTTAAAAGAAAAAAAAAAAAAGATTTGGAATGAAAACCACATCCCGCTAAGACCGGGGCCTCCTAGCAGTGTTTTCCAGACTTCGAGTAGTGGCCCATGAGTGGACTGGGAAACTCGCTTCGGCTGGTCATGAACTAGGACTCAAGGAGCAAAGGTGACATTGCTGGACGGACCCCTCCTGTCAATAACGTGAGACTCCGTTCTCTCCCTCATTCCTGCCGTAAGTACTCGTAAGTACTCGTTGAGTGCCCACCGTGCACCAGGAGCCCGGGATTCAGAAGAAAGTAAAACACACAAGTGCGTGTGCCTGTGTTCCTCACGGAGGGTTACTGTGTGTGTCAGAAAGTTACCACCAGAACACACAGGCCTCTCATTCCCTTTTCAGCATGAAGGCTTTGTTGAACAGGAGAAACTCTGCCCTTGGCCAGCAGCCGTTGGGCGAGGGTCAGAAGGTTCATGTTGCCAGAGCCACGGAAAGGGCTTGCTTGGTGAGGTCGGATCCCTAGGCCCAGGGAAGGATGCCTCCCGCCTCCTCCCCCACAAGCTCCGGGCCCTCGAGGAGCTTTATTCTCGGGAGAGCGAGGTGACCCCGCCCAGAGCCCGGCTGGGAGCCTGGCTGCAGACCCCGCACGCACGCTGGGCAAGAGCAGAGAACCGACTCCTCGGATCCCTGCCGGGGACATCTGGAGACACCAGCAATAATGGCAAATCCGGGGGCAGAGAGGGAGAGCGGGGGAGGGGCAGGGGGACGGGTGACCTGCATCCCAGCCCCTCCTGGCCTGGACCGCTCCGAACTGTGAGGTGAGGAGCGAGGTGGCCGGCACGTGGGGGTGGCCGGGGCAGGCCAGGAGACCCCTTTCCCTGGGAAGAACAGAGACCGTCGTGTCCCCCGCCCCCGCCATGCTTTGCCCGAGTTCCAACCCCGTTTCCACTTCTGTTTACTGTCCAAAGTCCTGGGGGCGGGAGACGCCAGGACACACAGGCTCAGGGACCTCACGGGGACGGCCCCTCCTGGTGCCACCTGCTCCACTTCTCGCCTTAGCCCCTCCTCGCCCTGGGGCCCGGGCCACCCGAGGGACCCGGGAGTCAGTCCTCCGCACCTCTTCCAGGTAACCCCTGCTGGGCAGCCGGTGGGGCTGGGGATACCGGGTAACGAGGAGACCCTAGTTCGGGGACGGCGGGGCTGGGTGCAGGAGGGGTTGGTTCAGTCCGTGGGAGTATGGGGGGGGGGGTCCTGGCCATGTCAAGGCCCGAGCAGTCTCCTGAGGAACGACCGGTCCCAGCTGTATTTCCGCCCCAAACTGACCTCCCCCTTTTGGCCCAGCCCAGGTGGTGGCCTCGGCCTGCTCGCCTCCAGCCCCATCATCGGCCTCTTCCCGAAGCAGCCTCTTAGCACAGGCCTCAGCCCCGAGCTCAGCCCCTGCCCCAAGAGAGCGTCCGACTCCGCTCCAGCTCCGGGCGCGGCATGGCCATGCGGCAGCCGGACGCCGAGGACGATGACCAGCAGCTTCCTGGAGGGGAGGGCCCGGGCCCGCGTGCGCACAACCCCAGGAGAGGAGACCAGTTCTACGGAGGTGAGTGTCCGTTTCTGGGGCTTCGCTCCCCTCCGTCTGGCTGTAGATCGCTCTCTGTCCCTCTGAGGTCACATTGAGCCGAGACAAGGCACCAGGCTTCTCTAGGTGGAGGAGGCCTGTCTCCTCTGCGGGTCCCCTGTCCTCACCTTCCTCTCCCTCGGGGATCCGAGGGAAGGAGGGAAGGGTGTTTGCCCTGAGGGTCAGGGCACACTGGAAGCTGGAGATGACTCTGTCCTCCTTCCTCCCAGCCTGAGCAGTGTGTGTGCATGCGTGTGTGCACGTGTGTGCCATGTGTGTGCATGTCTGTGTGTGTGAGGAAAGCACATGCAGGCAGGACAGTGTGTATGTGGGAAGGTTGGTGGACGGGGGGAGGGGCACCGAGAGTTCCCAGAAGACCCCCACTCCCCTAAGCGCCCTGCCTAGATCCTTCCCTAGCAAGTCCCGAAGGAAGGCTCCAAGTGTCTAGGAAATGTTTTCCGGCAAGAGAGATCTGGGCTGAGGGGCAGGAGCCAGGAGCCTGGGAGGGGGTCTGGTGATGGGGTGAGGCTCCGTGGAGACCGGAGGGTTGGGGCTCCGAGCTCAGGGCGGGGGGTTGGTTACCCTAGGTTGGTAAGGGGGCCCTCATGCCCGAGGCTGGCACACAGCAGGAGGGTTGGTACTGCTGTAGGGGCAGGTGGGCGCTGATTAGGGCGAGGGCAGCAGCGGGGACAGGCATTCCCACCCACAGCTTCTCCTTTCCCAGGGAGTGAGCTGGGGGTGGCCAGGGGCCACATGAGTCACTCCCTATGTGTCCTCAGTGCCCATGTGATGCCAGGTGTGTGGTTAACTCTCGGAATGATGTCGGATGCTATCGGATCTTCTGAGGGCAAGAGGATTCACGGTTTAAGCAGGAGGCTTGGACAGAGTCAAGAGGTTTTGGATTTCACAGAGAGGGGGAGCTCACCCCAAAAGACCCGATGGGCCGCGAGGCAGGAGACCGAGGCACCTGCTTTTCCAAGACAGGCTTCTGCTCTTCCCAGCGCTCCAGAAGCCCGGGGCTTTCCGCCAATATGGAAATGTTTCAGACACTGTTTCCTCAAAACCCCCTTTTTTGCCCTCCACCCTGCTCCTTCTCCTTCCAGAAATGTAGTTATGCTGGGATCCATGGCCCCAGAGTTCACGGATGCTCCCTCTGTTGTTTTTTTTTAATTCTTTTCTCTTTCAGTGTTTCTTTTTAGATAGTTGCTATTGCTGTGTCTATACTGACGTCTAACCGTCCACTAATTCTACCCCATGTATTTTCCATTTCAGACATTGTAGTTTTCAAGCCTAGAAGTTCAACCTGGGACTTTCAATATCTTCCTTGACTTGTACATATGTTTCTGAACAACATACAGTTACAATGTCTGTTGTAAAGTCCCATGTCTGTTAATTCTCACACCTGTGTCCATTCTGGGTCTGTTTTGATACATTTATTAACCTTCCCAGTACGAGTTGGGTTTTCCTGTCTCATTGCATGCACGGTAATCTTCGACTGTGGGTTAGACATTGTGAATTTTACCGCTCTGTGTGCTAGATATGTTTGTATCCCTCTAGATATTCTCCAGCTTTGTTCTGGGATGCCGTCAAGCAACATGGAATCAGGTTGATCCTTTTTGTTTTGCTTTTGTGACTTTTTTTTTTTTAAAGAAAAGCTGTTACTTTTTTTTTTTAAGTTTATTTAACTTTTTAAGTAATCTCTACACCCAAATTGGGGCTTGAACTCATAACCCCGAGATCAAGAGCTGCACGCTCTTCTGACTGAGCGAACCAGGCGCCCCCGTTTTTATGATTTGTTAGGCGGCCCGAAGCTCCCCCATAGCACCGTTCCCCAACCTGTATGAGTGCGAGGCTCTGTTCCCCAGCCCTTCTGGGTTGGTTTTTGTCCTGCCTGCAATAATTTTCCCGACATGTTGGTCAGTACTCAGCGGTTCCTTGGGATGGGGGGAACCCTCTGCAGACCTCCACGATTCTATGGGCAGCTCTCTCCTCTCTGACACCCTGTCCCATGACCTCTGCCACCATGGTCTCCCCTTACTTTCAGTTCCATTTCCTCAGCTCGGGGAGTCTGCTGGGCTCTGCTTGGATTTCCCTCCCACTGCCCGGCTGGAAACTCCCCTAGCAGTGGCCGGGGGACCATCGGGCTCATCCGGTTGTCCCCCATCTCTCAGGGATCCATGCCCTTTGTTGCCTGCGGTTCAGGTGTCTTGAAAAAGATGGCTTCTCATAGTTGTCTGGGTTTTTTGTTGTTCTTGTTTTTTTGTTTTGTTTTGTTTTTGTTTTTGTTTTGGTCTCAGTTGTTTCTGGTGGCGAGGGGGATCTAGCCTCCATGTTTCCATGTCTGGCAGACCCTTTTACCTTCCAACCTGCCTGGCCAGCGCTTTTTATGTGTGACCTCATTTTGTTCTCCAGACAGTCCAATCAGGTCGTTACTCTTTTACCCCCGTTTTGAAAAGCTGTGGTAAGAATTACCCAGCATGAGTCCTGCCACCTTCACCAGCGTCTCCATGTGCCATAGCACCTGGTTAGAGACAATGCGGGCGTAAGGATGGAACGGCAGATGTCTGGACCTACCTCGTCTTGCATAACCAAAACTTCATACCCATTGAACGACTCCTGTTTTCCCAGACCCTGTCTGTGAGTCTGGCTATTTTATTATTTATTTATTTATTTTATTTTTTAAAAAGATTTTATTTATTTATTTGACAGACAGAGATCACAAGGAGGCAGAGCGGCAGGCAGAGAGAGAGGAGGAAGCAGGCTCCCTGCCCAGCAGAGAGCCCGATGTGGGACTCGATCCCAGGATCCTGGGATCATGACCTGAGCCGAAAGCAGAGGCTTTAACCCACTGAGCCAGCCAGGTGCCCCCAGTCTGGCTATTTTAGATACTAGAAGTGGACATGAGAAAATCTGAGGCACCAAATGGTTGAGTGACTTGCCCATGATCTCAGAGCCAGTTGGTGGCACGGCTGGACTCAACCAGAGGAGGTCTGGCTTCAGAGTGGAGGTGCGGGCGGCCCGGAATTGGGGTTTATAGATCATAGGTCAGGTTGGGAAGCAGGGCAGTGGCAGTGGGACACAGCTGAGAGAACGGTCGGGACTCAGCCATGGGGTCCTAGCTGGGTGGGGAAGACCGTGGTCAGGCAGGGCTTCTGCATGGAGAGATGCCTGGGGAGGAGAGGGTGTGTGGTCTCTCTGAGTCAACGTGGGGTCCGGCTGTGTGATCGGGTCCCAAAGCGAAGGTGGCAGAGGCCGTTTTGGGGGCCACGAGTGTGCCTCAGTGAGTGTGTGCACAGCACTGAGCGTGACAGTGAGATGAGAGAAGCATGTGCACGTGTGTGGGGGGGTCGGGGTTCCAGTGGCCGAGGGCAGGGAGAGGCTTCTGTGAGGAGGCTGAGGCTAGAGGCGAGAGCTGGCCACGGAGCTGGGGGTTCTGGTGGCCCCAGGGCAGAAGGAAGTGAGGGGAGACAGAGCGGGGCTGGGAGGGCGGATCCTGGGGAGCCATGCGCAGCCGCGGTGGAGTGAGCCGCACAAAAGGAATGAGGAGTGTGTTGTGCTTTGGGACGTGTCTGAGGGGCCCTGGCATGGACCGCAAGAAGAACACGGTGCTGGCCTCCAGGGCCCCCAGGTGCGGCTGCGGGCTTTGCACACAGATGATGTGAGTATTGTGGGCCATGAACTTTGTGTTGCGCACACCTGTGTTGGTGTGTGTGCATGTCTGTGTGTGTTCATGGGGGCAGCGAGTGTGCAAATGCATGTGTGTGCGATGCCTGACCCCTGGGGTCAAAGCACCGGGACTCTGCCACAAGTAGCACCTCTCCCAGTCTACTTTCCTGCTGCCCGCGCGGGCTGTGCTTCCTCAGACTTCTGGTCCCCTGGGTGCTCCTATATGTCCCCTCTCCAGATTCCCCACACCCCAGGCCCCTCTTCTGAAACCCCTTCCCCGCAGGGAGGCCTCAGAACCCCGCCCTTCTGCAGCACGTCTGCTCCACGTTCCGACTCAGTCTGCTCGTCCTCGGCTTCAACGTCCTGCTGCTGGTGGCCATCTGTGTGATTGGGTCCCAAAGTGAGGGTCGCAGGGGCCAGCAGGGGCGGGGGGGAGCACAGGGTCCAAGAGCTCGCAGAGCTCAGAGAGGGGCAGAAAGGGGCAGCGCTGGGACAGCTGGGGGCAGTGATGGGGCTGGGGGGGGTGCGGGCGTGGACAGGCTGGGGCTGTCCGGCAGAACGCAGCTCTCCTCGCTTTGTCCTGTTCCCTGCCTCCTGGCCAGGAGCACAGCTGCAAGAGGAGCTGCGGGTCCTAAAAGAAAACTTCACCCACTTCTCCAATGGGGTCCTGTCGGAGATCAGCACCCTCCTCTTCCACGGTGCGTGGGGCTTCCATGCCGCAGCGGCTGCGGCTTCTCCGCGCGCGTGGGTTTGCCACGCTGCGCGCTGGGTGCCCGCTCGCGGGGTCTGCAGGAGGGGCTTGTGCGGGCTGCCCGGGCCATCGGGAACCCAGCCTGAGAAGCGCGCCGAGGCTTCCAGGGACGCTGACCACTGGGCGGACGGAGCCGGAAGGATGACTAGGCGGGTGAAAACCATGGGGGTTGGTGCCAGGTAAAGGGAACAGAATCCGCAAAGCTAGGAGGTGAGAAAGCCCACCCTCCATTTCAGGAGTGTGACCCCTTGCGGCATGGCAGGGGCGAAGGGGTGAGGGCTGGGCAGAGAGGCGGGTGAGGGCCGGTTTCCCCGGCGGGCACTGCGCTAAGCAAGGAAGCAAGGCTCTGTACCAAGAACACGGGGACCTGCTGCAGAGGCCTCCGTGGGGTGGGGGCGAGTGGGGAGGCCGGGGGCGGAGGGAGGGGCAGCCTCCTTGGGTGCTCCGGTGGGCAGGATGCAGGGGAGTGAAGGAGGCAGAGGGAGGAGAATGGCTGAGCCTTCATCCTCCTCAGGGGGCAGCGCGGGTCAGCAGCTGACCTCTCTGGAGGCCAAGCTGGAGAAGCAGCAGAAGGATCTGAAAGCAGGTCAGAGACCCCCCCCCCCATGTGTGCACCCCGCGTGTCCCCAGCCCGAGGCCGGCTCGCCCTGTGGGGTGGGGTCCCGGCTGGTGGGTCCCGCAGCGCCAGCATCCCGCCCCCCACCGTGCGGTGCCCTAGATCACGCCGCCCTGCTGCTGCACATGAAGCACTTCCCCGTGGACCTCCGCATCCTCACCTGTCAGATGGCCTTCGTGCGCAGCAACGGTAGGGACGGAGGGGACCCCCTCCGCAGCAGGCCTGCGCCCGCCACCGCTGTGTCTCACCTCCCTGTCCCCCCCCCCCGACCCCCAGGCACACAGTGCTGTCCTGTCAACTGGCTGGAGTACGAGGGCAGCTGCTACTGGTTCTCCCGCTCCGGGAAGACGTGGGCCGACGCCGACCGGTACTGCCGGCTGGAGAGCGCGCACCTGGTGGTCATCAACTCTCGGGAGGAGCAGGTGGGCGGGGCTCAGGCTGCTTTCTTCCTGGTCTCTAACCAAAGGGAGAGTCGGGAGGCAGAGGCCTTGGAGAGCCCCAGGAAGTTCATGGTGAAGCCGCCGCTGATTCTAGCACGTGGGACATTGTTAAGGCCAAGAGCTCAGGGCAAAGGGGCAGGAGCCAGGTGAGCAGGTGACCCGAGGCAGGCGAGGGGACAGAATTCCAGAAGCAACGAGCTGCAGGGTGACGGGCTTGGGTGGAGAGCTCAGTCTCTTCGTGTTGGATGTGGGCTGAGTGGTCCCTGGGAGCAAGGGACGCAGTGGGCATGGTTCCCAGGGACACACCTGCTGCAGATTACTGGGTGCCTCCAAGGCGTTCCAGGTCTCCCCCGCCCATGGCCACCACCGGCCACAAGCCTGAACACCAGAGCTCACAGGGGACAGCCAAGCTGTTAGGATAAGGGGGGGACATTTTTTCAGAAAAGGAAGATGTGATGGTAACAGTGGCTGAGGCTTTGCTCTGTGCCAGGCACTTTCGTAAAATAACCCGTAACCCTCACGGCCCCATGGGGGCGGCCACTCTTACCCCTTCGAGGGAGGGAGACATGAGGGGACCAAGGAAACTGTGTGTGTGTGTGTGTGTGTGTTTTCTCCTATGGGTTGTGAATACATTTGGTTTCTGATTTTTTTAAAAACCGAAGAAGTGTCTTCTCCTCTTTTAATAGAGGTGTCTCTCATTTGCATTTGTTTTTAACAGGCATGTTTCATCTCCAGCCTGTCTTTTTTTTTTTTTCCCTGTCGATATTCTTCTCTTTTCTCGCCTTTGCTGTGTGAGATGTGTTCTATTTGTTTTGTCCCCTACGGTATGTTGAACTAGATGTAGCTTGTTTTGGGCCATACTAGCGATTACTTCTATCATTTTAAAGGATGGGCTGAAATGTATCGGCTTCTGAAAATCAAAGAGTTCATACAACTTTCCGTATGAAAGACGAGGAAACTGGTCCTCCTGTGTTCTTCACGGGTCTCCTGTTTTTTGTTTGTTGGTAAGGCGGCTCCAGGCCCAGTCTAGGGCTGGAACTCATGACCCTGAGATCAAGAGTGGCTCGCTCTAGTGACTGAGCCAGCCAGGCGCCCTGCCTTGTTCTTTTTTAAAAACGGAGATGTGACTGACATAGAACACAGAAGTTCGAGGACACAATGTGTTGGTTTGATACTCATGTTGCAACAGAATCACTCCAGCACCATCCGCTAACACCCTTAGCCCATCTCAGAACTCTCACTTTTTTAGTGCAGAAAGCAATGGAGATCTAGTTTCTTAGCAACTTTGAAGTTTATCGTGCCTCCTTCTCTTCTCTGAGATTCCGCAAGCGTTTCGCTGGAGTAGTTGGAGTCTTTTCTGTCTCTGAATCTCATTAGCCTCGCCCAGATATATCTCCGTGTTGCGCCTTCTCTCAGCGGTTTCCCTCCAGGGCCAGGAGCAGCCTCTAAATTTGTAAATGTAGGTTTTCTAAATTCTCAAATACAATTTTATTTATTTTATTTTTTTTAAAGATTTTATTTATTTATTTGACACACAGAGAGAGATCACCAGTAGGCAGAGAGGCAGGCAGAGAGAGAGGAGGAAGCAGGCTCCCTGCTGAGCAGAGAGCCCGATGCGGGGCTCGATCCCAGAACCCTGGGATCATGACCTGAGCCCAATACAGCAGCTTTAACCCACTGAGCCACCCAGGTGCCCCTATTTATTTTATTTTTTAAAGAATTTATTTATTTATTTGACAGAGAGATCATAAGCAGGCAGAGAGGCAGGCAGAGAGAGAGGAGGTAGCAGGCTTCCCGCCGAGCAGAGAGCCCGATGTGGGGCTCCATCCCAGGACCCTGGGATCATGACCTGAGCTGAAGGCAGAGGCTTTAACCCACTGAGCCACCCAGGCGCCCCTCAAATATAATTTTAAATACTTGAACATTTTTCTCTTATGCGGTCTCTTCGATGAACGGGTCATCCAGATGTCGCTCTGCCGTGTCCTGTCCACAGCCACCAGCCTGTGCTTCTTTCTCTGTCCCTCTGCGCTGCGGTCCTGTTCTCCAGCCTGTCGTCCACGCCCCAGACTCTGCTTTCTGCTGAGTCCCTGGGCTTTTTCGAGTGGCTCAAAGCTTTCTCTTGGGTTTTGCTTCCCTTCCCTTATCATTGTGTTCTCTTTCTTCTTGGATGTCTTCTTTGATATTTTCTATCATCCGTCTCCTCTTTGATTTTGCATAAGTTTCCTGATTATTTCTGCCCCCCCCATGCCACCATTTTATAAATGGGCACAATTCTTTCTTGCCTGTTACTTACCTAGGAATAGGGAAGATGAATTCTCCTGGGCCATCTTCTCCAATCACCTGGCACTGTTTGATCCCTCCCCTCCGTCTTCACCACAGAGGGCTGGATAGCCCCCGGAAGTTTGGTGATTTGTACTCTGTTCAGCTCATCAGCTGCACAGGTGACAGGAAGAGGGGGCAGGGGCAGCAGGTGGCAGCAAACAGAATATCTGGTCTCCGGCACTTTCCCTCTGGCTCTGTTGAGTCCTCTGAATTTGTGAGGCAGGCCCGCCAGCCTCTGAGGGTCGCTCCTCAGGCACAGGACACTGTCCTGTTGGCAGGATTCTAGAATTCGAGGGTGTTGCCATACCTGTGCTCCAGTGAGGTTGTCCGCAATCATGATCGGATCTCTAGGAAGTGAATGGAATTGGGAAATTTCCCCCCAAATGGGACTGTAGACCCTGCACATCAAGGGAAGGGCTTGGCGTGTATGTTAGCCGAGCCAAGCCTGTGTTTCCTCTATACCCTCCCACTGTTATCCTCCCAAACCCTGGGACGTCAGTCCCTTCTGTAAGAGAAAGCCACGTGGGGGTCTGTTGTCCTTGGGGGTGTGTGTGAGTCCCGGGGGACTGTCTCAGACACCACCTCCTCCCCCCCCTGCCCTGCCCTCACACATTGCCAGCAGACTGTGGACCCCAATGTAGCCAAGTCATAATGGGGCTCTGGGCAGTGGGTCCAAGCTTAGAAGCCCCCGCCCAGGAAAACTCCAGAGAGCACAGCTACCCAGAGAAGCCAGACCAGGGGCACCTGCCCTTGAGAGGCGAGTGAAGTTGAGATCCACAATGGGTTCTGGAGTCCATGGGGGCAGCAGGGGCCAGAGTCAGGATTCTGAGAGTCCAAGGTCATGGGCAGAAGATGTCAGAAGATGGGAGTCCGGGGTAGCAGCTCTGCGCTGGGAATGAAGTGGGGCGCCAGGTCAGGGGACAGCGGTCACGAACCCCGGTACTGGGATTCCTGGGCTCGACCAACTGCCTCGAGTTCCCTAACCTCACCCGTGAAGTGCAAATCGCCAGGCACCCAATGTAGAGAGCTCTCGAAGGATCGAAAAAGACAACCTTCCCAAAGCACTTAGCACAAGGTGTGGCCCCGCCAAGTTCCACTCAGCGGTGGCTCCAGTTCCAGGAGAAAAAGCAAGAATAGTTGTGTTGGGAGCGGACTCCTCAGCCGGGGGCAGAGGGAGCTCGACAAGGCGGAGGCAGCCGTAGCTGCTGCCTGCACAGACATTCAGTGTACCAGAACCTTCCTCCTCGCCTGTTTTCCAGAAGTTCATTATGCAACACACGAACCCCTTCGATGCCTGGATAGGTCTCACGGACAGCGACGGCTCCTGGAAATGGGTGGATGGCACCGACTATGAGCAGAGCTACAAGTGAGTGGCCTCCTTCTGTCTTGTTGGTTTGGCCTGGGGCCAGCCCCCTGGTCTTTCGCCCCAAGACACTGCCACCCCCCCACCCGCGACCGGCTCCCCGACCCTCTCCCTCCTAGGCTGCTGCCTCTGCTCCCTGAACCCCTCCTCCTCCGCTGTGCTTTTCTGAGGTGGGGGTGGCAGGGTTAGGGCTGGGAGCTTGAGCTCCGTCCTGCCTTCCTAGGAACTGGGCGGCCACTCAGCCTGATGACTGGCAGGGGCACGAGGTGGGTGGAGGCGAAGACTGCGCGGAACTCCGGGCCAACGGCCGCTGGAACGACAACTTCTGCAAGCAGGTGCAGCGCTGGGTGTGCGAGATGAGGCGGAACATCACGGCCTAGGGGTCCGCCCCACCCCTGCCCCGCCCCCTGCCCCGCCCCCAGCTCTCTGCAGCCGGACTGGGGATTTTGAAGAAAGGAAAAATAGAGGGAAGGGGTCCAGACGGATCGGAGGGGGAGCTGTAAGCATCCCGGACCCCCAGAGACACTACCTTCTCTAGGATAACCACACTATGACATTCTGGAAAAGGCGAAACTCAGGAGACAGACGAGTGGGTCCAGGGGGTTCCAAGCGAGGAAGGGAGGGATGAGTATGTGGCACTCGGGGGATTTTTAGGGAGTGAAACGATCCTATAGGATACTCTACTAATGGATACATGTCATTACACATGAGTCAAAACCCACAGGATTGGGGCGCCGGGGGGGCGCTAAATTGGTAAAGCATCCGCCTTCAGCTCAGGTTATGATCTTGGGGTCCTGGGATTGAGTACCGCATCGGGCTCCCCACTCAGCCAAGATCCTGCTTCTCCCTCTGCCGCTCCCCCTGTTGTGCTCTCTCTCACAGTGACCCATAAAGCAAACCACAGACTTTAGTTAATAACAACATATCAAGGGGCCTCCCCCTGGTTCACGCGGTAGAGCATGTGACTCTTGATCTCGGGGTCTTGAGTTCGAAACGGTGAAGATTTCTTTAAATCAAAAAAAGAGGGGCGCCTGGGTGGCTCAGTGGGTTAAAGCCTCTGCCTTCAGCTCAGGTCATGATCCCAGGGTCCTGGGATCGAGCTCCGCATCAGGCTCTCTGCTCAGCGGGGAGCCTGCTTCCTCCTCTCTCTCTCTCTCTCTGCCTGCCTCCCTGCCTACTTGTGATCTCCATCTGTCAAATAAATAAATAAAATCTTTAAAAAAAACCAAAAAAAACACCAAAAAAAGAGTCAATATTGGTTCATCAGGGTTATCAAAATCACCTTTATATTAAAGGCAAGATGGGAAAGTAAAGGAAGACAAAAATAAAACGGAAACGGCCACACACAGAATCTTCTGTTCTTTTGAGTTATTAGGATGACTCCTTGTGGAGAGAGTAAACCCGAGCGTGTTTCAGTTGTGAGCGGAACTCTCGTACGTAGAACCGTCTCTGAGAGATGCGCGGAGTGAAAGTGTAGCGGCGCCAACAGCTTCCTAGAATTATAATAAGCAAAAACAAAACTTGCTTATACTGTGCTTTTAGAGGCAATTTTGCCACAGCAATCTATCAGAGGAAGACCTGAACACATGCCAAAAGGAAAGATAATTTTTTTTTAATTTTTAAAGTTTTTTTAAATTTAAAGTTAAATTTTTAAAGTCAATTTTTAAAAAAGTAATCTCTGTGCCCAACATGGGGCTCAAACTCACAATTCCAAGATCAAGAGTCACACTTCACCAACTGAGCCCTCCAAGCACCCCCAAAAGGAGAGATTATTTTTTAAGGTTGCATTCTCTTATTAAAATTAAAATTACGTATAAATAACAAAAAGAGAACCATGACAGCTTAGCTGTTTGTAAATGAAGAGCCGCTATCCTATTATCACCAAGATGCAAAGTGAAAATTATCTAGAAAAGAAAGGACACAGAAAAAGCCTGGCCCAGAGGAAAATGTACAACCTCATTTTTAAAAAAGATCTTATTCATTTATTTGAGAGAGAGCTAGCGAGCGAGAGCGAGTCAGGGACAGAGACAGAGGGAGAGGGAGAAGCAGACGCCCTGCTCAGCAGGGAACCCAACAAGGGTCCTAGAACCCTGGGATCATGACCGGAGCTGAAGACAGATGCTTTCCTGACTGAGCCACCCAGGTGCGCACAACCTCATGTTTTTATAGCTGAAAACTAAACACTGAAAATAAACCAAATATTCAACTTAAAAAATCAGAAAAAGTCAATTACAATATAACCCAAATATAGTAAGAGGAGGGAATTAATATAAAATATTAGAAGATTCCCCAGACCGGTAGAATGGGTAAAGCTAAAACCCATTTTAAGAATTAAGCTTTTGGGGCGCCTGGGTGGCTCAGTTGGTTAAGCGTCTGGCTCTTGATTTTGCCTCTGGTCATGATCTTGAGGTCTTGGGATTGAGTCCCGGGAAGTGGGGCTCCCTGCTCAGCGGGGAGTCTGTTTCTCTCCCCCTCTCTCTGCCCCTCCCCCAGCTCTCTCTCTAAAATAAATACTTAAAAAATTAAGCTTCTTTAAAAAAGATTTTATCTATTTATTTGACAGAGAGAGAGAGAGCAGAAGGCAGAGGGAGAGGGGGAAGCAGGCTCCCCATTGAGCCCGGAGCCCGATGCAGGGCTCTATCTCAGGACCCTGGGACCATGACCTGAGCTGAAGCCAGACGCCTAACAACTGAGCCCCCCAGGCTCCCCTTATGCACAGATTTTTATGTATACACAAATTTTCATTTTTCTGGGATAAATATGCAAGGTCACAAGGTGGTCACATGTTGAGTTCCAGAAGAACGTGCCCAACTGCTTTCTCGAGTGGTCACCTCATTTTCTGTCCCGCCCGGCCACCAGCACGTGAACGATCCCTTTGTCCATAGCCTCCCCTGCGTTTGGCTGCTACCATTCATTTTTTAAATTCTGGTAAGTGTGTTGGTTCATCGCTGCCCTTTCTTGCGTTTCCTGGATGGCTGATGGCACATGCTCATTTCCCATCTGCATATCCTCTTTAGGGGAAATGTCCCTTTGTGGGTTTTTGGCCCATTTTTCTAGTCGGATTCTTGGGTTTTCCTACTGTTGGATTTTGAGAATTCTTTTTTAAAAGATATATCTCACTGTGTAATTGTAGTTGCATGAATTTATTTGAAAAGCTTAGAAAGTCTTTTTGGGCCATTTGAATAATTTCTTTCAATACCTATATCTGAGCGTCTTCTGAGAGCAAATCAATGAGTGAATGCGACGGGACGGGATGTTAGAGCCTCCACGCGTCATCTCCTCACCGAGTGGGGTTTGGAGAATTCTTTACGTATTCTGGTCTTTTGTTGGTGTGTGGTCTGCAAATATTTTCTCCAAGTCTGTAGCTTGTCTTTCCTACCCTCTTAGCAAAAAAAAAAAAAAAAAAAAAAATCTGTTTACCAAAACACTCATGTGAAAAGAATAAAATCTTGGCAAAGCCCGATTAAGGAAGTGAGAAAAGTGACACGGCCACATGAGAGATTAAGGGACACTTTTCCTGTTTTTATAGAAATTTGGCGGCATTCCCAAAGCTGAGAGGGATCGTTGATCATGCCAGGCCTTTCCAGCGGAGAGGAGCCGAATGCCTCTGGGCAGGGCTTGCACCAGGGGTCTTTTCTGCCTCCATCTGGAACAGGGAAATGCTTCTGCATATGCCATTAGCCAGACGCTGGAGTCCCAAGGGAACCACAGGAGAGCTGGGGTGTCTTCGAGGGGAGGAGCTCTCGGGGAGCCTGTGGATGTGTCTCCAGGAGTCTCGAGGGTGATCATGGAGAAAGAGACTCACCCCTGCCAGGAGCCCTCTGCAGGCAAAGAACCAGCTGGAGCTGCCCCGGGCGGGAGTGGGTCAGGCTGCCCTTGGTTATTGGCAGGGACAAGGTGGAGAGCCTGGTGGACTCCAGGGGCGCCAGCAGCCATTCAGGGAGGACCCCGCCCGGGAGAAGGTGGGGTAGAAGGAGGCTGAAGGAGACCCTGGGGAGGCAGCTGCTCCCTGGGGCGGGAGCCGATGGCAGCCGTTGCAGCCACGTAACCCATCTTCCTCTTGAGGGACTGCTCTGGTGCAGAGGGTCCCCTCAGAATCTCAGGGACACCACCCGCAGACCCCACGAAAGGCCGTGTTGGATGCTGCTGTGAAGAGCATCTTGGCCACCGGCCACCGCAACACGAGATCACCGGCCTGTCCTCGAACTCCTCTGTCCTTCGCCCCAGCTCTTGAGCTCTGAGAGGAGAGGAGGAAAGAAAGAGGAAGGGGGACCAGGGCCGCCTATGACTCCTGTCCTAGATCGTCAGTGGCGGGCCCCGAGATGTGCACGCGGTGTGTTGAGACAGTGTTCCTAGGAAAACACAGGATTGGGGAATGGGGAAGCGGGAGGAGGAAGAGGAGGAAGTCACCCGAGGGTTCGGCCAAAGCTGGCCCAGAGGGGAGGCTGTTGTGAGAGGGACCCATTAGAAAGTGTGTCCAGGTAACGTTGGGCACGGTCCTGCGCCCGTGGGGGTGGTCGGGTCACGAGCCCAGTCCCCATGACATGCCAGGAACAACGGATCTGGAGTATGGCTAGTCTTGTACCCGATGGCCATCGGGGGGCGAGCGAGGCAGTCCCAAGGAGCTCCTGCTGTCTGTGCATCCCACCGCAACGTGTCTCTGCGGCTCCCACGGGACACAGGTGCTGGCTGAGAAGGACAAGTGTACAGATCTGGACGGGATCCGAGCCCAGGCCAGGCGGTGTCTGCCCCCGCCCCGTCCTTGCAGACCCCCAGGCCCGTACATAAAGCTTCGCTCGAGTCCAGCCTGGACTTGCAGACCCGGAGTTAAGCCCCATCTTAGAGCTAAATGTATGTGGCAGAAAAATCCAGGAGAGCTTGTCCCTTAACAGTGGAAAGACGCATCAGTCATCCTTAACCAGGGCGAGGAAATTCCCCTCTATCCCCGGTTTGCAGAGAGTTAAAAAAAAAAATAATGGGAATAAGTCTCTTTTTTATCTCGTGCCTATTCTGGATGATGGGTCCGGTGCTGTGGACTTTCTTCTGAGATCGTTGCTGGGGCGGATGGCGTCGATCGAGTTCTGAATTCTGAGCCTCGAATCCCGGGGAGAGCTTCCCTTGGTTGTAACTCATGACACTTCTTTTTTTTGTTTGTTTGTTTTAAGGATTTTTTATTTATTTGACAGAGGGAGATCACAAGTAGGCAGATAGGCAGGCAGAGAGAGAGGGGGAAGCAGGCTCCCCGCCGAGCAGACAGCCCGATGCGGGGCTCGATCCCAGGATCCCGAGATCATGACTGAGCCCAAGGCAGAGGCTTTAACCCACTGAGCCACCCAGGCGCCCCAACTCATGACACTTCTGAGTCCTGCTCTTTTGAGTCTCTGAGGTCCCGAGAGATGCAGACCTGTGGTTCGCTTTTCTTATCTTTGGTTTCAGCAGCCAGGAAAACGCAGACCTGATAAAATGAATTGGGGAGTGTTTCCCCCTCTTCTACTTTCTGGACAGGATTCCATAGAATTGGTGGTTGTTTCTTCTTGCAGCGTTTGGTAGGATCCTCTAGGTAAGCTATCTAGGCCAGAGATTTCTTCTTGGGAAGACTTTGAACTATGAATTTGGTGTGTTTATTAAGGGTTATAGAACTTCTCAGTTGATTTATCTTAGGTAAGTTTGGGTAGTTTGTGGTCTTGGGAGAATCGCCCATTTCACTGAAGTCGCTAAAATTTTGTGCATAGACTTTTCCAAAAGGTTCCTTTATTATCGTTTTAATCTCTACAGAGTCTAAGGGACTTTCCCTCTTTCATTCCTGGTGTTAGTAATTTCTGGTTTTCCCCTGGTTTTTTTTTTTTTTTTCCCCTTTGTCAGGCCTGCTAGAGGCTTATCAATTACACTGATCCTTTCAAAGAACCAACTTTTGGTTTCATTGATTTTCTCTATTTTTCTGTTTTCAGAACAAAATTTTGATTGATTTTTGCTCTTTATTTCTTTTCTTCTTCTTGCTTTCGGTTTGTTTTCTCCTTTTCCTAACTTCTTAAAGTGGGATGTTAAGTTGTTGACTTGAAACCTTTTTTCTTTTCTAAAAAAGATTTGACTTTTAAGTTATCTCTGTACCTGATGCAGAGCTCGAACTCACAACCCCGAGATCAGGAGTCACGAGTTGTATTGCCTGAGCCAGCCGGGCGCCCCAGGACCGTTTTTCTTTTCATACATAAGCATTTTATGTTACAAAATTCTCTTCAAGCATTTCTTCAGCTGCATCCCACAAATTCCGATTTGTTGTATTTTAGTCATAGTTCAGTTTAAAATAGTTTCTAATGTCTCTGGAGACTTTGTCTTTGACCCTTGGATTCTTTAGGAATGCATTGTGTCATTTTTTTCGGTGTTGGAGATTTTTAAATGATCTTTCTGTTTTCTATCTGATTGTTTTCTGGCTTAACTCCATTACGATCTGAGGACGTTTGTTGTAAAATTTCAACTTGCTTAAGTCTGTTCAGGTTTGTTTTGGGCTACATGATCAGGTTTATCTGGTGGGAGTTCCATATGCAATTGAAAATGCCGTGTCTTCTGTCCAACCCATTGTGGCTGGGTGGGGTGGTCTAGAAATGCCTGTTAGAGAAATGATAGATAAACATAATACAATTTTGACCTGAATGCCAACGATGGAGGGGGCAGAATAAAATAACATTAATATTCACATAGAGGAATACAAGCCTAAACATGTATAAAATTTTATGGTTAAAAAATTGTGAGAGATAATGTTGGGTTATCCCATGATGTGGACGGCAAGGAATTGCATCAAGATTAGACCAAGAAGGGGCGCCTGGGTGGCTCAGTGGGTTAAGGCCTCTGCCTTTGGCTCGGGTCATGATCCCGGGGTCCTGGGATCGAGCCCCGCATCGGGCTCTCTGCTCGGCGGGGAGCCTGCTTTCCTCTCTCTCTCTGCCTGCCTCTCTGCCTGCTTGTGATCTCTCTGTCAAATAAATACATAAAATCTTAAAAAAAAAATTAGACCAAGTAGTAGTACGAGTTGACTCAGTTTCCGAGGGAGGAGAGGGGCCAGATGTTGAGAGAAATGTCAGCTCTGCGATCTGGTCTGGCTGGGTCTTTTAAGGGGTTTCTAAGGACTCAAGAGAGTTGCAGCTGTGCCAGTGGTGGGGGATGTGGGAAAGGGGTCTCTGCTTGGCCAGGATGTGGGTCATGGTCAGGCTAGAGAAGGGTATTTCTTGCAGCTGGGTCTCTTTTCTGAGAACGTAGGGTGCTGGGACCTGGAAAAACAAAGGTAGGGCCAAGAGCAGACACCTGTGAGCTTTGTGCGCAAATGTGGTTTGGGGTGGGGGTTGTGGATAGATCCCTTTCAGATAACTTATTCTAAATCCTCTGAAATCAAATCAGTGTGGTATGAGCACAAGAAGAGAAACTGCATTGGTGGCACAGACTCCCAGCCCAGAAATACATATGAATATAGTTAGGAACTTAACAGAAGTCTTATTTCAATCTGTTGGGAGAAAACACAAAACAGAATATAGTTTATAAATCAGTTTTTCGTTTGGCATGAAACCAAGCCAGAGTTCCATCTCACACTACCCAGAAATGACAGACTCCAGATGGATTAATTATTTAAATGTAAACATTAATCATTAAAAAATATTGGAACAGAGGCACCCTGCTGGCTCCGTCTCAGGAGCATGCGGCGACCCTTAATCTTGCCCTCGTGAATTTGCGCTCCATGTTGGGCGAAGAGATTACTTAAAAATAAAATCTTAAAAAAAATACTGGAACAAAATTGAAGAGAATGTACAAAATTGAAATCTCACACAGCAAATGTGAGAAAAAAAAGATATTGACAGGAAAAAAAAAGATAGGCTTGAGATTAAACATGTCTATTAAAAACAAATGTAGGGGCACCTGGGTGGCTCAGTGGGTTAAACGTCTGCCTTCAGGATAGGTCATGATCCCAGAGTCTTGGGGTCGACTCCTATACTGGGCTCCCTGCTCAGTGGGGAGCCTGCTTCTCCCTCTGCCCCTCCCCCTGCTTGTGCTCACCCTCTCTCTCTCTCTTAAATAAATAAATAAAATCTTAAAAAAAAGAAAATATGGTAGACTGAAAATGTGATATCAAATGGCAGGATAGAATTCAAACATATCAATCATTACAATAAATACGAACGGGTTTAATTCCAACAAATGATGGAAACTCTTACATTGGGTTAGAGAAATCCAGTGACATGCTGTTTATAAACCATGGCCATATATATATATTTTTTCATGATCCTGTGTTTAAAACAAAGCGACACCAACATGTTGAACGAAGACAGGGAAATACAGTCTAGACAAACGCTAATAGAAATAGAGCAAGTGAAACGTGACAGAAGAGACCTTCAGATAAAAAGCACGAAGGGTGTAGAGTGGGTATCACCTAGGAGAAAAGGTGAAATGCCGGGAAATAAGTGACAGGTGATTGTGTAGCTGAAGGAGTACATCCAAACCACGGGGCTGGAAAGCTTACGGAAACGGAAGGGAAACTGACAAAGCACCACTCATTGAAGAGAAAATTCACCTCTTCTATGGAAACAGAATGAGGCAAGCTCCCATCTTTGAGGAAAGGAGAAGCCTTCCTTTATAAAGGGAATCCACTTGAAGCAAAGATGGGAGAGACGGGTAGAAAGCCCATCCCTTCGGACCCAAAACAGTGCTGTGCTCTGAGAATCTGGGTTCTTACAACACATGGCACTAAAGAAACAATTATTTGGGGACATGCAGGTCACAGCAAGTGTCTCCACGTGAGATTAAAATCAGTCCTGCTTTGCATTTTATTGTGATGGGCTTCTTTTCTGTGGCTTTTTAGCCATTTAACATAAAGGGATAAGAAGATAAGGATCCTGGGGCACCTGGGTGGCTCAGTGGGTTAAAGCCTCTGCCTTCAGCTCCGGTCATGATCCCAGGGTCCTGGGATCGAGCCCTGCATCTGGTTCTCTGCTCCAGACGGAGCCTGCTTCCTCCTCTCTCTCTCTGCCTACCTGCAATCTCTCTCTGTCAAGTAAATAAATAAAATCTTAAAAAAAAAAAAAGAAAAGAAGATAAGGATCCTCTGGTCAAATCATCGTGGTCAGACGCCGCCTTTTCCTGTAGAAGGTGTCCATCTTTCTGTTTGTGTGGACATCAAGGTTTGTGAGAAATGTTTCAGTAATGGTGGGAAGTCATAATGTGCTGACAATGTGGGAAACTGTCATTTTCTTGACGTGTACTTACTGGTTTGTTTGTTTGTTTGTTTGTTTTTGAGATTTTATTTGAGAGATAGAAAGCATGCACAAGCAGGAGAAAGGGCAGAGGGAGAGGGAGAAGCAGACTCTCTGCTGAGCAGGGAGCCTGACTTGGGGCTCGATCCCAGGATGCTGGGATCATGACCTGAGTCGAAGGCAGACACTCAAGGCACTGAGGGCCCCAGGTGCCCCACGGGTCCTGCTTTAGAAGAGCTGTTACACATTTGTCTCCTGGTTGTGGGTGCTCATAATGAACTTTAATTAAATAAAAGTGCTTCGGACAGTTTCTAAACTTAAAATACAATGCAAAGCTTTGTTTCTTCCAAACCAGCCATTGGGTCGGTGCTAACTGAAATAAGACAGAAGGAACTTCTTGAACATCACACTGGCGAAAATGCACAGGTTGGTCGGCAAAGGTGTGGATAAGTGAAATCCTCATTCATGTGGAGAGAAGGTGACTTGGTAATGTCTTTTGAGCGTGCCTTGGCAGTGTCCGTCCACTTGTAAATTTTAAGGTCGATGTTTCTGCTCATTTTGCTTCTGGATATCTAACCAAGAGCAATTATGTGTTCTTAGTGCAAACAGGCAAATAGGAGCCTGTCCACTACAACATTACTTATAAAAGCCAGGGATGCCGCATCCCCAAAATGCACAGCCAAGGGAGTCACTAGATAGGGTCTGGCACCTGAATGCTCCGGAGTCCCATTAAACAGACGGCCGTGAGCAGGGGCATGGGAAAACCCTTGAGACCCATTTTTAGGCAGACGCATGCCGTGGAGAAAAATTTTGGTAAAAGGAAAACAGCGACTGGCCCCATCAGTGTGCGAAGCCCGACAGGTGTACAAATATGCAGAGAAATTGCTCTGAAAAGACCACTCATCATGTCTCTGGGTCTGGGGGCTGGAAATGGGGTAAGTGTATTGATTTACTTACCTTTCCCTGACCTCTCCTGCCTGAGCCGCTGGGGGCGGGGTGTGGGTAGACCCCTTCAATCTGTGGCCAGTATGGTTCCTTCTTCCCCACCTCTCAACAAAGGGACAGGGGAGGGTGACATCTCCTTTCACCAACGCCTGACAGTCCATGGTTGGAGCGTTTGCCCTCCATCTGCGCCATGGGATCATTGGCCTTTGGGAGTCCTAGTGCCCAAGGAAAGGAACCCCCCCACCCCCCTCCCAGGGAAAGCAGGTTTGGTTCTGTGGCGATTTGAAGATGCCTCTTGATTCCTGCCTGATTTGGGCTCCTCAAAACCACCAGTAGGTAGGGGGTGGAGGTAACTGTGCCTTGGAGGTGACTGACGGATTCTGGCTAAGGAGGGACATGGCTGTGCTGCTTGGCAATGGGGAGGGGAGAGGATGGAGCCTGTAGCCCAGGAGGGTGTCTGGGGAGCTGCAGAGCTCCCCTGCGTGATCATGAAATGGTGGGTAGCAAATCATGGTGACCCGGTAAGACAGGACCGCGAAGGACTTGGATGCTGTGGACATGACGTTCTGAGTCCCTGCACCAGGTAAAAGGATCCTGCCCAGCTGAGGGGCTGGGAGAGGGCTAAGGCTCCACAGGGAAGCCGTGCCCGTCCACTGAGAAAGAAGTCTCAGAGGCAAAAGCATTTAGGAGAGCAAAGAAGGTTACTGGCAAAGTAGCCGTGAGGCAATCAGCCTTTGGGAGGACAGGCTTAGCGGAGTGGGGGTGGGGGACCACAGCAGGTGTTCAGAGGAAAACTGCGCGGTGATCAAGTATTTTATCCGTCAGCTCCTGATGACAAAACAGCACTGTCCTCACAATTATCACGTGCGCAAAATGCTGTGACTTATCTTCAGGCGTTGGCATTACAAAAGTCAGGGATAAAGCCGTTTTCTTTCCTAAGGAGTCAGCAATTTATGGAAAATGCTCAAAGTTTACTTTTTTGGGGGGACTGGAAGGAGAACTATTGTGCATGCGTGTGTGTGTGTGTGTGTGTGTGTGTCCGTCTGTCCCCGGGCATATCTGTCACCCGGATATAACAGCTCCTTACTGGGACTCTCAGTTTCCACCCTCATCTTGTTCATTCCCTCCTCTGCTCCGATCCCCTCCGCAGTCTGCCCCTCTAACTCAGAGTAAAAACAGATCCTTAACAATAGTCTGAGGGCCCTGGAGAACTGGTGCTCCATGCTTTCCCCGTGATCATCTCTCCTTGCCATTCTGGCTCACTTCTCCAATAAAATCTCTGGCATCTCTGGCAAAGGGATGATCCTTGTACACGCTAGACATTCTACCACCCCAGGCCCTTTGCACTGGCTGTGCCTTCTGTCTCGAATCATCTTCCTCCCGGAGCTCCTTACAACTCGCTCCCTCATGTCCTTGTGACTTTTGCTTGGACATCACCTTCCCAGTAAGGCTGACCCTGATACCTTACTCTTGATGGCCTTGTTAAAAACAGATCCCACCTCACTTCCCAGCTGTATTTTCTTCCATATGTCACCATGTGACAATTCCAACATCTACCGTGTGACATTATATAGATTTCACTCATTTATTTTGTCTGTCACCTGCCGGGATGTAAATTCTGGGAGGGCCTGGCCTTTTCTGTCTGTCTGTTCCCTTCTGAAGTATGCGTCTTGGAAGGAGGGCGCCTGGCATATTGGAGATGCTTGGGAAGTGCTTTTGGAATGGATGAGTAAAGGCACGTTCTCTGTGGGACAGATCCAACAACTCGCAGATGTGAAGTCTGTCCCGATGACTGCACAGGTACAATGCACCGCTGTCGGGGACACAGACATGAGCTCCCTACATCCTCCACCTCCTTCCAAGAAGGACTGGGGGCCCAGTTGCAGGGAGTGTGAACTGTGCAGACAGTCGCTTCCCCGGAGGTCAGGCCCCTGCTGGGGTGGCGGGGTGGGGGGTGCCTGGTGCCTGAGCCAGGTGGGGTGTGAAGGTCCCGGCTCAGCCCGAGGCCGGCAGCTGGGACAGATGGCCAGATTGATTGCCCAGAGTGCCTGCTGTGTAGGCTGCACAGCTGTGCACTTTCCCCCCTTGTCCCCTCCTCCTTCTTCCCCCTTCCTCTCTCTGGTGTTGGTCATTAAAAACATAGCTCACCCTCCAAATTCAGTCTCAGCCTTGGCTTCCAAAAACCCAACCTGTGACAAATACCGACCCGAATACCAAATAATAAAAAGCAAGTAGTGGTGCCCGGGCGGCTCAGTCGGTGAAGCGTCTGCCATCAGCTCAGGTCATGATCCCGGAGCCCCCCGGATGGAGTCCTGGGTCCGGCTCCCTGGTCGGCAGGGAGTCTGCTTCTCCTCCTGCCCCTCTCCCTGCTCTCTCTCAAATAAATAACATCTTTAAAAAAAAAGCAAGTAGAACGCAATCTCACTTATATAGAAAATGTAGTGTGAGGTTCATTTGCTTCCCTTCTCTACCTTTTTCTTTCTTTTTTTTTTTTTTAAAGATTTTATTTATTTATTTGACAGAGAGAGATCACAAGCAGGCAGAGAGGGAGGAGGAAGCAGGCTCCCCGCTGAGCAGAGAGCCCGATGCGGGGCTCGATCCCAGGACTCCGAGATCATGACCTGAGCCGAAGGCAGCAGCTTAACCCACTGAGCCACCCAGGCGCCCCTACCTTTTTCTTTTTTAAAAGATTTTATTTATTTATTTGACAGAGAGAGAGAGATCACAAGTAGGCAGAGAGGCAGGCAGAGAGAAAGGGGGAAGCAGGCTCCCTGCTGAGCAGAGAGCCCTATGCGGGACTCGATTCCAGGACTCTGGGATCATGACCTGAGCTGAAGGCAGGGGCTCAACCCACTGAGCCACCCAGGCGCCCCCCTTCTCTAGCTTTTAAGACACTAAAGCTCCTTCCTATGGAGAAGATTTTGAGTGTGAAGTCGGGGCAGCCCCCTTCATGAGATTTACAGGTCATGGGAGTGGAGTGAGTCCCTTTCTTGCAGATCGTTCGCATACCGAGCGGCAGCCCAGGGTGTCAGGGAGTGCGGAGCTTGGGACTTGAATTCTGGCCCTCGTGCTCAGCAAGCCCATGACCTTGGGCAGCCCACACCCCCGGTCCAAGCCTCACCCCGGGCCACTGTGCCTTGCAAGATTCTTGTGGGAACCAAATGCTGAATGTCTAGCACGGGTCCGGCCCCATCCCTGTTAGTTAGTTTTTTTTTTTTTTTTTAAAGATTTTATTTATTTATTTTTTTTGACAGAGAGAGAGAGGTCACAAGCAGACAGAGAGGCAGGCAGGCAGGCTCCCTGCTGGGCAGAGAGCCCGATGCGGGGCTCGATCCCAGGACCCTGAGATCATGACCTGAGCCAAAGGCAGAGACTTAACCCACTGAGCCACCCAGGTGCCCCCTTGTTAGTTAGTTTTTGATCAGTACCTTTTTCCTCTCCTGGATCCTCCCTCCCTTTCCCCGCCAGGAAACCCCACTCTGCCATCTCCTCTTCCCTCCTGCTCGGAGCGCAGCGGCCGAGGCTCCAGAGGAAGCTCCTGAGCCAGGACTCAGTGGGATTGGGCAAGAGGTGAGAAATGGGCTCCTCTGGACCCAGCTGTGCGGTGCTGGGGACACAGTTCTGGGAACTTGGGAGGCAGGAAGTGAAAGGGGGTGTGGGCGGAGGAGATAGGCAGACTGCACCTCTGGTCCCTCTGGCCTGGCTCCCTTCTCCGGAATGGTAAAAATGAGGAAGTCAGGGGGCTCCAGAGGAGCGGAAATGGAGTAGATACACCCCGGAGGAGGAGAGCCAGAGCTGCCCCATATCTACCTCCCACCTCACGCAATCTCCCTGAGTTCCCCTCCAATCCTTCCTCCACTCACTGCCTGAAGACTGGGACACACCAGAACCCAGCATAGAACCTGCTGGGCTCAGGTCCCTTAGAGGACTCCTCCCTCACTACCCCCACGACCTCCACTCTCTAGGATTTCGTGTTTTTCCAACTTGGGTCACTGCTGCACAAGGAGTGCAGGCTTCAGACATTCCACAGGTAACGGGGCTGGGTGCTTAGGGGAGGTAAGGGGCAGCCCAGGGACTGAATGGCCAAGTGTGGACGTCAGCCTCCACTCCCTTCCCTGCACTGGGCTTGGAACGGGGTGGCCCAGCCTCACTCACAAGCCGAGACTTGGATTCAGCCTCGTTCCAGCCCCAGCCCAGCTGGAGCCCTGACCCTGATACTCACGCAGCTCCCCCTTAAGCCCAACCACAGCTCTGACCCCAAAGTCAGCTTGAATCTTCGCAGCAGCCCCAACCCGAAGTCGACCCTAGACTCGGTTTCTGGTTTCAGAGCTAGGCCTAGCCCAGCACACCCACGGCTCCCACAGGAACCCCCGGCACACCCCAGCAGATGTCCCTTGGGGCCAGGACCGGAGGTTTTACCTCCACCTTCAATCCTCTGCTCGACCCGCCCCCTGCCCAGTGCCTGGCTCTGACCCCACTCCCAACCTCACCTGTACACCCAGAACCACCCCCAAGCCTCTCTCCAGCCTGGGCTCCTCCTTGGTTCCGTCCGAACCTCAACTCCAAGTCCCAGCCCCCCCGGCAGGTCCGGCCTCTACCTCTGCCTGGCCCCTGGTCCTGCCTTTCGGCTCCGCCGGCCCCAGTCTCCGTCCCAGCATGTCGTCACAGTACGAAAAATTCCAGCACTCAGAGTGCGAGAAGCAGAGCCAAAGGCCTGGAAATGGTAAGCGGAAGGGGAAAATGTTCCTGCCTTAAACTGCCCCCCATCGTGCGGAGGATTCCTGCTGTGATGTCTCATCTGTGCCCCTACTGTGCGCAGTTGGAGGGTCTCCTATCGGAGGGGGCCCGGCCCCAGCCTTGGGGACCCCAGGGTGAAGAGGATTCAAGGTCTTGAGAAAGACGAGGACAGGGACAGGGAGAGCCACAGGGGGCCTGGGTTCTTATACTCTGGGGGAAGAGCATCGGGGTTTGGAAGGAAACCTCACCTGTGACCCTGACCCTGCAGATGAGTTGAGCCTTCGAGGGCCTGGCTGCCTCAGCTCCGTCTGGGTCCTTTTGTCCCCTCCCCCAACTGTGATGGGACCTTGAGTGTCACCATCATCCCCCATCTGTGGGTCCTTGTGTATGAGTGTCCCTGTGGGCGTGTGACTGAGGACTTGTGCTGGTCCAGGAATGGCCAGAGGCCTGGGTGTCCCCTGCCCCACAGCAACCCGGGGCAGCCTCCCACCAGCGTCACCTGCACCAGCCCACCTCCCCGACGGGTCCCTGGGGCTCTTTCCTCCCCCCAGTCTCCTGCCCTGACGCCCTCTCCTCTCACAGGGCTGCCTCCGCCTCGGCCCTTCCTGAAGCAGCTGTGCCCTGGGCCGCGGCCTCTGCTGTGCTCCCTGGGCCTCAGCCTCCTCCTGCTGGTCGGCATCTGTGTGCTCGGATCCCAGAGTGAGGGTCTAAGGGTGG
The DNA here is from genome assembly GCF_010015895.1 of Lontra canadensis. Lineage (NCBI taxonomy): Eukaryota > Metazoa > Chordata > Mammalia > Carnivora > Mustelidae > Lontra > Lontra canadensis. The sequence continues at coordinate 1,999,404 of NW_022631104.1, read as the reverse complement.
GGAGGGAGGAGAGAACGCATGGGGCGCTGGGGCAGGTGGGTGGCTGTGAGGGACCGTGGCCTGTAGGGTGGCTGCTGGCTCGGTCACTTATGGGCTGGATAACCTAGCCAAATGGCCTGACCTCTCCGAACTTTGCTTCCTCATCTGGGTTTCTGGATAAGGATACTGCCTGTCCCCTCGGGTTGGGTCACGTGAGGACGCAGGGAGTCAAGCCATGTCAGGTGCCCAGCTCAGCGCCAGCTCTCTTAAAAGGGCCGTAAATCTCAGCCCTGCTTGTCCCCTCCCTGCTCAGATTCCAGGTTTCAGAGGGACCTGGCGACCCTGAGAGCAACTTTCAACAACTTCACTGCGAACACTGCGGCCGAGGTCCAGGCGCTGAGATCCCAGGGTGAGCTCCGCCGGGGAGTGGCTAGGGACTGGGGGGCTGTGGGGGAGGCGGCACCGAGTCCCGAGCACCCACCAAGTCCCCCTGTCCTACAGGAGGCAAAATACAAGAAGTGATAACTTCTCTGAAAGCCGAGGTGGAAAATCAGAAGCAGGAGGTGCAGGCAGGTGAGCTCCTTCAGGAACCCACGCGGGGCGCGGAAGGAGCCCGGGGGTTCTTCGAACCGAGGCGGGGGTGGGGGCAGCTGCGGGGTCCTGAGTGCCCGCCCCTCCAGCCCGCAGCTTGAACGACAAGGTGTTCTCCCTGGAGAGCAAGATCGAGAAGGAGCAGCAGGAGCTCAAAGCAGGTCAGCAACCCCCACCCCGCTCCCCTCCACCGGGGCGGGGCGTGTTGTGCGTGGGAGGGCACGGGGGGGGGCGGTTCTGGGGCGGGACCCGGGCAGGGCCATCGGGCTACCAGGGACTCGCTGAGCCGCAGGCACTGCCCCCACCGCGCACCTGTGTGTGTCCCAGGTCATTCTGATACGCTCCTTCGGGTGCAGCAGCTGGCCAGAGACGTGAGATCCCTGACTTGCCAGATCGTCGCTCTCCAGAGCAACGGTGAGGGGGGTGAGGGTGTGCGCGTGGGCTGGGCCCCATCTCCTGCTCGTCCCTCCCGGCGCGGCGTCTCAGACCCTCCCTTCCCCTGGCCCTGCAGGCTCTCAAAATACCTGCTGCCCCCCGAACTGGCTGGAGCACGAGGGCAGCTGCTACTGGTTCTCCGGCTCCTCCCAGAAGATGTGGGCGGACGCGGACCTGTACTGCCAGCAGGAGAGCGCGCACCTGGTGGTCGTCAACTCCAGAGCCGAGCAGGTGAGTGCCGCAGAGGCGAGGGTCCCAGGACGTGTCCCATTTAAGGAAGCGGTTCTCAACCTCGCTTCAGGGCAGAATCACCTGGGGGGCTTGACACCCGCCCCCCCCCCCCGCCTGCTGAGCCACCCTCGGAGGGTTCATGGCGGGTTATTGGAGGAAACAGCCCCAGCCTCAGCAGATGGAGGGGACATGTCAAGCGCAAGGAGCTGGCTGAGCTGGGGAGACCTCACCCTTGGCTTTCTGTCGCCCCAGACTTTTGTGCAGGAGCACATCAGCTCACACACGTGGATGGGACTCACTGACGCTGACGGAGCCTGGAAATGGGTGGACGGGACGGACTACGAGACCAACTTCAAGTGAGCGCGCCCTGGCTGCCTGTCCCCTTCTCCCGCCTGGAGCTCTTGCTCCTGCAGGGTCTGGCTCTCAGCCCCTCGTTCCTGGCCCCCCCTCCCCGGGGTGCCCTCGGACCGTCCCAGCTGGCTGCGGTCTTCTCCCCACAGGAACTGGAAGCCAGACCAGCCGGACAACTGGGACGGGCACGGACTGGGCGGGGGCGAGGACTGTGCGCACTTCAAAGCTGACGACGACGACGGCAAGTGGAATGACAACGCCTGCCAGAGGGTCTTTGGCTGGGTGTGCGAGACCAGCCTGGGCGCGGCCAGCTAGCGCCTCGGGGGTACCTCCTGCAGACCTCCGGGTCCTGGTTGCCAACGCGCAGGGAGCGGGAGGGGCCTTCCCTGACACCCTCACCCGGCGGTGGGGAGAGGACCAAGCCCGTGGAGGTTGGGCTGCTGCCACCACAATGTTCTTCTCCTTGGCGTTCAAAAGACTCTCTAGAGTTCCTCAAGGGTTGGCCTTTTTAACGTCTGGCCCATCGAGGTGTCATTGACATATAAAATTTTAAGACATTTGAGGTGTCCATCATTGTGATTTGGTAAACATATACCCTGGGAAGGGGTCCCCCATCCAGTTAATAACCTCACATGTTTGTCTCGTGTGCGCGTGTGAACACGTAAGTTCTGCTCCCTTGGTAAATTCCAGTTATACGATATGTCACCTGTCATCACCGTAACACCATCAGACCTTATTCAACCAACAGCTGCAAGCTGGCATCCCTTCACCTGCCTCTCCCGATCTCCCCACTCCCCGGCCCTACCAACCTACTCTCTCTTTCTATGAATTTGACTCCTTTTTTCCAATTCACATATAAATCCTACAGTGCAGTATTTGTCTTTCTCTGGCTCATCCGCTCCACATGATGCCCTGGTCCTATTGTTGCAAAGCATAGAATTCCCCTGTTTCTTGTGGCTGGACACGGCTGTGTTGTGTACACAGCACACACCCTTATCCAGGCATCCACTGCGGGACATTTCGACTGTTTCCACATCTTGGTTGTTGTGAATTAGTGTTACAATGGATATGGAAGGGCAAATACCTTTTTGATACTCTGTTTTCATTTCCTTTGCCTGCATGCCCTGAAATGGCGTGGCCAGATCACGTGGTAGTTCTATGTTTCATTTTTTGTGGAACCTTCTTACTATTTTCCAGAGTGGCTGCACCAGTTTGCGTTCCCACCAACGGTGCATGAGGATTGTAATTTTTTTTTAATCTTAAAAACAATTTTATTGCCATCTAATTCCTACATAAATTAATATATAATATAAATATAAATACACCCATTTAAAAAAAGATTTTATTTATTTATTTGACAGAGAGAGAGATCACAAATAGGCAGAGAGGCAGGCAGAGAAAGAGGGGGAAGCAGACTCCCTGCCGAGCAGAGAGCCCGATGTGGGGCTCGATCTCAGGACCCTGAGATCATGACCTGAGCCGAAGGCAGAGGTTTCACCCACTGAGCCACCCAGGCGCCCCAAATACACCCATTTTTTAAAAAATGTTTTTTTTATTTGACACGGAGATAGAGAGTACAAGTAGGCAGAGAGGCAGGCAGAGGGAGAGCAAGAAGTAGGCTCCCCGCTGAGAAGAGAGCCTGATGCGGGGCTTGATCCCAGGACCCCAAGATCATGACCCGAGCTGAAGGCAGCCGCTTAACTGACCGAGCCACCAGGCACCCCAAATATACCCATTTAAAGAGTAGAGATGACTTTTGACAAATGTGAGTATCTATGTAACTCCTGCCCAATCTAGATACAGAACGTTTCCATCTGCCCAAAGTTGCCTTATGTCCCTTCGTTGTCTACTGCTTCCTGTCCCCAGGCAGCCAGTGAATGACCCGCTTTCTTTCGCTATTGATTGGTTTTGCCTGTTCTAGATTTTCACACTATATGCTCTTTTGTGAAACCTTTTGTAGCTCACATGGCCTGATTTTCAGCAATCTTAACACAGCAGAATGGAGAAGGCTGAGTGAGGCCTCGGACAGTCTTCTGTAACTGTGAAAGGAACATTTCCTTTTTACAAGCATTTGAGTTCAGTTCTTTTCTGTCGGTTAAGAGCTGTGTACACTTAGGGTGATAAGGAAAGGCAGAGCCGAGAGCTGTCATGAAAAGCCGGTAAGGTGTGTTGGTTGGCGATTACTATATAACCAACCACCCTGACTAGCAGGGGCTCAAGGCAAAAACCACCGTGGAACTGATGGAAAACTAGAGGCAGAAGTTACATTTGAAAGAAGTCTTACTTCAAGGGCGCCCGGGTGGCTCAGTGGGTTAAAGCCTCTGCCTTTGGCTCAGGTCATGATTTCAGGGTCCTGGGATTGAGCCCACCTTTGGGCTCTCTGCTCAGCGAGGAGCCTGCTTCTGTCTGTCACTACCTGTGTCTCTGCCTGCTTGTGATCTCTGTCTGTCAAATAAACAAATAAAATCTTTAAAAACAGAAATAAATACCATAAACATAAAGCATGGCCGAGGTAGGGAGTATGGACTTCGGGGGAGAGCGGAATGCAAAGGGACAGGCGGGAAATGAGCATGGATAAGAGGGAGGGGGAAGGAAGATCTGGTTGTTGGACTGGAGGGACCACGTTGGGGTGATGGTCTTCGAGAAGAAAAACAGAAAAACAAATGTATGGAAAAAACCAGTCCCATGACACGAACCTATTAACATGAAAACGGGAATCTATTTTACCCACAATAGTTTCAAAAACTGAAATATAGACATTGGACGTCTTTGAAGAAAACCTTGACACTGACTGAATGACAGAAAGCAAGACCCAAACGCATGGACAGTCATGCCTGCCACTGGAGTGGGAAGACTCAGTTTCATCAAAACGTTGGTTCTCCCAGTAATTTTAATGCCATTTCAAGTCAAACCCCACTAGGGTTCTCTCTCTCTCTCTCTTTTTTGAATCAAAGTTTTATTTTGAAATAATTTTAGATTCACATAGAAGTTGCAAAAATAGGGCCCCTGGGAGGCTCAGTGGGTTAAGCCTCTGCCTTCAGCTCAGGTCATGGTCTCAGGGTCCTGGGATCGAGTCCCGGAGTTTGCTTCTCCCTCTGTCTGCTGCTTCCCCTTCTTGTGTGTTCCATCTCTCTCTCTCTCTCTCTCTCTGTCGATAGATAAATAAAATCTTAAAAGAAAAAAGGAAAAATTGCAAAAATAGTAAAAAGAGTTCTTTTGTACCTCCTCCCCTCCCCCGATGACGACATCCTATGGGACGGTAGTAGAATTCTCAAAACCGGAACATTGACACGGGTACAATACTATTAACCAAACCACAGGACTTTCGAGGGGTTTTCACCAGTTTTGTTTTTATTTTTTAAATATTTTATTTATTAGAGAGATAGAGAGAGTGGGAGCACAAGCAAGGGGAGCAGCAGCGGGAGAGGGAGAAACAGGCTGAGCAGGGAGCCCGATGTGGACTCGATCCAGGACACTGGGGATCAGGACCTGAGTTGAAGGCAGGCGCTCAATTGACTGAGCCCCCCAGGGGCCCCGGTTTCTCCAGTTTTAAATGCATTCTTTGATTTGTCTTTGGTGGAGAGTTCTAGAAATGTTACCACCTGTGTAGATGAAGTAGCTATGACGGGATTCAGGATGCAGCTCGGTCAGAGCAACTGAGTCCTTCTCCCGCAGGACTCCACCCTGGGGGGGTGACCGTCCATTCTCTGCAGGCTAATCATGTCACCTTGCCAAGGTTATATAAGTGCAATCCTGCAGTATTAACCTTTCGGGCTTGGCTTTTTTCCCTTGGGCGTTTCCCACCACCGGGTTGAGTGGCAGCTGAACCCCAGGGACTCCGGGGCCCACCCTGAGGTTCCCTCTGAGTGGCGCCGGGGAGACCTTAAGAGAACACTCTGGATGCGTCCTGGGAAATTTGAGAGCCAACATGCCTTTATTGGCAGGAAAAGGCTAGAAGCAGAGATCCGGGACTGGAGCTGCCCTGGGTATCGTGGGGTTAGGCTGCCTCTGGGGGCAGGGATGTCAGAGAACCTGCAAGCCTGGAGGGCTTCATGGAAGGAGTGAGCTTCCGCAGTGGTAGCGGCATCAGCCATGGGAGCGGTGCCTAAAAAGCTTAAGGGTCCGTGTAGGTTTACACACTCCTGCTCAGGCTTGAGACTTGTAGGGATGACCCTGCAGGGGAGGAGTGGGCAGAGCTGGGGGTGACAGTCCCAGGGAGGGCCGCCTCCTCCTCCTGAGGGCCGCTGGTGCGGGTGCGTACCATGGGGTCTTGGAGGCACCAGCAGCAGACCCCACGGAAGAGCCAGTGTTTGGAAGCCCGCCTTGAAGATCATCCAGACCCCACAACAGCGCCAGTCCCCAGTCATGTATGACCGTGGGCCCCTCCCCTTTATTTCTCTCCCTCCTTCACTTCAGCCCTGGAGACAAAGAGAAACACAGCAAGGGGACGGGGAGCCATGTCACCCAGCGTAGCCCCCCCTGCCCCGCCCCCAGTGAGCAGAACAGGGCGGGCAGGGAACGGTCCCAATGCTTAGGAGTCGAGGTTTGGGTTCCGGCTGGCCTGGGCATGTCACAGCTTAAGAGGAGACCGTGCGCAAAACTTAAAGGACCACTTAGTTCTCAGCAAACCCAAGACACTCTCCAGCTGTGTGGGGAAGAGAGCCTGAAGCAGGTGTGTGTTTGGACGGTTGGAGGGAGACAAAGAAAGCTGTTTCTTGATTGTTCCCTACCATGTAGCACCTACTTAATGAGCGAGTCGTACATAGATATGGGAGAATTATAAGGAGAGTTATTTGCAACTCAAGGACAACAAAATCTAAAAGCTGGTGGAGACGGATGGCAAAGCAGCAGCAGGTCAATCTGCTAAGGTCGTCCATGGGGACAGGAAAGCGACACAGACTTCAGATCAGAGATGATCGTGTACAGACAGTCCAAGGAGGATATACACGGCAGTGGATAAGCCGATTCTATGGATCGTATGAAGTTGCCTTAGAAGCAAGGATATCTAGAACGAGGCAAGTTCTAGAAAAAGAAAGTAATGTGGGTAGATTATTCGCAATAGTTAAAATAGTGTGGAGCTGGTACATGAACAGACAGTTCAAAAGAGCTGAACAGGGGCGCCTGGGTGGCTCAGTGGGTTAAGCCGCTGCCTTCGGCTCGGGTCATGATCTCGGAGTCCTGGGATCGAGCCCTGCGTCGGGCTCTCTGCTCGGCAGGGAGCCTGCTTCCTCCTCTCTCTCTGCCTGCCTCTCTGCCTGCTTGTGATCTCTCTATCAAATAAATAAATAAAATCTTTAAAAAAAAAAAACAAAAGAGCTGAACAGAGAGCCCAGGTATACAGGGGCTCAGTACATGTTAAAAGTGTGGTTTACTCCACGGAGGAAAGAAGATTCTACAAGTAATGTGTTAGCAAGTGGATGGCACGTGGAAAATGAGAATCAGATCTTTCTCTTGGTCCTTAACGTAAACGAGTTCCAGGTGACTCAAGAGGTCAATGTAAAAATGGAAATAACAGAAGCATTGAAAGAAAACTGGGAATAATTCTCCCATAATCTCAGAGTGAGGAGCCTTTTAAAGGTATGACACTGGGGGTGCCTGGGGGGCTCAGTCGGTTAAGCATCTGCCATCGGCTTAGGTCATAATCCCAGGGTCCCAGGATCAAGCCCCACATCCCTGTCCCTGCTCAGCGGGGAGCCTGCCTCTCCCTCTCCCACTCCTCCTGCTTGTGTTCTCTCTCTCACTGTGTCTCTCTGCCAAATAAATAAAGAAAATCTTTAAATAAAGTGCAAATGGCTCTTAGACACATAGAAAGATCCTCATCCTCACTTATAATAGGGAACATGCAAGTTAAAATGACCATAAGACAATATTTAATCTATCAAGCTGTCACAGAATAAAAAGCTTTTTTTTTTTTTTTAAGGTTACTTATTTGAGAGAGAGAGAAAGCACATGAGCAGGAGGGAGAGGGAAAAGCAGAATCCCAGTGAAGTGGGGAGCAGGACCCAGGGCTCGATCCCAGGACCCCAAGATCACAACCTGAGCCGAAGGCAGACACTTAACTCACTGAGCCACCCAGGCACCCCGAGACCAAAAGGTTTTTTAAACTCACTATATCCGTGGGGGTTTGGGGGAACCAGGAACTGGCCCACAGAGCTGCTGGGAGTGTTGGTACAACTCCTCTAGAAAACACTTTGACAAAAGCAGTTAATGTGAAACAGCAAACAATTCCACCACTCATGTCTCCCACAGATACACAGTGTGTCCTTCCCAAGCCAGTTGACAACCTAAACGTCTACCCGGTGACAGCAGAGCTGCCAAATGGAATGCCATGCGCATGAGAAAGGAAACCGCTCGACAGAGGAAGATTTCCAAGGTAAGTCGTGAATGGGGAAATCCAGGTAGGGAGGAGTGTATGAAACATGCTACTCTTCGGGTAAAAAGTAAGCAAATATTTTTGTGAATGCATAGGGTCTCCCAGGAGGAGTACACGTGAAAGGATGACACTTGGGCTTCCAGGGGAGACCGAGGGGTAGGCAAGAAAAGGAAGGGAAAATCTCCATGGTGTCCTTCTCTGTCTTTCAGCCTTGATGTCCTGCGCCAATGTTACTAATTTAAAACAAACAAAACAAAAATGCAGAATATCTAGGAGCTGGTCTGTGTGTACAGCTGAGTTTTCTTGATCTTAAAAATAACTAGGTTATTCTTTTGTTTTTTTGAAGATTTTGTTTATTTATTTGAGAGAAAGAGAGAGCAAGAGCACGAGCAGGGGGAGGAGTGGAGGAAGAAGCAGCCTACGTTGAAGAATCGATGTTAAGTGATATCTGAAATCCGAGCAGAATTTATTATTTTTTAAGATTTATTTCTTTATTTTAGGGGGGAGGGGCAGATGGAGAGGGAGAGAGAGTCTGAAGCCGATTCCATGATGAGCGCAGAGCCCTGCAGAGAGCTCGATCTCAGGACCCTGAGAGCGTGACGTGAGCAGAAATCAAGAGTCAGGGGCTCAACAATGGAGCCAACCAGGCCCCCCAAAAGATGAGCGGATTTTGAAGAGGGGTGGAAGGAGGAGAGGCAGGAGGAGATCTGGCCACACACAGGAGAGATGTGTGCGTTCAATGTTGATCATTCCCCTTTCTGAGAAGAGGACGCCTAGGCTGAGAGAGGCTAACCAACTCTCCAGAGGTCACACAGCATTGCAGTTGGGCTGTTACCAGAGCTCATTGCTCATTGCTCAACTCAAAGAATTGACAGCCCTTGCCAGTGAGCCTGTCGCCAAGGAGCCCAAGCAGGGGCAAGGGCCTCGGCTCCTGGAGGGTTGGCCCCTCCCACCCTCCCGTCTTGGTTCTCCTGGGGCATCAGGTGTCCAGGCTGGGAAAGCCTCAGGATATTCATTCATCCTTTTCTTTACAAACCCTCAGCACAGCCAGCCCGTAGGTCACTGGCTGTGATGGGGGGGGTCTTCCTGCAATGTCCTGCTAGTCTGTTGGGGTGTCCATGAGGGCTCGTGGATCTTGTGCACTGGCTGGGAGGTGGCTGTGCCAGGCAGAGCCCTGAGCCAGGCGCCACAGCCACGAACGAGCTCTGTAATAAGCACTTGCACTGGCGAGAGGAAGGGGAGCGGCTCCCCTGGACCCAGGCAAACTTATCTGGAGCCATCACAGTCCAGAGACTTCAGGGTCACGAAAGGCAGAAGGCAGAGGAAGGGTAGACGGCCTCTGGCCCCTTCCAGTCCTGCTCCTTCTCCCCGGGGGGCCCCAAAAGGAGGAATCAGGGAGCTGGGAAAGGGGGAAAGGAGAGGAAGCGGCCCCAGAGGGTGGTGCCAAGTGTCAGCCACCGGTGGAGGTGGAGGTGGGGGGAGGGGAGCGGCCCCACCTGCCCCCACACCCGCCTGCCCCCTCCCACCCCCACAGACTGCAGGACACAGGACAGGGTGCCTCAAGAAGCAGACGGGGTGATCCAACCCTATAAGGGGATTTGACTGCCTTCTTTCCAAGCAGCCATGGCCCTGACCTGGGACGGTCACGTGGCCATACTCACACCCCGGTCACGTGTGGCCTTCCCTCCTTTTCCGGCTTGGTGAACTCTGGGTTCTTTCCCTTCTTTCTTCTCCCCCTGTGGGTCCAGGGGCTCTATCTTGTCGGAGCGGGGCTTCACAGTGTTCTCACTAGGGTCTGCTGGGGTGCCCATACCCCACCCTGGGATCTGCTGAGCTTCCTCGGGCTGCTGGTCCACACTCTTTACCCTGCTTTCTCCCAGCCCCAAATCCCATGGTTCCTGGGTCTGCTGGTCACTCTTAGCCTCCCACACATTGCTTTAAGGACACAGAAATCTTTAGATAACTGTCCTGATGGGAGACTCAGGGCTTGTCCTCAGCTCCCTTTGCCCGCACACACCGGCTGCTACATCTACTTTGGTGGGGGGCCTTTGTGGGGGCGTTTCCCTCTGCGGTCCTTTGCCAGCCCCTCATCTGAGAAACACAGATTCTCTCTGATCTGCTGAACCGCCAACCCAACGCGCATTCAGTCTTCCTGTCCCCAGAAATCTGACCCCATCAACGGTCCAAGCTCGGATCCCTGGGACAGGACCCACAGCAATGACTCCCTGCTTCCTTTGCAGGTCCCCCGTCCCTGGGTGGCACCGTGTCTCTCCAAGCCCAGGGGGGCTGGCTCTGTCCCCGTGTTCTCTCTGGACTCAGGTGCACAGTCAGTCCTGCGGCCTGTGTCACTGCCATTGTGGTCTACTCATCCTGAAAGTCAAAGTGCTGGAAACAGAAAACAGCTTTTCTCTCCTCCACAGCCTGCTTCTTGCAAATTTACAGTCACCTTGCCCTTCACAATGTGGCTTCGGTCATGAGCTTTGTAAATACATTCAGAAATCCAGCTGAATTTTTTGTCTTGGTTTACATGCATATCTGCCCAACTCAGGAGGGAGAGACCGTGGGGAGCGGTCACTGCTGCCTGGGGGGTGGGCAGGACAGTAGGTAAGCGGGGCTTGATGGGGACAGAGAGGTCTCGTCGACTGCTCCAAATGGTATCGCCTGCTTGCAAAAGTTTCATTTAATATCTTGGATTTTCTAACTGCATAATATGTGTTTTCTAAATTTTATTTATTTGTTTGAGATTGAGAGTGAGAGAGAGCACACAAGCTAGGGGAGGGTCAGGGGGAGAGGGAGAGGGAGAGGCAGGCTCCCTGCTGAGCAGGGAGCCCAATACCGGGCTTGATCCCAGGACCCCAAGATCATGAACTGATCCGAAGGCAGACGCTTAATGGACTGAACTACCCAAGCTCCCCTAAAGTGTATTTTTTTTTAAAATTAAGAACAATAAATATATGATGTTGAAATTACTAATTAGAAATTTTCACCAGTTCTTACAAGCTCTTACAAGTCCGGAACGAGTGCATCAGGGTCATGCTGTAACTGTCACACACACACACACACACACACACACACACACCAACAACAAAGATAAAATCAAGTACAGCCCGGTCGTGAGAGGCAGTGTCACGGGGGCCACGCGGGAGGCTGCCCCAGCTTCGAAAAGTCGGAATCCTGGGGGTGGGCTTGGTTAGGTGAGCGTGTGTGATTGGTGACAGGGTCTGGATATTAGGAATATTAATGTCCGGAAGGTGGGGTAGGGACTAGGAGAAGCTCAACTTATCTGGGACAGCTGATGCATCAGAAAGCTCAAAGACTGAACAAAAAAGTGTTATGTTAAAGCTATGCTTTCACAAAGCAAAACAATAACAATCAGCACCCTGAATTTTCTTCTGAGTGGCAAGAATATATTTCAAAAGAAGACTGCTCCTGGGGCGCCTGGGTGGTTCAGTTGGCTGAGCGTCTGATTTTGGCTCAGGCCATGATCTCAGGGTGCTGGGATCGAGTCCCACCCTGGGCTCCCTGCTCAGTGGGGAACCTGTCTCTGTTTCTCAAACAAACAAACAAACAAACAAATAAATAAATAAAATCTTTAAAAAAAAAAAAAAGAGAGAGAGAGAGATTGAGAGAAGACTGCTCCTTAATTTTAAGAGCTGGCCCGTGCTGGCTCTCTGATTTTGCAAATAAACCCTCTGCATTCGGAGTTACCCGAGACCCTCTTCTGATAAAGGGCTTGGGTTTGAGAAAGATAGAACTGCTCGTCGGTGATCCTGCCGGCTTTTCTAAGTTGTTTCTGGAAACAAGGAGGCTTAGGTGAGGAGGGGATGAGACTGCGGAACAGGGTGTGGCCCTTGTATCTTTGGATTCGTTGGAACCCCCGTGACAACCCTACCTTAGAAGGACTGTCTGGTTAAAAGCTGCAGGAAACCTGTGGATTGGGTGATGCAGAAAAGCCATGCTGGGACCAGGGTGCCCCAAACACCTGTTCAGGGCTGAACTGTGTCCTCCCAGAAGGTGTTGAAGTCCCAGCCCCCCGCACCCGTGACTGCGGCCTTATTTGGGAACAGGGCGGCTGCGGCTGCGGTTAGTACGATGGGGTCGCGGTAGCTTGATCCAGGATGGCCGCGGTCCCCGGGGGAGGGCAGACGCAGACACACAGGGGAGAATGCCAGAGGCCACCCAGACAGCCCGGCAAGGACCGTCCGCGAAGCACGGGGGCCTGGAAGAGGCCAGGGTGGGGGTGTCCCGTCCGGGCTGCGGAGGGAGCCGGCCCCGCTGGCCTCCGGGCCCCGCGGCTCCGCCGGCCCGGGACTGGAGGCTGCAGCCTCCGGCACACGGCGGTCCACTTCTGAGGATCTGTGGCTCCTCGGAGCCCTAGAGACCAATAGCCCACCCATGGCTGGGAAGCTGCTGAAGCCGAGACAGGCCGGAAAGCGGCGCTGGCGCCCGCGGGCCTCGCCGCCCTCCACGCGGCGCGCTCACCTGCCCAGCCCCGCAGCCCGGCATGCCCCGCAGCCTCTTCCCGCGCTCTCTGGGACGCAAGTCCGGGCAGCCCCGCACCCTCCCGGGCCAAGAGCCGTTAGGAATGGTTTAAACCTAGCAGGACACGCCCACTCTCTTTTGCCGGTGATTGGCTCAGGCGTAGACACGGGACTCCATTATGGCCAATGGTACGCGAGGGTCTGGCACTGGGCGGGGGCTTGTGTGAAAGCTTGTCTTCCGGGTGGGAAGAGGGAGACGGCGGGGGATGGGGGCTGCGGGCGTCGCGCCGGCTCCTACTGGCCAAGGCCGCGGGCCGGGGGGGGGGGGGGGGGACCAGCGGGGCCCCAGTTACTGGGATTGCGGGTGTCTGAGGGGCCCGACCCGGCCGCTCTGGCCGCGGCTCCTCCGCGTGCTGCTCGGTTGCGGCGCGGGGCCGCGGGATCGGGCGTTGCCGCGGGATTGAGCCGCTGCGGGGCGGGAGCGAGACGGTCCGGTGGCTGGGTCCGCGGGCGCAGCTCCGGCTCTATCGCCTTCCGCAGGCTGCACCCGAGAATCGGGGCCCGACACCACCTGCCCTCCGGGGCGCGGCCGCGGCTGCCTGCAGTGACCCAGGTCGGGAGTCCGTGCGCGACCCTCTGGCTTCACGCCCTGACCGCGCGGCCGGGAGGGGAGTCGCGCCGCCCTGGAAGGCGGAGAGGGCCAGCTGTGTGCGACACTAGGCCGCGTCTGGTTGTCCTCCGTGGGCAGCACGTCTCTCCAGCTCTGCCGCAGCATCCCTGGGCCCTGCGGAGCCGGCGGGGAGGGGGGGACAGCGGGGAGTGGGAGGGAGCCGGCCTGCAGGGCCCATGGGACCAGTCCCAGCGTCCCTCACTGACCACCAGTCACAGCCTGTCCTGAGAGCCCAGCAGGTCTCTATTAACCGCAGGGGCTGGGATTAACCCCCTCTTGCCTTCCCTGTCCTCATTCCAACACTGCTCTAAAGGTTTTTTTCCTGGATTCTCAGGATGTCTGTTTTCTTCGAGGTAAGGTCTGCTCCATCACATTCGGTGAAGCCAAAGAAGGATTGGGTTACATGCCCTCTGCGTCTTCCTGCTTGAGAGTCACCCCATTTCCTTACCTGGCCCTTGGAAGCTGCTCGTATCAACACGGTCACATCCACATGGTGCATTTTGTAGAATTATGGTAAGGCAGGCAATGAATCAAACTCCTGATCTGTTTGGGATCCGAGAGGACTCAACCCATCTCTTGCACTCCTCTGAGGGGAAGCCACCCACCATGGCCAGATCCACACCCGCTTGGTGACACACGGTCCACACACGTAGCCCCTGCAGGGGACCAGCTCAGGTCTCAGCCTCACTGTTGTGCCCAGAGTGGGGGATGCTCACTCCTGCTGTGGGCGCTCTCAGCTGGAAATATTTCTAGTAATTTTAAGTTGCCTTTTTATTCATATTTTAAAGATTATTTATAAACTTATTTGGGGGACAGAGAGAGGGTCCCAAGCAGACTGCTCATTGTGGAGCCCGATGGGGGGCTTAATCCCACGACCCTGAGATCACGACCTGAGTCGAAATCAAGAGTCAGACACTCAACCCACTGAGCCACCCAGGCGCCTCTGGGACGGAACTTTCTTAAAGACATAAGCAAACACAGAGAAATCCACAGCTCTCCCACATTTGTTTGCTTTTTTAAACAAACAATTTAAATAGAGCTTCCTTAAATAGAGCTTCCGTCTTACTCGGAATTGTTCCAGATGCGTTACAGATATTAACCCACTGAATTTCCACAACAGTCCCACGAAGTTGTGCTGGCAGCACCAGGAGCTGCCCTGACGGTCACCATCAGCCTTACTGGAACCTTTTCTTCTCCGAAGTAGGTGCTGTTTTACCACCACCTGTTTTAGGGAGGAGGGAACTATTGCACAGGTGGGTGAAATAGTTTGTTCTAGGTCATACAGCTGGAAGGTGGCAAAGCCAGAATTTAAACCTGGGCAGTCTGGTTATAGGGTCCCTGGTCCCTGTCAGAATCCTGTGTACTAATGTACACTTATGTTCCTTACAAAATACGTTTGCTGTTAAGATTTTTGAAAGGATTTTATTTTTTTTGAATTGCCTACAAGGGGGGGCGTCTGGGTGGCTCAGCTGGTTAAGCGTCTGCCTTCAGCTCAGGTCATGATTCCGCTTCTCTCTCTCCCTCTGCCTGCTGCTCTGCTTACTTGTGTTCTCTCTCAAGTAAATAAATAAAATCTTAAAAAAAATTGCCTACAAGGAACTGATTGAACCCATGAATATTTAGGAGATTCTAGGATGTGAATAAAACCTACCCACAAATTGTTTTCCAGTGTCGTGAAATTTTAGGAATATAAAATTTAACAAGGTGATTGACTAATGTGATGTTTTGCACATTTATTTAAACATCAGTTTAGGTGTTTATAGTTTTCTTTTTGTGTTTTATTTATTTTTAAATGTTTTTCTTTCTTTTTTTTTAAAATATTTTATTTATTTATTTGAGAGAGACACAGTGAGAGAGAGCATGAGCGAGGAGAAGGTCAGAGAGAGAAGCAGACTCCCCGTGGAGCTGGGAGCCCTATGCGGGACTCGATCCCGGGACTCCGGGGTCATGACCTGAGCCGAAGGCAGTCGTCCAACCAACTGAGCCACCCAGGCGTCCCTGTTTTTCTTTCTTTCTTTGAGTGAGAGAGAGCGAGCAGAGGAAGAGGGAGAAGCAGACTCCCCGCTGAGCAGGGAGCCCAACTTCCGGCTCCATCTTGGGACCCCGGGATCATGACCTGAGCCCAAGGCAGATGCTTAACCAACCGAGCCCCCCAAGAGCCCCTTCTTTTTGTATTTTAGACTCAATAAACTTTTCTTAGGTCTGTAAGCTATCTGTAAGCACTTGGAAAGCTTCTAGCCCTAAGCCCTGTATATTCCGGGGATAAATCAGCTCTCCTCAAGGACGGCATGAAAATAAACCCAGAAGCCATGAGCCACCCAAGAACAGCCAGGCTTTACGTACCATGGAGCTTGGGCCCCAGTCTTAGCCCACACTGCTGCTCACTGCTCTCAGCAGTCACTGGCCACTGTCCCCCAGAACCTCTGCCCCTCAGCTCTCAGCACCAACTTTCCGCCTCCCAGATATCTGGGTCCAGGAGCGGGTAGGGACATAACCCATAAATCAGGGTGCCTCTGCTAGACAGTCGGCTGGCCAGACCCCCCTTCACCTCTGTTGGCCCATTCAGGTGTGACTTTCCTCTAGGCCAGCCGCCACCACCTTCAAATAGACAGGAGCTATTAGACTCACAAAAGTGCTTTAAGCTAGGATCCATCCCACTTGCAGAGGTTCCGGTTGTAAATCAAGAGAGATAAGACCAGACTTGAGGCTCAGGGAAGAAAATTGGGTAAAGCTGGTTGCCTGAAAGGATAGAGGGAAGGGACCCTTAGGGAGAGAGACTGACTGCTCGGGGCTGAAAATGCTTTGGGAGGAGGGAGATGCTGGAAAGGGCTTTGCAGAGGCAAGGACCAGGCAGTGTGGGAGGGGCAGAGATTGGGGCTGACAATCTGAGCTCTTTAGGAGGTCTTTCCCACCCTGTGCACAGACACTTAGAGGTCATGTGGCTTCTGGAACTCGGGGCCGCACATCCTCCAGCAGTGTTGGGACTTGCCCACCCACCCCTCCCAGTGTGCACGCGAGGAGCTCTTCCAGGGGGAAAGAAAGCAGGTTCCCTCGCCCTTACTTGGCCTTCCAGACTCCGCCTGACACAGGACACAATCCGGGAAGTCTAAATTACATCCCCGAGGGCGGGAAAACCTGTTCTTTGACTCCGTGTCTCCTCCCACCTTGGCTTTGGTCCCATTTGACAGTGCTCAGTTGGGAAGCAGATTCTGGGGTCCCGACAGCCCGAGGGCAGGTCCAGGTGTTGTCAGCTGAGTCCCCTAAGAGTCTGGGTCCTCTAAATCCAGGGTGTGGTCCCAGGCTGGGGCTGGGTAGGCAGACAATGGGCCCAGCAACGCAGAGGTAGCTAAGAGGTTGGGTTACTGCAGAGGAGAAATGACAGGCCTCACCCCTGCCCTTTCTCGTGCAACTCCCCCTTCTCAAATCAAGACAGGAGGCCCACAGGGAGCTGGAGAAGACACTGGATGGGGGGAGATGCAGCGGTGCCTGCGTGTGTCCAGAACAATGGGAGGAAACAGAATGCAGGCGAACCTACACTTGTTCTGTGTTTTGTTGAGATATGATTGACATGTCCCTGGTTCCTTTTGACGGAGGAAGAATCCAGCCATCTGTGGACGCTGAAAGCCCAGGTGCTCTGCCCCAGTGTCCCTTCCAGCCAGGATGAGAGTGCATGCCTGGGGTTCAGGCGGTCAGGAGCCCCGACCCTGGCCTTGAATCCGGAGATCATGGGGGGTGGGGCAGAGAACATGCCGAGCCACTGTTTCCAGGCGCAGTGTTGGCAGCGAGTCGGAAGGGACGTCTAGCGTCTGCTGGGGACAACAGTGGCAGGCCCACGTTCTGCCAAACCCAGTTCTGCAGCCCTCTGGGTAATTCTGACACTGCCTAGCATCCTGGAATCCATCATTTCTGTCCCTCAATAAGTCACAGTTGGTGCCCACAGCCTGTAATTCAGAATTTTGACACAGACGTTAGCCAAAGTCCCCAGAAAGATGCCAGATCACGTTTGGGTATTTAGGCACACGGCCCAGGCCCAGAGCCTTTTGCTGGGGGCTCCCGCCATCCTGATCCTTGTCGTTGGAAACTAGGCTGTCGGGAGAGTTCCAGCAGCCATAGACTGCAGACCTTGGGGAGGGGTCTCGGGAGGTGGGGGTGGTGGCAAGGGGCCTGGAAGAGGCACAGGAGGCAAACTTGGTAGGGGGAGTAAGTGCAGAGTAAGGAGTGGGGTCGGACTCCCAGGCCGGTGCAGCCCAGCCCAGGTCCTGGCTCCAGCCCGGCTCTAGCCTCAGCCCTGTGACCCCGTCATCAGGTTCCCCCAGCTGCAGACTCAGCAAACTCCTCACCCTGTCCCAGTCCCCAGACACTGTTCAGGGGACCCGGCTCGGATTTTCATTCCTGTGTGGTCACCCAGGCAGACTTGTTCCTTGCACGCAGTGAGCTCCACTGCCCTTAGTGGGTTCCTTTCTCCCGAAGCCTCGTCCCCACCCCCTCCTCCTCCCAGAGCATCTCAGCATCTCTGCTTCCCGGCCCCCAAAACACACATCCGACCTTTGTGCCCTGTTTCCTTCCATTCTTCCAGGGTCTGGCCCTGGAGGTCTCTGCTGACTTCCCAAAGCCTTGTCTCTGGGTGAGCTGAAGAAGGAGGAGACTTTGGGGGTGAGGGCTAAGAGGCCCCTTAATTGGGCACATAGAAACCCAAGGTCAGCTGGGCCAAACTCTGGAAAGCCTCCTATTTTTGTGGACCTCAAGTAGAGCCATTTTCCCTTCCCTTTCCCTCCCTTCCCATCTACCTTCTGCAGAGGGTACACCTCCCATCCCCTAGCAGGTGGGCCCCAGGAATAGCCAGGCCCAGCTCAGGGCCTCCCCCGCTGAAGACCTCCTGCAGGGGCTCCCAAGAAAAAGTCCCAAAGCAATTTTAGAGTTCACGGACGGCGACACACTCACACATCCCTGGGTCCCCAAAGCAAATTATGGACAGAGTTTGACCTCTTTTCAGATCTCCCTAAAGACCTGAGCTGGTCCAGCATCTGCTTCTGGAGCTTTCTCCCTGTGGGTAGCCACTAGCAGTCCAGTGCCTCTGAACAGTTCTGTAGTATCCCGGCCAATCCCTGGAGTACCAGGCCCTGGGTCTGCTCAGTCTGCCAATCTCCGGCTCAATTCTGTCTCAGCCAGTTTTGCCCAGAGATCAGTTCCACAAGGTCCCACCTCCAGGGCTACGTGGGGACGAGGGACAGAAGGCAAAGACGGATGGTGTCCCTGCAGGCTGAGAGGGCTCCCAGAGGGGTAAGAGGGGCAGTGGGTGGGGATGGGACATGACCTCCCCCAGGGGGAGTCCCACCCCCCACCGCCAGTGGGGACCTGGGCAGAAAAATGGAAATAATTTATGTAGTTATTTAAAACATTATTTTCCTACGCATCAAAGATCATGAAGTAGAGGGGTGCCCGCTTGGCCCCGCGGGAAGCATGTGAGACTCGCGATCTCCGTGTCATGAGTTTGAGCCCCGTGTTGGATACAGAGATTATGTAAATAAATTAAACTTAAAAAAATAAAAAAGGTTAGAAAGTAGAATGAAGTAGGATGCAAACTTCCAGATGAATTTTCAATGTAAAACAAGATGTTTCAAAGAAATTTCTCACATGGAGAAAAGCTGTCTAACCCCAGACTCTCCTGACACCCCCCACCGCCCCTTGCTGACCGGTGTGAATCCTTACCCTCTGTGTTCAGCATCAAATATTACGGAATACCAGTGAACGCTATATCAGTGGAAATTTTTGAGAACCATCAGGCTCTGGAGAAACATCTAAATTCCTTAGCCTGGCCTTCAACACCCGTGATGACGGGAGCCTCTGCCCTATGCCACCCTCCTATGCCCTCTCTCGTCCCCACAGAGCTGCTCTTCGTAGCTCCCCAAACAATAAAGAGTATGTCAAGCTGGTTGGTGCCTTTGTGATTTTCCACAAGCTTCTCCCTTTGCCTGGAATGCTCCTGCCCACGCAACCATCTGGCAAACTCCTACTCATCCTTCAAGACCCCACGTAAAGGGGTCCTCTTCTGTGAAGCCTTCCCAGCAGGCCCGAGAGGAATGAGTCAGCTCCTCCATGCAGCGGTGTCTGTCCCCGTCCTCGTGTGGGGCTCTCTGCATTTCACCTTTCCCCTAATCTGATGGTGGGGTCTCAGAGGGGAGAGGCAGGATCATTCATAGTCATTTCCTCAGCCCTGAGCATAGCTTCCAGCAATGGTGAGGCATCTAAAAATACTTTGTTTGAAGGAGCAAATGAACAAAATTTATTCTGACGCCTTTCTTTTTTGTTTTTGGAGCCCAGATAGGGACGCTAGCATTTTCTCACCAACTTTGGAAAACGCTCAGAAAGCCACTCATCATAAAGAAGAAAAATTAACTCCACCTCTTTTTGTTGCCAGTCATATCTCGTAACCTGTGTTGTTTTACTGGGAACTCACCAGACCCACGTGGTTCTTTGCCATCAAGGCAGTAATTGAAGTGGCCAGGTGGGGGGGGGGGACGGGGCGCTGGAGGGTCCAGCCGGGTCGTCCAATAATTCCAGAAAAGGGAGCGACACACACAGCATTGGCGGCCCTGTGCTAGGTCCCGCATTTGCGGTGCTGCTGTTATGAGCCTATTTCAGAGATGAGGAAGGTGAGGCACGTAACTTGCTCACAACCCTACGGAGGGTAAGTGACAACTGGGAGAGAAACCCAGAGAGTTGAGCTCGGGAGCATGTTCCCCCAGCCTCACTGCTGTGTTGGCGCCGTAATGGTCGTTTTGGCTGAGTACGAAGCATGAGGCATAGGAGGACCGTGCCCTTTGACGACCAACCATCCCGGTCCCAGGCTCTGGGATGCCCTCTGGGTTCATAAGAAGGTGCCCAGCGTTACTTTGTACAACTCCCAGACACAGGGGGTCCAGTTTCCTCTTTGGCTGTGGGTGTGATCTGTTTGGGTGTCAGGGGCAGGGAGGGGGGCTGCTCGCTTCAGAGTTCTCAGCTGCCAGCTCAGGAAGTAGGCTTCCTTCTCCACGCCCGGTGGCTGAGGACTGGCCAGCTTTCCCTGCCGGGTGTCTCCCACAACAGCAGCCCAGGCGGGGGAAACCAGTGAGACCACTCTCCTAGGGCATCCACGGCAGGACCGGCTACCTTCAAGGACACCTGTTCCCCATCCAGGACATTGCAGGGAGAGGGGACGGCAGATGCACAAATTCAGGAGTAAGAAAAAGCTAGGCATGTCCTTGGAGCAGGAGAGGTGCTTTGGGCTGAGGCTGGCGGAAGGACTCGGGACAGAGACGTGTGTGTGGGTGTGTGTGCGTGTGTGTGTGTGTGTAATGGAGAGGGAGTGTTCCTTCCGTGGTGAAAGGCCTAATCGCCAAAGGAAAGAAATGGGCTGTTCCCCCCCCCACCCATTCGCAGAGGCGCTCTCAACGACTAGGAAACACTGCCACCGCGTGGCTCCCAGCCGCACACCGTCAAATTCTCTGATACTGTCATCGCTGAACCCGAGAACACTCTTACTCAAACAGCTCAAGTAAAGCCTCCCGAATGTGGAAACGGTGCTTTCAAATCAACTTCTTCAAGAAGCCAGTGCCTGGGTGCGATCCCGGATTTCCCACCTTGTTCTACAACGCTGAATCTAAGTGTTCAGCAATTCCAATCCCAGGGATCCTTCCAGGCCAGTGACGTATCACACTGTGCCCAGGCCATTCCCTCCGGGGGTGGGGGGCATTCTGTTTCCCTGCTGGGCCAGGTCTCCCTGTTCCTTCCGCAGCGGGACAGACCCAAATTCATATGTCTTCACCATCTTTAACCTCGGTGCTTTGGGGACAAGGCATCTAACCTCTCTATTCCTTCTGACTTCATCTGGAAAATGGGCAGGACACCTTCTTGAGCAGTTCCTCGTGGGCAGAAACAGGTGACGTGGGTCGATGTCTGGCACATCCCAGCTCCTCATACGGAGGGAGCCCTCTTCCCGGTCTGTCCTGGACGGCCGGTTATTGCTGAGCAAGGAACAAGCCCGGGGTGGAGGTCAGCGATTCCATACCTGAGAATGACCTGGTCCCCCAGCAAAGTTCCGTGATAACAAAATTACTCCTCGCGGCAGGCTTTGGGGGGGGGGTAACCCCTCTTTCCAACTGTTGCCTGCGGGCCCTGGGTTTCCTGGGGATTGCGATCCCCGCGTCTCCTCCGCGAGCAGCAGGAGGCAGGTGCGTGCACTTGAGCCGGGAGGGGCCGCCTGCATTCACCCCCCCGCCGCCGCTCCCTCCGCGGGGGCTGTGTGTGTGTGTGTGCGCGTGTGTGTGTGTGTATAATTCAATCCCCGTGGGACTCAGAGTCTGGCCTCACCCGCGGCTCGGCCGATTGGCTGACGGTGTCAGCTCCCCGCCCTCCGCACCCCCCCGCGTCCCAGGTGGCACAGGCCCCCAGTGGCGATCTCTGTTTACCGAGAGAGCCGGTCCAGGTGGGGCTCCATCTCTGCGCTCACTCCCCTCGGGGGCCCCGCCCGCGCAGCAAGCGGGGAAGACACCTGGCCCAGCTCCTCCTCGTTCTTCCCCTCCCCCCCACCGCCCGGAGAGGTCGGGTAAGGGGGAAGGGATGCGTGTGGGAGGGGGAGTCCCAGGCCCGGGGTATCCGGCTGTCGCCCGGGCCTGGGAGCTCGCGCGCACCCTGGAGATGTATCCCTAGGCCTAGCTCCCCCTCCTTCCGCCCCGCCCTACCGTGCCCCGGGGAAGTGCCCACCCCTGGCCAGCCGCCGGAACCCGGATCTCAGGGATGCCCAGGACCCTAGAGGAGGCACAGACGTGGTGTGTTCCCCCTTCCGCAGAAGGCGATGACTCCCAAGCCGGCCGGACCTCCGGACGGCGGCTGGGGCTGGGTGGTGGCGGCCGCAGCCTTCGCGGTGAATGGGCTCTCCTACGGGCTGTTACGCTCGCTGGGCCTTGCCCTCCCTGACCTCGCGGAGCACTTTGACCGAAGCACTCAGGACACCTCGTGGGTCAGCGCCCTGGCCCTGGCGGTGCAGCAGGCAGCCAGTGAGGGGGGCCCTGAGGCGGGAGGCGGGAACCGGGGTGGATTGGCGGAGATGGATGACCAACCTGATGACCGGACTCCCTGGGAAAGGGCGCCCGGTGGGACCGAGTCCCAGAAAACGGAGGGTCTCGAGGTCAAGGGGAGGAGCTCTTAGGTTGGGGGAGACGTTTTAGGTCTGGCCAGCCTCCAAGGAGAAGTCTTGGATCAAGCTTGGGGCGCAGAGGCGTGTCTTCCGTTGACTCCGCCCCCTTCCAGGCCCAGTGGGCAGCGCCCTGAGCACCCGCTGGGGGGCGCGCCCCGTGGTGATGGTCGGGAGCGTCCTCACCTCACTGGGCTTCGTCTTCTCGGCGTTCGCCCGCAGTCTGCTGCACCTCTACCTGGGCCTGGGCGTCCTTGCCGGTGAGGGGAGAGGGGTACCGGGTCCCCAAGGGGTGATGCCGGAGAGGGGCGCTTCTTGGGGGCTGGAGGCCGGAGGGGGCGGGGCCTCAGGAGGGGCGGGGCCTCGGGGGGGGCGGGGCCGGGATCGCCGGAGCCAGTGTTCCGGGTCCCGGTCCTCACCAGGTCCCGTCCGTCCGCAGGCTCCGGCTGGGCGCTGGTGTTCGCCCCGGCGCTCGGGACCCTGTCCCGTTACTTCTCCCGCCGTCGAGTCCTGGCCGTGGGGCTGGCCCTCACGGGCAACGGGGCCTCCTCGCTGCTGCTGGCGCCCACCCTGCAGCTCCTCCTCGATTCTTTCGGCTGGAGGGGCGCCCTGCTCCTCCTCGGCGCCGTCACCCTCCACCTCGCCCCCTGTGGCGCCCTCCTGCGACCCCTGGTGCTCCCTGACGACCCCCCCGGCCCCACCCCTCGGGCCCTTAGCCGCCCTCGGCCTGGACCTCTTCGCGCGCCGGGCCTTCTTGGTGTTCGCCCTGGGCACAGCCCTGGTCGGGGGCGGCTACTTCGTCCCCTACGTGCACTTGGCCCCTCACGCTTTAGACCTGGGCCTGGGCGGGTATGGGGCGGCGCTGGTGGTGGCGGTGGCTGCGGTGGGGGATGCGGGCGCGCGGCTCATCAGCGGGTGGCTGGCAGACCAGGGCTGGGTGCCCCTCTCGCGGCTGCTGGCGGTGTTCGGGGCCCTGACCGGGCTGGGGTTGCTGGCCGTGGGGCTGGTGCCTTTGGTGGGCAGCCAGGAGGGCTGCGAGGGGGCCCTGCTGGCCGCGGCCGGGGCCTACGGGCTCAGCGCGGGAAGTTACGCGCCCTTGGTGTTCGGAGTGCTCCCGGGGCTGGTGGGCGTCAGAGGCGTGGTCCAGGCCACGGGGCTGGTGATGATGCTGATGAGCCTCGGGGGGCTTCTGGGCCCTCCGCTGTCAGGTAAGGGCCCGAGCGAACAGATCTGCTCGCAACCGTCCTCTGCCCCGGGATCCCAGGTCCCTAAATTCCTTTCCCCTTCCTCACAGGCTTCCTAAGAGACGAGACGGGAGATTTCACCGCCTCCTTCCTCGCGTGCGGCTCTTTTATCCTCTCCGGCAGCTTCATCTACATGGGGCTGCCCGGGGCGCTGCCCTCCTGCCGGCCAGCCTCCCGGCCGGCCACGCCTCCCCCCGAGAGGGGGGAGCTGCTCCCCGCTCCTCAAGTCGCCCTGCTTTCCTCTGGAGGCCCCCAGTCCGCTCTGGACACTGCTTGTTGACCACGAGTTGGAACCCCACCCCCAGCAAAGAATTTCTATCCAGTTTCCTGCAAGTTCCAACTGTTAGCCAATCTGGGAGGCTGAAAACATTCCTTCTACATAAGATATTCAAGGGGGCCCCAGGGGGGCTCGATCAGTTAAGCCTCTGACTCTTGACGTCAGCTCAGGTCATGATCTCAGGGTCCTGAGATTAACCCCCCCCCAGTGGGCTCCCTGCGGGGCATGAGGCGTGCTTAAGATTGTCCATCTCTCTCTCTCCCTCTGCCCCTCTTCCACTGTCATTCTTTTTTTCTCTCTCTCAAAAAACAATAAAAACACAGGGAAGCTCAGAGAAGTTGCCTACCTGTCAGCTTCAGTGTGTTGGGGTGAGGGCTCAGGAGGAAGGGGGCCATCTGCCCCATCCGGACCCCCCAGCTAACCCCTCCCTGAATTTCAGGCTCCTTCCCCTGGCCAGAGGGAAATGCTGGATGGGACTTCAGCTCTCACTGTAGCAGCTCCTTCTCCCAAGCCACCATTCCATCCCCGTGTCCTCACCACTGTCCTCCAAGTCTCAGGAGACAGTAGGAAAGGGGAGATCTGCGGGCCAGACGGAGGGGGTGTGGTCCAGACAGCAGAGTCCAGGATTAAAGTGGGGACCTTCCTTCCACTTCTTAACCACGAACCCACTCGGCCAACCCAAGCATACAGGCCCCAGGTCTTTTTGAGGTTCTGACGATCACCCCGTTTCCTTATTCAGTTTTATCTCAAAAGGGCATCCCCCTTTCCCAAGCACCTGCCGGCAGAGAAGGAAGCTGGTGGGCGACACTAGAGATCACATGTAAAACACATTAAGTCTCTTAGCCTTTGGTTGTCACAGCTGATTCACAGCTCCGGGGAGCAGGCTGAGCTCCTGTATCCTTCCGTAAAGGTTGTGGGAGCAAAGAAGAGATGAGAGTCCTCAGCAAAATACTAGGGGGTTGGCACACACCATGCAGGACCACCGCCCACCCCAGGCTTGCCCTGTGGGGGAGCCGATCAAGATGCTTAAGGCAGTGTGGTTTCTGTGGGCACCAGGATGGGCTAGAGGAGGAGAATCTGGAGCTGCCGAGCTCTGACCTCTTGGTCTGACAGCCCCTTTGTGCAGTTCAGTCCTCTCCCAGCCCATCCCTGGTCCGAGAGACTGTGGTGTCCACTGCCTCTGTGACAAGGTCCTGGGGCTTAGAGGCAGAGGCCAGGGAGCAGAAGTGAGGCAGAGTGATGAGGATGCCACTTCCCGCCAGAAGGAAGGCCCCGGCCACCACGAAAGAAACTGTGTAGTCGCCTGTCACATCCCGGAGGTAGCCTAGGTCCAAGAGAGAAAAAGAACACACATGGGCACCCCACTTCCTGAGACTGATGAAGGGAAGAGCGTACTCCTGAGCCCATCATCTTGGAAGAGTTCGAACTCACTTAGACAGGACGGGATGAGCTCGAGAACTCTGGCGTCCCAGGGTTTCTACATGTCATTTTTGGAGGGAAATTTCAACCTCCTTCCTGCCTTCAGGAAGGACCTCCAAGCCAGCCAGCGGAGACTTGGGTATCCAGACGGGGCTGGCGCACCTGCGCCTTTCTTTCAAGCAACTGTGGCCCTCCTGTCTACACTTTCAGTTAATAGTTAAGAGGAGAGAGTTAAGGGTCTGAAGGTTTTGGCATCTGGGTCATGGAGAACTTTGACCCGACAGCTCAGACAGCTGGCAGGGGGCCAGTAGGCCAAGGGAAGGGCCAGACACCTGCAGGCTACGTCTGGCTGGGTCCAGCCAGGTCCTCTGAGCACCCAAGCTGTAGATACCCAGCCACGGGGTCCTCATAGCTCCTCAGAGTCTTTCCACGGCCCCCATTTCCTTGCCCCCGGACCCACTTCAGGGCTGCCCAGATTGGCCATGGAGGCCGTGTTCTGTGCCATCCCCAAGGGCAATATTCATGCACATTATAACATCACTAGTCCCCTCCCCAAATTGCATGACATGGCTATGATGTAGCCCCCCCCCCCGGGAAACCCAATCCTCCTTACCTGACAGGGGAGCCCCCAGCAGTCCCCCAATGCTCTCAACCATCTGCACCAGTCCCAGGGCACAGTATATCCTTCCAGTCCCCACCAGTTCAGGCAACACGGAGAAGGCCACCGGGGTCAGGGCCCCTGATGTGAAGCCGTAGGCCACGGCCAGAGTCATTAGGGCCGTGGGAGCACGAGCCACAGGGAACAGGGCTAGGGACACCCCCGTCAGGGCAGTCCAGAGCATCAGCAGTCGTGCCACGGGTCCTGGGACCGCATCTCCTAGCCACCCGGAAACCACACGTCCCACGAGGTCAGAGACAGCCACCACTGAGAGTAGGAAGGCAGCAGACAGTGGGTCCCAATCCAGGTCCTGGAGGTGGGCCAGCAGGTGCACATAGGGAATGAAGTAGCCAGTGTTGATGAGCGTTATGGCAGCCGTATAACGGAGGAAGGGCCCGTGATGCAGGAGGGAGGTGAGCTGGGCTGCGGGGCCGCCCACAATAGGGTCCTCCCTCAGGGAGAGCGGGCGGAGGAGAGCACCACAGGCCACCAGGTGCAAGGACAGGGCAGACACCAGCAGTAGAGCCCCCCTCCAGGCATAGCGGCTGACCAGCCACTGGAAAAGTGGGGCAAAGGCAAAGGAAGAGAGGCCCACGCCAGTCAGTGCCAGCCCTGTGGCCAGGGATCGCCGTCGAGAGAAGTAACGGGACAGGCAAGCCAGGGTCGGAGTGAAGGTCAAGGCCCAGCCAGAGCCTGTCAAAAAGGAAGAGAGAGGGGTTGGGGGACTCTTAGGGCTCCCAGGACACCAGGTAATCCCACCACGGTAGCACAGGCCTTGTTTTCAAGCAGTACGACCCTGTGTATTTTATTTCCTCTCCCAGCCTCGGTCTCCTCTTCTGCAAGACAGGCGTAAGACACCCAATGAGACTGTGGAGGCTTAGAAATACTGCATGCACAGTAACTAGATCCCAACTTCGGATCTATACCTCGGGCTATACCACTTCTGGCTGTGTGATCTCCATCTGCCAAGTTACACAAGCTTTGAGAACCTTTCTTTGTTTGTAAACTAGGATTATGGCATCTACTCTGCAGCCACGGTGCCTGGCACAACTTCATGGTCATTCTTCCTCTGACACTCCAGCCCCACCAGCCCCGGTCTTGCAAATTCTGGCCTCAACATCTCGGAATTTCTCAATATCCCTGCACACGCTGATCACTTTAGTCAACGCTCTCAAGACGTCCTTCCCTTCTGGGCACAGGCGCTCGCCAAAACCTTCCATCAGCTCCTCCTTAGCAGCTCAGAGCTGGCAGGAAGAAGGTGAAAGTCCGGAGGCAGCTGGCCTCTCCTGCCCTTGTCCAGGGTCTCACCTGAGAGCAGCCCGATACTGAGGTACAGGTGGGTCAAGGAGGTAGCAAGGGAGGCGAGCAGCATCCCCGACGCAGCCAAGATGCCCCCCGCCATCACCACGGGCCTGGGCCCGTATTTCGTGCTCAGGGCACTGCCCACGGGACCTGAGAAAGAGGAAGACAGTCGTGCGAGGATCTCTCCAGCGTCCTTGGCCAGTAGCTTCCCCAGCCCCGCCCTTTCCTCCGCAGCGTGCCTGCATCCCCCTCCCGGTCCCACCGAGCGAGGCGGACCCGGGCGCGGCACTCACTGCCGAACTGCTGCACGGCGATCCCTATGGAGGCGACCCAGGAGACCTGCGCCGCCTGCTCTTCAAACGCCGCCACCAGCTCCACGAAGAAGACGCCGAAGGAGCGGAGCACCCCGAACACCAGCGCCGACTGGAAGAACGCGGAGAGCACCACCATCCACCCCCAGCCCCCGTCGGGGGGCTCGGCCCTAGGCGCCATCGGCGAGGGCACGGGGCTGCCGCCACTCCGCGCAGCCCGGTTGGGAGCAGGGCGCGGGACCCCCCCACCTCTGCCCCCCGGGCCGCCCAGCCGCGCGGCGGAGGCCAGGCTGCTGCCTCTGCAGAGGAAGGCACCGATGAGCCCGGGGGTAGGGAAGGCTGCGGCGGACGCCTGCGCCTCTCCCCGGGCCGGGCAGCCTAGGTGGGGAGAGCCGGCGGCCTCCGCGCTAGCGGCTCCCGGGGGCGGGGCTCCGTGGGCCGCGCGCAGCCGGTCGAGGCCTGGGCGGGACGGGCCTGGGCGGGACGGGCCCGGGCGGGGACCCGACGTTCAGCCTGGAGCCGGGAGGCGGCCCTGGGGTTGGGCGCCGGCTCTGCAGAGCGCCAGCCTCGGTGCGGGTTATCCCTCCGCCTTATCGCTGCGATCCCTGAGGTCATCAGCTACCTGCCGGTGCCGGCCGTCATGCCTGTACACCGCTGGCCAGTGGTGAAGCGGGACGCCCCCGAGCCGGGGGGCTGGAGCCAGGAGGGCAGGGCGGGGCTTAGAGCTCGGTTCTGGACCCGGACAGTGAGTGGGGCGCATGCGTCAGGAGGGGGCCCGCGGGAGGCCGACTCAATGGGCCCCGCGTGACTGAGGGACCTGCCCCGAGGCTGTTGCGTCTCCCGTCCACCTCACCAGCCGATCAGTCCAGGATACCGCACCAAGACCCTCACGGAGGGAGCTCATGGGGTTGGGGGTGTGTGTGTATGGGTAAACCGGTTCAGGACAGGAGGACACCAACTTGCTAAATGAGGGACCCAGTGGCAAGGTCAGGTCGGGGTGAGTGTAGGGGTTCTGCCCTGAGACTCAAACGAAATACCTGTCCCAGCGCCCGGGCACACTAGAACCCCGATGCCCAGATCTTTGAGGGGCTCCGGGGCCGAGGAAGAGATGGGGAAACGGACTGTTGGACTGCGGGCACTTGTGTCTGCAGTGGCGACTCGGTTCCTGTTGCTTCTGTCCTCGCTAACAGGAAATCTACAAGTCACAGAGACCAAAAATAACTCGGGAGAGGAAGGGCGGCCGTGGACACACACAGGGCCTCCCAGCACCACTACCCCTTCCTCAGTGGGGCTGAAACCTTTTCCTCAGCCCTCTGGTAAAACTATTTCCCGACAGCAGGTTCTGATCTCCTGAGGGAGTTGTCGAAAGAGGGACGCTCTTTTCACCGGGTGGCCAGCCCCTTCTATTCAACCAGTATCCAGTCTCTCCACTTTACATAACACTAATGGCTTGGCTTTGTTTCTTCCTTATAATTCCTGCCCCCCAGGACCTTGACCTTGCAACTTGGGCTCAAGGGCTCATATCCAGACAAGTGACACATGGGAGGCTGTTTTTTTGTCTGTTTGTTTACAGAGAGTGTGCATGTGCACTCGAAGGTTGGGGGGGGACCTAGGGAGGGACCTGGGGGCAGAGAGAGTCTTAAGCAGGCTCCTTGCAGAGTGTAGAGCCTGACATGGGGCTCTCTCTCTCTCTCACCATCCTGAGATCATGACCAGAGCTGAGACGACATCTCTGGGGCGTAACCAACTGAGCCACCCAGGCACCCCTGGGCTGTGTAATTTTACAAAAGCATATTGAGCCCTATAATTTTATATGTGGGAAATAAAAATTATCATACCCCCCAAACTTTGTTAAGTGGGGTCAACATGTTGGGTGGTGGGAAATAGGCCAAGACGAGGCTGTCAATGTGGCTGTATACAGGGACACTAAGTACACAGAGGACATAGGATCACCAAGATGTCGAGCCCCTCAGTTGGTTTTCCGACTGTAAATTGGGGATAATAATGGTACCTACTCTTGAGGGTTATCAGGGGAGCGGAATTCAAAAGGCCATGCACAAGAATGCTTAGTTTAGGACCTGACGGGTACCGCGGGTTAAGTAATATTAGCCGGTTTCATTTTCGATGGGGCATAAGCTGAAGTGGCCGGGGTCCGGGGGGGGGAGGGAGGTTTTAGTGTAGGCTTTTTGTTTTATGTTTTACTTAGAAATAGCTCTAATCTAGGTCATGAGTTTTAAGATGGAGAAATGAAACCCCACACTGTAAATGTGGGCAGGAACTGAAGACCACGTTAATGGACTTATCCCCCAGATGAGGAATTTTAAGTCCAAAAAGGGAGGGAACTTAACAAAATTGTGACCCTCTGCCCCCGGCAAAACAGAGCTGCACACCCAGGACACAACGGGACAGGGAAAGAGTGGGAGAGAAGCACTGCCTGGGCACTGGGTAGATTCCAAGGCCCCATTGCTGGGGTAGGGGCAGAAGGGCCTGGGGGCGGGGAGGGGCAGAGGGGCCTGACCACAGGCTTCACCTTCTCCCTGCCATCTGCATGCTCTTCTGTTCTCAGGGGACCCAAGTCCTGTCCATTTTCCTTGGGGGGGGGGTGTGCTGGTGGTGGTGTTGCGGGGGTTGTCCCAAGCATTCAGATCCCTGCACGGATGCATCCCCCAGGCTCCTGGTATTATTAGTGGCTTCCTGGTTTCTCCCTGCTGCCTCCACACCTCGGGCAGGAAGTGACTTCAGAGCCGCAGGATGCAGGTGGCTCCGGAGAAACTTCATGAAGTCACCGGTTCCTACACAATGAGCTGGAAGGCAAGGGCAGGGCAGGGGAGAACAAGGGCCATTTGAAGTGTCTGATGGGATGGGGCGGTCGAATCAGCACAGAACACGAGATAGAATCTAGGAGGGAAGAACCCTACCACCCCCCTGCCCCGTTTCATCCCATTCCCAGATCCTCCCAGGCAAGAACCCGGGACACAGTAGGCAGCACAGAGAGTCATCTTTATTCCAAGATTCGGATCTTGCAAGATCTAACATTTCCACCCCTACGAGCGACCTCCACCTGCCCATCCAATTGGGGGAAAGAAATCAATCATGGTTCCTTCTAATATCTCTCTGTTGTGATCTCTCCCTGCTTCTGTTCTGCAGTGGGGAGGAAGAGGGAATGAAAAAGAAAAGTTGCTTTCTTGCTGGTCCTCAAGTGGTGGCGATTAGTCCTGACCCAGCTTGTGGAAGCCCACCTCGAAAATTTCAAAGTGCTCCTTACCCTCCATCCATACCCCACAATCAAACAGGTCCCAAGACAGCAGGGGAAGGACTGTAAATGAAGGCTTCAGAGTATCATCTCACATTCCAGACATTCCATCTAGTTAAGAGGCAACCCCATTCCCAACTTTCTACTTACCTGACCTACAATGGAGACTGTGCCCCTCAACCAACCTCTTAATCCTACCCAGACATACTTGGTCAACTAGAAGGACCACCTGTCAATTTCTCGTCTAAATCTTGTAAATCTCTAATCCCAACAGTAATCCCAATCATAATCACAAAACTACAGCAAATCCAGAAAGGAACTCAGCCCCTTTTCTCTCCCTGTGGAAGGTTCTAGTGCATTCACCAGTTCCAGACAGGAATGCAGTGACAGGAAGGCCAGGTCACAGACCTAGCTCTTCTAAGGTAAGAAAGATACCAGGTGCCTGTAATTTCTAGAGGGAAAGAAGTTTCTGGAATCTGGACACTTGCCAGATGATGTCCAAAAACCCACTAAACGAAGAAGGAACTTGTCTCAGGTAGAGAGAACCCCAAGGAATATTGGAACCCAGACACCTCTACAGTTAAGGACTGGTCATGGCTCTTTATCTCTTAGTCAAGATAGAGTTTAACAATTCTCCCATAGGTCATAGCATTCTTTGAGTCTGGGAAGAATCAGAAAAGGCTGTGTCATCTCTGATAAGGAAGGGATCAACCCAGTGCTGAGAACAGGCCCCGGGGGAGGATTCTGGACTCAACTAAAGCCCAGCGCATAGCAGATCGACACAGTGGAGCCAAACTGAGGTGACCAGACCTCCATTTCCGGCTCACCAAACAAAGACAAAAACAAAAACAAAAAATGGTCCTCTAAGTCTTGGAACTAGAGGGGAGTCTATATGCAGTTCTAGCCCGCTAGAGAACCTACAATACCCAGAATACCAAAGAGGGTTCCTGACCCAATTCCACAACCCCACATGTCCCCAGAGCCGCCCTAGAACAAATAAGGTTCCAGACCTAGGACTGGGAGGGACAGGACACAGAGAGACCCTTTCTCCATTCCCAACGCATGGACAAGCACACAGACAGGAGAAACAACTCTGAAGATGAAGTTATGACAAGCAAACACATGAAACAGTCAAGCCAAAGGAGACAGCCAAGTGCTCATCTCTGCCAGCAGAGCTGCGACCCCACACACTTGTGCTTCAGGCCACCTTGGATCACACTTCTGGAAGGGGGATGTGGGAAATGCCATGGAATGAAGGCCCTGGTGCCACCCACAGGCCTCAATAAATTATATTTACAGAGAAACCAAAGGAGAGGGGCGCTGCAGGTGGAGGGCCGTTCTCTCCAGCCTCCCACCCTCCCCACCCGCCCCCCCGCCCGCCCCGCCACCCGCAGCTCCCAGCTGACTCTCTCCTCAGAAACAACTTGGATTGTGGGGAAGAGGTTTTGACCAGCAAAACGGAGGCAGATCGGGCGCGGACCTGCCACCCCTGCTCTCCCCAGCGAGAATTCAAGGTGGTGGCCGTTTCTGACACCCGAGGGGCCTTGCACGCCCCCCCACGCCCAAGCCCGCAGCTCTCCGGGTGTCCGGGAAGCTCGTGGGATCCAGGCGGCGCGCGCAGCTAGGGCCCCCCCCAGAATGTGGTAGTGCACTTTGGTGTTGGTCGCCGCTCCATGCTTCTGGCGCAGATGCAGGCGCAGCTGACTCTTGTGCCGGAAATGCAGGCCGCAGGGGTCGCACTGTGGGGGGACAGCCAGGTCAGCTCCCGCCCGCTCCCCAACCACCCTGGAGGGACAGCGGTCCCGGCCAACTCTCCGCGAGAGAGAGGATCCTCGGTCCTCGCGTCTCCCTAGGTCCTCCGCCGGGGCCGCAGAGCTAGGCCACGCCCCTTCCATACCTAGCTCCGCCCCGCGGACGGCGCCCAGTCCGGAGCCTAACTTCTCCGCGCGCGTGCGCGCGCTCTTCCCAACCCTGGCCCCGCCCCTTATCTTCCATGACTCCGCCCACTTGTAGAGCTCCGGGAACCCCGGGTCCCCTCCTCCCAGAGCCCCGCTCCCAGGTAAGCGCCAGGCCAGGTTCGGCACTCACGTGGTAGGGCTTCTCCCCCGTGTGGATGCGAACGTGGCTCTTGAGGGTTTGTAGGTGGCGGAAGCGAGTGCCGCAGGTAGGGCAAGGATAGGGCTTCTCCCCGGTGTGGATCAGCACGTGCGCGCGCAGATGCGCTACCTGGGAAGGCAGGGGGACCTCAGACCGCGCGTCCGGGAGGCACACCCCTGTCCCCGACGGCGCGCCCCGCCCTCTGGCAGATCTGCCCCGAGCGGGCTCCCAGACGCGCCCCGCACCTGCACGAAGCGCGAGCCGCAGGTCTCACACTTGTAGGGCTTCTCTCCCGAATGGATGCGGCTGTGCGTCTTCAGGTTGGCCGGCCGGTTAAAGCGGGCTCCGCAGATGGAACAGTGGTAGGGCTTCTCCCCTGAGGGCAGGGAGGCCTGGAGGTCAGGGACTCGGCCCTACGACGCGCGCGGGCACGAGGGCCTGGACCCTCTCCTCCCTTACCTGTGTGCACCGTGCGGTGACTGGCCAGGTTGCCTTTGTAGCGGAAGGCAGACCGACAGAGCTGACATTTGTAGGGCTTGTCCTCATCCCCGGGAGCCAAGGGGTCCAGCCCAGACGAGCACCCAGCCACTCCCTCACAGTTCTGGCAGCTGAACGGTTCACTTCCTGGGAGGAAGGTGGGTAATGACAATTCCAGTGAGTCCTCAAGCCACACTCCTAGTGGGTTTTCTTTCCCCCCAACTTACTGTTAAAGCTCTAGAGCTCATTCGACTTACTCAAGGTCCCATGGTTCATAAGAGGCCAAGCCAGGATCTGACTTCATGTCTGTCTGACTTCAGACTACTCTGCTAATCTCTTCAATAGTGGTGGTGGGGGCGCTTGGGTGGCTCAGTGGGTTAAAGCCTCTGCCTTCCGCTCAGGTCATGATCCCAGAGTCCTGGGATCGAGCCCCGCATCGGGCTCTCTGGTCAGCAGGGAGCCTGCTTCCCTTCCTCTCTCTGCCTGCCTCTCTACCTGCTTGTGATCTTTGTCAAATAAATAAATAAAATCTTAAAAAAAAATAGTGGTGGTGGTAGGTAGAGGTCTCAGGTGCTGGGTGAAGATTCTGTTCTCTCTCCTCTCTTGGACCACTGCTCTGCTTGACAGCTTGCGGAGAGGCCCTGCCAAGCCCTGGGCCCACCACTCAGCCCTGATGGGAATAGGCCAGAAGTTCCCAAACTTGGCGGCTCATTGGAAGCTTTAAAAGAAATACTGATTCCTGGCTCCCACTTCCAGACACTCTGATCTGTGGGGTGTGACTTGGGCAATGGGGTTGTTAAGAGCTCCGGAGGTGATTCCAGTTTGCAGTAATTGGGACCGGCCTTTCCTTTTGGCCCGAACTGGCCTTGAGCAGCCTGAGGAGAAAAGCCAAGGGCAGTGGTAAAAGGAAGGGCTCTGACCTGGTGGCGGACAAGCCCGCCCAGACTGCGATGCAGGGGTCTCTTGAGTCGGGGCTGTGAGGAGGTGGGGGCTATTGACTGGAGCCCCACATTTGAAGTGTCCCGTGACAGCAGATGGAGAGAGCCTAGGCAGGTGGCAAGCCCAGAGAAAAGGATTAGGAGAGATATTATTGGGGGGGGGGCGTTCTGGCCTGGAGAATTTGGAGCCAGAGGCTGGCTTACCCTCTGGAGGTTAGCCAACACTGACCAGTGAGCCAGAACCGGTGGTGCCTGGGAAGTCCCACCCCCTCCCTCCCCTCTCCTGACCACCCAGGCCTGGTGGCCCTGCCTCCCAGCTGAGGCTGGCCTCTGCCAATTCTTGAGGTTCCAGGGTCTGTACCTGCTCTGGGGACCGGGAATGGGTCCTTCTTCACTGCCGCTGCTGCTGGAAGCCTCGTCGCCGCTGGGGAGCCTGGCTTGGGGGCACAGTCGACCAGCACTCCTCTCCCCCACCAGGCTCCCTGCTTGGGTGGCCTGAGAGTTTAGCACGATGAACTTGTACTTTTTCCAGTTGCAGGCCTTGGGGTCTGGGCTGCCTGGGCTGAGGGGCCTTTGACTGCAGCTGCGAGACTCGGTAGGTGGGTCTGGATGCCCTTCAGAGCGCCTGGGGCTGCCTGGTGGAGGGGCCGTTGGGGGCCTCGGGGGTTCCGCCTCCAAAGGCCGCAAGGAGATGCCCAGAGGTTCATAGCTGGGAAAAGTGCGATGGATATTAGTGCTCTTTCCTGATCTTGGCCTCTACCCGTGACACCTGGGATGCCACCTCACCCAACGGAGGACACCGAGCGGGGGCCCCCTCACCTGGCCTGGATGAAACGGTGGCAGGCCTGGACCACGTGTTCCATCTGTAAGTAGGTGGCGGCCGCGAGGACGGCCGGTGCAGTGGCAGGAGAGAGGCGTAGGCGTGACGTGTACATGAAATCCAGGAGAGGAGCGAAGCCTCCGGCTTCGGGGCCCCCGGGCAGGGAGAGCACATCCACCCCCACGCCTGCGCGGCCTCGAAAAATCGAATAGAAGAAGCCACTGCAGAGAAGGCAGATAGGCTACGTCAGGGCCTGGGGAACCCACCGACACACGCAGAACGAGGAAGCCCCACCTCCTCCCCATCATCCCCCCCAGTTCCCCGATGCGCTCCACTCGACACTCAGCCTCCTGCTCTCCGAAGGCTTGGCTCCGGGTCCCCTCCCAGATCCTCTCCCGAGGAACCTTATGATACCACCCCTTTCCCATTGGTCCCGTCCCACGCCCCACGAGACCCTCCTCGAACCTGCAGGCGATAAGAACCGCCTTGTGAGCTCGCAGGGGCTGCCCGCCGACCAGCAGGGTGACGTCGGTGAGGATCCCGCGCAGGCGCAGCTCGTTCAGGTTGCCCAGCACGTCGGAGGAGTGGCGGGTGAACTCGCGCACGTAGCCCAGCGCGCCCTCCGGGGCGCCGGTGGAACCCATGGCGACGCAGGCCTGAGGGTGCCGGGGAAAGGGCTCAGCGACCCAGGCGGTGCTCAGACACCTTCCCTCCGCAGTTCGCCCCTCCGGCCGACGTGCAGCCCGGGCCGAGCCCCCAGCCCGGCTCGCGCAGCCTCGTGGGGTCCGTCTAGTGCTTTCCGCCCCCCCCGCCCACCGGCGCTCGCCTCCCGGCTAGACTCCACGGTGCCGGCGTGGGGTGGGTGTTCCCACACCGCGGCGTCGACGGCCAGCGTGGGGAGTCCGGCCCGCGGCGCCTCGGCTCGACTGCTCGTGACGCAGCAGCACCCCGCTGCCCTCGGCCTCACCGCGCGCCTCAATCTCAGGTGTCCGACCTGCCCGGGCACCCCGGACGGCCCGCGTCCACAATCCTCCAAATCCCACCCAGGCACCCTCTCTGAAGCACGGAATTCCACTCCTGTCTGATCCCGGACCACTAGTTCAGTCCAAGCACCGGGCCTCAGTCTTCCTACCATCAGCAACCCTTTTCGGGAACCCGGGAGTCCGGCTCCCTCGGTCCGTCGTTCTTACCCCCGTCCCGCAGGGGCTGCGGCGGCTCTTCTTGGGGGGGGCGGGGTCTTGCTCCCCTCCTGGCGTCGGCTCCTTTATCTGGCCGGGATGGCGGGGGCGGGGGTGGAGGTGGGGTGAACGCCTGGGTCTGTATCCTTCCTTCCTCCCTCGCTCTCCAGATGGCGAGCCCGGGGCGGGGTCTCCGGCCCGAGGGCGGGACCTCAGAAACCCTGGGTGGTCGTAACGTAAGGGGTCTCGGGCCCCTGAAAGTGGGACCGGCGAGGGGACACTGGCATTGGGGAGGAGGCTGGGGATAGAGATATTGGAAATAGGGGCCACCCGGGTCGTCGGGGGGCCTGGGGCAGCGAAAATCCGTGTGTTGGCTTTTGAAAGGGGGGTGCCTGTCAACTGGAGAGTGAATACAGCAGAATTCCCCCTTCCCACAGACGGTGTCAGGGGAGATAAAGGGGAACCCATAGAGGCACCCGGTTTGGGGAGGCCCCGGCGCACTCGCGTGGGGTCCCAGACAGCGGGAGGGCGCGGTGCGAATGACAGGGTCCTCTAGCAGGGCCAGCAGAAAGGGGGGCTCTGATCGGGCGGGGCGGGGAGGGGACGGATATGATTTCTAGTCGTTTCCTTCCATTGTCCTGCGACCGGACGGCTCCGCCAGCTGCTTCCCCTCGAGGAGGTGGGGAAAGCCCCGGGTGGGGGCCGAGAGACGCTCAGGAGACCTGGGCGTCCGGACTCTCGCTCCCGACTCCCTTCTGAATCCTTGTAGGGATCCAGAAGACACAGACTCCCGCCCAAAGCCCGCTCGCCCTCCCCCAGTCCCAGCTCACTAAAGGCCTCGGGCACCCGCCCGTGGGCTACGCTCGGAGGCTGGCGGGACGCCCCGGTCCAGCGCGGCAAGTAGGCAAACCCCCCGCAATGCTCGACTCCTTCCACGAGGGGGCGGACGAGCACTAGCCTCGCCTCGCCGTCTCCACCCGGCTGGGGTCCACTTGGACCGGGGCGCAGGATCCATTCGGTCTCAGAGGCGGACGCCTTCGTCCTCCTCCCCTTTGCGCTGGTTGATTTTGTCCCTCTGTCTCCTGGGGGGTAGGGTGGGGGGGGACGAAGGCTGGGCGGAGGGAGGGAGAGTTAGGCGACAGAGGGGACTTCCCTCCAAGGCTGGGGTTCCTAATCTGGGGTGAGAAATCCGCGGGCTCTGGGAGCAAGGGAACTGGTGGGACCAGGAGTGGGGTCTGAGACCTGGGAGCTCAGGGTTCTCTTTTCTCATGAAGCTAGACCCTGTTATCTGTCGGTAGAGGTGAATTTTTAGCCAATATTAATCTGAGGGTTGGGTGGGGTGGACAGAGAGAAGGAAAAACAGGGAGGGCCTCGGGGGTAAAAGGAGGGAGAGAGGGCAGGAGGGGCCCGATAACCGAAAACCCTAATTGGAGGTCCCTGATCTGGGAGATGGGCACGGTTCCCACCCTCATATTTTGTTTGGGGAGAGGTTGGGGGACGCAATGTTTATTTGGAGGAGGGGTGCAGAGCTGAGTTCTAGCTGCAAAGCAGGACTTGCATTGGGTTCAAGAGAGTCCACAGGTGCCCTGGAATGACTGGCCATTATCCATGGAGCTGCCTACGGGCCTGCGGTGTCTCTATCTGACCCGAGGGTGTCTTTATTTGAGTGCAGGAAAGAACTGCGGAGAAATTGGGAATCCGGGACCCCTGGGGATTCAGGACCGCGATGTGGCTTTTGTATGTGAGGGTTACTGTGTCCTCTGCTGAGTCCGGAGGTGGGAGTCCGACTGGGGGCTCCTTTTGGTATCAGGATGGAGCTGATTTTGGGTAACCTGGTCTGCTATGGAGTGTATGTTTTTTATGGGGTGTTGAGTTAGTTGGGTCGTTCTGGGCGCTGGGGGCTGCACTCAGAAGGCCTGAGCCTGAGTGCCAGTGGTACGTTTGAGGCAGGGAGCTGATTTTGAAGCTGCGTTAGTTTTGGGGACTCTGACCCCCATAATTTGGAGATTGTCATCTTGGAATGTCAGGACAACCTGCTAGGCGTGCTTCGGGAGGTCGATGAGGGTTTTGTGTTGCGGATTCATAGTCACTAGTGTGTATGGACAGTCTGATTTCAAGTAGAGTAGTCATGCTGATTTTGGGGTATAGTCTGTTTTGGGAAGCCATGTATGTTTCAAGGCTGGGGTTAGATTTGGGGGGACATGAAATTCAATCTGGAGTTTTTTATTAGCTTGAGGTGGAACGTAATAGAAGCTGGGAGCAGGTTTGAAGGCCTTGTGTGTGATTGTGGGTCATTGAGGGGAAACAGACCTTTGTACTTGAATGTTGTGGAAACTTACTTTGAAGGCACAGTGGCCTGTGTATACATAGATAGCCACGAAGCTTTTCCCAGGGGGAGAAACAAGGTGAGGCCGCAGGGTAGGAGACTAAAGTTTTGGGGTGTCATTATTTGGGGGTGTTTTGTCACTTTTTGGATGAATTTGATGAAGCCGAGAGATGGGTCGTAAGGTGAGCCTGATTTGGGGGTTCACTTAATTTGGAGCATGATGCTGGTTTGGGATGTCCTTTGCCTATAGCTAGCTCCCTCTCACCCCGGATTCTAGGAGTCTCTTTCTTTACTGAACCCCCAATTATGCCCAGGACTTGAAGGGAGAAATTTAGAAAGGTAGTGGGTAGTGTATCTCCTCTTATTTCTATGTGACCTGGATAGATCTGACGGAGAGAAGGCAGTTTCAGACTCTGAACCCCAATTTCTTAAGGGAGCACACCTCACTTTCTGGGAAGGTGGGGGGGGAATGGGGTAGCCCGTGGTAACGGGAACACCCCTGACTAGGACAGTGCTGTTGGAACTTTGGCAAGGAGAGGTGGTGGCGAGGGTGCGAGGAGGTGATTCTTGTACCCTGAGTTTCTAGGATAAGAGCCCCAAACAGAAAGCAGACGGAGGACTGGGAATGCGGGTGAGGTGGGTGGGGGGAGGGGTGCCCCACGGCAGTAGGGGCGAGGGGGTAAGCCAGGCCAGCTCTGCACGCCTGGGTCCCTGCTCTCTTCGCTCTCCTCCCCTCCCTCCCTCCCACCGCCCACCCCCCCAACCCAAGGCAAAAAACCTGCCTGTGCAACAGCAATGGCAGATTCCAATCCTCCAGGCTTTCCTTAAACCACCACGGAGACCAGCCAGGGGGGAGGGGAGGGGAGGATCGGGCTTTCCTGCTTCCCTAAGACTAGGGCTATGAGCTTGACCTCCTGGCCCCTGGCCCTTCGAGGAGTGCCCCCCCGGTCTGGAAGCCAGGTTTCCTGGACCCTCGCCCCCGAGCGGGGGGGGGCCTGGAGAGACGGGGAGGAGGAAGGAGGGAGTGACTTCCAAAATTGGCATCGGGACAGAGCAGGGCTGGCGGGAGGCAGGTGAAAGATGGAATTTTCCTGAAAAAACGGGGGTATCTGAGGACCCCAAATTTGGGGTGCTAGTCCAGGACCGTCCTGCCAACATCCTAGATTTTTTTGGGATTTTTTGGGGCCCCCGGGACCCCTCTAGATGGGGTGAGGAATGTAGTGTTGGGGGAATCTGACTGGGGCATTGCAGCTGCCTCTCCCGCCGAGTTGGAGACGGATGGGCTGGGACGGGTTTGGGGGGGGTGTCCCCAATTCTGACTGGGAATGGTGGAACCCCCTTCTGAGCTCTCTTGTGGGGGTCCCCCCTCCCTAGGGCACTCCCCACTCCCTGAGCCAGCCGAGAGGAAGGAGGCCAGCGATGCGACTGGGGCGGCTCCTTTCTCCTGCACCCCAAATGTGAGGGATGCACCCCAAATTTTGCTCCCTTCAAAATAGGGGCCCAGGATCTCAGGGGAGAGTAGCTGAGGTAAGTGGGGAGGAAAGTGTCCCCTGTTTTCAGGAGAGACGTGGCGGTTGGGGGGGAGGCTTGGAGGTGCGTGCTGGGGTGGGGTTGGGCTTTGTCAGTCTTGGAACTGGGGGGATGATCGGAGAGGCTTTCCCTTATGCCCCGAACCGCAGTCCCCCAGATAGAAACCAAAGGCTGAGACCAGAAGCCCCCCCAACGTCCCCAGCCGTTAGCACAGTGTTTCATCTCTGTCTCACCCCCACAAAGGCTCTGCCGAGATTGGGAGCTGGGGGCAGCTGCTGAGTTTGGGGGGGCCGTGGAGGTTGGAGTCAGGAGCAGGAGGCCTTGGCAGGCTTTGGGGCAGGACAGACAGGGGTCTCGAGGGAGGGGGTCCGGCGTCCCCCGGGGCCTAAAAAGACTGCTTACACCCACCATCTTAGATCTTTCTGATTGCTAAGAGTTTTGGGGGTGTGTCGGCAGGGGGGTGGTAGAGGGCAGCATGGGAGGTAGGAGGAAAACTTTTGGTTTGCAGAAGGTGTTATTTTGATTTGTGGAAGGGATTTTGGCCCTTGGATTTTGCTTTATGTGGGGTGCTTTTAAAAATCATGTCTTGGACAGGAGGAAAAGGCTAAGGGAAGGCCTAGGGTGGGGGTGGGGAGAGCCATGTTTGTCTCAGCTTAAACGTGGCTTTCTGGGGTGGGCCCGCCTTCCTGGGCCTGGTGGATGGGCTGATGGGGGTTGTCGCGGGGGGTCGGGTGTGGGCCCTGGGGGGCAGTGGGGAGTGGGAACAGTGCTGAGGGTTGAGTACCTGGCCCCCAGGTCCAGACAGCCCTCTTCCTGGGCCCTGCTGCTCCCCTTTCCCCCTGGCCTCCATTTCCTGCCTTTGGCCTCCATCTTGTGGCAGGCCCAGGGCCCAGGGCGACTTCCGGCCCCCCTCTCCCCACCATGTTCCGGCCCCACCACCTCTGGACTGCCAACTCCCAACCCTGCTGTCCTTGGCCTTCTGTCTCTCCTTGCTTTCTCTTGGGTTCTGACCCAGGGAGGGGAGGAACGGACACAGGAAGCCTTGGGTCCCTGCCCTTGCTGAGTCGGGAGGCAGCGTGTGGCCCCCCCAGTCATCCCGTTTCCTCTGCCTCTGACCCCACCCGAGGGGTCCCCTGAGCAGAGTTGCTACGGAGGGAAGGTGGTTCCAGTCGTATCCCACGGTGGGCTCAGCCCATAGGCCCCTCTCCCTCCTGTGGCCTGCCAGCTCCTCGCCCTGGTTCCTCGTTGCCCCTGCAACCCTTCTTGGGGCCGTGTTTGCCTTCTGAGCCTTCTCTAGGTCCCCGCTCCTGGTGATGGGGGTCTTCACGGCACCATCTTGTGCTCCCTTCCTCTCAAGCCACCCCAGTCCTGCTCCCGCCCCAGCAGCACACTGTGGTTTGCACGGCTCTGTGGCCACGTCCAAACCACACTGTGGTGTTAGAGCGAGGGTGGGGGAGGCACCGCCGAGGCCTGGCCCCGGGAGGCCACCCTGGAGAAGCGACACAGAAAACATCTGGGCCTTCTTGTGAGGTGGGGGGCGGGGGGGGGGTGCTGGGAGCACTGGAAATGGCCCCTCTCAACTCCCCAGGGCGGCCTCAGGAATATGGACTGCCAGAGGTCCTGGGATTAGGCTCGGCCTCTGGAGAGTGGACTGGAGTCTTTGTTGCCCACACCCAGCTCCCCTGGCTCTAGCAGCACAGAAATATTGGCACTGGGCACAGAGTCTGCCAATATGGGCTGTGCTGCTCCAGGCAGGGTGGTGAGACCCGCGAGGAGGGGCCGAGCCCCGGGGCCTCAGGAGGGAGGCCGTCGCCCACAGTGCCCCAATCACGTGACACTGCAGGCACCAGGCGGAAAGGGCAATCTTTATTGTTTTCTGTATAAAAAAGTCCATCAGGTGGAGGTCAGAGGGGTTCAGGGGCAGATGCGCGTACAGGAACGGCGTGGCTGGTATGGCCCCAGCAGCCTTGTGACTGTCCCTCTCGTGCAGGCTTGCTCAGAGTCCCGGGCGATCCACAGGTCCAGGGGGAACAGTGAGAGGGGTCAGAGGTGGGAGGCTCAGCGAGAGAGTAGAGGAGGGTCAGCAGAGGTCATGAGAAGGCCAGAATCCAGGGTCAGGCTGTCTGGAACAGGAAGCAAAATGGGCCGAGATGGAGCGAGCCCCAAGTACACTTCCAAGACCACCCCCCCCAACCCAGCACCTGCTTCCAAGACCACTCCTACCTCCCCCGAGCCCCCAGCTCCTTGCTGATACCGGGGAACCTGCTCTTCCCAAGCCTCTGTACCGGGGGAGGGGGCTCCTGCGGAGTCCATCCCCCACGCCTCCAGCTGGTGTGGGAGTGGGAGGAGGAGGACTCCTACCCTGGTCGAAGTTGAGTTTCTTGGCTGGAGGAGTTTCTCCCAGCCCTTCAATATCCACCAGGTCGCTGTTGGCATCCGAGTCGTTCAGAGCACTGAGTGTCACATCTGGGGAGTGGGGGGGGGGCACAGCATAAGCTAGGTTCTAGGTTCTCTGACTGCCCCCCAGCTCCCCCTCCCTCGGCCACCTGAGCCACTCTCAGGGAACCCTGACAGGGAAAGGAAGAGAGATGGATCCTTCTCTGACCCACCCGATTCTCTCCCTGAACCTCAGACAGGACCTTGAGCCCCCAGGTAGCCACTCAGCAGCCCTCACCGGCCTTCTGTTTCTTTACGGGGGGACCCCCGGCCTCAGAGACACTGGAGCTGCTTGGCAGAGGGGCAGCTGGAGGAGGTGACAAGACACCGGAAGGCACCTTCTTGGGTCCTTTCTTGGGAGACTCAGCTGGAAGAGGGATGCCGGAGTCTTCGTATACCTTGCGCTTCACGGTGGCTTTTATCTGGGCCCTGAAGAGAAGAGAGCAGGTTAGGGAGTCATCAGAGCGCAGGAGGGAAGAAGGGAGGGGAAGGGCAGGGCTGACGGGCCACTGTGAAGGAATACTGGGGAGCCCTTTGTGAGCACCGAGGTTAGGGCGCCAGCCATTTGTAGGGTTCTTGTGTTCTCCTGAAGCTTCGCACACACTCAGGGCAGATGGGATGTGAAGAGTGGACCACCTCAACCGTGCAGTGGGGAAGGCCCGCGTCCTACTTCTCTCGTGGGACAGATGTGCGGGCGCGCAAAGCTACCAGGTGAGCTCTGGTGACCCACAGGCAGACTGAGACTTAGGAGTAGACTCCAATCAGCTAGTTCAGTGTCATGGCACCCCCAGAAACACTGCAGCAGCAGCTCGAAGGAGCTGTGTAAACCGCCAGGGGACTCCCATCACCAAACTCGGGGCCTGGGCATCTCAGGCAACCCGAAATAAAACTCTCGGAAGGTCCTGCTTAGGACAGCATTTCAGTAACTTCTGACCCACTCTTATTCTCAGTCTTCGAGCTCGCGCTAACACAGCTAGCAGCGAGGCAGGAAAGGCCGTTGAGCTGGAAGGGGGTTCGCAGGAAGATGG
Organism: Lontra canadensis; assembly: GCF_010015895.1. NCBI lineage: Eukaryota > Metazoa > Chordata > Mammalia > Carnivora > Mustelidae > Lontra > Lontra canadensis. The sequence goes on along the minus strand of NW_022631104.1, from coordinate 1,955,827 downwards.
ACCGCGGGTGTGCAGGAAGACGGTGCCCACCCCCCTTCCTCTGCCGGCCACCCTCCCTCACACTGTCCGTTCCTTGATGACACAGCTGATGTGATTAAGATCGTCCCCAAACCGCTTCACGGCAGCCCTCAGCATCTCTATCTCCGTCTCCGTCCACTTGGCACTGTCAGGGGGGAGAAGGGGACAGGAAAGTGGGAAGAGGGGGGTGTGCAGCCAGCCCACAGGCTGTGCATTCCACAGCCGCCAGCCTCCTCCCCTCAGTCCCTGGGGTCCCTTCCGTGGGTCCCTAAAGAGGGTTTCCTCCCCCTTAACGCCCTGTGGGCGTCCTGAAGACCCCAACCACACCTGTCCCAACAGCCACGATCAAAGAAAGCCTGCCTGTGCCCGAGCCCCGGGCGGCCGCGGCTGTGAGGGGCCCGCTGGAAGCAACCCCACCCGCGGGGCTCTCAGAACCGCGATCGCAGTGAGCGGCGCTCAGGTCAGCCCGCAGGGCCCGGGTCGGGAGCCGCAGGCTCCGGGGGCACCCGCCGTGCCTCCCGTGACCCGCGCTTCTCCGCGCCCGCTCAGCGCGGCGCCCGGCGCAGGGCACTCCGCCACCTGTCCCTGCCAAGAGCGTCCGCGCCGGTGGCCGAGTCGGCGCGCCCGCCCGTCTCACGTACCCCGCGGGGGAAGAGTCGGCCACTGGATGCAGCTGCATCGTCAGCTCCCCGAGCTTCGTGAAGGCGGCGCCCGCCGCGGAGAAGATCTCTCCGACCTGGGGGCGGGGCGGCGTCACGGGGGGCCGCGCACACCCCGCGCCGTCCCGCCCGGAGCCCCTGGCCCCACCCCAGCGCGGCTCCCGCCCGGCCCCCGCCCCCGGCCCCCCGCCCCAAGCGGAAGAGCCGGCGCCGCCGGCAGGGGGATGGGTCCGCCCGCCCGCGGCCGCCAGGGAGCGCTGTCCGCGAGCGAGGCCGAACCTTGGTGGACGCTGACGTCATGGCCCCGCGCGCCTCCCCACGGAGGAGACGCCGCCGCCGCCACCGCCACCGCCGCCGAGCCGGGGACCACGGAGCCGGGCAACCGAGCCGCTGGGGGCCCCCGCGCAGGAAGTCCCACCCCTCCCCGCGGCCGATTGGCTCCCCGGCGGCCGCTCCCCGCCTCGCCAGCAGCGGTGGCTCCGGCGGCGGCCGCCGAGCGAGGCCCGAGGGCCGGACACCGCCTCACTTCCGGCCCGGCTTCCCTCCACTTCCGCCGGCGGGTCGGCTTGCGGCGCGCGGCCGCCCTCCCGCCCCCGCCCGCCCCGGTGCCAGCCCCGCGCCCGCCCCGGCCCCAAGCACAGACACACGGCTCAGGAGGGCAGTTCCGCTTTATTGTGGAGGGACCGAGGACGGCCGGCCCCAGCCTCCCCGCGCGGGGTCCGGACGCTGGCCCCTGGGGAGAGTCTTTAAATAGAGGGGGGGGCGGACGGGGGGCCGGCGGAGCGCTAGCGCACCATGTACTCCTTGCGTTTGTTGAGCCGGACTTGGCAGAAAGAGAAGCCTCCGAGCAGGAGGTAGAGGCCCGCGGCGATGAAGCAGTTGTAGCTGACTCGCTCGTACAGGTCATATATCTTCTGGGGGTCCTTCCTGCGGCGGGCATGGGGTAAACAATGGTCAGCAGCACTCGCGGCGGCCGGCCTTTCCCGGGCGCCGGGCTCCGCCTTAGCGCTTTTACTCGCGTTACTCAAGCTTCCTCCAACCCTCTGGGGCGAGTTCCAGGATCGCGAGCTCCCGGCGGGAGGGGGACTGCGGCCCAGGGCAGTCGAGTAAAATACCGAAGCAGCTGCACCTGGGCTGCGAGGGGGCCGTGGGGCCCGACTCCGAGCGCGCTAAGGTGAAAAGCTCAGTTCTCCAGCCTCGGGGCCCAGGCACCCCGCCACCAGAGCCTACGACTCGGGGCCTTGGCCACCTCTCCCTGCCCCCGGCCCGCCTCTGCCACCTGACTACTTACTCAAAATCTTTCTCGGTGAAAGGGACGTCCTCGATTAGCACGGCCGAATGGACATTGAAAAAGATTCCGAGCATGATCTGCAAAGAGGCAGCGGACGGGTTCCCTGAACCCCGACCCCCAACCTGGTCGCTCCCCAAGCCCCTCCCACTTCTAATGTTGCCACAACGCCCGGGTCTGGGAGCCACCGGAACGCGCTGGGACTGGGCAGGCCGCTGCGGGGCTCGGACTCCGTCACCAGGACTGGGGTGGGAGCCGGGAGAGACGACTGGGGCAGTGCAAGGGCAGAACAGTGAGCAAGCCAGACTGTCCTCCTCTCCAGAGGCGTCGTTGTCACGGGACAAGGAGGAGGGGGTCGGGGAAAATCACGTACTATTTCTTCCCAGAGCGGGGCGGGTCACCCCGGGGAAACAAGGCCGCGGCTGCCCATTTCGGGAAGCAGCGCTCCCCCTCCCCGCTGCCCTCCGCTCAGCGCAGGCATCTCTCAAGGGCCCAGCTCCTCTCCCTCTTACCTCGAGGGCTCCCCCCACCCCCGCCCCGCTCGAGTTCCCCATTTCTCTATCTCAGCTGTCTCCTTCTCCAGCGGCGCATCGACCACTCCCTCCGGCCTGCCTGCTGCCTTCTAAGGCCCGAAGTCCCCCAGCCTTCCAGCCCTCCAACTCCGAGGGCCCTCGGGCCCTGTCCGGCCGTCGCCGGGCGGTCCCTCACCAACATGATCACCCCCCAGGCGCTGAGGACGATGCCGCAGGCGGCCAGCTTGGGCCCACAGCACAGAAGCGACGCCATGAGGAAGGGGGTCGGGGATCGCCTAGCTGCGGGCGGAGCGGGAATGCGGCGAGAGGAAGGCCCAGATGCGCCCGGGGAGAGCGAGCGGGACCCGGGGACTCGCGCCGCCGAGGACTGGCCGCCGGGAACGCCGCCAAGGGGGCGTGGCCTCAGGCCCCAACCATCGCTCCGGGGGGTCCGCCGGGGATCGCGGGGCGCCTCCGGGCCCTCCCTGATCTCCGGCAGGGGTAGGCGGTGTGTGAGGCCGAAGCAGCCCCTCAGAAGCCCCTTAGGACCCTTGTAGCCGGGGCGCAGTGTTGCAGCAGCAACGCCTCCCGTTTCTGGTCCCCCCACTTTCAGGCTGGAATGGGAGGACCCTGCGCGCCACGTGACGAACCAGGCAAGTCACGTGATGAGGAGCCCGCAGGCGCCGGGCGTGGGGAAGGAGGGGATTGGCGGCCTGGTTACCCTGGCGATGGGCTGCTGGGTGCGGAGGCTTGCAGCTCGCCGGTTTTGCCCGCAGATGCCTTAGTTTCGGGTGCTGCCCTGGACTGGGGTCGTGGTAAGTGAGACACGGAGACTGACAGCGAGAAAGAAGGCCCCTGTCTCCTGTCTTCTCACCCTGCCTTGGCGCAGAGCTGTCCCGACAGGGAGCGGGGGTTAGGAGCCCCTTCCCGAGGACCGCCGTGGCCAGGACGCCTTCAAGTGGCCGCGGGTCCCTCGCCCCGGGGGTGCCCCATGAAGTGCCATTTTGTTCCCGATCACAGAATGCTGCATGGTCTTGGAGGCCGAGTCCAGAAGAATGTGGGCGCTCGGAAGAGTGCGGGGGGAGCAGAGCCAGAGAACCGGTGGTGAGGTAGAGTCGTCCTGCCGGTCGTGTTGGACAGAGGAGTGAGGACGCACGGTGTTGCTTTGCCTCCCCATGTACACCAAGGAGACTGACCCTAGGTCTTTTGGATAAGGGAGGGTACACGGTTTTTAAAAACATGAATAGGTCACCCTCTGGGGGGAAAAAAGTTTGTATGCTTCAGCGGTGAGAGGCAGCTTTGTGATGGTCATTTAGGGAAATTGGGCGTTGGAAGAATTCAGTTCTGCACTGAGCTGTCTGTACACGTTCTAGTGAGGACAGCGATTGCAGCATAATCGAGAGGGGTCATTTGGATCCCAAGACCCCAGAACCACACAAAGACACACTGGTCAGCAGTGGACATGACTCTGTAACATTTTTTCCCATTTATTTTATGCTTATTGTTCTTAAACAGCTTGTGACAGAGAACTCAGACCCAGGGAAACACATACAGACTTGGGAATACTATTGCAGGGGCTGGGAAAGGGGCCCTGGGACAGGAATCTCAGGTCTTCTTAGCTGGAGGCTGCCGGGGGGCAAGGAGCCATCCAGGAATGGCAGGTTTTTCTTCTCCCCAGGAACACCATCCTTACTGGAGGACTTTTGGCGTTGGCACGTGAAGAGGGGGAACAGGGTGGAGGGAACATTGCCAAAGCACAGAGTCATAAAGGTTTAGGTTGGCCACCGGTGTAGGGGATCTAGCTCCTGGGAAAGGAGAATTAGTTGAGGTAGTTGATTTATGCAGGAAATCTTCCCCGTCCCCCCTCAGAGCATCCTCTGGCTGTTTGGCAAGTAGGGTCAGTGCCTCAGGCTAATGCAGGGTTACCTGGTATGAGGATGGCCCCCGAGGGTCAGATCCAGCCCACAGCCTGTGCCTGTCCCATTCGCAAAGCACAGATCCTCTTTGCATATTTAAACGGTGGAGCCAACCAAAGGAAGAAGAGAATTTTGTGACGTATTTCACTGTTCTTAAGTAATTTTTTTATGGGAACACGGTCACACTCCTTAACTTCCTTATCATCTGGTGGCTGCTTCTGTGCTCTATTGGGAAAGCTAAGTAGTTGGGACAGAGATGATGCAGCCTTACAAAGCCTAAAATATTTATCGTCTGGCCTTTATGGAAAAGGTTTGTTGCCCTCCCTGGATGGAGGGGATACCAACGTTGGGGATTTGGTTGGGGGAGAAAATAGAGCTTTAGCCGCAGAGACTCTGGAAACCATGACATTCAAACTGGAAACGTTAGTCCTAGAGCTGATCTGAAGTCTTGGAGGTGGGGATGCCACAGGTCTCAGATAGTGATGCTGTTCTCTATGCGGCTGGGTTTCAGGTAGTCATACGGCAGGTCAAGTCGCGCATTCCGGGCTGTGATCTCTCTTTCTAGGCTTTCCAAATCTGTTTGGAATTGGTTTAATACCGCCTTGGCCTTGGGACTTGAGAAATACTTTTCTTTGTGATGCCCCAGAGGCACCTAGGAAAGGACAAAGGATGCATCAGTTTTCAGTCTAGAGGCAGAAGCACGGAGGGCCTAGCCTCTGTTCCGATGTTTCCCTTCCAACTGTCACTTCCCTTTCCCCAGAGTCCCCTCTTACCATGTCTGGCTGGCGGCGACCCAGATGCCACGTGATGGTCATTTGAAGACAGGCCTGTCGGATATCAGGTAGTGAAGCCATCACCGTGGCCATCGTTATTTCTTCCTTGGAGGTGGGTGGGGGCATCCGCATTGTGCATGGGGCGTTAGGGACCCAGGCATACCAGTCCAGCTGGGGGAAGAAACTGCAACCCTAGGATCCTAAAACTTATGCTTTGAGCCCCTGTCTCTCCCTTAGGAATCCCAAGGTCCAGATGCCTGCCTTCAGGGACCTGGGCTTTCGGCTCTCATACCTGGCCCTGGTTGATGGCCCCGTGCTGAGCAGTGCATGTGAAGACACACATGGTAAGGAAATGGCAGAGTTGCTTCTGGGACTGGAAGGAGACAGGGAAACCTGCCAGAGAGGAACAGGATTTAGGGGCTCCAGTGCGAGAGGAGAGAAATGCAGGTGGTCGTGTTGGGGGTGTCTACACTAGTCGCGCTTGAACTGCGTGGGTCCGTTTAGGTGTGGCTTTTTTATAGTGGGTACAGACATACATTTACTCCTTTGTATGGTTTTCTTCATGTTTTCTCTTTTCTAGTTCGCTTTACTGTCAGAATATAGCGTACAACGCATACGGCACACAGGATGGGGCAAATTGACTCTTTATGTCATTGGGAAGGCTTCCAGTCAACAGTAGACTCTTAGTAGTTAAGTTTTCCGGGAGTCGAAAGTTATAGGCAGATTTTTGACTGCTCGGTGTGTGGGGGGGAGGGTCAGTGCCCCTAATCCCCCCACCCCACCCCACACTGTTTGAGGGTCCACTGTATTTTGGCTTTGATGGGTGTCTATTCATTTATTTATTCAAATACATTGGCATTAGACCTAAGTTTCACTTCAGGTTCAAGCAATATAATCTGGGTGTCTTAGGCTGATTACTTAATCTCTCTGAATTTCCATTTTTTCACTTATAAAATGTGGGTGATAACATATTGAAATCACCTCATACGTGACAAAGGCTTGGTAAATAATGATTATTGTTATTATGGAATTATTATGGAATTGTTATTATTGGGACTGAAAAACACTGAGGGCTTGAATATCTTCTGCCTCAAAAAGTGGTTAGGAATTTAGGGACGTTTCCTCCTGTTCTCCAATAGAGGGTTGTAAATGCCTGAGTTATAAAGGGAGCAACAGAAGAAGTCGTGTATTTATAGTGTCACGGCCAAGAGAGGCTTTCCACAAAGGTTATCTCAGGCCACTGATTCTACAGTGGAGATGGTGACTTAGAGCCACTAAGCCTATGCGTTAAGTGGAACAAATATAATCACTCCCTTTCTATCAATTAAAAAAAAAAATCAAAGACCAGAGAGAGAGAACTACTTGTCAGGATCACATGGTCTGGAAAAGGCAGAGGCTGACCTTGAACTCAGGTTCCTGACTGCTACTCTCAAGCTGTTTTTAATTTTAGCACACTTCCTCTAAAAAGGCTGTTGGGAAAATTAGGCAAAGTGCGTGATGAGAACTGAGGCGAGCGGAGAAGAGAGGATGAGAGGCAGTTGGTGGAGATTAAAGCTGACACGTGAATGTTTATTTTTGTTTCCCCAACATAGAGAGTGGTTGGGGAGAAGTTGAGCAGGGAGAGAGAGGAAGGGCCTTCCAGGGGCCTTGGGGATCTGAGAGACAGTTCTGAGGTGTCCAAGACAAAGTTTGGGCCCAGAAGGGTGAATGTGGGTGTTGGCCGCATCCCTGGGGCCTGGTTCTCCCCAGTAATCATCTGGAGTTGTCCCAGAGAGCCAGAGGTGCTGGCATGTACCCCAAGAATGATCTAAAGCAGCCCCCACAGGCCCATGTGTGCTAGAGAGGGGAGGACGAACCTAGCAAGAGCTCAAGAAAGGCTGTTCCTTCCCCAGAGGTTAAAATGCAGGTTGGGGTGCCCCAGGTCTAGCCAGATCCTAGCCGAGGGGAGGGGGAACTGGACCCAAAATGTGGCCCCAAGGGGCCGTGCGCGGGGTCCCAGTTGGCATGAACCTGTACAGTACTAAGTTGGGATGGGACGGGATGGGACTAGGGCAGTGTGGGACATGCGCTGTGCTCCCAGGACATGTGTGTGTGCTGGACAGTGGCAGGTGGGAGAAGCAGGGAGGGAAAGCAGTGTGGGACATCATGGGTCTTGCTGGAAGCTCTTCCCATGTATCTCTATCCTCATGTGAGAAAACAGACAACCAGGAGGAGAACAGGGGCCCCAGCAGGGCCTGGGCAGATCCCGCCCTGGCTGCGGTTCTGGTCTTATGGGGCCCCATGCTTGGGCCCCACGATGTGCCTGGGGCTTGGGGATGGCAGTAGAGGGTGATGGCCAGGGTCTCTGAGGAGGACAGCCCCTGGGTGTGTCTAGAAGTGGCTTGAGTCTTAGCAGGTGGGAATGGGATTGAGATGCTACGCACATGGCTGGAGAGGGAGGTGGGGTGCGGGGTTGGGGTCCTGAACCAAAGGGGCAGAGCGGCCCAACGGCCCCCATCCCTGGGGAAGGGTCCTACCTCGGTCCTGCGCCTGGCACAGCCCCACCTCGGTGATCTCCTGACACCAGGCCTGCAGCTCCGGGTCCCCTCTCACAACGTCGTCCCTGTGGTAGAAGAGGTGGACGATGCCTTCCACGTACCTGCCCGGGGGAGAAGGGAGGTGAGCTTCCCACGAGAAGAGCCTCGACTGCTTTCCGGCGGCCTGGGCCCAGGTGACTCCCGCTGTGTCTGGGGACAGATTTTACAAGACTCGTCTTTGGGGACATCCCTTAGCTCTTTCAAAACATGGGTTTAGAAAGGAAGGAAACATTTTAAGGTTTTTTTTAAATAAATTTTGGCCTCATGGCTGAAAGGTGTTCTTCCTGACAAACTCCCCTGACCCCATCCAGGCCCTGGGACCCTGTGGTTTAGCCACCGGCGGCTTCACCTCCCCGCACTTCCTGTCCCCGTCTCTTCCGCTTCAGACCCTCCCTGCTGCCTCCTGACTCTTCCTTCTCAGCCCAGGACTGAGTTCCTGCCCCTCCTGTCAGGCCCTTCTTGCTTCCACGTGGGGTTTGGGCCCATGTGAAGTCAGGTGGGAGCCCCGCTCTCCCCGCTCTCCCCCTCTGCTCCCACCGTCACCCACCGGGCGATGATCCCCCAGAGCCGTAAAGCGTCATGGGCATAGAGGGCACTTGGGATTCCCAGCAGGCCCCGGTCAGCCAGGTCATCGGGGGGACAGAGGGAGCAGTAGGTCAGCTGAGCCATGGCCCGACGCAGCAAGTGCACGTGGCCCCCACCACCCGTGCTCACCGCCTGCAACGGCAGAGAGGGCAGAGAGGGGAGGCCCTGAACGACAGGATGGAGCTGAGCAAGGGGCTCCGAGGTGGGGTTGCTCATTGACAGACATGGGAGGAAGGGACAGGCTCGTGGGTTTAAGGGTCAGGACACTCCCCCGGGTTGGTCTGGGATCTTGAAAGCGGCAGGAGGTCACGGAGAGCCGGGTGACGAGCGGCCCCGCCCCCACAAGGCCCTGTTACCTCCTCACCTTATCAAATATCCCTCCTTCTGAGATGAGCTGGGATCTGGCCCGGGTGTTGATCTCCAAGGTATAGCGGATGTGGGGGATCAGGAGCTGGGGTGGAGGGGGTGGGGGTGGTTATGGAGGCCACGCGGGGTCCTGCCTCATGGGGCATGGCGCCCAGCCTCGTGGCCTCTCCCCGCTGGAAGCCCTCCTTGCTGCCCCGCCTGCCCCGCGGGTCTGGTTTTCCACTGCTCCCGTCACTCCCATCGCTCCCTTTCCTGCTCTCCCTGCCCCCTGCTGCCCATCACGCTGTACTAAAGCACTGGCTTCCGTGCTCGTCCAGGGTCATGGGCCCTCTGAGTGTTGATCTGTGTCAGTTCCCGTCCCTGTGGACTGGGGGTGATGACGGGGCCTCCCGTCTCGGGGGCTGCAGCGCACTGGCCGTCGGGCCCCCCCGGAGCCCCTTGTGCTGGAGCCGTTCCCATTTGTCTCTGTTCCCACCTTGAGCGCTGGTGTCAAGAACCAGCCCCTGTGATGGACTTTATGTTTCTGTCCTTCACGTCCTCACAGCTGAAGCTGTCTTCTGGCCGCTTCCCTGCTGGGGGCTGTGGTGCGAGGCCCCTTTTCGGGGTGGGTGCCTTGAGTCACTTAGGGGGACCCCACTGAGCCTCCTGCTGACCCCACAGAGGGACTGACATCAGACCTGTGCCACCCTGAGCTGGGCGGTCAGATCCCTCTGTTGTATAGCTTTAGCAAACACTCGTGCTAGCTATGGAAGAAGGCCCTCTGGTCCTTGCAGGAAGGCCTTTGACTCCCGACTGTCTTGTCTTACTTGCACCCAGCATATGTGCGGCCGTCATGCGGTGCTGCTGTCTGTCTGATGTGTAGGTGCTGCGCTCAGGGAACGACCCAAGTGGGGCCTCCGGGATCAAGATGTGAAGGCAGTTCGCACTGGCCCGAAACTTTCCAGAAAGTTCCCGAGAGACGCCGAGTGTCCTAGAAAGCCCAGAGTCCACGGGAGCAGAGCGGCCACCTGAGGACAAGCAGCCCCTAATGACAGGAGTGGTCCTTGCAAGAACGAAGGACTTTCTTAGCTTTTAGCCAGTGTCATGCGGCTGTGTTCTGTCATTCTGTCCTTTCACAACCCCGCTGTGGCGCTCAGGATTCTGGATTCAGGAGGTCAGGATTCTGGATGCGCACCCCAGCAGCCGAGGCCAGAGCCAGCCCGCGCACAGAATCTTTGTGAGTGAGCAGACTGCTCCCCCGTGGGACTGATCACGGCCCAGCCGTCTGCCCTGGGTCAAGGCTGACATAGGTGGGGACAGGGCTGACCTCGTGATGGGGGAGCGTGAGCCTGAAGAGAAGCCTGACCTGTTCCCGAAGACCAGAAGATTGTGACGCAGGAGCACCCTGAGAGCCGTAAATCCGTCTGGTCTGTGTTACCCTAGACTCAGAGGGGCCACGGCTACCGGGGGCTGGGGCTTGGGGGTGGGGGTGCCGGGAAGCCCCCAGCTGAAACCCCGGCGTTGGAACTCGTGTGCATATCTTGCCAACATTTCCGCTCCTGGCACCTAAAATGGAAGCCCTGCTCTTTGCTTCCAGACTGGCTCTCCTTCCGAGTGGGCTGTTTCTGGCAGTTACCCCTGGATTTGTCCCTTCTCGGCCATGTGCAAGATGTTGAGGACATTTTTACACAACTGTGAGTCTTATTTTGTTGCCTTCTGCTTAGCAATGGATACTGAGCTCACTCTTTTGGCAAATTTCGGTATTTCTAGGTCTTTAGCACACCCACAGCTTGTGGGTTGCTGGATGCTGCCACAGCATGGCCCTCTGGCCTTTCTTTCTCTGGTCTGGTGCCCAGGCGCACTGTGGCTCCCCACCCCCAGCCAAGTCCTTGGTTTCTTTTTACTTCTCTTCCAGATCACCAACTTTCCAACGTGTGTCTTTCTCCACCTGCCTCCCGGGGTGTCCCTTGCCTTCTGATATGTTCCTACTTAGCAAACTCCTCGGCTGGGGTAGAACATTCTCCCATTAATTCTCTGGTGTCTGTGGGCTGTCTCTTGTAATTTCTAATTCCAGACACTGGTCTCTGGATGGTCTCATGGGCGTCACGTGTCCTTCTGGCTGCACAGAGAGGCTCCTAAGGCAGGAACAAGGCTGCTGTTTTCCTAACAACACTCCTGCTAGAATCCAGGCCCATTGCTAGGTCGGCAGCTCTCTGAGAATTTCAGGGGGCTCCTTTAGTAAGATGTTCTCAAGGAACCCTAAATGACGCGACTGAATGGGGATTTGCGGGGGAGGCGATCTTCTGTCTTGTCTCCCTTCTTGCTCTCACAAACTGACAGAAACATTTTTGTGGTTGCCATGTCGTTGACTCTCGGGCTGTTTCCTGTCCCCGGGGACACAGAGGGTAGAGCGTAGCACGTACCTTGAAGACGGGGTGCAGCCCCGGGAGGCGCCTCATGGTGGCCACAGCGATGACCTCGGCCACCAGGTGAGTGTTGAGGAGGTGGTACTGGAGCTGGTGGAGCTGGAAGTCAGAGTTTCGGACCCAGGTCTTTGCCAGGAGCCAGGCAAGTGGGGGATCCGAGGGCAGGAACAGTGGCGGGGTTGGGGATCTGGGGCTGGGGGGCTGGATCTGTAAGCAGGAAATCAAGCCCATTATCAAGCCTTTGCTTTTCTGTGGTGGGTGGTAGGGGGTCGGTGGGGATGGCAGGGGAGTGAGGAAGATGGTTGCTCCCCGGGGGTTACAATCCAGGGGGAGGGCTGAGGCCATCTTCTGCCCTGCCTCTCGCTGGCGATGTCGCCACACCAGTGCCTGGATGGAGGGGGTGAAGGCAGGAGCGTCAAAGCGGGGGCTGCAGGGAGGAGATGCTGCCGGGGGGGGGGGGCTGGCCAGTGGGAAAGGAAGCCGGACAGGTGAGACAGCGGACAGTACTTGTAGCTGCTGAGAACCGCGGGAGAAAGGGTGTTCATCTGATGGTGGGTGTTTGGAGTCAGAAAGGCTCAGGGGGAGTAGGGTGTTTCTCGAAGTATGTTCCCAAACCAGCATCACTCGGGGGCATGTTAGAAATACACACGCTCCGTCCCCAGCCCAGACCTACGGAATCAGGAAGTCCAGCGGTGGGCCCCAGCCGCGTACGCTAACGGGCCCGCCAGTGACTGCAATGCCCTCTAAAGTCTGAGAACCAGCGGGTCCAGGGTGAGAATCCAAAAGGCCATTGTGGCTCTGGAGCAGAACAAGAACTTCCAGTTGGGTGAGTCAGGGGAAAGCAGACTGCAGGCAAACACAGTGACAGGAGACAGGTCTCATTGTGTGAGGAGGAGCGTTTGAGAGCCAAGGAGTGGGGGCTACATCCCCAGGAGCGGAGGTTGGGGCGAACAGAGAGCCGTGCGGGGTGGGGCGCGCCCAGGGCGCCTCACCTGGATGGCCATGGGCAGCAGCTTCCCATTGGGTTCCATCTTCAGCAGGACAAGGGGGGCGGCCACGTACTGCTTCTCGCCCCGGATCACGTTGGCTGGAATTCCATCCAGCAGGATGAAGTCGGCCTCAAACAGGGAACCGTTCTGGGGAGAGGAGGAAGGTGCCCATGGTTCAAGTGGAAAGCACGCCTCCAGGGCCAGGACCAAGGGGGACACGTTGATGTAGCTTCCGGCCGCCATCCTGTGTCGGTACCAGCGTCCTGTTGGCAGGACTAGAGCATCTGGGCCAGCGCCTCTCGGTTTATAGACGTGAACGGACAAACAGAGCCCCGTGTGCGAGAGCAGCCCCGGGTCAGGACCCAGCCTGTGCACAGTGCTGTCCACAGTGCCGGTGCTGGAAGCCGCCCTTCAGCCAGGCTGGCCGGCCCCCTTGCCATCACCCCTCCCTGGCTGCTCCCTGTGTTTGCCCCCAGCGACCCCCCGGCTCAGCAAACTGAGCTCTTTCCCCACGTGTCCAAACCTCTGCTCTGCTGCCGGCCACCCCCAGGGCCCCTAGTGTACACTGTCGCGGAATCCAGCACACACCCGCGCAGGCCCGCGCACGCTCACACCCGGCTTCTCTTCTCCGAACCCCACTCTCTTCCGAGAGACCTCCCCGCTCTCCACCCCTGGCAGCGCCTCCTTCACCGTCCCCCCTGCCTGAGTCTCTGGGTCGGGAGTCTGGACAGCAGCCAGCGAATGTCCTTGTCCCTGTTACCATCGCTGGCCCCACCTGTGCCCTGGGAACCCATGCCATTGCCCTCCACCCTGGGAGCGCCTCACAGTTTCCCCTGCACGCTTTGTCACCTGTAGGTTTTTCCAGCACGGGACTCTGCACCCAGGCAGGGCGGGTGCCCACAGCCTCCCTCCCCCTGACTCATCTTTGGTGCCCCTCCACCCCCCGTTCAGCACTTCTTCTCGCTGCATGGCCAGGGGAACCAGCAGGATGGGAGGCAGTACCTGGAGTTCGCTCTCCAGCTGGGCCCCCAGTGCCTCCAGTCCCGGGGGCAGCACCAGCCGGGAGGGCAGGGACGCGGAGCGTCTCAGCAGCATGGGGTTGGCCCCGTTGAGGAACTGGTAGCCGAAAATCTCGTCATCCCGCCAGCACTGGTGGACCTTCTCTGTGGGGTCAGGTGGGGGAGGATGGGGTGCTTATCACAGCCCAGAGGTCCCTCTCCCCCAGGCCCTAGCCCAGCGGTTCTGGCACACGATCACCCCGTCTCCAGCCCCTGGCTTTTCATTCCGGAGGCCTCTATGAGATGTTCAGGCCTCCTAAGGGAAGGGGTCATGGGGGACTCTGGGGTGTGGCAGTCAAGTCATCCAAAGGGGCTCTCAGGGGTCTATAGGGATCTTGGGGAACCACTGACCAGCCAGGGCGCTCTTCTGGCCCCAGAAGATCTGATCAAAATCCTCCAGGCGGTTCCAGGGGCTCAGGAGGGTGTAAACACGTTTGAGGACCATCTCCAGTGCCCTAAACAAGCGTGGAGACGTGAACCCAGTCGCCGAGCCCTCGGCCCCTCCCTTGTCACCCCGTTCCTGGGTCTCCTGGCCCTCTTCCTCTCTGAGCCCCAGGCTTTTCCTCACCCCGCCTTCAGCGCCCACTCGAAGTCTAGCCTCTTGTCCTCATGGAACCTCATGTTCGGAGGCAGATCGTCTTGACAACCGGCCGCTATCGTCAGGGGTAGCCCCTCCTTCCAGGTATCCCAGCTAGGAGATGGGGCCCAGGCTTCAGGGAGGGTGTGTAGGTCAGCGAGGGGGGCAGGGCCAGGGAAGGGGGGACCTTTGGGGGGCTCGTGGGCCGGGGCTCACCAGTACAGCGTTTGTCTTTCCTTCAGTTCTTTCTCTCGATGCTTCTGGAATACGTCCAGGGCATTGTCTCCTGGCAGGCGTGCTGGGGGGTCGGGCATTAAGATGATTGACTGCACGGTTCTGTGTGGCCCTTGCTCTCCCCTGCGTGTCCCCTTTCTCCCTCAATTTGTCTGTCCCTACCGGACCCTAATCATCCTACCTATGGTCGGATTCATCCCCTTCATCAGGCTGAGACCGTCTTAATGACCCATGGGACCACACCTGTTTCTACCACGTACCGCCTGGCTCGATTCCACGTTTCCAGCCTCGCCTGTCACACCTTCCACTGTCCTCGAAAGCTGCTGAGTGCAGCGGTGCCGGCTGTCTTTCCCGGGGCCGCCCTCCTTAGACTTCCCACCACAGTCCTTGTTGACTTGCTCCTGCCCTCTGGGCCCGTCCCTGCCTGTGTCAAAGCTGTAGCTTCCACGTTTCCATCCTTGCTGCCCTTGCCCTGGTGTGTCTCCCGATTCATCCCCTGTTTCCCACACTAACAAATTCCTAGGCCCCTGCCCTGCTGTCACGGTGCTCCCTGTCCCTCACAGTCTCCTTCCATGCTTCCCCAGCCACACCCGCTCTGGGCTCACGGCTTGGAGCGTTTATCCTCTTCCCTTAGCTGCCACCTGCCCAGGGGTCCCTGTCTCCTGCTGCACCTGACACCCTTACAGCCCCCCCCCCCCCATTAGTCTGGCCACGCACGGATCTCCTTTCCCCTCTCTCTGCTCTCCCGTTTTCCGTTACTGCTGCGACCCCGGGCCCGTCCCCTTCTTGGAAGAGGGCGTCTCCAGATCGCGACCTTCCCTTCCAGCCTCCCTGGCAGCCCTTCATCCTGGCTGTAACTTCCGGACTGAGGGACGTTGCCCTAACCCGTGTCTTGTCCCCACCTCATGTGCCCAGCACCCACTGTGCCCAGCTCAGACCGCCACTTCACCTGCGTCCCCCCCCCCCCCCCCCCCCCCCAGCCCTCACCGGTGCCCTCAGGCAGGCTCAGCACGCCCTGGCCCTGCACCCAGCGGTAGCAGGGGAAGGCGGCCTCTTCGAAGGCTCCCGGGCCCCGCACCGTGATGAGGTCGCAGAACCACGCGTCGTCCACCAGGGAGTGGTGTTTGCACAACTTCACAAACTGTAGGGGCCCCAAGTCCTTGGGGACATCGCGATCAAACTCCTCCTCCTGTGGGGACCACAGCCCACAACACTGAGCACGAGGGGCCCCGGAGAGGCCGTTTTGGTAAGAGTGAGCCTCCGCTGCCGAAGGCCTCTAGACACCCGACGTCACCGAGCTCGGTCCATCCGTGAGCTGTCCCCGCACAGTGCTCTCCTGAGCAGCCTCAGACCAGACCCCTCGTCCGGCATGGACCTTGGCCCTGGGGTCACTTGGGGAAGCCGTGGAGGCTGTGAGGACCCGGGCGGAAGGGAGAAGGGGCTGGAGTTCAGCCGGGGCCCTGGCTCCGGATCCTCTCCCTGCCTCGGCAAGTCCTCTCCGGCGCGCCCGGGCTGTCCCTCGTCCGCCCCCTCCCGCCCCTGCGACCCCGCCGCCCCACCGTCGCGAACCCAGGCCGGGCCAAGGTCGGGGGTCCCCTTCCCCGCCCGCTGACCTGGCCCCGGGCCGGCCGCAGCCGCAGCTGCAGCTCCGCCTCCCCGCGCGTCCCGACCAGCCACAGCTGCACGCGGTTGTGCGACCCGGAGAAGAGCCAGGCCCCGGTGGCCACGCGGATGCGGTAGCGGCCCATGGCGCCCCCGGCAGCTCGGGCGCGGAGCCGGGTCCTGCGCGCTGGTGGGGATCGCCCGGGGCCGCCGGCGGCTGTCAAGGCGCCTCCGGGGAGTCGTGGGCCTTTAAAGATGCTCTGCGTGCCCGCCCTCCTCACGACTTTCCGGCGCTGCCCTGTCCCCGCCCGGGACTAGCCCGAACCTGCGGCGCGGGCTGTGGGCAGGGCCTTGCCCTGGAAGGGGCGTCGCTGCGGAAAGATAAAGGGGTCCGGGCCTGGGCGGGGCCGAGAGGATGGAGGCGCCCTGCCTGGGGTTAGGGGCTGGTGTCGCCGGTCGCGGTGGCTCCGGGGTTATTGGGAGCGAGGCTGAGGATCCTGGCCTCTGGGGAGGCGGGAGGAAGAGAGGGTGAGTGGGTCTTCCAAAGGAGGAGGAAGTCGCCCCTTTTCTGGGCTGGCATCTGGGGAAGGCTGCCCTGGAAGGCCGTGCTGGGCTCCCGTAGACCCACCCGCATTCTCCCCATAAGACCTCAGGTCCCTAATTTCTACCACACCGGAGCCCAGCCCTGCAGGAAACGTCCAGGGGCTCCCTAGAGCCTGGACAAGTAGCAGCTCAGGGACTTGCTCCCCTCTGTCCCACAGCCCAGTTTCGCACATCCTAGATACACCGGAAACAGGCCTGACAGGTAGGGCAGTCAAAGCTCCTTTTGTCTGGCGTTCAGTGGGTGCAGAAAATATTAGGGACTCAGGTGTTAGGGTGCCTGCTGCACGGAGTCAGGTAGGAACCCAGCATACAAGGGTGATTCCCATGACCTTTGTCCTTGCCAGGTGAACACAGCCCCATGCCCTGCGGTTTGAGATTAATTTGTCTCACTGACCCTGATGAGTTCTTCCCCTACCCAAATTGTTTTCTCCTGAAAAGTTATATGTAAACAGCTTTCACTGGGCCTTGAATCTCATTTCTTTCATCAGCCTGGTTGTCCTTATCTCTCCCCTCCCCCCAGATATTTCCTGTGGGGCTCTAACGGCAAGAAACTGGGGGCCAGTGCTGGTTAGGGACTTTGTAAGCTCTGGGAGGCCAATTCCGGACTCAGGCTTTGTCACACTCACCCCTGCCCAGGAATCTGAGGAAGCCTCCGGCAGGTCTCTGTCTAGGCCCTGCTCCAGGTCCCTTAGAAATATTTGGTTCCCAGGTTATGCCTGGTGACACTAGGGCAGGGCAAGTTAAAGCTACTTTCTTGAGCCTGACCCTCAAAATGATATGGCATGGTGGTTACTGGGGATAAGAGGGCTTCTAGGCCCGCAGGACAGCCTCCCAACCTCACAGAAGTGTCTGGTCCTTACCAGGCTGCCATTCCCTTTTATATTCCCAGGCCGACCCCTCCCTACATCGTCTGCGCTCAGGACTGGGTGTCCGCCAGTTCTCACAGTTTTGGGGCTCACCCGGTAAAATGGCTCACATTACCCCTATGTAGTAGCTGTATCTGACCTTTCCCACACAGACCCCAAAAGGTTGCTTTTGCCTGTGGGAGAGGCTGTTTGAGACCTACTCGCCAAATCAGTCCTCCCTTGAACCTGCTTCCCCGCTGTTTCGTGACATCTTTTCTGCCCTGTCTAGCGCACAGCAGGGTCACATGGCAGAGGGGGAAGGAATAATCGAGAATCACCCTAGTTAGTGTGTATGCGAAGTGAGTTAGCATGTTTAAAACACTTAGCTGAAGCTGGTGTGTTTTATCTGCGATTATGCTGTTATTTTCTCATGGGAAACAATTTCCACTTGAATGTCTGCGTCCCTTCTAGAAATTCCTCTGCCTTACCACCACAGTTTCTCCAGGTCCCTCCAGAGACCCCAGACTCCCACTAGGGGTCATACTCCTCTAGAACCTTCCTCCTACTTCTTTTCTTTTTCCTTTTTAAGCACTTGCATCATGTTGGGGGAATACAATTCCTGGCCCCGAAAAACCTCTCCAACAAAGGTAGCAGAGAAAAACAGTTTTCTTTCTGAAGAAGCATTAAACCAGAATGGGACGTGCCTCCCAGGTAACCCACGACGAGACCGCAAAGACAGAAAGACACCTTCCCCCTTCCCTACGTACAGGCAGGCGCAGCCCGTTCCACCCACTCAAGATAACCAGGAACCAGCCCTCAAGGAAGAGGCTTGACGGCACCTTTTGCACCATTCATCCTGCCATCACCGGGTAATGGATGACCGTCCGTGTGATTGTTAGGCTTGATCGTGAGAAGCAGAGTTCTTGTATCTTTTTTTAAAGATTTTATTTATTTATTTGACAGAGATCACAAGTAGGCAGAGAGGCAGTCAGAGAGAGAGGAGGAAGCAGACTCCCTGCTGAGCAGAGAACCCGATGCGGGACTCGATCCCAGGACCCTGAGATCATGACCTGAGCCGAAGGCGGAGGCTTAACCCACTGAGCCACTCAGGCGACCCAGAGTTCTTGTATCTTTACAACGACAGGCAGTTTTGCAGCTTGGAACATGGAGCCCCCCTGGGTTAGGCTCCTGGGCTCCCACAGAAGCAGGAGAGATGGGCACTATCTCCTTTGATGTGAACATTTCAAAGAGGTAGATCCCAGGCCCTTGGGAAAGACATTCCTGGATCATAAAGCAGACAAGAAGCTTGTTTAGCTTCTAAGAAGATTCACACATATTTCAAAGAGACAGAGAAAGAGCGTAAAATGGCACGTTTTCTTTTTAAAAAAAAAATTTATTTGACAGAGACATCATGAGAGAGGGAACACGAGCAGGGGCAGAAGGAGAGGAGAAGCAGGCTCCCCACCTAGCAGGGAGCCCGAAGCGGAACCTGAGCCCAAGGCAGATGATGAACTGCCCCAAATGACATGTTTTGTAATGTAAATGTCCTCAGACAAGGGCACTGGGGAGCGGTCTCTTGTTTTCAATACATAGAATTAAGCCTCTTACTTAATTTTTTTTTTCCTTATGTGACCATTCTGTTCCACATGCTGCTGGAAGGGCCAAACGCTGGATTTTGCCTCGCTGTCGGCGGGAAGGAAGGTCTCATCAGCCCCATGAGCACCCCGAGGCTGAGCTCGCCCCCTCTTCCAGACTCCCAGACCCCATTCCCCGCGCCAGCAGCCAAGCGGCTCCCACGTTCCCGTGACCTCTCCTCGCAGGGCAGCCAACTTCCTGATCAAAGCTTCCCTCACTAGGTCACCGCCAGGGCCTGGGGGTGGGGGGTGGCCCTGAGGTTTTATGGCCAGAAAGGCTTGTGCAAGTGTTTTTCTAAACCGAGGAATGATTTCATCCCCTTCCTTTCTTGTGTGCCGGCATGGTCCTAGCTGCAGCCCCCCGAGAGGGTAACCCCACTGCGCCTGGCACAGCAGTGTCTGAGCCCGTACTCGGCACAGGGCTCTAGACATGTCTCTTTGTTCCTCGAGGGTGACTGGGACATGCGGACATGTCACGTTATAAACCATGTCACGTTAGGCGGTGCAGATATAGGACCTGACTGCAGGGGAGAAACGATACCCGGTTTTCCATTCAGTCCCTTGAGGACTGGCTCACGCCCGGCACTTCTCTCTGGGTGTCATCGCTCATTTCTGTCCTTGTTCGGGGTTGTAGCTGCAGAAACTCTGTCCTGCACCGTCTAAAGGGTGCGGGGATCCCCGCATAGGCCACCGATAGTGATAGATGCTTGGGCTTTCCAAGCTCTTAGTTCACACGGGCTCGGGCACTGTCCCCAAGAGTGACTCTGGTGCAAGGGGACTGAGCCAAGGCTGTGTCCAGCTTTAGCCTCTGAAACTGTCAGGCCTTGGCATTGAGCCTGGTCATTTGAGCGGCCACTTTCCTCACAGAGGGCCCCTTTTGGGACCCCTCGTGTTCCTTCCTGCTGGTAGATCTGTGGTAGAACCTTCTCAGGCTTCCACAGAGGACTTGAGTACTATTGAATCGTGTAAAACAAATTCTGAATCAGTCTCTTTTCTTTCAGGTAGTGTCTTGGGCCCTTTAGGCAAATTTACCCCCTCCTCCCCACCTACCCATTCTGCAGACCAAGGGAGATTGGGGTGGCGTGGGAGATGGGGAGGGTGTGGCCAGGAAGGACAAGCCTTTGGGGGACCTCAGAGGGGGCCAGAGAGGGAGACGCTCTAGGCTCAGAGAAGAGTCAAAGATGGTTTGCTCTCAGGGAGCCGTGTCCATTCAGAGAGGAAAAAAGCTGGCATATTTTTACCCTTTAGCTGCCTCCTTTCCCACTGATTTCACTACCCCAATCCCAGCAGGGACGCCCGCGGTGAGCCCCAAGGGTCTGCTCAGGTTTCTGTGCATTCGAGAATCATCTGCAATCATGAATATGCTTCGAGGGGTGCTTGGTTTGGGTTGTTTAGAAAGATCTCTGCCCTACTGTCCACACTTCTGCAACTTGCGGTTCTCACTTAAGACATGTTGCTCGTGGAAGCCTCTGGAGTTCAGTGGTGGCTCATCTGACGTTTGCTCTGGAAGACCCAGAGAGGGCAGATAAAATCCGGGCAAGGCGTGGAGGACATGGGTGTGGACGCTGTGTGCTCATGCGGGCCCATGTGACGTCTCAGATGTTAACGGTGGTTTGTGGCCCTCCAAGGGACCACATGGGTGAACAGATACGTGAAGGTATGAACATTTCAAGCCGTAGGGACAGAGAGCAATGAAGAAACCAATGTCTTCTGGGTTTTGTCAGGGGGAGGTAATGGAGAAGGTAGAGAAACGTGACTCAGGGCTGTGATTTCCTCAGCAGTGCTCATTGCTTGGTTGCTAGACACAAGGAAGAGAAAAGGTTGCAATCATCCAGATTGTTAATCGTTGGAACAGGGATCCCGAAGCTCTGTCACAGGCTGACGTGAGCCCCTCCCTCACTCTTCCCGCTCCTGCGTCAGTGGTAGGCAGCAGGCGTGGACACCGGGCCCCATTCTCACATGTTGTCAACTTGCATTTTAAGCGAACGTGGGGTCAAGGTAGCCTCCTGGGCCCACTTTAATGAGACTGGCATCTCTTAAACTGCTTGGATTTACTTGGTCCAAAGCTGGCTCTTCTCTGCATTTCTGTAAAGAGGTTGAGAAGTTAATCCTGGGACCCCTCTCCACCCCTAACTGCTACTTTTGGTTTCTTAGAACACCAACCTCCGATTCCTGGCTGATCTTTTCAGGACGTCCCTGGAGGGTCACCCCCACGCGTGTTGCACCCTCCGCTCTGTCTCAGAGAAACAAAGGGTAGAGGACAAATGAGTGTGGGGTCTGCTGTGGGGGATACGGAAATCCCGCTCCTTCTCTGGGATCCCAGCCACTGCTTGCCTTTCTCTTGGTTCTAAGGTTTATCGTGTAATCCTACATTATTCAAATTTCTTACTCGCTGATTCCCAGAAAGTTTTCATTTCTTGCCTGATGGTCTCTGTCCCTGGGCTTTCAGGTGTTCCATCCATGTAACAGACTGGTACTGAAGCTTCGAACGGTAACAGCCAGGGCAGGGACCAGGGTGAGGCGAGTGAGGCTCTCACCTTGGGCACAACATTTCAGGGGCCCCCCAAGACTCAGTAATCAAGATATAATATATTTTGATACTGTATTTTATTTTATTTTTTTAAAGATTTTATTTACTTATTTGACACAGAGAGAGAGAGAGAGATCACAAGTAGGCAGAGAGGCAGAGAGTGGGTGGGAAGCAGGCTCCCTGCTGAGCAGAGAACCCGATGCAGGGCTCCATCCCAGGACCCTGAGATCATGACCTGAGCCGAAGGCAGAGGCTTTAACCCACTGAGCCACCCAGGTGCCTCTTGATACAGTATTTTAAAAGATCAAAAGGAATGCAAAGAAAAAATATGGGATGAACATGAATCAAAATTTATCAAAATTTTATCAAATTTTAAATCAAAATTTATCAAAATTTTAAATAAAGCCAGGATCACCTGTAAGACTTAGTATTAGTCGTCTACATTCTTAACCCTTTTTGCAGTCATTCCTTCCACTAGAAACTTCTCTTTGACTGACCTGATCCTTGGCACCCCCATACCCAACCCACAGGTATCTTGTTCTGGAATTTTCTTACTTGATCTTATTTCTGTTTATTCACAGGCCCTCTTACCTCCTCTCCCCACTTCCACCCTCTCCTCCACAATGGCATGCTTGAGGAAAAATCCCCATTTTTCTTACTGTGTAAAACACTTTTTTCTCATAGTCTCACCTCCTCTTCAGACTCTGCTCTGCCTCCTGGCTTTCTGAAACCAAATGCGTCTTCAAGGTGTTTTGTAACTAACAGGCCATCTGCTACTTTTTCCACGTACCTAAATGACTTCCCCAGATGGAATTCTCAGGTATCGTTGTCTTTACCATGAGTGTCTGTAAACTGAAGAGTGCAGAGACCAACCCTCTTAAGATTCATGCCCTGCCCTCCCCAGCCCCAGACAATTGGCTACAATCAGGGTGTGTGTGTGTGTGTGTGTTTGAAGAACGTAAGAAAAGGCATGCGTCTAATCAGTCCTACAAAACTCTGAGAAGTCGATGTCATTGCTCCTCTTTCGTAAATGAAGGTACTAAGTAAGGCTCAGTTGGGGAAGGGATGTCCTCAAAGCCACACATGTAACGAGCAGGTGGAACAGCCCTGGAACAGTCATGGCATGACTGACAGGCTCATCACCCATTCTCTTCGATCCTTCAGTGTCGCCTTCCACCCTGATCCCTGTCATGAATCCCTCCCCAAAGATTACTTACAACCTCAGTGTTGTAAAAGTCTCCATTAGGGCTGCCTCTGGGGGGTGCAGGGTCTCAAGGAAATACTTTTCTGCAGGCCCACAATCTGTATAGATGATTTGATTAAAAATGTATTCCAGAATTCATGGGCCCGTGTAGGATAGGGTGGTTTCTCAGTGATATATGGAATCGTGGTTAGTGAGACAGTCCTTCCATGTTTATTTATTGGGCGGCCAGTGCACCGGAATCTGGCATCAGGGGCTTTCTGAGAAGGAGGACTCGCAAGGTACATTTTTTTGATATCTTGCATATTTGAAAATGTCTTTATTCAACTCACACTTGCTTGGTAATTTGCCTAGGACTAGACTCCAGGATGGGAAATGAACTTCCTTAGATTTTGAAGGTATTTTTGTTAGTATAAATATAGGCTAATTTCCATAACAAAGAAATCTCCAAATACAGTGACTTAAATATTCAATTAATAGTCTGTCTATTGGGCTCCACACTGGGTGGGTGTGGAGCCTACTTAAAAAAAGAAAAGAAAAGAAAAGAAAAGAAAAAGGAAATAGTCCACATATTGCCTCTTCTAATTTCTAGCTCTTTTTTACTGCTCTCCTGGAGATCTCCTCAACTTCATCTCCACTTTTTCTATTAAACTAAAAATGTTTTTCCTATTGAATCTTTTCTGTCTTGTTCTTTGTTACTGTTAAAAAGCACTTTGCTCCACCAAAAACAGGGATACCTAGAAATAAATCCAGCCAAAGAGGTGAAACACCTATTCTCTGAAAGCCATAAAACACTGATGAAAGAAGTTTCATGGAAAGACATCCCATGCTCATGGATTAGAAGAACAAATAGTGCTAAAATGTCCGTACTCCCCAAAGCAATCTACAGATTCAGTGCAACCCCTATCAAAATACCATCAGCATTTTTCACAGAGCTAGGAAAAACAATTCTAAAGTTTGTGTGGAACTCCAGAAACTCCTTGGGCAAAGCAACCTTGAAAAAGAAAAGCAAAACTGGGGGCATCACGGTTCCGACTTCAAGCTCTGCTACAGAGCTGTAGTCGTCAGAGCAGTACGACCCTGGCACAAAAATACACACACAGATCCATGGAGCAGAATTTAAAAGCCCAGAAATGGACCCACAGCTCTATGGTCAGCTAATCTTGGACAAAGCAGGAAAGAATATCCAATGGGAAAAAGACTGTCTCCTCAACACATGATGTTGGGTAAACATGACAGCAAGTGCAGAAGAATGAAACTGAACTACTCTCTTACACATACGTTAAAAATATATTCAACGTGGATTAAAGACCCAAATGTGATGCCTGAAACCATGAAACTCCTAGAAGAGAACACAGTCAGTAATTTTTTGACATCGGCTGTAGCAACTTCTTTCTAGATGTGTCTCTTGAGGTGAGGGAAACAAAAGCAAAAATAAGCCATTGGGATTTTATCAAAATAAAATCTTCTGCACAGCAAAGGAAACAGCACAATTAGGAGGCAACCTATGCAGTGGGAGAAGATATTGATAAGTGACACATCTGATAAAGGGTAGTATCCAACGTATATAAAGAATGTATAAAACTCAACACCAAAAAATGGATAATCCAGTTAGAAAATGGTGGAAGACATGACAAGACGTTTTCCCAAAGGAGGCATCCAGAGGGCCAACAGACACATGAGGAGATGCTCACCATCCCTCGTCATCAAGGAGATGCACATCAAAACCACAATGCGTGACACCTCACGCCTGTCAGAACGGAAGAGATCAACAGCACAAGGAAGAACAGGTGTTAGCAGGGCTTCGGAGAGAAAGGAACCTTTGTGCACTGTTGGTGGGAGTGCACACTGGCGCTGCAACTGTGGGAAACAGTGTGGAGGCTCCTCAAAAAGTTAGAAATAGAGCTACCTCAGGACCCAGCAATCACACTACTGGGTGTTTGCCCAAATGTACAAAATACTGGTTCTGAGGGCTACACACTCCCTGATGCTTATGGCAGCGTTACCTACAACAGCCGCATTACGGAAACAGCCCAAGTGCCCAGCAGCTGGTGAGTGGGTAAAGAAGATGCAGGATACAGCTACAGTAGGGTATTACAAAGCCATTAAGAACAATGAAATCTCACAGTGACCTGGATGGAGCTAGAGAGTATTATGCTAAGTCAGTCAGTCAGAGAGAGACAAATACCACGTGATTTCACTCATAAGCGGAATTTAAGAAGCAAAACAAACAAGCAAAAGGAAAAAGAGAGAGAGAGACAAACCAAGAAACAGACTTAAAAAAAAAAGATGTTATTTATTTATTTGACAGAGAGAGACACAGCGAGAGAGGGAACACAAGCAGGGCAGTGGGAGAGGGGGAAGCAGGCTTCCCGCTGAACAGGGAGCCTGATGTGGGACTTGATCCCAGGACCCCGGGATCATGACCTGAGCTGAAAGCAGATGGTTAACGACTGAGCCCCCCCCCAGGTGCCCCGAGAAACAGACTCTTAACTGTAGAGAACAAACTGATGGTTGGGGGGGGGCAGTGGGGGAGGGACGGGTGAAAGAGGTGATGGAAGTAAGGAGTGCACTTGTGATGAGCGCTGGGTGTGTAGAAGTGCTGAATCATCATATTGTGCAGCTGGAACTAGCATTACACTGTATGTTAACTAAGTAGAATTTAAATAAAACTTTAAGAAAACCCACCCTCCTCTTGTTTCAAGGATGCTAAGTCACTAACATTTCTGAACAGGGTATTTATAGTTGAAAAACACCCCTTCTATTCCTGCACTATTCCTGTTTTTTGGGTCCCTTTCTCTTTTTAAATGTCTGGTGATCCTTGGCTTTCTCTTCACATTTAAGTCTGAGACACTAAGAAAGTCAATGTGCCCACTGTGGGGCTTTCAAAGGAAGGAGCAGAGACCTGGCCATTGGAGTGGGACCTCAATATCATTATCTTTAGGCATTCACTAGTGGGATGCTTGGCTCCTCCGGAGAGCAGCATTCCAGTTTCCTGTTTGGGGTGTGGAAGCCTGGCCATCAGCAGTCTTGGCAGCATTTGGAGAAAGAGGATGGGGAACTCACCGTTTGGCATGTTGGCTTTCTCTTAGATTTTCTGTTTTCAGTAGGGCACACCCACCTGGTGTCCCAAGTCCAGAGTCCTGTTGTCCTATAAGAGGGTAAACTTCTAGTCTTCTCTTGGGGAGAAGGAGAAAGAATTGCCCGAGGGGGCTGATGAAGGACTGGGGAGGCCATTTGCTTGTTTCCCATGCAGATTTTCAGGCATTTCGGCTGTGCTTAGGCTCACCCACACCCATAATGGCAAGGTTCCTTGGTATTCCAGTTCCTGAGCCTTTCTAGGGGATC
Organism: Lontra canadensis; assembly: GCF_010015895.1. Classification (NCBI taxonomy): domain Eukaryota; kingdom Metazoa; phylum Chordata; class Mammalia; order Carnivora; family Mustelidae; genus Lontra; species Lontra canadensis. The sequence goes on along the minus strand of NW_022631104.1, from coordinate 1,930,108 downwards.
GGTGCTGATGGGCCCACCCCCACCCAGTAGGCATTTGACTTTCAACTTTCTCTATTCTGCCAACCTGGTTACCACCTGTCCATGTGCTTTCGGCTTCCAAGCTATAGGTGTCGTCTCTTATCTACCCTTGCATCATCTCTGTTGGGAGAGGTGATCGAGAGAATGTGATCACAGTTCCCCCGAGAGCTGGACTCAGGCAATCAGAGATTCCTCCCACCTCCCCTGGAATGAATATTCTCCCGACCACTCCTGTGGTGGGAGCCATTTTCAGGGACACAGAGAGTAATGTGTTGTTGACACCATCTGGGGAGTATACGGGACTGAACCCACTTACAGCTTCTTTATAAACTTTTAAGATTTGGCAGCGGGGTGTGGAGATCTGCTCATCTTGCTGCCACCCAAGACAAGCCTCGTAAGTAAGTTCCCTTGCTTATTAAAACTGCCACCTACCAATCTAGGGTAAACTGCCTCTTTTTTCCGTCTCTCCCTGTCCCCTCTGCATACAGTTGGCAAACCAGCAATCTCCTGTTCCTTTTGTACTTATGCTTTTATTTATTTATTTTTAAAGATTTTATTTATTTATTTGACAGAGAGAGAGAGAGAGAGAGAGAGCAAGCAGGCAGAGCAGCAGCAAAGGGAGAGAGAGAATCAGGCTCCCTGCCAAGCAAGGAGCCCGATGCTGGACTTGATCCCAGGACCCTGGGATCATGACCTGAGCCGAAGGTGGCCGCTTAACCAACTAAGTCACCCAGGCGTCCCATTATTATGCTTTTAAAAATGTGCCTTAACTGGCATTTTAGTGGAGAAAGGAATGAGAGCAAAGAGAGGGGGAAGAACTCCTGTCCTTCATGATTGCTTACAAGAACATTTTTTCCTTTAAATAGTGCCACTCTTCCATTTTTTCCTCACCTCTCCTTCTTGAACTTTTGGGTGGATGTTAGAACTTCTGGATTTATTCTCCATGTTCCTTAATATTTCTTCTTTACTTTGTAATAAAAGTGATATTACTGTGTTTTGTACTTTAAGAGAATTCCTTGGCTGAGTCTTCCAACTCACAAAGCCAGTCTTCAGCTCTGTCCGTTCTGCCACTGACTTGCAATCTCAATGACACTTTTTTATTTCCAGCTCTGCTACTTGCTCCATTTAGTAGTTTTCAGTTCCTGTTTTGTGACTGCACCACCCACCCGTATTTCTCTGAAGATACTGTTTACACTTATTTTGAAGTCCCATTCTGACACTTTATTAATTGTATTTCATTGGGTTTAAGTTCTTCTAATTTTTTAAAAAATTTTTTATCTTCTTTAAAGTCAATTCATTGACATTTAGTGTATTAGTTTCAGAGGTAGAGTTCGGTGAGTTCTCCCAGTTTTCGAGTGTGTGTCTTCTGAGGCTAGAAGCTTCTCAACTGCCTGCTAATTATTTCTCTGTGCAGTCCTCTTCACAGTTGATGGCATCTGCTCCATTGCGTGCTGTCTTGGTTTTCACAGACCAGCTGGGGGGAGGGGCTGGTGTCGCTGTCAGGGTGGCACTCCGTATTTATTTCCACTGGAAGCTGAAGTGGATGGATGTGCTGCTGGCGAGGGGCAGAGCATGAATGCTCCATTTTCCCTATGGCGACTTCCACACAGCTCCCACACTTCAGGGCACCAGTCTTGTTTCCTCCCCGGGGGAAAGGACTCTACACCTCCCTCTGTATTCTTGTTGCTGTTCTAGGCTGCTTTTCCCTTTCAAGCTAGTATGACTTCCGTGTTTTAGCAAGTTGTCCCTCTCTTCCCCACCAGCCATTCACTTTCCAATTTTGGAGCATAGGTATTTATTTATCTATAATATATTTCCTGTTGTGTCCCTGGTTAGAATTCGGTGTAGCAGGTAGACCCCCGTTTCTTTGAGCCTGCCAATTCGTCATCGCCAGTGATATTTCCTCCTTACCAACCCCCCTCGTACTGGGGACTGAAAAGATATTTCGAAACCATCTTATGATTCTCAAACTATGAATCAAAGAAGCAAAAGCAGTTCAACTAATATATCCTGCTTCACCAGTTTGTTACAAAATTGACATACATTTCTTTAAATATTTGGATCAAACTATTTTTCACCTCCACCCTACCTATTAGGGTATGGTCTTCTTCCTTCTCTAGACGCTTCTGCGATGTTAGTTAACAGTTCCGTAGGCTCACCTTGATGATGTTCCTCCCAGACCCTGGGCCACACGTTCATCTGTGCACTTTTTCTACATCTGAACCCATAACTCCAGACTCCTCAAAGGAGCTTACGAAGTTTAACGTGTCAGTGCTTGTTACTCTCTTCTCGAGGAGAACAAATCCGGAAACCTACTCGTCTGCCAGAGATTCGTGTGTTTGCTTGTTTTTGTTTTGTTTTCGGACTCTTGTTGCCTTTCCTGGAATGTGGATGGCTGGCAGACCCCAGGGTGTCCGATGGTTTTGCTCCTTGTCTACTGGTAACCGAGTTACTGAACACCAGTCAGTGATAGTCCCGTGTCCTCCAAGACCAGGATTGGCCAAGAGGGGGACACATGGCCCAGGATGGGCTCCTCGGAGCCATTGAGGCTTCTGAGACTTTGATGGAAATAGGAAGAATGAAGTCTTCGTGTTTCCACAGAGCTTGTAGACTCCAGGCCAGCCAACCACAGTGCCTTCCACTCGGAGGGAGACTTGTAGAGAAGAAAGCTGACATAGAGGAAAGCAGAGCTGGGTCACAGACGAGAAAGACCGAGTCCTCATGATATTGTTTGAACCCTTTGATCCACCCACATCTGAGGTCAGACTACTTCTGACTTTCTAAATTATGGGAACCAATAAATCTCTTTTCTTTTTTTAAAGCCACTTTGAATTGACTTTCTGTTACATGTGAACAAAGAATCCTGAATAATGCAAGGGGAAAGGCAGGGGCAGAATTTCTGGACTGGGGTCCTGGGTCCGAGAAATCGGACTTAAAACAGTGTGCCAGCCTGTGAGCAGTACTCTCCCCAGACGGCCTGGGGGTCTATGTGAGTCTGGACGTGAAGTGAACTTCTTGCTATCTTCCTGCTGTCCTTTTCCTGATGGTTCTCTTCTCTTAGTTGTTTGGGAACTTCTCTCAAGGGCAGGAATTTGGCATCTGCTGGCTTTTTTATGTTTCTAGAACCTCTCTGGGTGAGTTGGGGCATTTAAAGGACAGTGCATTTGGGTCTGAGAAAACTGTTTGCCCAGTGATTGGCCTTAAATTTTCACTTTTTTTTCTTTATGTATTCGGAAGGAGAAATCCTGTGTTGTTTTTTTTTCCCCCTGAAGAATTGTTTTTTTGGGGTCAAGTTTTGTCCTGCTGCCTGCCCCCGCAAGCTTGGGAAGTGTGTCCATCTGCTCTCCTAGAGGAGGTCATTTAAAGTAGGTCACGTTGGGGTGCCTGGGTGGCTCAGATGGTTAAGTGTCTGCCTTCGGCCCAGGTTGTAATCTCGGGGTCCTGGGATCGAGCCCTGCATTGGGCTCTCTGCTCAGCGGGGAGCCTGCTTCCCCTTCTCCCTGCCTGCCTCTCCGCCTACTTGTGATCTCTGTCTGTCAAATAAATAAATAAAATCTTTAAAAAAAATAAAGTAGGTCACCTTGATCTGGCTTCTCCCATTCGGTTTGTATTTGTGCATAGATAAAGTCATCTCTAGGAAGAGAGCACCTGTCCACTGGCCAACTCCTTTATGTTAATTCTGTAGTAACATTTGTTGCCTTTTCCATTGTTCCTGGCATCTGGAAGTGTTTTTGTGAGCAGTGGCAGTTGCTAACCAGTATGTTTTTGGGGGTGTATTTTGGGTACAGTTTTCCAAATCTCCCTCCCACAAATCTACTCAAAAGCATCCATCCGTGAGCAGTTGTGGTTTCCACCTAGCATCGAAAAGTGGCATGTGAAGTCAGTGACATTATTAAGGTTCCACTGATATGTGTTCCAGAAATGTCACAACTCCTGCTCAGGCCACAGTGTCACCCACATAAAAAAAAAAAACAAACAACGAAAAGACAACTCAGCGGTTTATTTTACAAAGGAATCATTTCTTGGGGTGCCTGGGTGGCACATTCAGTTAAGCACCTGACTCTTGGTTTCAGCTCAGGTCAGGTTGCTGGTCAGGTCAGGTCAGGGATGTGGGGACCCAGCCCCACATCAGGCTCTGTGCTCAGTGCACAGTCTGCCTGAGACCCTCTCCCTCTGCCTCTCCCCCAACTTTCTCTTTAAAATAAACAAAATCTTTTAAAAAACCCACAAAGGAATTGTTCTTTTAAAATTTATTTTATTTTATTTTTTAAAAGATTTTATTCATTTATTTGGCAGACAGAGATCACAAGTAGGCAAAGAGGCAGGTGGGGCGGGGGAGAAGCAGGCTCTCTGCTCAGCAGAGATCCCAATTCGGGGTTCGATCCCAGGACCCTGGGATCATGACCTGAGCCAAAGGCAGAGGCTTAACTCACTGAGCCACCCAGGCACCCCAAGAATTTTTTCTTTTTTTTAAATAAACTTTAAATTTTAAAATAGTTTCAGATTTACAGAAAAATTGCAAAGGTAGTACAGAGGACCTGTCCCCCATATTTTGAAACTTGTTTGAAATTTTTTAGGTTGGGGGTTTTCTCTGGAGTTACTTGGTGTGGTGACCCTGTACTTTTGTATACTGGATAAGTAGAATACTTCAAGCAGTAGTGGGATCTCAGTCTCTTGTGATCTGAGCAGATTGTATGAGAAATCTTCATATTGAGGAATCCTTTTGCCCTCCTTGTGTTTGCAGCTGTGGTCACCTTCTGGTGTCTGGTGGGGTACACGTCTGCGTGCCCCTCTACGCAAATGGGCCATTAAACATCCACCTGTCAGTCTTCGAGGATAACAGGAGGGTATCCAGTGTATGGATGAGACTTTGGAGAGTATTACAGACCAAGTACCTATGTTAATAAGGTTTCTGTGGCACATGGGATATTACAGTTGGACTTGAATTTCTCAGCCGGTTGGTACTCAGATGGCCAAGTATGCCATATTTTATAACAAAAATGTACAATTACATATTTTACTGTATATTAGAATTTTTTCTTTTCTTCATGAAATTATGACAGGATTTTTTTGGTCTTACTGTGAAGTAATTTTAAGTCAACTTTGGTGAGGTATAGTTTATGTACAATAAAATGCAGGTATTGTAATTCCCATGAGTTTTGAAAGACTTATACATTCTTATATCTATGATCACATAAACACTGGAATGTTTTCATTACTTCAAAATGTTTCTCTTTCTTTGTGCCCCATACCAGCCAACCTCCCTGGCCCTAGGCAATAACTGGTTTGCCTTCTGTCACCATAGATTTGATTTGTCATATCTAGAGTTATATGTAAGTGAAATCATATATCATATATCCTTTTGGGTTTTTAAAAAATATTTTATTTATTTGACACAGAGAGAGAGATCACAAGTAGGTGGAGAGGCAGGCAGAGAGAGAGGGAGAAGCAGGATCCCCACTGAGCAGAGAGCCTGATGTGGGGCTCGATCCCACGACCCCGGGATCATGACCTGAGCTGAGGGCAGAGGCTTAACCCACTGAGCCACCCAGGCGCCCTCATATATCCTTTTGTATCCCCTCAACATAATGTCTTTGTGATTTATCCACTTTATTATGGGTATCAGTTGTTCATTTCTTTAAAAAGGCTTTCTTATTTTGAAATATTTATAGATTCATAGGAAATTGCAAAGATGGGACAAAGAGGTCCCATGTACATATTGATGTTAGCTATAGGACAGTTTCACAAAGGAAGCTGACGCTGGTACAATGGGTTTGTGTGGTTCTGTGGTATGTGTTTTCATCCACGCCACCAATCCAGTCGGCCTCCTCCAACTCGGTGGGGTGGGAGTGGCACCTTGTTAAGGCTGGGTGGGGGTGGAAGTCTAGGATCCCCATGTGGTCTCCCCCAATGTTTTTGAAGGGCAATCTTATCAACACCAAGTAGGGATGAAAGTCCCCGCTCTCCACCCAGTTTTGTCTGATACCCCAATAGGGGGGGATGTTAGAGATGGCTCGTGACAGCCAGACAAGAGTAGAGGTTAGGGCTGTCCATTCAGCATTTGCTGATGGGGGTGATGATGGGGCTGTGGTCCTTTTCATGGTGTTCGGCTATCGTAGACCAATTGTGTCTAGAAGTTTTCCATCTTGCTAGTTTGTCCCTTTCTTTTTCCGTTGGCCAGAGAAATTTCTTGGAGATTTTTTTTTTGTTTGTATCTGTTGGTATTCCCAGGTTGGCAGTTTCTCTAGCATCCAGACTCAGATACATGAGACAAAACCCCCAGAACTCACGACCGTGTCATTTCTGAGGTCCCGAGGTCCCTAGCCAGTCTTTCTTCTTATCTCTACCTTTTAGAGTCTGTGCATGTGTGTTTTCTAGATAATGTTCATACTTAGTGGGAAGAATAGGGACATGTGTATCTATTTCTATTTCATCTTTAGTCCATTCCTTTTTGGGGGGAGTAATATTCTATTGTATAGAAATACCACAATTTGTTTATCTGATTACCTGTTGACACAGATTTGGATTGTTTCCAGTGTTTGGCTTTGAACATGATTTACTGCTTCTGTTAACATACATCGTCAAGTCTTTGTGTGGGCATATGTTTTCATTTCTCAGGATAAACACCTCGGGGTACAAGTGCTGAATCATATGGTAATTGTATGTTTAACTTTACAAGAAACTGTCAAACTGTTTTCCAAAGCAGTTGTGCCATTTTCCTTTCCCACCAGCCATGCTCTAGTTGCTGTCCATCCTCACCAAGACTGGGTATTGACAGGCTTTTAAGTTTTAGTCATTCTGGTTTTAATTTGATTTCCCTGGTGACTGACGATGTGGAACGTCTTTTCATGTGCTTATTTGCCATTCACAGATCTTCTTTGGTAATGTGTCTATTAAAATATTTGGCCCATTTTGTTTTATTGAGTTGTTTGTCTTGTTATTATGGAGCTGTAAAAGTTCTTTATATATTCTGGATACAATTCTTTTATTTGATATATGTTTTAAGAATATTTTCTCCCAGTCTGTGGTGTGGCTTTTCATTGTCTCAACAGTGTCTTTTGAAGAGAGTAGGTTTTTAAATTTTGATGAAGTCTGGTTTATCAGTTTTTTTCTTATTGTTGATATTTTTTGTCCTATGAAAACTTCACCCAAATCAAAGTTTAAAAAAATTTCTCTTATATTTTTTGTGTAAAAGTATTATAGTTTCAACTCTTGCGTTGAGGTTTTTTAATTTGAGTTATCTTTGCATGTGGTATGAGGTAAGGGTGAGATCCACTCTTTTGCATTTGAATATCCAATAATTCTAGCACCTCTTGTTGCAAAGGTAACCCTTATTATCTTGGAGACTTAGCTGATGATCAATTGACTATTTTTGTGTAGTCTATTTCTGGACTCTCTTCCATCCTTGTGCCTATATCACATTGCTAATGATATATATTATTATTCCATACATGAACTTATGTTAATACATAATAACAGAGTAGATTAGCTTTATGGTTAGCCAGTTCTGTAGTGAGTCTTCAAAGTCAGGTAGTATATGTGCTCCAACTTTGCTCTTATTTTTCCAGATTGTTTGAATATTATAGATGCTTTGATTTTCTATTTAAATTTGAGATTCAGGCTGTCTGGTTCTTCAAAACAGCCATCTGGGGTGCCTGGGTGGCTCAGTGGGTTAAAGCCACTGCCTTCGGCTTGGGTTGTGATCCCAGGGTCCTGGGATCGAGCCCCGCATTGGGCTCTCTGCTTGGTGGGGAGCCTGCTTCCTCCTCTCTCTCTGCCTGTCTCTCTGCCTACTTGTGATCTCTGTCCGTCAAATAAATAAATAAAATATTTAAACAAACAAACAAACAAACAAACAGCTGTCTGGTATTTTATGGGCATTGTGTTAATCTATAGATCAATTTGGGGGAATTGACATCACTATACTGAGTCTTCTGAGCTCTCAACGTGGTATACCTCTTCATTTAGGTAATGTTGTACACAATATTTTGTAGATTTTAATTTTCAGATTTGGTCCTTTCTTGCATTTTGGGACCAGTTTTCCTTCTTTTCTTCCTTCCTCACTCTGTCTGTCCCTCTTTATCTCTCCCTTCCTCCTTCCTCCTTCCTCCCTGTGTTTCTTTCACTTCTCCCTTCCCTTTGGCCTTTAATTCCTTTTTCCTTTTGAAATTCGGCCATGTAGTACACATCTTGAATCCTGTGGTCATTTCATGAATTTCTTAAAACTGACAATGTGTTCTGTAGATAGACAAATCCGGGAAGCCTCACACCAGAGCCTGTGGAGGTTGCTCATGTGGGAGAGGCAGTGTGGGATCGCTGTCAGGAGTGGGTACTCTGCCACATGACCACAGTTCCCTGCAGGGGAGGCTGATGGGTCTGTGTGCCCAGCCACGACTCAGGAATCTCTCTGATTGCATGCCTATTTATTTATTTATTTATTTATTTATAGTTGTTGGGGGAGGAGCAGAGGGAGAGGGAGAGGGAGAGAGAGACTCTCAGACTGTGCACTGAGAGCAGAGCCCAATACGGGGCTTGATCCCATGACCCTGAGATGAAATCAAGAGTCAGCCGCTTAAGCATTGAGCCACCCAGGTGCCCCTCTCTGATTGCGTTTTTGGGGGACAATCAACAACTGTTATTTTGAGATCCAAATGTAGGCAGTAGAGATACAAGGCAAGGACTAGGCAAGGAGATCCAGCAGGCAGTTGGAGATCCAAGGCTGCGGTCCCAGGAGAGTTTCAGGTTGGAGAGAAACAGAAGCTACCTAATGATAGAGGGGATAAAAGTATTTAACAAGATTAGAGATTATCCGTTACGTATTTCTTACAATGTCCCTGGCCAATACAGAGTTCTTTAGAATAAAGGAACGTGTGGGTCTTCTCCACTGACAGCCCCACCAGCTTGTGAGCTTTGGCCTTCTGGCGGCAGAGGATAGCCATGTAAGGCAGGGTGGGCTGTAGCTTGGCTCCCCACCAGGGCACACATCAATCAGCAGATGAAAACACAATGAAGAGGGGCACCTGGCTGGCTGAGTTGGTAGAGATGCAACTCTCGATTGTGGGGTTGTGAGTTTGAGCTCCACGTTGAGTGTAGACATTACTTTAAAAAGTTAAAAAATTTATTTTTTAAAGATCTTATTTATTTATTTGACAGGCAGAGATCACAAGTAGGCAGAGAGTCAGGCGGAGAGAGAGAGAGAGAGAGAGAGAGAGAGAGAGAGGAAGGGAAGCAGGATCCCTGCTGAGCAGAGAGCCCAATGTGGGGCTCGATCCCAGGACCCTGGGATCATGACTGGAGCTGAAGACAGAGGCTTTAACCCACTGAGCTACCCAGGCGCCCCTAAAAAGTTAAAAAATTTAAAAAACATAAAGGAATGTATAGGGACCTAGGCTTTGAAACAGTTGCATGACAAAAAGCAGTTTGGAGAACACTGTAGTAAAGAGCAGTCTTGGGAGAGTTGAGCATAAAGGTGCGGACTGTCCAGATTATCTGTGTCTGCTCTACCATTATTACTGGATGTGGCTCGAGGAAAGCTGTTTCATCTCCTTTGTGCTTCCATTTCTTCCTTTGTAGAACTGGGGAAATTACAGCAGCTACATTATGACTTTCCTTGAGGATCAAAGGTCAGTATATGTGAAGTGACCGGACTCGTGACTAGTAAGCACTGGGTTAGCACGTGATGAGACGTTGTTATGACCATTGTCTACTGGGGGAAGCAGCCCGATAGTGACAACAAAAATAAAATGCCCAAGAGTTCTAATAGAGGTGTCAAAGCACAGAGATGGGGGAGTCAGGGGGAGTCTTCAGAGGGGAGTTTATGTTTGGATGGACTCTTGAAGAATGATCGTAGCTCACCAGCCACATAAGGAGAAAGGAGTGTCCTTGGCAGAGAAAAGTCTGAGTGCAAAGATGGAGAAGTTTGATACGTCACATGCTCGTGGTAGATGGTAAGTGGTCTGTGGGATGCGGTGTAGGATTCATGGTCGAAGACAGTAGGAGGGTGCTGTTGCGGAGATAGGCAGGGGCCACATTGCTCTGAGCTCACAGGTGTAGCGAAAGCCATAAAAGAAAAGGCAGAACTTGTGTTGAGCCTGAGCACTGAACTTTGGGAGGAGACGGTACCCGTGAAGACGATGAGTTTTTTCTTTTTCCTTCTATCTGAGCATGACTTTATTTATTTATTTTTAAGATTTTATTTATTTGGGGCACCTGGGCGGCTCAGTGGGTTGAGCCTCTGCCTTCGGCTCAGGTCATGATTCCAGGGTCCTGGGATTGAGCCCTGCATCAGGCTCTCTGCTCAGCAGGGAGCCTGCTTCCCCCTCTCTCTCTGCCTGCCCCTCTGCCTACCTGTGGTCTCTGTCAAATAAATAAATAAAATCTAAAAAAAAAAAAGATTTTATTTATTTATTTTGAGAGAGAGAGAGTGACAGGAGCGGCAGAGAGAGAACCTCAAGCAGACCCGGTGCTGAGTGTGGAGAATGCCGGGCTCGATCTCAGGACCTGATACCATAACCTGAGCTGAAATCAGGAGTCAGATTCTTTTTTTTTTTTTAAAGACACATTTATTCAGCATCATGATCAGACTATTACATTTAGCCATCAAGAGCATGGGTGCAAAAAAAAAAAATCTACATTAAAGCCCTTTGTTGGAATGCTTTACACTTTCCAAAGAACAGAAACTAAAATAACCTGTTACAGAATTAGTCACAAATACAGTCCTCGAGGTTTTTTTGCCCATACACATGAGTAGTGTCTAAAACATGTCTTCTTTGTAGCAGCTAGGCCTGGCCACCACTGTACTTGGCTGAGTTCACAAATCTCTTGTAACCTGTAGCCTCCCTGTCACTTCTCTGGCTCTCCTCTCCTGCTAAGCTTTGTTCCTGGCAGTAATTAAAACCTTCTGCCACTGCCGTAGCTCCTGCTGCTGCTGGAACCACCATAGCCATGTTGGTTTTGTGGTTTGGCAAAGTATTGGCTTCCATCACCATAAGGGCCAGAGCTTCTGCCTCCAAAATTGCCTCTTTTCATGGGTCCAAAATTTGAGGATTGATTGTTGTAATTGCCAAAATCATTATAGCTTCCGCCACCTCCAAAGTTGCTTCCATCATTACCAAATCCGTTATAGCCATCCCCACTGCCACCATATCCACCACCACCTCGACTGCCACCAAAGCCACCTCGACCACTGAAGTTTCCTCCGCGACCAAAGTTGTCATTCCCGCCAGAACCACCTCCACGACCACCACCAAAGTTTCCAGAACCACTTCAACCTCTTTGGCTGGATGAAGCACGAGCCATCTCCTGCTTAGAGAGCGCTTTCCTGACTTCACAGCTGTGGCCATGCACAGGATGGGATTTCTGAATGACAGTCTTGTCGACAGAGTCATGGTCATCCAATGTTACAAATGCAAATCCCCTCTTTTTGCCACTGCCTCTGTCAGTCATGATCTCCGTCGCTTCGATGTTCCCATACTGTTTGCAATCATCTCTTAGATGACATTCGTCAGTGACTTCCTTAATGCCACCCACAAAAATCTTTCTCACAGCTAAGTGGGCACCAGGTCTTTGAGAAGCTTCTCTCGACACAGCCCTGTTTGGTTCCACAACTCTTCCGTCCACCCTGTGTGGATGCGTTCATGGCTGCCTCCACCTCCTCCGCAGGGACATATGTCACAAGCCCAGAGCCTCTGGAGCACTTGGTGTTTGGATCTCTCATAGCCACCCCGTCCGTAAGTGCTCCCCAGTGCTCAGAATGGCTCCTCACACCCTCATCGGTTGTTTCAAAGCTCAGACCTCCCATGAAGAGCTTCCGCCGCTGTTCAGGCTCTTTGGGAGACTCTGACTTGGACATGATGGCGGTGGGAGGGGAGACTTGAACGATGCTTGCTCGGCGGCGTCCACGGGCAGAAAGGAGTAATCTAACGAACATATCTGAGGAGTCAGATTCTTAATCAACTGAGCCACCCGGGTGCTCCTGAGCATGACTTTATTCTTTTTTTTAATTTTTAAAAAAGATCTTATTTATTTATTCATTTGAGACAGGAAGAGAAAGCACAAGCAGGGGGAGAGGCAGGAGGAGAGGGAGAAGCAGGTTCCCCGCTGAGCTGGGAACCCGACACAGGGCTCGATCCCAGGACCCCGAGATCATGACCTGAGCTGAAGGCAAACCGAGCATGACTTTAGACCTGGGTTCACCAACAAGCAGTGTCAGGGCTGGCTGCCAAAGGAGTTAGGGGCGATAGGAGAGCTAAGAAGGAGAAGGGTTGGTAGAGCCGTGTGTCGTGGCAGTTTGGGGGAACAGGCAGTGACAGGAGTGACAACTCACATGGGATATTCATCCATTCAGCTAATGTTGGCTGAGTATCCGCTGTGTGCCACACACCCCAATAGGTAGATATCGAGGGCACAATTGAACAAAGAGACAAACCCCCTCTTCTGCTTCCTTCTGTCATCCACTATGCATTTACTATACTGTGTGTATTTGAAGGCACATTCCAGACATCCCAGACATCACATCAGTTCACCTTGAAGTATGTTAGGCTGTCTCACAGATAAGGACTTTATTATCAGCATCTCATTTATCACACCATGCTGTATAATAGCCTCATGCTCTTATCTTGTCAGCACACATTCATATTTTCCCCAGTGTTTTATTTTTTAAATTTAAATTCAATTAGCCAACATATAGTACATCATTCATTCCAGATGTAGTGTCCCTAGTGTTTTAAAGAAGCCTTTTTACACTTTCTTTGTTTTCCATTCTGTTCCATTGATCTACGTGTCTATTTTTGTGCCAGTACCGGACTGTCTTGATGATGACGGTTTTGTAATAGAGCCTGAAGTCGGGTATCGTGATGCCACCAGCTTTGGAGCACTCCTCTGGCTATTCAGGGTCTTTTCTTATTCCATACAAATTTGAGGATTATTTGTTCCAGCTCTGGGAAAAATGTTGATGGTATTTTGATAGGGATTGCATTGAATGTGTAGATTGCTCTCAGTAGCATCGACATTTTGACGATATTTGTTCTTTCAATCCATGAGCATGGAATGTTTTTCCATTTCTTTGTGTCTTCCTCAATTTCTTCCATGCGTGTTCTGCAGTTTTCTGAGTACAGATCTTTACCTCTTCGTTAGGTTCATTACTAGGTATCATACAGTCTTTGATGCAATTAAAAATGGACCATTTTCTTACACCACACACAAAAATAAACTCAAAATGGATGAGAGACCTAAATGGGAGACAGGAATCCATCAAAATCCTACAGGAGAACACAAGCAGCAAACCTCTTTGACCTCAGCCACAGCAAATTCTTGCAAGACATGTCTCTGAAGGCAAGGGAAACAAGGGCAGAAATGAGCTATTGGGACTTCATCAAGATCAAAAGCTTCTGCACAGCAGAGGAAACAGTTAATAAAACTAAAAGCCAACCTATGGAATGGGAGAAGATATTTGCAAACGACATATCAGATACAGGGCTAGTATCCAAGATCTGTAAAGAACTTATCAAATTCAACACCCAAAGAACAAATAATCCAATCAAGAAATGGGCAGAAGACATGAACAGATGTTTTGGCAAAGAAGACATCCAGATGGCCAGCAGACACATGAAAAAGGGCTCCACATCACTCGGCATCAAGGAAATGCAAATCAAAACTTCAGTGAGATACCACCTCACACCAGTCAGAATGGCTAAAATTAACAAGACAGGAAACAAGTTTTGGGGAGGATGCGGAGAAGGGGGAACCCTCCTACACTGTTGGTGGGAATGCAAGCTGGTGCAGCCACTCTGGAAAACAGCATGGAGTTTCCTCAAAAAGTTGAAAACAGAGCTACCCTACGACCCAGCAATCGCACTACTGGGTATTTACACCAAAGATACAGATGTAGTGAAAAGAAGGGGCACGTGCACCCCAACATTCATAGCAGCAATAATCCACAATAGCCAAATTGTGAAAAGAGCCAAGATGTCCATCAACAGACGAATGGATAAAGAAGGTGTGATTAATATATACAATGGCATATTACGCAGCCATCAGAAAGGATGAGTACCATTTGCATTAACATGGATGGGACTGGAGGGATTATGCTGAGTGAAATAAGTCAACCAGAGAAAGACAATTATCATATGGTTTCACTCATACGGGGAGTATAAGAAGCAGCACAGAGGATCATAGGGGAAGGGACGGAAAACTGAATGGGAAGTCATCAGAGAGGGAGAAGAACCATGAGAGACTCTTAACTAGGAAACAAACTGAGGGTTGCTGGAGTGGGGCTGTATGGGGGGTGGGGTGACTGGGTGATGGGCATTAAGGAGGGGACACGCTGTGATGAGCACCAGGTGTTATATGCAACTGATGAATCGCTAGATTCCCCTCTGAAAGTAATAATACAATTTATGTTAATGAAATTGAATTCAAATTTTTGAAAAGTCAGTTTTTTGAGTCCAGAGTCAAACAGGGCTACGTGCTGTATTTGCTCGACTTGTGTCTCTTAGTAATCTCTAGTAGTTCTCCACAGCCCATTCTTTTATGATTTTTTAAAATTTATTTGTCAGAGAGAGAGAGAGAGAGAGAGAGTGAGTGCACAAGCAGGACGAGCAGGCAGAAGGAGAAGCAGGCTCCCCATTGAGCAAGGAGCCCAATGCGGAACTTGATCCCAGGACCCCAGGAGTATGACCAGAGCAGAAAGCAGATGCCCAACTGACTGAGCCATCCAGGCATCCCTCCTTAGTCCCTTTTGTAACCTTTCATGCCACTGAAAAATTTTTTGTTTTTAAATTATCGTATGGTAGAGGAGCCTGGGTGGCTCAGTCGGTTAAGTGTCCGACTCTTAGTTTCGGCTCAGGTCATGATCTTGGGCTTGTGATCTTGAGTCCCACTTTGGGCTCAGCGCTCAGGACAGTCTTCTTGTGCCTCTCCCTCCCCCTGCTCGCTCGCTCTCTCTCTCTCAAATAAATAATATTTAAAAAAGTAAATATCATATGGTAAAATTTACTTTTGGGTATATAATTCTATTTTAACGCATGGGTAGATTCATGTAACTCCTGCCACACTCCTACCAGGTTACAGAACCATTTCTTCACCCCCCTCAGAAACTGTCTGGCACTATCCCTTTTAATTCACACCTCTAGTGCCATTATATTTGTTGGAAAATTGAGCCACGTGTTCTGTAGAATTTCCCACAAGCTGGACTGGACTGACAACATTCTCACAATGTGGTATAGCGCGCTTCTGTAATTTTCTGGTAATAGATCTAGAAGTTTGGTTAGACTCGGGCCCAGTGTTCCCTTTCTTTCTTTTGGTAAGAGTCCTTACAGATGGAGCTGTGGTTGTCCTATTGCATCGTATCAGAAGGAACGTGGTATTTGGCTGAATCACTTCTAGGGATGCTGGACTTCATCACTGGGTTTAGTCTGGGTTTAGCTGTGATCAGCTCAACCCCTCCATTGGAGCACATCCTGTCAGCCCTTTACCTAATGACTTTCCTCGCGGTTCATGGCCACATGCTTCCCACTAGAGCTGTTGTTTCATTAGGGATTCCAGAATGGTGACTTTCCAGTTTTCTAATTCTGGCATTTCTTTTGCATTGATCAGTTTTAGTTCTCTTCTGGTATGCGTTTAATGGAAGGAAAGGCTCAATCAGGAAGGGACCGTACGGTCATTTTTCGAAAAGTTTTATTTGTTTGTTTGTTTATTTATTTATTTGAGAGGGGGAGAGAGAAAGCAAACAAGAACCCAAGAGCAGGGGGAGGGAGAAGGAGACTCCCTGCTGAGCAGGGAGCCTGATGCGGGGCTCCATCCCAGGACGCTGGGCTCACGACTTGAGCCGAAGGAAGACACCCAACCGGCTGAGCCATGGGGCACTCTTGCAGAGTCATTTCTTTGAGGAGTCGGTGGTCCTGTGTAGCCCAGTTAGGTGGTGTTGAAAGAACCATTTGTAAAGACTTGGGGCACTGCTCCCGAAGAAATGAGGCTGCCCCGTGCCATTCAGGAAGCGCAGTGGAGGGCTTCTCGGGACAAGAATTTTGCTGAGTTTCTGAGTCTTAGGCCTCAGTCGGGGGAAAGGGAATAAGCTTTGAACTGGATGAAAAGTAGACATTTGGTCATAGATTAGACCTATTAATATCCAAAACTGTCATTGTTCTAACAGCCAGAGTGACACGGAAACCTGTAGGATTAGATGCTAATGATGCAGCTATCTTCAGTTTGTGAAAATTCACTGAGCATGTACCCCAGGGTGTACTTTCTTACATGCATCTTCAGGTTCAATAAAAATTTAAAAGGAAGCAACAGGTTGTCGTGTAACCCAGACGTACAGAAGGGAGATCTCACACAGCAGGTTTGCGGACGGTGGAGAGTTAAAAATGGAGATTTTTAGGATCATGCCTGTTTATGCCAGCAGCAGGTTATTATCTGACCCTCTGTCGTGTCCAGTCTGATGTACCAGGGAAACACCAGGTGTGTGTGCCTTGCTGGGAAGTATTACCACGAAATGAATGAAAGTTTCAATCTGGGCAGTGCCGTTTGGGAACATTCCCGGCAGTTGGTGTGTCAGCGGAATTGGAGGAGGCCGTCGGAGTTGGGCAGGGCAGTCGGGAGGCTGTGGCACAAGATCACACTGAGTTAGAGCACTGTGTGTGTGTGTGGGGGTCAGCCCACCCTCTCCTCCAGGGATGCCCGTACAGAAGCACCTCAACCTCAATATGTCCAACCCGACTCATCATCCTCCTCCCCGAGCCTGGTCCTTGTGCAGTGTTCTCAGCCCCATGGATCCTGTCCATCATGCATTCAGTCGTGCCAGCCAGAATCTGGGAGACGCTCTTGCCTCCTCCCTCTGCCAAGCACTGCTGATATCATCTGTTAAAGGTCTGTTGACTCCTTCAGCTTCTCTACACCTTCGCCCCAGCTGAAGGTGCCTGGGCTCCTGCCGCAGGGTCCGAATCCGTCCATCTTTGCCCGCTGTGACCTGCATCCCGTTCCCTGGCCATGCTAACACCAGTGGATCTGAATCATTCAGGATTCCCGCGGTTGGATCATTCTCAGGAGGGTTTTCCCAGGTGGGGGCCCCCCGTGCCTCCAGGCCTCCACCCTGCTAGCTGCGTGACCCCACTGCCCACACAGGTGGTATTGGAAGGCACTGGGAAGGAGGAGCCTCAGTGAGTGTGGTTTTGTGACAAGAAGACCACCTCATGGGGCAGCTGGTCGCCAGATGAGAAATGGCCAGGATGCTGGTTACTCCTAGGACAGAATCCAGCCTCATCCGCCCCCAGGGGAGCGTCTAGAATATGTGGCCACTGGCCCACAGAAAATCAAGTTTGGCATCGGGATACTGTTGCCTATGCAAGTAGCATGGTTCTAAGTCATAGAATTAACATTTATTGCTTTTCGTCTTGGCCAAAAACTTCAATATTCAGCAGTGTAAATTTTAACCAACCTAGACAACATGAAAGTAAAGATTATAACTGCCAGAAAAGGATTGATGAGAAGGAGAAAGAACTGTAGACAGAGGAATTTTCTTCATCTGAGAGGCAAATCAAGAGGCAGCATGTTAACCAGTTATGACAAAAAAAAAGAAGTTACAATGTATCTTTTAAATATCCCAGACGTAAAAAATTTTAAATGATACGAGTAGTGAAAGGATGGTGAATTTGATCTGCATTCTTAGCCATCCTAGCTGTAAATCATGAGAAAATTTCTAAAGATAAAGAACACAGACCATGTTACTCAGTGATATGGAGGTAACAGATTGGTGAGAAGTGACAATGGACTGGGCTAGGACTCTGGCTTTCAATTATGATCCCTCATTTTTTTTGTGCCATGCATATACCCATTGTATATTAAATATGAAAAAAAAGTCAATGTACTGTATACATGGAATTTTAATTATAAAATTAATAACCTATGACTGATATACATCAAATATAGGTGAAATTTCTTTTTATGGGCCATAAAGTGATAGTTTTCCTATGTTAATTTAAAATAAATCTAACATAATTTTTAGTAGAGACCTTTAAAAAAAAAAGAATACGTGGCCAAATCAAGAAGTCTGCCCATTCCCCACTTTTTTTTTCCTTCTCTAAATTCTGTGTCTGTGAGGCTTGGGGGCTCTGAGTCACCCAGAGGGGTTGCTTATCTACTGCGCTGTTCCCCTCCCCAGATTTCTGGGAACCTCACCTCCCTCATCCCCAGGGGAACCAGGAGAGGAGCCAGGTTCATGCCCTGTTCCTGGGGGCAGCTCATTGCTGCAGGGATAAGCACCTGACTAGGGTTTGGCCAGTCATTGCCAGGAATCTGGAAGGAAGGCCAGGAGACGTCAGCTCAGACTGATGAGATGAAGGGGACTTCCTGTGTCCCAGTCCCAGCCTTCTCTGCACCTGTTTTGGAGACCCTGATGTATCTCTGCCTAACACCAGGGCCCTTCCTGCATGCTTTCCCTCACCAACATAAGCTGGCTTCTGTGGGTTTCTGTAACCGGCACTCAAAATAATTCCACCTCATGATTCTCAGAATTCCTTTTTATGAGCCTAAAGACTGCTTCCCCATAAAACTGCTTCTCCCTCATAGAGGAAAAGGTGGAGAGGACTGACGGTACGGGTACCCTGTAGCCGCAGAGTCCTACCCTCGCAGAGAACAGATGTTGCAGCATCCAGGACCGTGGCTGTTTGCAGAATTCCCGCTGGAACTCTATTCTCTGACTGTACATCCTATGCGGCTGTGCTTACTTCCACTTTATTGTGGCTATTCCAGAATAAGAGGGAGTTGTCCTCGAACTGGCCTCTGGCCGTCCCCCATGAAAGAACAGTCATGAGTAGGCGTTCACACGTGTAGCGAGGAGGCTGTCGCCACTGTCCCTTGTTTCTGTCCCTTGGAAGGATCTGCGTGCTCGCTCCCCCTGAGCCCAGCGGCACATTTCCAAGAAAGGGGAGCACCCAAAATACCTGAAGGTTGAGAAACAAGAGATTTATCTCAGTGGGGGAGGGTTAAAACTCCTGTAGATACTGTGAATATCTCTTAGTTCTAATTTGGCTTGATGATAGAGGAGAAACCATTACAGAGAGAAGCCGTTGACTTGTATCGCCTCTTTTCATCCTGAAAAATGTCCAGCTCTTGAAGAAAGGTTTTCTTGGTTTGGGCAAAGTCCTAAAAGAAACTGTGGTTGGGTTGGTTGTGCGACTAGCTTTTGGGTAGTATCAGAAGGATGGGGGGGCTGCCTGGGTGGCTCAGTGGGTTAAGCCTCTGCCTTCAGCTCAGGTCCTGATCTCAGGGTTCTGGGATCAAGTCCCACATCAGGCTCTCTGCTATGCAGGGAGCCTGCCTCCTCCTCTCTCTCTCTCTCTCTCTCTCTCTCTACTTGTGATCTCTCTCTCTGTCAAATAAATAAAATCTTTAAAGAAAAAAAAAAGAAGGATGGGGGAAGGGTGCTAGGAGAATCTGTCTCCGGCCCCCCCTTCCCTCCCTCCTTTGAGATGGTCGCTGAGGGAGATGGTTGAGTTCCCTTCTGTTGCCCACGGTTGCCTGAAGGTACAGCTGGGAGAAGCCCCGTAGCTCTGGAGAGCTGCTCCTTGTCTGTTTCTCTGTCCCTCGCACCAGTTCTTAGGGTCTTTAAGATTCTGCCCTGGGGCGGTTTTAGAACGTGTCCACAAATCCTGTGACACTCTGTCCATGGAAAGGTGGGGTGTGTGTCTCCCCCTCACCCTGGACCTTGTATGAAGAGATATCCAAGGAACCCGGGCGGGTTTGTAACTCTATGTGTGACCAGTGGAGTCTGACGGAGACGATGTTTGAATTCTGAGACCAGGTCAGAAACAACGCTGCAGCTCTGCCTCTGTTTGCTGAACACTCCTTTTTGGAGCCCTGAGCTGCAGGGTCAGACATCTGAGCCTGGGCCGTAGAAGGAGGCCGCCGCGTGTTGGTGCTACGGTTAGTAGCTCCAGCAGTGGTCTCAGCAGACAGCCGGCATCTAGTGCTGCACATGAGAGTGAAGACAGCTTCATGTGGACCCAGCCTCTAGCAGATGGGTCTTTCAGCCAGCGAGCCTTCCCACCTGAGGTCCCAAAGATCATAGAGCAGAGACGGGCCTTTTCTGCTGTGTCCCCACCTGAATTCCAGACCCACAGAATCCGTGAGCAAAATAAAATATTTGTTTGAAGCCTTTATGTTTTGGGTTAACTTGGGTTAACCCAGAGTAATGAGAACACCCCCCACACTGAGCCTCCCCACCGTTCTCCATACAACTGAAAGCTTGGAGGGCATTAGCTGAGCACTCGTGGTCTCTGTAGGCATGCTGGGCCCCAAGAAGAAAATAAATGGAGGACTTAAGTGAAGCATTCCCATTTTATTCTTCCCGTAATTACCAACGAGATATGATATTCCATTGTCCCTGAGACCTGGAACCTTACAGGGACTAAGCTTCCCTCCCATCAAAGAAACATCAGGGGGCGCCTGGGTGGCTCAGTGGGTTATAGTCTCTGCCTTTGGCTCAGGTCATGATCCCAGGGTCCTGGGATCGAGCCCCGCATCTGGCTCTCTGCTTAGCGGGGAGCCTGCTTCCTCCTCCCTCTCTGCCTCTCTCTCTGCCTGCCTCTCTGCCTGCTTGTGTTCTGTCTGTCAAATAAATAAATAAATCCCTCATCGGACTCTCTGCTCAGCGGGGAGCCTGCTTCCTCCTCTCTCTCTCTGCCTGCCTCTCTGCCTGCTTGTGATCTGTCAAATAAATAAATAAAATCTTTAAAAGAAAAAAAGAAACATCAGAAGAGGGACATGACTGTTCACCTCTGTCAAAAAGTATATTTTAAAAGTTTTTTTCTGCACTCCCCTCCTCCCCCAGTTATTTCCGTGTGCTCTCATCTTGCTGTGGGAAGGGTGCTAGCAGGTATAGGTGGTCTAGGGAGGTATTTGGTGGTCTGATCCCCTAGTGCCTCACTTTGAAGAACCCCCTCCTCTTGGCCTTGTGTCTTACCCATAGCGTTTGTGGTGTCTTGACTCTCCAAGGACCGAGCCTTCCCAGGTTCTGTGGGGTTCAGTCGTCCCCCTTCCCACAGGATGCCCTTCTTCACATTAGGAAGATTAAATGGACCATCGAATCGCTCAGACCCAAGCTCAGATTTGTCCCTCCTCAAACCTCTGCATTTGTTAGTTTGTTTTATAACGTTAGAATGAAACCTGAGAGGATAGGAATACAAGAAGAACAGCTTCAGAATATAGTTGCAGGATTCCTGAATAAAATGTTAACAAAGGGGGGGTACCTTGAGCATCTGCTTTTGGCTCAGGTCATGATCCAGGGATTCTGGGATTGAGCCCTGCATCGGGCTCTCTGCTCAGTGGGGAGCCTATTTCCTGCCTCTCTGCCTACTTGTGATCTCTTTCTCTGTCCAATAAATAAATAAAATCTTAAAAAAAAAAAAGATACTAGCTGGGGTGCCTGGGTGGCTCAGTTGGTTAAGCATCAGCCTTGGGCTCAGGTCATGATCCCAGGGTCTTAGGATCAAGGCCTGCATCAGGCTCCCCTGCTTGGCAGAAATCCTGCTTCTCCCTCTCCTTCTGCCTGCTTCTCCCCCTGCTTGTGCTCTCTCTCCCTCTCTCTGTCAAATATATATATATATATATATATATGTATATATATATATATATATATATATATATATACATACACACATATATATATATATATTTTTTTTTTTTTAAGAAAGGTACTAGCCATTGCAGGCAGAGGAAATGGGCATTCTCCTGTGTTTCTGGTGTAAGAGTAAATTGGCATCGCATTTCGGGGGTCACTTTTACTCTGTGTGGCCAAAGTCTTCATATCTTTTGACCCAGAAGTTCCACTTCTAGGAATTTTCTTTTCAGGAAATAATTGCGATATATGCACAAATTTGGTATAAGGACATTCAGTTCCTTGTTATTTATAGTACTGAAAAATTGAAAATAATTTGTCTGCCCTAATATGGGCTTGATAGGAGAGATTATAATATCAGACATAAATGATGTTGCAAAATAGCACCATGAAAATATGGTAGTGATATGCAAAGTGAAATCATGACTTTGAAGCAGTGTGTTCTCCAGTTTTTGTGCTACAAGGGATTCTTTATATTGCAATAACTCAACTAAAAGTGATTTAAGAGAAAGAAAAAGAATGTTTTGATTCATAATCCTGGGAGGTCCGGAAGTAGAGTGCTTTCAGGCAGGTTGGACACAGGTACTCAGGGGTCGTCTTCAGGAATGTGCTTCCGTCTCTTAGTTCAGTCTTACTTTGTGTTGGTTTTACTTTCAGGTACACTTTCCACAAGTGTCGTTAAACAGGGTGCATCAGAGTTCTCCAGACAAACAGAGGCAGGAAAGCCCAGGGGTGTAGTTCAGAGGCCTTGGGGCCGGAGAGCTGATGGTGTAGATCCAGGCTGGTTCTGGAGGGCTGTGAGCCAGGAGTGCTGAGGTCGGGAGAAGATGAATGCTCCGGCTTAAGTAGTCAGGCAGACCGTGAACTCAACCTTTCTCCACCTTTTTGTTCTCCTCAGGCCCTCAGCAGGTTGGATGACGTCCATCCACACTGGGGAGGGCCATCTGCTTTGCTCAATCCACTCATTAAAATGCTGATCTCGTCTGGAAACACCCTCACAGACACACCCAGAAATTATGTCTAACCACCCACCTGGGCATCCTGTGGCCCAGTCAAGCTGACATGTAAAATTAGCCATCAGAGGGCCTACCAGCAGCTCTGGGGTTATATTACAGAAAAAGAGTCTCTCCTTCCAAATCATTCCAGCCAAAATCCCAGTGCTAAATCTCTTTGACCGGGCCTGGGTCATGTACTCCTTCCTCTCTTCAGCTGAGAGATGGTGTGGGTCCCATCTGAAATATGCAATAATGTCAATAACTAAAATTTATTGAGTACTAATTCCATGTCAGATTAGGAATCTGAGTTTGAGTTCTATGATTAAACGTGTGACCTTGGGCAGTTCAGTCTCCCCACACCCGAAAAAGACACATAGTTCGTGTCCTCAGTATTATTTCACTTACTCCTCTTGACAACTCTGTGAAAATAGATCCTGTCCTCATTTTACAGATGAGGAAACCAAGGCTTGGCCAAGTTAAACATATTATACACAACAAAAGAATTATCAAACGGTGAACCCATTCATGTGGGTTGAGAATGTGAGAGGAGGCAGTTCTCAGAAGAAGCACAGGCTCCTTTGGACATCAAAAGCAGCCCCAAACAGAGGCAAACAAAACCAAAACCAACAACCCCACAGAATATAGGGATTTGAAAACTCTGTAAATCTATCACCCATATATTCATAAAGGCATAAGAATATATTGCACTCATGTTATAAGAAGAGGACGATGAAATCATAACTTCAATAGAAGAAGAGCCCTTCAAAGTTAAAGCAGGAGAGTAGACCTGAAAAATGTACTGTTAGAGTCAGTTTGAGGAAATCCTTGAAGAAGACAAAGAGATGGGAAATGGGAGAGAAAATGGTAAGCCCGGGAGGTTCACTATCTGAATAACAGAGTTCTAGAAAGAGAGAGGGAGAGGCGGTCATCGGTGAAACAAAACAGAAGCAGTTACCAGAGCTGAAGGACTTGAGGTTCCAAATTGAAAGGGTCCTTCAAATGCCCAGGAGAAAAGGATGAAAAGAGACCCACCAAGACACTCATCATGAAATTCCAGAACACTGGGGCAAAGAGATCCTAAAATATGGCGGGGGTGGAGAGAAACGTAAGGGTCGTGGGCAGAGGATGGACAGTGAGGATTGTCTTTGCGTGCTCTAGCTAGCCAACGCTGGGAGCAAGCGGACAGCAGAGCAGCGCTTTCAAAATGCTGAAGAAGAGTGGTTTCCACCCTAGTAGTCTTCGTCCAGCTGAATTATCAATCAGATATGAGGATGAATAAAGACATTTCAGACGTGCCAGATTTCAAAGTGTTTCCCTCCCATGCATCCAGAACAAAGCTACTGGAGGCTACGCTTCTTGAACAAGAAGGCATGGGGCACCTCAGATCGGAATCCGAGCCAGGGGAGAGGTGGAGGGGATCCTTAGGGTGAGAGTGGTGGGAGAGTCCAAGGGGGCAGCTGTGCCCTAGAGGCAGAAGGTGACAGTTCAGATCGAAGCACTGTGACCACAGAGAGACATGGTGACGGCTGCCGTGTCTCTTATTACCCCGCTACCACCACACTAACCTTAAGCCAGGGACGAATGCCCAGGGTCCGACCTGAGTTTTTGTCTGTACTTATCTTATGTTAACCACATGTTGATGAGGTTCCGGCTCATTCCTGCATGTCCCGCTGCCTGATGTTCTGCATGCGTCATCTAGAAATATCGGAAGAGAAGTCATGGTGAACTGAAAATGCAGAACTGTCACCCTCTGACCCTCCCGCTCCTGGCCAGACACCTAAAACCTGGTCCATGCCATGGTGCAGCTACGTGTCTCAACCAAGCTGAGCCTGATGCCTGGTTCTATTCAACCCCGTACTCAATGATTTTCCTGTAAGAGGCTCTTGGAAATGCTCAGAGAAGCTGAAGCCAGTCAGTGGCCCAGAGACCAGTCAGCTTCGCTTCTCCATGAGCTTCCGTCCAACAATGGTGGCATCAGCCTTTCCTTAAGGGCTGCCTGCTGCTCAGATTTTCCAAACTTAGTAGATATTTAGGGATGCCTATGTGGGTGGAAAGCTGAAAGGGAAAATGGAAATGATCCACACAGAAGTCATCACAGTGGTCACTGCTGCAGGTAGAGAAGAGACTACAACCGAGGAGGGGCAGACAGAGGCCCCAGGAGGACTGGCCATGTTTTATATCTCAAACTGGCCACGTGATTGTATACCCTATTAATATCTGTATTGCACAAATTATTTTATTCCCCCTTCTATTTGCATGATGCATTTCACCACAAACCATTTTAAAAAACCAAGGGCTGTTACTCAGTAAAGGGGGATGAATGTGGAGAGCAGAAATAGGAGATGTTCATCCAGAATCTTTGGAAGATGAAAACGCCTGAGAAAAGAAAGGACGTGGAAGGACATTTGTGCCTGCCTGTCTTTGTTGCAAGGAATAGAGACTTGTTCAGTTTAACTCAGGGAAGGAAAGGGGCTGTTTTGAGCCTACAAGAGGAATGAACCGGAAAGATAAAACTCGGATGGTTTTTTTAACTCTCCCTCCAGGCATCTCTGTGTCTCTGTCTGCTCTCATCCCTATTGGCCATATCGTAAACCTTCCCCAAATTCACTGGCTTAAAACAACAATCACCATTTGTTTATTGGCTCATGATGGTATAATTGGCCAAGGGATTAGCAGGAGCAGCTCATCTCTGCTCATTTCTGGGCCAGCTGGACTGGACCTGGAGGATGTGGATGGCTTCACTCCATGGGTAGCTCCTCAGCTAAGGTGTCCAGAGCAGCAAGGGGCGAGTGGGGCCAGTCTCTCCAGCAGGGCTCCTTTATGTGGTAGCTCAGGGCTCCAAGAGAGGTAGAGCAGAAGCTGTCAGGCACCTTGAGCTCTAGGTCGAGAACCGACACCATGTCACTTCCGCCGCAGTTTGTTGGGAGAGCAAGTCCCTGTGGTAAGGATTTCACCTCCTGATGGGAGAAGTGGCTTGTGCTTCCGAAGATGGGAAGGATCCTTGGCAGCTGCTTTTGCAAATAATTTGCCCTGTCTTTTCTCCCAGCACATATTTTGGGTTGCACGGTCCACTCATCGTCCACTCGCGATCCTCCCATGATTTTCTGTCACCTCCAACTTGACTGCTATCTTGAAAATGCGTTTTGTGTTTTTAGGTCCAAATTCCTAAGAACCGATTGGTTCAATTCCTCTTTTTGCCTCCCCAGTTGCCCCAATAATGTCCTTCACATATGATTTTTTGGATCCAATATTCAAATCGTGATCACAAGTAGAAATTAGTTATGTCTCCCTAAAGTACTTCTATTTAGGCAAGCTCCCTGGCTGTCTTTCATCTTTCACGACATTGACTTTTTCGGAAAGTCTAGGCCAGTTGTTTGCACAATGTCTTTCAATTTTGGATTTGCCTAGTTATTTCCTCATGGCTAGATTCCGTTTAACCCCTTTTGGTAGGAACAGGTGATGTTGTGTGGCTAGCCCTTAGACGATTGCTGGACGTCTGCCTGTCTGTGCTCACCCCTGCCGCTCCTTTCCCCACTTCCCTACTCTGTGTTTCCCGAGTTCCTTAGCCTGGAGGCTTCTGGGTTAATCTGGCCAAGAAGTGGCAGTGGCAGATGATCAGAGAGTCGGGAAAGGGGAGAGACTGAGAGACATTTCCCGTTTCTCTGTTCCTGTGAAGTCCTTGACTACCGCTCCTTCTTTTCTGTGCTGTCCTGCTCCCTCCAAACAGACCCTCCCCCTGTGGTTCCAGCTCCCTGGAAATCTCTCTCCTTGGTTCTGGCTCCAGCTGGCCGAAACCTCCGTGCTCCAATAAAACCTCCTTTTCCTGCTGCCCCTTCAGCTCTAGGGTAGCAATGGCGTCCGTCTGTTGCCAGCCTCTCCCTTGCCTCACCATCCTGTGGTTGGCCTCTCAGCTTTTCCATTTCCTGTGTAGCCAAGTTTCTTTATTTGGCTTGAAGAGCCCAGGGTGGAGTCTGTTTTCCTGACTACATACACCCTGACTAATACGGATAGGGCGCCCATCCTCGGTCTAATCCAAGCGACGTATGGAATGGGGTTATGTGGTATCAGCTAAGGCAACACTGGGGGCTGTAAGAGGGGAGATTCCTTCACAAGGAGGGGTAAGCACTGTAGCCCCTCCCTGCTTACACAGGAAGAGAATGTACAGGAGAATAACATCTGGATAGAATTTTAGATGATTTTATATTATTTCTTCTTCTTCTTCTTCTTTTTTGTTTATCCAAATTATCTACATTTTGTTTTTTCTTTCTTCTAGATTTTATTTACTTATTTATTTGAGAGAGAGAGAGCATGTGTGAGCATGGGCAAGAGGGGAGGGGGGAGCGGGGGGGAGTGGAGAGAGAGGGACCAGCAGACTCCACGCTGAGCGCAGAGCTGGATGACGGGCTCCATCTCACAACCCTGAGATCATGACCTGAGTCAAAACCAAGAGAAGGACACTTAAACCAGCCGAGCCCCCCAGGCACCCCCCATATTACCTGCATTTTCTACAGTGGTAGATGTGGAAAGTAAGGGGGAATGGTCATCATTCCATGCAAAAGAAGATACACCAGAGAACGTGGAAACGGCTGACCCCTGTAAAAATCACGTTGGTCCTGAGTCTTTTTCTCCAGCTTTTAAATCGTGATGGATCTGAAATGTACACCGTGATGATGTGCTGCGCACGTATGGTGAGAAAGGATTCCTACGACAGAGTTAACGAGCGCGTCATCAGCTCCCAACTGTACGTTCATGTACTGATTTGTTGTGGTGCGAACACTCATGTTCTACTCTCAGCAAATTCCAGTTGAACAAGGCAGTGTTGCCAAGTCTAGTCACCAGCTCATACATTGGACCTTCAGAATCTTCGTCTTACTCACCTTATTCATTCATAACCAAACCGGCGTGCCCTTTTCCAGCCTGTCCCCATTCGTCTCAACCCCCAGACCCCGGCCACCAGTCTCTCCTCTGTTTCTGTGTGTTCCACTTGAAAAATTTTTTAAGATTTCACATATAAGTGAAGCCAAGAAGTATATGTCTTTCTCCACCTGGCTCCCACAAATCTTCTAAATTAAAAAATAATAATAATAAGAGAGGCATTTCATATAAAATAAAATATGAGAGTAACAGGAGATTTCTCTTGTGAGACTTATATAAGATTGCTTATACTCTTGTTTATCTGATACACTTCATAAATAATTGAACAATTTGAAAAATCTGGTGCTGCAACCAGAAAAAGGAGAAGCGGCTCGGTTGTTGACAGGGATTTGCACATAACCACGCAGGCCCACAAATGAGCAAGTCTCTAGTGAGCGGGGAAGTGTTGCTGGTTCATGTGGATATGTGTACACTTAACAGGCGACTTGTGTGATCCTTTATAAGAATGGGAGGCCTGTTTCACAATTCTCGTAATCAGATCATCCTGGGGGTTTTGGAAATGTATTAGCTGAAAGACTGAAGGATGTGAAGGGATATTAAAGCAACTGAGGCATGGTTAGAAATCTGAGAAAGTGGGGCTCCTGGGTGGCTCAGTGGGTTAGGCCTCTGCCTTTGGCTCGGGTTGTGGTCTCAGGGTCCTGGGATCGAGTCCCACATCAGGCTCTCTGCTCAGCGGGGAGTCTGCTTCCCCCTCTCTCTCTCTCTGCCTGCCTCTCTGCCTACTTGTGATCTTTCTGTGTCAAATAAATGAATAAAATCTTAAAAAAAAAGAAATCTGAGAAAGTGAGTGAAAAGTCACAAGAAAGAGCAGTGGAAAGATTAAACGGGACTCGAGACTAAAGGAATGGTGTACTGTATGTTGGCTAACTGAATTTAAATTTAAAAAATTAAAAACTGCATCAAGGAAGACAGGAACCCTTGGAGAGAAAACAAACCGTTGGAAATGGGAAGAGAAAAAAAATACGGGGTTAATCAGCTAGTACTGGATTGGAATAGTCGACAAGCGGTTCTCACAGCAGAGCCTCGCATGGAAAATATTCATGGCAAGTTAAGAACACAGCAAAACCCGCTTTCCACGCAACCCCAAGCAGTCTGCAGCAGAGCGTCTGCAACAATCAGAAGAAGGCATTTTCCTGGAGGTTTTACTGTTGTCAGTGACTGTCAGTGAGTCGTAGCAACAGACTTTTGACTTCAACCTGCTTCCACCTGCCTAAGCCTGCACTTAGTCATGGTCTAATGACGGCCCTCTCAAGAGCATGTCCACTGGACTCCCAGGGTGCTGCACGTAAGAAGAAGATGGTTAATAATGCCGCCCGAAAGGACGTGTCTGAATAAGCAAGTGAAACCAGCTCACATTGTGCTGTGGGTTACTTACGATGACCCCTTCGTAGTGCGTGTGTAGTGTTGTTGTAGTTTATGAACACAGAGGGAGGTGTCCAGCCGGAATCAGGCCTGGTTGTCTCCCACCCTCACCGAGAAAGGAACGAGGCTCGAAGAAGCATCCCTGGCCCTGGGAGTCTTCTCCTTCTCAGTGGACAGAACAGGAGAAGGTGATCTTGGCCGTGTGGTCTGCGGGCTGCGAAGTCTTGGCCGGTGCTGGTGTGGATCCTGGCCGAGATCTCCGGATGGATTGTTCCATTATCTTTACTCTCTCCCAACTTTCATCCTGAGTGAACGTCTCACAGCAGTCACATCTGCTGCTTGAAAGAGACTGTGCGTAAGTGGCTCGACGGCAATGACAGCCTCCTGACACACCGGGAAACTCCCCGTAGTCCAGGAGGGGACCTCTCAGGCCTTCTCACCCTGCCCAGCACTTCCTGGGTGAGGACACAGATTGCGCGTTTGTCAACTGTGTGGCTCAGACTTTTGCTTCCCAGCGCTTCCCTCTCTGTTTGTGGACATTCTGGATCAGATTGTCTTCCACATTGCGGGAGATGCTCTGAAGTAACCAGCCCTGGATTTGTTGTCATGGGTAATCCGGAGGAGAGGTACGCCACCATTCTGAGCACGGTGGCTGGTGTTTCTGGAAATACCCGAGGCCTCAAAGTATCAAACAGGCATCTGAATGGAAAATACATCTGAACTGGGGTCGCTGCATGGTTCCCTTTTGAAAGCTCCTGATGTGCAGTTCTGTCAAAATACAACAGCTGGCGGTGGCGGTGGGGGTGGGGGATGGCGCCTGGCGGCCTCAGTCGGTAGAGCTAGAGTGTGGGATGCTTGGTCCCAGGGTCATGAGTTCAAGCCCCACGCTGGGTGTAGAGCTTACATAAGAAAAAAAAAATCAATTGAAAACAAAATACAACAGCCATGTATGCCCATAACCCTCCCTAGAGTAATCATACTCCCAGTCAACACTCCAAAATGCTTCCATTTAGAGCGTGTTAATTAGCATGCGCAGAAATATTTTTAGGTCATTGCTGCTCCCCCAGCAATGAAACTTCGCCAGGTCCCTCATTGTTATGCACTTCAGTCGATTTCAAGTGTCCTCAGAATGCACATCCTACAGAATCTGTTTCTTTTTCTTCATGCCCACTCAGCCAAACCTCCTCTCCTGATTTCTCCAATCAGGACCCATAATTCCTCTCCATTTTAAGAAGCACATACTTCATGAGTTAAGTGTCCTTACATTCTTTCTGAAGACAGACCTGGTTTCGTTTCCCAGAATTAAGATCAGAAATGCTATCACTTATATTTTGTGCCTGTTTAACGAAGACCACACTGATTCCAAGGGTTTGTTTGTTTTTTTTTTTAAGAATACCCTTCATTTCCAGAGTATACAGTTCTTAAATTAATAGGTTTTGTTTTTTAGAGCAGTTTTAGGTTTACAGGAAAACTGAGAAGAAAGTAGGAACCTATTTTTGAACAGAAATCACTCTTCTCCTTCTCCTCCTCCTCTCTCGCTCTTCTTCTCTCCTTCTGAGAGAGAATGTGAGTGGGGAGAGGGGCATGGAGGGGGGAGAGAGAGAGAGAGAATCTCAAGCAGATTCCCCACTGAGCGCAGAGCCTGACTCAGGGATTTGATCTCCTAACCCCAAGATGATGACCTGAGCCCAAACCAGGAGTCCGGTGCTTAACCAACTGAGCCACCCAAGAGCCCCTTGAACAGATGTTCCTAAGTGCTCACAAAGCTCCAGAGCTGCTGTTCCAGTGAGTTTGTGATAACGAACTCAATGTCTATAACCAATAAGCCTGTAGCCTATCACCAAGTGCATATCAGTGCCCCTCAAAAATCCCTGCCTGATAGTTTTGCCTTAAATCACAGGGCTGTAAGCTGCAGGTTCTTATACCTTCTTTTACGCCACCATTTTCATGCCACACTTGCTGTTATCCTTTAAGCCAGCCTCTCTAAAAACGTCTGTTTGGGCATTGTCAGAGCAGGATCTAGGACGTGCCCCACCCTGAGCTCAGGGCTCCCTCCTGCTTACATGCCGTGGGCTGTGCACCCCAGAGTTACCTATGGGCTGCCCTTCCGAAGCAGCAGTGCCGAGAGCCCCTCGGAGTTCACCGAGGGGCACCTAGATGACTTGGCATCCATCCCCAGGGTCTGGCTGGGGGGGCTGCAGCTCTCCTTCCCAAACTCACAAGCAGAATTTCTTTTACTGCCGAGTTCCACTCAGATGGTGTGTGAGCCCCTCTCGGTTTGCCACTTTGGGGAAGGTTTCTGCAGTGGT
Organism: Lontra canadensis; assembly: GCF_010015895.1. Lineage (NCBI taxonomy): Eukaryota > Metazoa > Chordata > Mammalia > Carnivora > Mustelidae > Lontra > Lontra canadensis. The sequence goes on along the minus strand of NW_022631104.1, from coordinate 1,898,876 downwards.
CCTCCGTCTCCCCTTGGCTACTTCTGGTTTCCGAGGACAGGTCTGGGTGACGGAGTTGTGCAGCCCAGGAAGCACCCGTGTAACAACCTGAGAGGAAACACACCTGACCACTGTGTCCCCATGAAATTTTCCCGGGGACGGGGACCTGAGACCCCACAGCACAGGTTCTGACGCTGGGCTCCAGACACCCTCCTGCTGACAGTCGAGTTTTAGTGGGTCTGGGAATTCCTCGAAATTGCACATGAATTTCCTGTGAATGTGATTTTTCAGGAGAAAGTGTTCTGGGCTTTGATTGGATTCTTCAGGGTTTGATGCCCTCAGAAGGCTGTGATCCACTGCTCTTTATTACTTTAACTGGGTGGGTGGGGTTTCGTATTTGATTTCTAACCAATAGAGAGTGAACTGGTTTTATCTAGGCCTTACCAGCAACTTGTGCTCTATGTCTCTCTTACTCCTTTCTTTTCTTTCTTTCTTTCTTTCTTTAAAAAGTAGTCTCTACACCCAGTGTGGGACACGAACTCACAACCCCGAGATTAAGAGTTATATGCTCCTCGGACAGAGGCAGCCAGGAGCCCCAATTTCGTACTTTTTGATTATACATTTTTCTGGTTGGACAGCCAATTTCGGGTATTTTTAAAATCTTTCATGTGGGGACACCTAAGTGGCTTAGTTGGTTAAACATGTGCCTTCGGCCAAGGCCATGATCTCGGGGTCCTGGGATGGAGCCCTGTGTCGGGCTCCTTGCTCAGTGGGGAGCCTGCTTCCCCCTCTCCCTCTGCCTGCTGCTCTCCCTGTTTGTGTGTACACTTTCTCCCTCTCTCTGTCAAATAAATAAAAACAAAAATAAATCTTTCCTGTGGGCTTTAAGTTAATTGCTTAACTTAGGGTGGTGTTATCTTTAAATAAGTTATGACTTCCTTACCACAGGTTAGAAGAACGAGTACTTCTGGGGGAGTTTTTAAGGGGAATGTAAATAATGAGAGGCTGGCAATATTCTAATTTTGAATTGCTTCCATTTTTTCTTTAAATTCCTCATATATGTGTGCTCTCTTGCCTGTTTAAGCCACGTGAATTAAAAATAAAAATTCTTCTTAAGAAAAGRAAGTCATAACTTATTTWTRWYTTTMTTWWKAAKWCATTTTATAATTAATTCTTCTTKWATWMAAGAAGAATTAATTATAAAATKMATTMWWAAKAAARWYAWAAATAAGTTATGACTTYCTTTTCTTAAGAAGAATTTTTATTTTTAATTCACGTGGCTTAAACAGGCAAGAGAGCACACATATATGAGGAATTTAAAGAAAAAATGGAAGCAATTCAAAATTAGAATATTGCCAGCCTCTCATTATTTACATTCCCCTTAAAAACTCCCCCAGAAGTACTCGTTCTTCTAACCTGTGGTAAGGATTGCCTCGCCCATCTTTATAGCGTTTGCTGGTAGACTTGCATTATTTAGTGTTGTCTGCTCTTAAACTTTATATAATTGGAATCATACTAAATTATTTACCGTCTTGCTTCTTCAGCTCGATGTTAGGTTTGTAATAGTAATTCGCGTTGCGGTGCGTTGCCGTGCGTAGCTGTGGCTCCCTCGTTTCCGCTGCTCTGCAGTGCTCTCTTGCACGAATGTCCCACAGTCCCTCCATTTCCCTGTTGATGGACGCTGGATGGTTTCCTATTTACTGCTGAGAATAACGTAATCTCTCTTGTGCCTGCGGTGCGCATGGGCTAGAGTTTCTGCACAGCGTGTGCCTAGAATTGGATTCACTGGTTTGCAGGGTGTGAGCAAATCCCACTTTGTTAGAAGATGCTCCTGACTTTCCGAAGTGGCCAACGGAAGCCAGGCTATCATAAGCAGTAGGTGAGAACTGTGCCACATCCTGGGCAGTCCTTGGCATGCTGAGTGTTCTTATTTTAGCTATTCCGGAAGTGTTCGTTGTAGCTCATTGAAGCCTTCATTTTTTTATTATTAATGAGATTGAGAATTTTAAAATACGCTTATTGACCATTTGGATCTCTTCTTCTGTGAAGTGCCTGTTCGAGTGTTTTGTCTAGTTAGTTAGTTATTTTTTATAAATGGATAACTTTTGTTTGTTTGTTTTGTTTCTTAAGGAGGCTCCATGACGGGCGTGGAGCCCAATGTGGGGCTTGAACTAATGATCCTGAGACAAGACCTGAGCTGAGATCAAGAGCTGGGCGATAAAACAACTGAGCCACCCAGGTGCCCCCTGTTCTGTCTAGTTATTATGAGGTTGTCTCTTACTTATTGATTACTGGAGTTCTTGTTGTGTTCTAGATACTCGCACTTTTGGGGAGTTACGCGAGCTACAGATATCCTGTCCTGCTTCATTCTCTTAGAGTTTGCTCTATGAGACTTGCACAAGAAAGCTTTTTAATTGTCATTTCAAGCAGACACGAAACACAGAAAATACAATAAACCCCTCCATTCCACTCACCCATTTCAACAATTGTGTAATGTTGTGTGATGAGCAGAAGTTCTTAATTTTTGTGTCAGCTGCTCTGTGAACCCCTTTATTCAGGGTTAGTACTGTCTGCATCTTGTTTAAGAAATCTTACCCTGGGGGCTTGAAGGCATTCTCCTACGTTTTCTTTTAAAGATTTTAGTATTATCTTTTACAGTTAGACCTCGAAGCTACTTGAAGCTGATTTATGTACAATAAGGGAAAAGACTCTGTTTTTTCCATATGGAGACCTCGCTGTCCCAGCACCCTTTCTGAAGGAGCCCGTCCTTCCCCACCTGATCTAGGTCAGCACTTCTGTTAAAAAATCGCAGACATGGGGTGTCTGGGTGGTTCAGTGGGTTAAGCGTCTGCCTTCAGCTCTGGTCATGATCCTGGGGTCCTGGGATTGAGTCCCATGTCCGGCTCCCTGCTCAGCAGGGAGTCTGCTTCTCCCTTTGCCCCCTTCCCTGCTTGTGTGTGCTCTCACTCTCTCTCTCTCTCTCTCTCTCTGTGGAAATAAATAAATAAAATCTAAAAAAAAAACCAAAACGGCAGATATGCCTGGGTCTGTTTCTGGGCTCTTCTTTCCACGCCAGTGGCTCTCGTGCTAGAACCAAGCTGTCTTTGTAAGCAGGCTGTTGGTGTCTGGCTTGATTACTGGTTGTAGTCATAACATGGCTTGCCGGATTGCCTCTGTTGTTGGGACTTGATTTATTGTCCAGTGTGGGACATTTCTGTAAAGGTCCTGTGTGTTCCTGAAAAGAGGATGTGTCATGCAGTGTTGGGTGTGTTGTTCTACAAGTGCCTACCTGGCCAAGTTCAACTGCGTTGTTCAAACATACGCTTTATTTTTCCTGTTGATTCTTTTTTTTTCTTCAGTTGTGATTCTATATTCTTATTGATTTTTCATCTGTTTGTTCTATCAATAACCAAGAGAGTTGTATTAAAATATCCCCAGTACGATTGTGGACTTGTCTGCTTCTCAACATAGTTATGTCAATTTTTTAAAAAGATTTTATTTATTTATTTATTTATTTACTTGACAGAGAGAGAGAGAGAGAAAGTGCACAAGCAGGGCGAGGTGCAGAGGGAGAGGAAGAAGCAGACTCACCACGGAGCAGGGAGCCCAACACGGGACTCCATCCCAGGACCTGGGGATCGTGACCTGAGCTGAAGGCAGACGCTTCACAGACTGAGCCACCCAGGCCCTCCAGTTGTCTCAATTTTTATTTCATGTATTTTGAGATGATGTTATGAGTTTCATATGTATTTAAAATCATGGGACACCTGGGTGAAGCGTCTGCCTTCAGCTGAGGCCAGGATCTCAGGGTCCTGGGATCGAGTCCCACGTCAGTCTCCCTGCTCAGCGGGGAGCCTGCTTCTCCCTCTCCCTTTGTGCTCTCCCTCTCTCAAATAAATAAATTAAATCTTTTTAAAAAAAATCATTGTATCTTCCTGGCGAATTGAGCGTTTATTTTATCAATATGAAACGAAACTATTTTATTTCTCTAGAAATGCTGCTTTTGCCCTCAGTTTTTTTATTTCTACAATTAACAGAGTGACAAACACCTGACGCATAACATAACATTTACCATTTAACGCTTCTAAGTGTACAATCCAATGGCACGAAGGATTTTCACATTGTTGTGCAAGCATCACTACCCTCCATTTGCAGAACTTTTTATCATTCCAGAGAGAAACTCTACCCACGAAACAGCAATTCCCTGTCCCCTCCTCCAGGGGGAAATTCCCCTCATCACCTCTTGTAGGAACCTGCTGTCAGCAGAATCATACAGTGTTTGTTCTTTTGTGCCTGGTGCTTTCAGGTAACATAAAGTTTGTAAGTTTCAGCCATGTTGTAGCACGTATCAGAATTTCATTACATTTCCCGTTTTAATAGAGCTCCATTGTTCCCACAGGCCACATCTTATCTACCCATTCATCTGTTGATGGACACTTGGATGGTTTCCATCCTTTGGCTATTGTGAACAATGATACAGTGAACACCGGCGTGAAAAGAATGTGTTTGAGTCTCTTCTTTCAATTCTTTTGGGTTTACACACGCATACACATTTTTAATATAATATTTTCCAACTAAAAATGTTCAACCCTGGGTGCCTGGGTGGCTTAGTTGGCTAAGTGGGTGCATTCGGCTCAGATCATGATCCTGGGGTCCTGGATTCGAGCCCTACATGGGGCTCCCTGCTCAGCAGGGAGTCTGCTTCTACCTCTCCCTGATGCTTTGCTTACTTGTACCGTCTCTGTCAAATAAATAAATAAAATCTTTTAAAAAGAAATAAATAAAAATGTTCAACTCTTCTAAATAGTTGTATGTTTCTCTGAGAAACCAGCCTGCCAATTTTTTATTTGACCTGGAGCATTTTGGCCATCTGTATTTATTGGAATTATTGATGTGTGTGTGTGTGTGTGTATCCTAATTTTATGCTTTCAATTTGTCCTGCGGTTTTATATGCTTTTCACCTACCCTTTATTACTTTCTTCTGGATTGGTGATTATTTGTTAAATCATTCCAACCCCTCTGTCAGTTGTTTGGAAGATCTGTACTGTTTCATTTTCTTTTAGTTCTTACTTGGGAATTACAACATGTGCTATCAATGTATCAAAATCTAAAATTAACCAATGTCTTTACACTCATCCCAGACAATCACAAACCTTAGGATATATTTAAATTCTATTTATTCTCTTCCCAGACTTTAATGTTATTATTGGGTGTCTTTCACTTAAAAATGTCCTCCTTTGGGGCACTGGGGTGGCTCAGTTGGCAAAGCGTCTGCCTTTGGCTCAGGTCATGATCTCAGGGTCCTGGGATCGAGCCCTGCATTGGGCTCCCTGCTCAGCGGGGAGTCAACTTATCCCTCTCCCACTCCCCCTGCTCATGTACCCACACACTTTCTCTGTCTCAAATAAGTAAATAAAATCTCTAAAGAAAAAAAGAAAAAAATCCTCCTTCTATGTTATACGTCTGAAATGTAATATAGTGTATTAACAAGACTCAAATTTAAAAAAATATATGTAGCTATTTCAAAAACAGTGAAGTTTCAGATAATAAAATTTTTTAAACAGTTAAAAGTCCTCCTTAATACCAATATTTTATAGAATCCATTTTCACTTACATTTACTCGCATCTTTGCAATTTTCTATGTTCTTTATTCATTCGTGGAATTCTGACTTTCCATCTAGGACCATTTGCTTTTCCCCTGAAGGGTGTCATGTAGAAGCCTCATTATCCAACTCAGAGTCCATCATGAGTTGGCTAACTGAATTTAAATTAAAAAAAAAAAGAATCTTCATTATTGAAGGGTTGCTGGTGGCAAAGTGGAAGCAGTGTGGAAGAGTATTTGCATGGGTCCTAGAAGGTCTCATTTCATTGTGTTCCACTTGCCTTAGATGTTTTTGGAACATCTGAGAAGATTACATAAAATGACTTTTGACACTGATTCAGGCCAACTCACCATCTTATAGTATAAAAAAAAATAAAAGTTTTTGGTATTGTTTGTTGTGGTATATTTTATATTGAGTAAGATGCAGAGCTCCAAGTTTAATTAGTTTTTTTTTACATAATTATACACCTGTTTTCCACTACCCAAATAAAAATACAGACTGTTTTAATCACTCACAAATGTTCCCTCCTGTCCATATTTCCACTTTTGGAAACAACCATTGCTCTAGTTTCTATCCCTTTAGATTAACTTTCTTTGTTCCTACATCTCATATATATGCCATCTTATACTTTTTTGGCCTTTTTTCTTTTGCCCCACGGTACTTTTTGATGTGTATCCATGTTGTTGTATGTCACTGTAGTATTCAATTATGTGACACTGGGGGGAATATATTTGCAATAGTATGTCCAGCAAAGGACTGTTATTCTAAATATGGAAGAACTCTTAAAATTCCACAATAAGAAAACAAACAACGTGATTCAAACATGTGCCAAAGACTTTAACCATGACCTTACCAATAAAGACAGGCAGCTGGCAGTAAGCACGGGAGGTGATGCTCATGTGTCATTATGGAAATGCAAATTAAAATAGTGACCTTGTGCCACAGCACGCCTGTTAGAGTGGCCCAAATTCAGAATGTTGACCACAGCAAGCGCTGCGAGGGTGAGGAGCACCAGGACCTCCCATTTCACACAGGAAATGGCGAAGCCACTTGGGAAGACAGTCTGATTGTTTCTTTCAAAACCAAACGTACTGGACTACTACGTATTTACCCAAAGGATACAGAAATATAGATACAGAAGTGTACGTGCACTCCGATGTTTGTAGCAGCATTGTCAACAACAGCTAAACTATGGAGAGCCCCGATGTCCATCGACTGATGAATGGATAAAGAAGATGTGGTATATCTATTCACAGTGGAATATTACTCAGCCATCAAAAAGAATGAAATCTTGCCATTTACAGCAATGTGGATGGAACTAGAGCGTATTATGCTAAGTGAGATAAATCCAGTCACAGAAAGACAAATACCATATGATTTTACTCTGCATGGAATTAAAGAAACAAAACAGATGAACGTAGGGGTAAAAAGAAAAAAGGGGGGGCGCCTGGGTGGCTCAGTGGGTTAAGCCTCTGCCTTTGACTCAGGTCATGATCTCAGGGTCCTGGGATCAAGCCCCGCATCAGGCTCTCTGCTCAGTGGGGAGCCCGCTTCCCTCCCTCTCTCTCTGCTTGCCTCTCTGCCTACTTGTGATCTCTCTCTCTGTGTCAAATAAATAAATAAAAATTTTTAAAAATGCTTTCTAAAAGAAGAAAGAAAAAGAAAGAAAAAAGAGGGACAAACCAAGAAACAGACTCTGAACTCTAGAGAACAAACTGATGGTCACCAGAGGGGAGATGGTGGGGGGATGGGTGAAATAGGGGATGGGGGTGAAGGAGGGCACTTTTCCTGATGAGCACGGGGTGTTGTATATAAATGTCGAATCACTAAGTTGTACACCTGAAACTAATATTACACTGTCTGTTAACTAACTGGAATCTAAATTAAAACTTGGAAAAAAAAAACCAAAAAAACAACAAAAAAAGAAACATACTTTTTCCATATGATCTAGCAGTCATGCTCCTTGGTACTGATCCAGAGGAATTGAAAGCTTATGTTCTCATGGAAACCTGCACACGGATGTTTGTAGCAGCTTTATTCGTAATTGCCAAAAGTCATACATAACCCAGATGTTCATTTATGGACATAATAAATAAGTAAACGAACTGCATTTATTTTCACTTCCCATACAGAGCGTCACTTCACTACGCGAGTAAACTAGCACAGCCCGACAATGCAATATTGTTCGTGCTAAAACCAAGTGAGCTGTGAAGGCATGAAAAGACATGAAGAACCTTAAGTGCATATCCCTGAGAGAAAGAGGCCAGTCTGCATTCTCTGTACTGTGTGATCCCAGCTGCATGACATCCCAGGAAAGGCAAAGCTGGGGAGAAATGAAAACATGAGTGGTTGCCAGGGCTTGGCAGGGGGGAGGAGGAATGGACCAGCAGAGCATAGAAGACCCCCAGGGAGTGGGAATACCCTGTAGCATTTGCTCATACCCAGACAATGTACACCACCAAGAGTGAGCCGGAACCTTTGTTGTAGACTTGGGGGCTGGCTGGGGGCACTCCTTGGACAGATCCAACACTCAGGTCCTGGACTCTGTCACTGTTCAGGGCAGGCGGCTCCCCGTCAGCACAGGCTTGGTGAGAAGTAGTCCTCAACTGCATGGCCAGGACCACTCGGAAATCAGAGAAAAGGGATCTCAAGCTTCTGGAAGCTTCTAGCCCCTGTCCTCCATGTTCTCTGTAGTGGCCTCCTGAGAGACCCAGCCTCCAGCCTTCAGCTCATACTGTCTGGGTGGCCTTGATGTCTGGGGTCAGTGATGTCCCCTGCATCTTCTATCCCATCCTGCATCTCTGCTCTAGAGCTGGAGAAGGCTGACCAAGGAGAGCCGGGACACAGCCTGTTCAGGATGGCGCCTGCTGGGGAGGGAGACTGAGCTGGGATGTTCGGGGAGATCAGCTCTGCCATCAGGGGCATTGAAAGAAGGATAAAGAGGGATCCTGGCCTGCGGCACCATGTTCCTCTCCGCGCCAGATGCACAGAGATCCAGGAATCCCCACACACACTGAGCTAGCTTTCTCTCAGACGGGCCTTGGCCTCACTCCTGCCTCCTTGTGGTCGCCGGGCTCAAGAGAACCAGCCTGTGTCTCACCGATGCAGGTGCACAGGCAGTGAGAAGGTGGTAAAGGGATCCACATGGGTATCCAGCCCTTAGTGGACCTAACCTGCCCTGGGCAATTGTATTTGCACCTGCTGCACAGAAGCAAAGGGTATGACCTGTCCTACAGCGAAGTCAAGATGTGGCCTGGGCACAGAACACCCGCAGGCACAAAGAATTTGGCACAAAGGGAAGGAGCCATTCCAGCAAGTGCAGTGGATCTTTCATGGGGAGAGTGGAAGAGGATTTGGGCTGGCAGGAGAGGTTTGGGCAGCTGCCCTCCAGCCCCCACCACCACATCTTCCTTACCCATTCATCTGTTGAGGGACATCTTGGCTGTTTTCACAGTTTGGTGGTCGTGGACATTGCTGCTCCGAACACTGGGGAGCAGGTGCCCTTCTTTTCACTACCTCTGTATCTTTGGGGCAAATACCCAGTAGTGAAACTGCTGGGTCATCGGACAGCTCTATTATTAACGTCTTGAGGAACCTCCATACTGTTTCCAGAGTGGCTGCCCCAGCTTGCCTTCCCACCAGCAGTATAGGAGGGTTTCCCTTTCTCCGCATCCTCGCCAGCATCTGTAGTTTCCTGACTTGTTAATTTTTGCCGTTCTCACGGGTGCAAGGTGGTATCTCATTGTGGTTTGGGTTTGTATTTCCCTGATGATTTTTATTTTTTAGCGCTTCCTTACTTCCAGCACTGTCAGGTGCTCCGACTTGTCTCGTCTGTGTTGGAGGGTGGTTTTAGGAAACCTGGTTTTTATGACTGTTGTTTTCACTTGTTTACTCCATGTAGTAGGTTACAATGCCTGACTCAGCCTTCCCCAGTGTTACCTTTAGGAGGAATGACTTTTCATGTTAAAAAATCGTTTTACAGATTTTCCCTGGGAAAATAAAGTCGGTTTTTCTGGGAAGTAGAGTCAGTTTCCAGGAGAAGGATTCACGGGAAAGGCCCCTGGCCGGCGTAGTCGCTGGAGCGCCCAGCTCTTGACTTCGGGGTTGTAGGTGTGAGCCCCGTGTTGGGTGTTGAGATGACTTAAAAATAAGATCTTTAAAAAAATTAATGGGGAAAGGTCATGTATATCTTTATGTTTCTACATACTCGGAGGCAAATTGTTTCCATATTATCGTACCAATGCATACTGCCTCCAAGAATTTATAAATGAACTAGTTCCCCTTCAATTTTTAGAATGAGTTACAAGGGATAGAATGAAGAATCTTCTTCCTGTCCCCGTCTAATTCCCACAGGCCTCCTTCCTGGAGACCACGGTATTCATTTCTTGCATCATCTTTCTGGAATATTCCGCTGTACGAATTTACTGTAACGTATGCAACCAGTCATCTGCTGATGGACATTTAGATGTTTTTCTGGTTTTCTACTAAAGCGAACAATGAGACGGTGATTAACCTTCTACTCACGTTATTTCGCGTGTGTGCAAGTGTGTTTGAATACCGACATTTCAGAGGCATTACTGCTGTCTCAAAGGAGATACAGATCTGTAATCTTGTTAGATATTCCCAAGTCGCCCTCCTCAGGAGCTCTACTAAATAAACATAACCCCCTAGCACCATATGAGACTGTGACTACCTGTTATCCTGTTACACACACGAGAGTGTGCTATTACACACACACACACACACACACACACAAGAGTTAGTGTGTCTAAAGCACTTAACGGGGGCACCTGGGTGGCTCAGTGGGTTACAGCCTCTGCCTGCGGCTCAGGTCATGATCTCAGGGTCCTGGGATCGAGTCTCACTTTGGGTTCTCTGCTCAGCGGGGAGCCTGCTTCCCCCTCTCTCTCTCTGCCTGCCTCTCTGCCTACTTGTGATCTCTCTCTCTGTCAAATAAATAAATAAAATCTTAAAAAACATAAATAAAGCACTTAACTATGAATGGGACATAGCAAGAGAGTGTTAATTACTTTTATTACTATTATTATTTTTAGATTCCTCCCCCAGTCTGATTAGTAGAACAATAGTACCTTGGTGTCTTTTCATTTGCTTTTGTCTTACTGTGAATGAGGTTGAAAACTCTTTTCATATGTTTAAAAGACATGTGTTTGCCACGCTAGCCTTTGTAATCACTATGGAAATCTGAGTCCTCTGTTCTTCCTCAACCTAGAAATCTTTATTTTCTTGCTTACCCACCACTGCCCAGTTCCTCAGCCTGGCAGCTGGGCCTCTCATAGTCTGGCACCAAGTTCTTTCTAATCTCACCTCCACGGCTTTCCCATACCTCCTTTTTTATTCTAGCCTAAATAATTTAACTATTGTGCTAAAATGCCTTGTACTTCTTGGCTCCTGGATCTCTGCTCAGGCCACTGACTCGGTCTGAAATTCTGATTCCCTTTCTCTGAACTTGTCCAAGAGCTTTTCTTCCTAGCTCAAAACCCCGTCATGCTGACGGGGTTTTGGAATACAGGGGAGGATCACTGGGGTGAGATCCGGAGCCGATGACCAAGAAAGAATTCTCGAGCCATCTTTGGTGCAAAATGGTGGTTTATTAAAGCACAGGGACAGGACCCATGGGCAGAAAGAGCTGCTGTTGTGGGTGTCAGCCTGTCCTCTGCTTGTCCTCAGCTAGCTCTCTGCTCCCCATCAATGCTTTCTCTCTAACAAGAAGCATTTTCTGACCACCTCCAGTGCCCGTGGTATTTCCCTTCCAAAACCTGAGGTTGCTAGTCCGTCTTTACATAAATCTCTTTAGATCCATGTTTTCCTCCTGGAGTTTCCCACGTGCGGAGACTGTGCCTCATTCTGTTTATCTCAGGGACAGGGCATGGGCGCCATAGTTGTTCCGTAGCGAGTGTGCACAGTGATGATGCTTGGGGATGGGGCGGTTGCTTGGTGTTTGGAGACAAAGAAGACAAAGTTGGGAGATAAATAAGAGAGATATGTGGGAAGATAAGAGGGAAAAGTCGTGGCAAAGGATAAAGGGAGCAGATTGAAGGAGCAGTGGAAGTGGGTATTTGGGAACGAAGGGTAAGATCGTTGGGAAGGCCCAGGGTTAGAGGACCCACTGGAGGTGGTCGCAGGGTGGCTCTCCGAGGCCCACACAGGCCTCAGGCCAGGGGAAATGAGGTGGGGTTGGCTCCCCTCAGCTCTACTGTGGGAGGCCACGAGTAGAGATTCAAAGAAGCCCCTGCTGGAAGGCCTGGTTCCTTGTTTCAGAGAAAAAGAAGGATAATGGTAGAAAATTATTTTGTTTGTTTACTGGATTCATTAAAAAATAATAATAATACTGTCTGTTGAACACCAGGGTAAACTAATCCCCTAACTTGTTGTTTTTTTGTATTTTTGATCCTAGCCGTTCATACAAGTGTCAGAGGATGTCTCGTCATGGTTCTGATTTGCATTTCTCTGACGATGAGTGATGTGGAACATCTTCTCACATGTCTATTGGCCATTTGGATGTCTTCGCTGGAGAAATGCCTGTTCATGTCTTTTGCCCAATCTTTAACTGGATTATTTGTTTTTTGGTGTTGAGTGTTATAAGTTCTTTATATATTTTGGATACTAACTCTTTATTGGATCTATCATTTAAAAGTATCTTCTTCTATTCAGTAGGTTGTCTCTTAGTTTTGTGATTGTCTCCTTTGCTGTGCAGAAGCTTTTTATTTTGATGTAGTCCCAGTAGTTTATTTTCGCTTTTGTTTCCCTCGCCTCAGGAGACATGTCTAGAAAAATGTTGTTATGGCTGACGTCAGAGTCATTATTGCCTGTGTTCTCTTCCAGGATTTCTATGGTTTCAGGTCTCACATGTAGGTCTTCAATCCATTTGAATTTATGTTTGTGTATGGTGTACGAAAGTGGTCTAGTTTCGTTCTTTTGCATGGAGCTACCCAGTTTTCCCAACACCATTTGTTGAAGACACTGTCTTTTTCCCACTAGATAGTCTTTCCTACTTTGTTGAAGATTAATTGACCATGTAAGTGTGGGTTTATTTGGGGGCTTTCTATTCTGTTCCATTGATCTAGTGTCTGTTTTTGTGCCAGTACCATACTCTTTTGATTACAGTAGCTTTATAGTATATCTTGATATCTGGGATTGTGATACCTCCATTTTTTTTCTTCTCTTTCAAGATTGCCATGGCTATTTGAGGTCTTTTGTGGTTCCACACAAATTTTAGGACTGTTCTAGTTCTGTGAAAAATGTTGTTGGTATTTTGATGGGGATTGCATTAAATCTGTAGATTGCTTTGGCTAGTATGGATATTTCAACAATATTTGTTTTTCCAATCCATGAATATGGAATGTCTTTTCATTTGTTTGTGTCTTTTACCTCCTTGGTTAAATTTATTTCCAGGTATTTTATTCTTTTTGGTGAAATTGTAAATGGGATTGCTTTCTTAATTTCAGTTTCACCTACTTCATTATTAGTGTGTAGAAATGCAGTGGGATTTCTGTATATTGATTTTATATCCTGTAACCTTACTGTATTCATTTAACAGTTGTAGTAGCTTTTGGGGAGAGTCTTTAGGGTTTTCTATATCATATGTCATCTGCAAATAGTGAAAGTTTTACTTTTTCCTTACCAACTTGGATGCCTTTTATTTCTTTTTCTTGTCAGATTGCTGTAGCTAGGACCTCCAGTACTATGTTGAATGAGAGTGGCGAGAGTGTACATCCTTATTTTGTTCCTGACCTTAGGGGAAAAGCTCTCAGTTTTTCACCCTTGAGTATGATGTTAGCTGCAAGTTTTTTGTATAAGGCCTTTATTATGTTGAGGTATGTTCCCTCTAAAACTACTTTATTGAGGGTTTTTATCATGAATGGATGTGGTACTTTGTTAAATGCACTTATTGAAGTGATCATACGGTTTTAACCTTTCTCTTGTTAATGTGATGCATCCCAGTGATTGATTTGTGAATATTGAACCACCTTGCATTGTGGTGAATGACTTTTTAAGGTATTGTTAGATTGGGTTTGCTAATATTTTGTTGAGGATTTTTGCGTCTGTGTTCATCAGGGATACTGGTTTTGGTATCAGGGTAATGCTGACTTCATAGAATAAATTTGGAAGCTTTCCTTCTTTTTCTATTTTTTTGGGGAGGACTTTGAGAACAGGTATTAACTCTTCTTTAAATGTTTGGCAGAATTCACCTGTGAAACTATCTGGTCCTGTACTTTTGTTTGGTGGGAGTTTTTTTGATTACTGGTTCAATTTCATTGCTGGTAATCAGTCTGCTCAAATTTTCTATTTCTTCCTGATTCAATCTTGGGAGGTTACATGTTTTTAGAAATTTACCCATTTCTTCTAGGTTGTCCAATTTGTCGGCATATAATCTTTCAAAATGTTCTTTTATAAACCTTTGTATTTCTGTGGTGCTGGTTGTTATTTCTCCTCTTCCATTTCTGATTTTTTTTGAGTCCTCTCCCCCTACCTCACCACCTCCTGTTTTTTTTTTTTTATGAGTCTGGCTAAAAGTTTATCAATTTTGTTGATCTCTTCAAAGAACCAGCTCCTGGTTTCTTTGTTCTGTTCTTTTGGGTTTTTAGTTTCTATTTCTTTATTTCTGCCCTCATCTTTATCATTTCCTTCCTTCTACTATTTTGGGGTTTTGTTTATTCTTCTTTTCTAGCTCTTATAGGTGTAAGATTAGGTTGTTTATTTAAAATTTTTCTTGCTTTGGGACACCTGGCTGGTTCAGTTGGTTAAGCTCTCTTCCATGGAGATGTTGGGATCCTGCTCCTATCAGGCCATTGCGTTGAACAGCCTGAGAACAGGAGTGCTGCTGACGTCTCAGCTGCTTCCACAGTCACCTCTTGGGATTTAACAGTACATTTTTCTAAGAATAACTCCATAGTGGTTGATTTCCGATTTCATGGCATTGTGATCAGAAGAGATGAATGGTGACGTCAGTCTTTTTGAATTTGTTGAGACTTGTTTTGTGGCGTAATATGTGATTTATTCTGGAGAATGTTCCATGTGCACTTGAAAATAATGTGTTCTGCTGTTTCCAGATGGAATGTTCTAAATGTTCTGACTATATCTGTTAGATCCATCTGGTCTAATGAGTCATTCAAAGCCACTGTTTCCATGTCGATTTTCTGTTCGGACGATCTGTCCAGACCTCGACAGTTTTGAGACGTGCTGGTCAGGTATTTTGTAGAATATCCCTATATTGAGATTTGTCTGGCATTTTTTTCTCATGATTAGATCGAGGTTATGAGTTTGGAGGAGGAAGCCCACAGGCATAAAATGCCATTCCTATCATATCAAGGGTACGCGTGATCCATATGACTTAGCACTATTGATCAGGGTTGTTTTTTTTTTTGTCAGGCTTCTCCCCTGTAAAGTTACTCTTTTCCCCCCTTCCCATATTGTACTCTTTGGAAGGAAGTTATGATGAGTTGTCCACACTTAAAGGATGGGGAGTTATGCTCTCTCTTCTTCACAGCAGAGTATTTACATAAATTATATGGAATTTTTCTGTATGGAAGATTTGTATTTTCTTATTTATTTATTTATTTATTTATTTGATCATTTATTTGTATCATGACTATGCACTCATAGATATTTATTTTATAATTTGAGTTATAACCTAATACTGCTTTATTCATTTTGTTGCTCAAATTGTTTCAGCTTTGGCCATTAGAAATGTTTTCAGTATGTTCCTATGTTCCCTAAAGTATACCCATCATTTTGTGCGTGTGTGTGTGGGTGTGTGTGAGCATTTCCGTACTTTCTCCCATGACAAAATACTCTAAGCTAGTCTTGTATAGTTTCTGCTCTGGTCCTAGAATCGGCCACCTCCCTAAGTAGCCGTAATTCTTTTTATTGGAGCATGGCATTTAAATCCAAGTTCTGAGCATGTTGCTTTTGGAGTGTCATTGCTTCTAGACCCTCTCAGCTGATTGCACAATGGTATATATATACCATATATATGTATATATAGTTATATATATATGTAAAATAGAATTTCCACATTATAAAACAAAGTATTTATATTCTATTATGTGACCTTTATTCCCACCATTGTTTTCATCTTAGTTCTACAGTACTTACCACCAGTCATTATAGACATACAATAATATAACATATTATAATATACATTATATATAATATTGATTGTATATTGATATTATTGATATTGATTATACCAATAATATCAATTATATATAATATGTATTATATGTTATAATATATGTATTTATCTAATATACAGTAATGTGTAAACAAATGCATAAATATGTAATAAATATGTATAATTTATCTATAACTACTTCTATAGAAGTATCTATATTAAGCCAAACATGAGGGACCCCGCCTATGCCTTTCATAAAGTAGGGAAATTTTGAAATAAGCCAAGTAACTAAATGTGAAAAAACAATAACAAACAAATAATCCACACCCCCACCCCTGTAAGTGGTAATAGAAAGTGTGGGTGAATTCTTGCAGAATTTGGCAGTGGGAAAACTTCTGTAACCATGACCAAAATTCCAGCAGCCATAAAACAAGAAGATGAACTTGACTATGTAATTACAAAACAAATAAACAAATCTGCACAGCAAAACCCTACAAATGAAGTAAAAAGACAGGTGGTAAGCTAGGAAATAACTTGCAACTTGTACCACAAAAGACTATTATCTTTACTATATACTGAACTTATAAAATTTAAGAAGAAAAAGACCAGGAACCCTATAGGGAAAAATGAGTGAAATATAGATATAGTTTACAGAAAAAGAAATTTAAATGGCCCTTAGGCAGAAGAAAAGATTTTCCATCTTGCTCATAATAGGGGAAATGCAAAGTAGAATCATACCAAAGTGTCATTTCTCTCCTGTTAGATTTGCGAAGATCCAAAAGTTTGTCAATCCTCTGTTGGCAAGACTTTAGGGAAACAGACAGTCATGCATGTTGGTGTGAATGCAAAATGGGAGTTTGGCGATCTGTGGTTAAATCATACATGAATTTGCCTTTTAAGATAGAAATCCCACTTGTAGGAATCTATCCCCAAAGTATGTGGACAGAAAGAAGAAATGATGTACGTGTAAAACTCCTCATGGTAGCATTCCTCGTAACAGCAGAGAACTCACAGGAGACCCACGTCCCCTCCAAAAGGGGGCTGGCTTTATGGATACAGAAATGCCAGAAGTAAAAAGAGAAAAATACAATATTGGACATTAACAGCAAAGAGGCTGATCTAGTCTGAAGACCCACTAGGAAGATAACATAATTCTAAATTTGCTTTGTACCTAATAACATCGTCTGAGAATAGAGAAAGTGAAAACTGGCATAACCATAATGAAAAATATACACATCCTCAGTTTTAGAAAGGAATGATGTCACACCTATCTCAGTAGCCGATGCAACGAGTAAAGAGAAAATCAGTGAGGTCATAAAAATCATAATTAACGAATTTGACCTAAAACATGTGATATATATCCAAGTACACGTGCAGCATTTCCCATAATTGAAGAAACAGGGGCATAAAGTAAACCACAATAAATTTCAAAGGATTTTGTCATGCAGAGTAACTCTTTTGACCACAATTGTATTATTTAGAATCAAATGATATAAAGATCATTAGAAAACCTCAAATACAGGGAAATGAAGCAGGATGCTCAAAAAAAAAAAAAGAACCATCATAAAACCTGGGTCTATTAAAAAAAATACTGCAAATTAAAAAGTATTTTAACTAAATATAAATGCAAATATATGTCAAAACATGCAGCTAGAACCATGTTTAAAGGAAGATTTATAACCCTCAATGAAAACAGAAAAAAGTCCAGGCTCGGTAGCAACCATTTGAGTATCATCGCATGACGTCAGAAAAATAACACCAAATGAACTCAAAGAAAGTAGAAAAGAGCAAATAGTAATGAGCAGAAATTAATAAAACAGAAACAAAGTCATAACCGGGAATATTTTAAAAACAAGAGTTTGTGATTTTAAAAGACCGGTAACATTTGTAACAGCCAGGCAAACCTTACGTAGCAATGAAAGCAAACAAATTCTTGGGGCGCCTGAGGGGGCTCAGTGAGTGAAGCCTCTGCCTTCGGCTCAGGTCATGATCTCAGGGTCCTGGGATTGAGCCCCACATCGGGCTCTCTGCTCATCAGGGAGCCTGCTTCTCCCTCTCTCTCTCTGCCTGCCTCTCTTCCTACTTGTGATCTCTGTCAAATAAATAAATAAAATCTTAAAAAAAAAAGTAAACAAATTCTTGCTAAATGCAACAGAGATGAACCTCAGAAACAAATATTGAGCAAAAAGGAAAAGCCAGACCAAAAGACGACCTACTGTGCGGTTCCATTAATACCAGACTATCTATGGTGCTAAAACTGAAACTGACAGTTGGCTTTGAGGAGGTAGGAAAGAGACGCGATTGGAGAAGATACCAGGAGAGGACTTTTGGGATGCTGGACCTTTCTATTTCTTGAATGAATATTAGTTCCGTGCGGGTGCTCCCCCCGGGGACAAGTCACTGACCTGTGCACTTGCGAGCTATGTGCTTTTCAGCAGTGAGATTTTCCCTAGAAGAGACAGGAGTCGTCAGAGCTTGACAAAGTCAGTGTCTCCCCCCGCCCCCAAAAAAGAAATAAGAACAAAGAACAGACGTCTCTCTCCTTGACTCTCTCTGGCTGCCTGGAGACTCAGAAGCCATTTGTGACACGAAGATGAAAGCCACAAAGGCCAGCAGCTGTGGACAGCCTACTACCCACACCTTCTATAAGAAAAACAAGCCCCCGGCCTCCTGGGTCCCACATACCTGAAGCTGACGGCCGCCGCAGTGAATGGGTTAAGGATTCAGTTCTGTAAACGTAGAAAGAGAAGTACAGTTTCAACAGTACAGAGAGCAGGAGGAGGCAGACACCAGCAATTAATCATATAGGAAATGGAGAGACAAGAATATGTAGAAAACATTTAAAATAAAACCAATAAAACAAGCAAATCTCAAGCTTTACTTTTGCACAATGTGAGAGAGCAAAATTAAACTGCATTAAAAAGGATACAGTAGGGGCACCTGCGGGGCTCAGTGGGTTAAGCCTCTGCCTTTGGCTCAGGTCATGATCTCAGGGTCCTGGGATCGAGCCCCTCATCGGGCTCTCTGCTCAGCAGGGAGCCTGCTTCCTCCTCTCTCTGCCTGCCTCTCCGCCTACTTGTGATCTCTCTCTGTCAAATAAATAAATAAAATCTTTTTTTAAAAAGGATGCAGTAAACAGTACTTATATAGCATAGGCTGGTTTGGTTTTTTTTTAAACATGGCAAGAACACCACAGCAGGAATAGAAAAGGGGGAGCACCCTTGGAATCCCTGATTTGCCGAACCAGCAGGGCAATCTTCCTCATTACCCGGCACGTTTGGGCTCGTGCTGTCACAGTGTACCCTTTCCCCTAAAAGCGCCAGCTGCCTTCTGTTTGAGGAACCCGTGTTATTGCTTTGATTCCAGCCAGTCCACAAAGTGGGAAAGGGCACCCACCTGGCCAGCAGGTGAGGCCGGGGACCACACATTTTAATTCCCAAATTTGTCACCCGCGGTTGAAACAGAGAGCCCCCTGGGGGCCAGCGACGGAACAACAGGACCTGCGGTGGCTGCTGTCGTGGGGAGATGGGGAGGCCGCCTGGTGGGCTCCAGCCTAGAGCTAAATTAGCCGAAAGAGAAGGCCTGGCCTGGGAACCCTCAGTCCTCTCTCTTCCCATTCCGGGGCCACCGTGTCGCCCAGCTGCAGTGGACAGGGCTCCCGGCGAATGTGGCATAAGTGCCCCCACCCCCGGACTTGTGCGGGGCACCGAAGGAGAAAGAGTGAAGCTCTAAGTCAGCTGGAGGAAATGCCACCAGGGTTTCTGCCCAGCTTTGAGCTTGCTGCCAAGGGGGGAGCGAGATGCTGGATGGGAAGCTGGGGCGGTGTGGTCGGCGTGCGGTCCCCGCCAACAGGCATGCAGACAACAGCCAGCCCTGCAAGCACATCCCTCAGTAGGGAAGATGGTTGTGGCAGACTCTCCCCCATGGATTAGGGTGGAATGTTCCAGGAGCTGGACCGAGTGACCTCAAAATGTGCCGTGGGGGAGGTTAGGGTGCCTGCCGAGAAGCCTCGGGAAAGACAAGATCGGGGATTAGAGGGAGAGAGAGAATGTTGAAGAGGCGAGGAACCGGGAGAGCCTCCGTGTCCCTTGTCTCACGAGCCGATCCCCTCCTTCCCAAGCCCCACTCCTCACTCTCTCCTCCCTCAATGAAGGTGGGCCCTGAGAGCGCTGGGCCCCCCCACACTCAGCCCCCTATTTGCACCCCAGTAGCCTCCTTTCCAATAGTCTCCTTACTTTCTTCCCGGACGTGTCGCATCATACTCCAAGTTCAACAGTGTCCCTCTGTCACGCACACACCCACCACCTCGGACCACCCGTTTAACCTCCCTCGTTCCCTCTTCCTCTCCGGAAACTTGGTCCGTCTCCCAGGTTTCCCAGTCTCTGCCTCACAAAGTCTCTCCAGAAGAACTTCTAAGTGACCAGTGCAGACCTTCGCAGAGGCCGTCTTATTACCCATCTGAGAGGGCAAGGTCTGAGCTCGAACTCCACCTCCTGCTTGGTGACGCAGTGACTGGGGGGTTAAGAGGTTGGTGGCATGGGTATTGGATTTTGATGGATCACACATACCTGTGTCTAGCTTACAAACTGTATCACGTCAGCCTTATTTCAACTGCCTCAGATATTTGTGGCACAGATAAGCCAAATATTTAAGATGCTTTAAGGATCCGGACTTTACCTCTCCTGGCCTTTGCCATCCCACAGCCCTTAACCCAGGCCAGACTTTCATTTCCTTATGTTGAGATGACAGCTGTGATTTCTAGATTGGTCCTTCGATCTCAACGTCTTCAGATCCATCTTTTCTATACAACTGTTTTGCTCGTGTCCTTATTTAAGCTTTCATCTGTCCTCCCAATTGGTCCTTGAGCTGTTGTATTTGGTTGTATGTCGTGCGTTTCTTAAGCTTTTAAACCACATGGGCCTGGTGGAGACAAGGGCAAAGTCTACACTATCCCCTTTTTCTGTCCTCTGACTGGAGATGGGTTCATGGTGCAAGGTTTTCAGGAGTGCTGATCCAGCTCCAGTAGGAGAACCGCTCAGGCATCTGAGCTACTGACCATGCATTCTGTCTTCCTTCCACACCCATGACGCATTTCCTGGCCCGGGTTGGCAGAAGCCCACTCACCAGCATGTCTGAAGACGCTCCTGGTAGCAAAATGGCAGAACTGGGGCACTCTAAGGGACAGGGACACTCGGTAAAATTAGAAGTTTGAGGCTGAGAGACCAGAGCCCAGACAGCAAGGGACGGTCAGGCCAGAAACATGGATATACAGAGAAGGAAGGAACTATGGTCCATGCCAGGAACAGAGCATGATTCAGTACCAAGAAGACATGAGCTGTCAGGCCATGAAAAAACACATGGGAACCTTAAATGCATCTCCCTAAGTAAAATAAGCCAATCTGGAAGGCTAGATCCTGAATTATTTCAACTGTATAATTATCATGGACTGAAAGTTTGTGTCCTCACACAGTTCCCATGCTGAAATCCTACCCCTCAACAGGATGGTATTAGGGGGTGGGGTATTTGAGAAGTAATTAGATCATGAAGGTAGAGCCCTCTCGAAGGGGATTAGTGCCCTGATGAAAGAGACCCCAGAGCTCTAGCAGTCTTGGCAGTATGAGGACACCAGGAGAAGACAGCCAGCTCTGAAGCAGGGTCTCACCAAACAGAGAATCAGCCATGCCTGGATCTCAGACTTGCCGCCTCCAGAACTGTGAGGGATAGGTGGTTGTTTAAGCCACCTAGATGGTGGTCTTTTTGTTACAGCAGCCCCAACTGACTGAGACGTAATGTTCTGAAAAAGCCAAAATTATGGGCACAGTAAGAAGATCAGTTAGGGCGCGACTGGTGGCACAGTCGGTTCAGTGTCTGACTCTTGATTTCGGCTCAGGTCATGATCTCAGGGTGGTGAGATTGAGCCCTGAGTCCAGCTCTATGCCGAGAGTGGAGCCTGCTTGAGATTGTCTCTCTCCCTCTCCCCACCCCTGCTCACTCTCTCTCTCTAAAAAAATAAATAAAATAAAGTCTATTAAAATATATACATGAAGATTTAATATCCCAGTTATTTTAGGGGTGCAGTTGAGTGGTATTAGGAAGACATGACAGTGTGTAATCATCACCACTACTTTCAGAACTTTTTTGTCATCCAAACGCTTTATACCCATTAAGCAGTAACTCCCCACTTTCCCTTCTCCTAGCCCCTGGGAACCTCTGTTGACTTTATGAATTTGCTTATTCGAGGGACAACATAGAAGTAAATCATACAATATTTGTCCTTTTTCATCTAGCCTATTTCACTTAGCATAATGTTTTCTGGGTTCATTCATGTAGTGGCATGTATGGGAACTTCCTTTTTATGGCTGCATACTATTCCATTGAGTATCTGTACCACATTTTTCAAAATCCATTAATCTGTGCATGGACAATTGGGTCTTTTCCACCTTTGGGCCGCCATGAACAATTCTGTCATGAACATTGGTGTACAGTGTCTGTTTGAACCCGTGATTTTGATTCTTTTGAGTACGTACCTAGGAGTGGGATTGCTGGATCATATGGTAATTCTGTGTACAACTTCTTGAGGAATTGCCAGACTGTTTTCCACAGCAGCCGTGATGCTTTACAGTCCCCCCAGAAGGTACAAGCTTTCAATTTCTCCACATTCTCAACACTTACCATTTTCTGTTGTTTTAAATTGTGACCATCCTAGTGGGTGTTAAAAAGTGGTAATCTTACCGTGGTTTTTCTTTTGTTCCCTGCACATTTAATATAATATTTAAAAAACCATTTCCAGATCTAAGCTCATGAAGATTTTCCCTTAGGTTTTCTTCTAAGAATTTTATAGATTTAGATATAAAATTTAGGCCCCCGATCCATTTAGAGTTAATTTTTCTATATGTGTAATGTAAGGTTCCAACTTTATTCTTTTGTATGTAGACATCCAGTTTTCCTAGACAGCGCCTTTTGTTGAAAAGACTTTCATGACCTCCCTCCCGCTCCAGCCACCCTCCAGTGAATGGTCTTGGCACCCTTGCTGAAAATCAGTTGACTCTATGAGGAGATTTATTTCTGTGCTCTCTCTTGTATTCCATTTCTATGTCTATCTTCATACCAGTAATACACTGTTTTGATTACTGTAGGTTTATAATAAGTTTTTACATAGGGAAGTGTTCAGATTTGTTGTATTTCAAGACTTTTCTTATTCAGGATCCCTTGAAATTCCAAATGAATTTTAGAATGGATTTTTCCATTTCTGCAAAAAAAATGTTATTGGGATTTTGATAGGGATTACATTGAACCTGCAGACTGGTTTAGGTAGTATTGTCATCTTTACAATTTTAAGCCTTCCTATATAGAGTATCATGTCATCTGCAAATAGCGGAAGTTTTCCTTCTTCCTTGCAGATTTGGCTGGCTTTTATTTCTTTCTCTTGTCTGATTGCTGTGGCTAGCTCTTCTAGTGTGATGTTAAATAACAGTGGTGACCGTGGACATCCTTATCTTGGTCCTGATCTTAAGGGGAAAGCTTTCAGTTTTTCCCCATTGGGGATGATATTAGTTGTGGGTCTTTTGTATATGGCCTTTACGATGTTGAGGTATGTTCCATCTACCCCTACTTTTTTGAGGGTTTTTATCATGAATGGATGTTATACTTTCAAATGCTCTTTCTGCATCTATTGAAATGATAATATTGTTCTTATCCTTTCTTTTATTAACGTGGTATATCACACTGATTGATTTGTGAATATTGAACCATCCAGGAAACCTGAGAATAAATCCCACTTGATCATGAGGAATGATTTTTAAAGATATATTTTTGGATTATGTTTGCTAGTATTTTATGGAGAATTTTTGCACCCATTTTCATCAGGGATATTGGCCTGTACTTCTCTTTTTCAGTGGAATCTTTATCTGGTTTTGGTATTAGAGTAATGCTGGCCACGTAGAGTTTGGAAGCTTTCCTTCTTTTTCTATTTTTTGGAATAGTTTGAGAAGAATAGGTATCAACTCTTTAAATGTTTGGTAGAATTCGCCTGTGAAACTAACTGGCTCTGGACTTTTTTGTTTGTTGGGAGTTTGTTTTTGTTCTTGTTGTTTTTTTTTAAGATGTTATTTATTCATTTCAGAGAGACAGAGCAAGACCGCACAAAGCATGAGTGGGGGTGGGGGGCAGAGGGAGAAGCAGACTCCCTGATGAGCAGGGAGCCTGATGTGGGGCTCAATCCCAGGACCCTGGGATCATGACCTGAGCTGAAGACAGATGCTTCACTGACTGAGCCACACTGGCGCCCCTGTTTGTTGGGAGTTTTTTGATTACTGATTCAATTTCTTTCCTGGTTATTGATCTGTTTGAGTTTTCTATTTTTTCCTGTTTCAGTTTTGGTAGGTTATATGTTTCTAGGAATTTATCCATTTCTTCCAGTTTGTCCAGTTTGTGAACATATAGTTTTTCATAATATTCTCATATAATAGTTTATATTTCTGTGGTGTTGGTTGTTACTTCTCCTCTCTCATTTGTGATTTTATTTATTTGAGTCTTTACTTTTTGATAAGTCTGGCTAGAGGTTTATCAATTTTATTAATTTTTTAAAAAGAACCTGCCCCTGGTTTCATTGATCTGTTCTATTGTGGGGGTTTTTTTTTTCAGACTGTTTTTTAAATTTATTTTTTATTCCTTTAAAAATTGTTTTATTTAAATTCAACTTAATGTATAGTGTATTATTAGTTTCAGGGGTAGAATTTAGTGATTCCCCAGTTCCATATAGCACTCAATGCTCATTATATCAAGTGCCCACCTTAATGACCATCACCCAATTATCCCATCCCCGCCTCCCCTTCAGCAGCCCTCAGTTTGTTTCCTGTAGTTAAGAGTCTCTTATGGTCTCTTATAGTCCCTCTGCTTTTCTTTTATTTTGTCTTTCCTTCCCTTCCCCTATGTTCATCTGTTTTGTTTCTTAAATTCCACATATGAGTGAAACCGTCTGGTATTTGTCTTTCTCTGACTTATTTTGCTTAGCATTATACCCTCTAGTTCCATCCATGTCATTGCAAATAGCAAGATTTCATTCTTTTTGATGGCTGCATAGTATTCCATTGTGTATATATACACCACACCTTCTTTACCCATTCATCTGTCAATGGACATCTGGGCTCTTTCCATATTTTGGCTATTGTGGACATAGCTGCTGTAAACATTGGGGTGCACGTGCCCCTTCAAATCACTACTTTTGTATCCTTTGGATAAATACCTTGAAGTGCAATGGCTGTGTCATAAGGTAGTTCTATTTTTAACTTTTTTTCACTAAGTTTTGAAAAATTTTTATTTCTTTACTTGAGAGAGAGCACGAGTATGGGGAAGAGCAGAGCAAGGACAAGCAGAATTTATGCTAAGCACAGAGCTTGACACAGGGCTCCATCCCACAACCCTGAGATCATGACCTGAGCCAAAACCAAGAGTTAGACACCTTAACTGACTGTGCCACCCAGGTGCCCCTATTTTTAACTTTTTGAGGAACCTCCATGCTGATTTCCAGAGTGGTTGCGCCAGTTTGCATTCCCACCAACAATGCAAGATGGTTCCCCTTTTTTTGCATCTTTGCAAACATCTGTCATTTCCTGACTTGTTAATTTTAGCCACTCTGACTGGTATAAGGTGGTATCTCATTTTTTTAAAGATTTTATTTATTTATTTGACAAATAGAGATCACAAGTAGACAGAGAGGCAGGCAGAGAGAGAGGAGGAAGAAGGCTCCCTGCTGAGCAGAGAGCCCAATGTGGGGCTCAATCCCAGGACCCTGGGATCATGACCTGAGCCAAAGGCAGAGGCTTTAACCCACTGAGGCACCCAGGCGCCCCTCATTGTGGTTTTGATTTGTATTTCCCTGATGTTAAGTGGTGTTGAACATTTTTTCATGTGTCTGTTGTCCATTTAGTTGTCTTCTTTGGAGAAACGTCTGTTCATGCCTTCTGTCCATCTCTTAATTGGATTATTTGTTTTTTGGGTGTTGAGTCTGGATACTTTATAGATTTTGGATACTAGCCCTTTATCTAATGTCATTTGCAAATATCTTCTCCTATTCTGTTGGTTGTCTTTTGGTTTTGTCGACTGTTTCTTTTGCTGTGCAAAAGCTTTTTATCTTGATGAAGTCCCAGTAGTTCATTTTTGCCTTTGTTTCCCTTGCCTTTGAAGATGTGCCTAGCAAGAAGTTGCTGTAGCCAAAGTCAAAGAGGTTGCTTCTCGTGTTCTCCTCTAGGATTTTGATGGATTCCTGTCTCCCATTGAGGTCTTTCATCCATTTTGAGTCTGTTTTTGTGTATGGTGTAAGAAAATGGTCCAGTTTCATTCTTCTGGATATGGCTCTCCAATTTTCCCTACACCATCTGTTGAAGAGACTCTTTTTTACATTGGACATTCTTTCCTGCTTTGTTGAAGATTAGTTGACCATAGAGTTGAGGGTCAATTTCTGGGCTCTTTATTCTGTCCCATTGATCTATGTGTCTGTTTTTTTGCCAGTACCATACTGTCTTGATGATCACAGTTTTGTAATAGAACTTGAAATCTGGAATTGTGATGCCACCAATTTTAATTTTCTTTTTCAACATTCCTTTGGCTATTTGGGGTCTTCTCTGGTTCCATACAAATTTTAGGATTACTTGTTCCAGCTCTGGGGGAAAAAATGATGATATTTTGATTAAAGATTGCATTGAATGTATAGATTGCTCTGAGTTGAACAATATTTGTTCATCCAATCCATGAACATGGAACATTTTTCCATTTCTTTGTGTCTTCCTCAATTTCTTTCATGAGTACTTTATAGTTTTCTGAGTACAGATCCTTTGCCTCTTTGGTTCAGTTTATTTCTAGGTATTTTATGGCTTTGGGTACAATTATAAATGGAATCGACTCCTTAATTTCTCTTTCTTCTGTCTCATTGTTGGTGTGTAGAAATGCAACTGATTTCTGTGCATTGATTTTATATCCTGACACTTTGCTGAATTCCTTTGAGTTCTGGCAATTTTGGGGTGGAGTCTTTTGGGGTTTCCACATAGAGGATCATGTCATCTGCAAAGAATGAAAGTTTGACTTCTTCCTTGCCAGTTCAGATGACTTTTACTTCTTTTTATTGTCTGATTGCTAAGGCTAGGACTTCTAGTACTATGTTGAACAGCAGTGGTGATAGTGGACATCCCTGCCATGTTCCTGACATTACAGGAAAAGCTCTCAGTTTTTCCCCATTGAGAATGATAATCACTTGGGGTTTTCATAGATGGCTTTTATGATATTGAGGTATGTACCCTCTGTCCCTACACTGTGAAGAGTTTTAATCAAGAAAGTATGCTGTACTTTGCCAAATGCTTCTGCATCTATTGAGAGGATCTATAGTTCTTATCCTTTCTTTTATATGTAGTATATCACATTGATATATGTAGTATATCACATTGACTGATTTGTGGACGTTGAACCACCCTTGCAGCCCAGAAATAAATCCCACTTGGTTGTGGTGAATCATCCTTTTAATGTACTCCTGGATCCTATTGGCTAGTATTTTGGTGAGAATTTTTGCATCCATGTTATTTAGGGATATTGGTCTGTAATTATTTTTTTTTGGTGGGGTCTTTGTCTGGTTTTGGGGACAGGTAATGCTGGCCTCATAGAAAGAGTTTGGAAGTTTTCCTTCCATTTTGATTTTTTAAAATGGCTTCAGAAGAATAGGTAGTAATTCTTCTTTAAATGTTTGGTAGAATTACCCTGGGAAGCCATCTGGCCATGGTCTTTTGTTTGTTGGGAGATTTTTAATGACTGCTTCAATCTCCTTACTGGTTATAGGTCTGTTCAAGTTTTCTGTTTCTTCCTTGTTCAGTTTTGGTATTTTATCTGTCTCTAGGAATGCATCCATTTCTTCCGATTGCCTGATTTGTTGGTGTATAGTTGCTCATAATATGTTCTTATAATTGTTTGTATTTCTTCAGTGTTAGTTGTGATCTCTCCTCTTTCATTCATGATTTTATTTATTTGGGGCCTTTCTCTTTTCTTTTTGATAAATCTGGCCAGGGGTTTATCAATCTTATTCTTTCCAAGAACAAGCTCCTAGTTTTGCCAATCTGTTCTGTTGTTCTTTTGGTTTCCGTTTTGTTGATTTCTGCTCTAATCTTTATTATTTATCTTCTCCTGCTGGGTTTAGGCTTTATTTGCTGTTCTTTCTCCAGGTCCTTTAGGTGTAGGGTTAGGTTGTGTATTTGAGACCTTTCTTGTTTCTTGAGAAATCTTGCAGTCCTCCATACTTCCCTTTCAGAACTGCCTTTGCTGCACCCAAAGATTTTGAACAGTTGTTTTCATTTTCATTAGTTTATATGAATTTTTAAGTAAAAAATAAATTAGTAAACATAAACCTCATTCACAATTCCTAAATCTAAGTGTTTTCTGTAGAGAAGTAAGTATGACAGTGCTCTGTTGTAATTACACCAAATCATGCTTCATAAAATTTTATTTCTGAATTATTATGGGTATACTGTCTGTTTCCCTTTTCCACTGTTTTTTTTTTCCCTCCACTTCGTCATTTTAATGTGTTGTATTCTTGTGAGTGCCCAATTTATTATTTTTTAAGTTTTGTTTCAGATAGTAATGGATGTTTTATTTTTTCTAATTGTGGTAAAATATACATAACATAAAATCTATCTTGTTAACCATTTTTAGTGTACAGTTCAGTGGTATTAAGTGTATTCAAGTTGTTGTGCCCACTCATCTCCAGAACTACTTTCATCTTTTAAAACTGAAACTCTGTACCCATTAAACAAAATATCTCCATTTCCCCCCATCCCAAACCCTGGCAACCACTACTCTACTTTCTACCTCCATGAATTTGACCACTTTTGTACCTCATATAGATGGAAACATAAAGTATTTTCTCTTTTCTGATGGGCTCATTTAATATACCTTGTCTTTAAGGTTCATTCACATTGTACCATTTGTCAGAATTTACTTCCCTTTTAAGGCTGAGTGATATTCTCTTATTTGTGTAGAACACAATTTGCTTATCTTTTCATCTCCCAATGGACACTTGGATAGCTTTCATCTTTAGCTATTGCAAATAATGCTGCTATGAATATGGGTGTACAAATAACTGTTTGAGTCTCTGCTTTCAAGTCTGTGAGGTATATACCCAGAAGAAGGATCACTGGATCAAATGGTAAATCTGTTTTTAATTTTTGGGGGAACCACCATATTGTTTTCTAGAGTGGCTACACTGTAAAATTTTACATTTCCACAAGCAATGCACAAGGATCTTGGTTTCTCCACGTCCTTACCAACACTTTTTATTTTCTCTTCTTATTGATAGTTATGTATAAAAAGGGGAGTATGAGGCTGGCGGGATCCTGTCATAATGGAATAGAATGGAGATATCAGTGTAAACTCAGGTAGATCATAACCCACTCTGACATCCTTCCAAAGAGTACAGTTTGGAAAGGGTAAAGAACAGTAACCTTATATTATAGAAACCTGGCAAACTGCACCTCAGCCAGTTGGTCAAGGTTAACATCATGATGAGGTCATCCATATAGGATATATCCTTGATACCCTCTGATGACAGTGGCACTTACCTCTGAGGTCTTCTCAAGGATCCATAACACCAGTCTAAGCATAACAAAAATATTTGACCAATCCCAATGGAAGAACATTCTACAAAATATTTGACCACTACTCCCTCAAAACTGTCAAGGCCATCAAAAACCAGGAAAGTCTCAGAAATCGTCACAGCCATAGGACTCAAAGTAACATAGATGAACTCTCAGAAAAGTATGAGATTAAAAAATAAGGAAGTCTGAATAAGGTGCGGACCTTACTTAATAATAATATACCAACGTGGGTTCAAGAATTATAACAAATGTACCAAACTAATATAAGATGCTAAAGGTAGGGGAAGTTGGGTGTGGGGTATATAGGAAGTATTTGTACTATATTTGCAGCTATTCTATAAATCTAACTATTCTAAAATAGTTTTTAAATTCCTCCTTTATATTTTATATACGATGCAGCTATTTGGGGTGTAAAAGTCTAGTTCTCATTCCTTTGTAGCTGACCAGCTCTTACTCTGGAAGCATTTTATAATGTTCTCTGTGTGTTTCCCATTCTTAAATTCATAGAGCGTAAATATAGGTGTGTTTCCATGTCTTTTCTCTCTGTCTGAGAGCCCTTTAAATATGAGGCCTTTATCCTCTCCTACTGCCTTCTGCGGGAGTTCCTCATGGATGTGTTCTTCTGTTGCATCCCTCCTACTATTTATTGCGTGTATTGTGTGCATTTGTTGACTAATGTTTTTTGTGCAGTATTGTAGTTAGTCTTTTTATGATTTCTTGTTTTTTTTATGTACTAACATCTTCCCTTATCATCTTAAATGTATTTATTATGCTCATTTAAAATTTTCAGTCCAGGGGCACCTGGGTGGCTCATTTGGTTAAGCATCTGCCTTTAGCTAAGGTCATGATCTCAGAGTGCTGAGATCGAGCCCCACGTTGGGCTTGCTGCTCAGTGGGGAGCCTGCTTATCCCTCCTCTGTGCCCCCTGCTTCTACTCTCTTTCTCTCAAATAAATGAATGAATCTTAAAAAAATAAAATCAAAATTTCAGTCCATCTGTTCTAATCATCCTACTTCAGATGGAATGTGTTGTTCACCTTGTTGTCTTTCTTTTACAGTAGTTGTAATTCCCAACATATTTCATTATTTTGGCTTTTGAGTTCATGATACTGTGTGTATATCAGCTACTCTGTCTGGAAATACATATTAAAGAAAGTGCTGTGGAGACAATTCTGTTTTAGTTCCCATACATGTAAGGAATAAAGAAGAGATAAACCCCAAGGGAGGAAGTCTCAGGTACCAGTATAGCTGACACAGCACAGTGTAGAATCATCCATCATTAAACAGAGAAGCAACATTGGAAGGATGCCACATCACTGATACTTCTTCAAAGCCTGGGTATCTTAAGGATTTGGGAAGGATAAAGGAATATTTTTACAAAGCAGGTCAGTCTGTACCTGTCATTATCAATTCATCTACCATGAAAGGCTTGGGTAGCACTAATATAATTCTGTAAACACTGCAACAGTGATCTGAACTTTTGCTACAGATTTCTGGGTAATGAGGATTGTGCATGGGGCATGGGCACCCAGAAAATGCAGTCCCCTAATCTTCCCTTTATATGCCTCCTTGTCCAGGCCTTTCCCACAGGGATCCAGTTGTCCATACCTGGTTGATGGCTGCATGTTGAGTAGCACATGTGAAGATACTCATGGTAAGGAAATGACAGAGCTAGCTGATCCTGAGACTGGAAGGAGACAGGGAAACCTAAGAGAAGAAAAAACAAAATTTAGAAACTGAAACCCTGAAGGAGATAAGAAAATAAGAGCTGATGTTTTGTGTTAGAATTAGTGAGCACTCATTCATTCATTCATTCATTCAAAATATCTGCTGCATCAAAAAGAATAAAATAACTAGGCATAAATTTAACCAAGGAAGTGAAAGACCTGTACACTGAAAACCATAAGCCACTGATGAAAGAAATCGATGAAGACACAAATAAATGGAAAGGTATTCCATGTTCATGGATTGGCATAATTAGTACTATTAAAATGTCCATGCTACCCAAAGCAATCTACAGGTTCAACACAATCCCCATCAAAATCCAAATGATGTTTTTCATGGAAATAGAAAAATTCATCTTAAAAATTCATGTAGACTCTAAAGGGACACAGAATAGCTAAAACAATCCTGAAAAAAGAATAAACCTGGAAGACTCACACTGTCTGATTTCAAAACTTACTAGAAAGCTACAGAAATCAAAGCAATGCAGTGGGCATTGCTTTGTGGGCATGAAGACAGTCATATAGACTAACAAAGTAGAACAGAGATCCTAGAAGTAAACCCTCACATTTATGGTGAAATGATTTTTGAGAAGGGTGCCAAGACCATTCAATGGGGAAAGTACAATCTTTTTAACAAATTTGTCTGGAAAAACAAGATATCTATACACAAAAGAATGAAGTTGGACACTTACCTAACACTGTATGCAACAATTTCTCAAAATAGACCAAAAATCTAAATGTAAGACCTAAAACAGTAAAACTCTTAGAAGAAAACATAGGGCAAAAGTGTTGTGACCACTTGGATTGGGCAGTCATTTCGTGGATATGACGCCAAAGACACAGGTAACAAAAGAAAAAAACAGACAAATCAGACTTCACAAAAATTTTAAAATTTTGTACATCAAAAAGACACAATCTACAGAATAAAAAGGGAACTGAATGGGGAAAAGTATATGTAAACCACATACCTGGTAAGTGGTTAATATCCACAATATAGAGACAACTCCTAAAACTCAAAAATAGCAAAAAGCAAACAAGCCAATTCAAAAATGGACAAAGGACTTGAATAGACACTTCTCCAAAGTATAAGATATAAGAGTGCCCATCAGGCACACGAAAAGGTGCTCAGTATCACTCATCGTTAGGGAGATGCAACTCAAAACTACAATGAGATACCACCTCACTCCCACTGAGATGGTTACTACCAAAAGAACAGAAAGTAAGTGTTGGTGAGGATGTGGGGAAACCAGAACCCTGCACTTTAGTGGGAATGTAAAATGGTACAGCCACTGTGGGAAACTGTGGAGTTTCTACAAAAAAAATTAAAGTAGAATTACCATCACTCAGCCGTAAAAAGAAGTATAGGCTTGCCATGCACCGCTTGATGGACCTATAGGGTGTGATGCTAAGTGAATTAAGTCAGGCAGAGAAAGACAAATATACCATAAGATTTCATGCATACATGGAATCTAAAAAATAAAACAAAAGGAACAAACAAAAAACAGAAACAGACTCACAGATGATGGTTGCCAGAGAGAAGAGGAGTGGGGGGATGACAAGATAGGGAAAGGGGATTAGGAAGTACAGACTTCTGGATATAAAATAATTGAGGCACAGGGATGTGGTGCACAGCATAGTGAAACTAGATGGTAATTTTTTTTAAAGATTTTATTTATTTATTTGACAGACAGAGATCACAAGTAGGCAGAGAGGCAGGCAGAGAGGAGGAAGCAGTCTCCCTGCTGAGCAGAGAGCCCAATGTGGGGCTCGATCCCAGGACCCTGGGATCATGACCTGAGCTGAAGGCAGAGGATTTAACCCACTGAGCCACCCAGGTGCCCCTATAGATGGTAATATTAAAACAACTCTGTTTTGTGACAGACGGTACCTAGACTTATTGTGGTGACCATTTTGTAATGTATATAAATATTGAATCACCATGTTGTACACCCAAAATAAATATAATATTATATGTCAATTATTCCTCAGTTTAAAAAAATTCAGTACCAAAAAAGGGAAGAAATAAATACACTTCTATCTATTAAAAAATAAAAACAGAATTAGCATATGACCCCCAGCGATCCCACTTCTGGGTGTGTACCTAGAAGAGTTGAAAGCAGAGTCTCAAAGAGATATTTGTACACCACTGTTCACAGCATTTTGCACAATGGCTAAAATATGGACGCAACACAGGTGTCCACTGACCAATGAATGGATAAGCCAAGTGTGGCATATCTGTACAATAGGACATTATTCAGCCTCAAAAAGGAAGGGAATTCTGACAGGTGCTACAACATGGGTGAACCTTGAGGACGAGTGAAATATGCCGAGTGAAATAAGCCAGTCCACACAAAGATACATACATACGTATACTCCACGTCTATGAGATAACAGAGTAGCCTCCATCGTAGACACAGGAAGTGGGGTGGTGGGCACCAGGTGCTGGAGTGGAGAGAAAGTAGTTAGTGTTTAATGGGGACAGAGGTTCAGTTTTACAAGGTGAAGAGTTCTGGGGATGGACAGTGGTGACAGCTATATGACAACATGGACATACTTAATACCACTGACCTGTGCACTTAAAATGGTTAAGATGGTGAATTTGACACTATGTGAAGTTGAACACAATTTTTTAAAGAAAGCAAAACCAAAAAGGAACTGTTATTTTTTTTAAATTTTTATTCATGGACCGACCAAGAAAAAAAATCGTCTGCTTACTTTCTCCTTGAATATTTTGATGGGACAGACCCACTACTGTCTGGCACTGGTTGTTGCCATGGAGACGTCTGAGTCCAGACTCATTTTTCTCTCGTAAGTGACTTGATCTTTTTGTCCCTCAGCCCTGAGGGTTATTTATTCATCTTTAAAATCCAGTACCTTTGGGGGCGCACCGAGACCTGCGCCTGCCTCCAGGTTGCTCAGATGTGTTAGAGCGACACAGACATAATCAGCAAATACAATCCCTTCCATCCACTTACGGACATTTGGGACCCCCTGTAGAGTATCCGTAAGTCTTCTCTTCTTTTCGATGGGGTGGCCTGCTTTGTCTTGTGGATTGTAGAAATGCCTCGTCTATTCTAGCCCGCAGGTACTCTTACCTCTTGGAAGGATGCCTTTGCCTTCAGGCACCCAGTGTTTCGTTAGAACTGTTTCATTTGAAAAATCACTATCCGAGTCTTCCCTTTTGAAGTTAACGTTTTTTTTTTTTTCCTTCCCTCTGACTACTTTTAAGGTTTCTCTCCCATCTTTGGTTTCCAGCATTTTTACATTTCTCTCAGGTTTTTTTTTTCCCATTTCTTTTTTTTTTTTTTTTTTTTTTTTTGACAGACAGATCACAAGTAGGCAGAGAGGCAGGAGGAGGAGGCAGGTTCCCTGCTGAGCAGAGAGCCCGATGCGGGACTCGATCCCAGGACCCTGAGATCATGACCTGAGCCGAAGGCAGAGGCTTTAACCACTGAGCCACCCAGGCGCCCTTTTTCCCATTTCTTTAGAAGACGTGTGGTTTGGTTTGGTTTGGTTTGGTTTTTCTTCACCTAGTTTGGGACTTGCGATGGTATTTTAATCTGTGGCTGTGGATGTGTTTGAGTAATTGTCCTCTCCGTTGCTTGTGATGGACTCACTCTCTCTCACTTGGCACTGACCGGAGAGATTACACCTGAGGAGTGAGGGGGAGCTGGAAATTCTGGCCTCATAGGGACTGAAGCCCACTATCCAATGGGGGCGCCTGGGAGGCTCAGTTGGTTGAGCGTCTCCCTTTGGCTCAGGTGATGATCTAGGGTCCTGGGATCGAGCCCCACCTCAGGCTCCCTGCTCAGTGGGACACCTGCTTCTCCCTCTCCCCCTGCTCATGCTCTCTCTTGCTATGTCTCTCTCTCTCTCTCAAATAACTAAAATCTTAAAAAGAAAGACAGCTACACTAACAGACTTAACCCAGATATAATAGAAGGAGTTGGTCCAAAATATTTAGCCCAGCCTGGCTGAATGCTGTGGTCCTTTATCCTTTCAGTTCTAACCATAACTGCTTGCTTTCGAAATAAGAGGAGATTGGTTTTGTTATGTTGCTTTTGGGTTGTACCAAACAAGAAGAAAGAAACAAAAACAAAAACGCAAATGCTCCAAAAAAGGAAACACACTAAGGCCACTTGGGGGCCTGGCAGAAGACTGGAGACAGTTCTTTGACTGTATATATATATATAATTTATATATAAATTAATTTTTGGACAATCCTGTGATTTTGAATCGAAATCCTTCTATGCGCCAGAAACAACTACAGAGGACCTGCTGTTGGAATAAAATAAGAAGGAGATGGAGAGATGAACTTGCACGGGGTGCCCAGCCTAACAGAACAGGTGCGGCTCCAGAACTCAGGGTGCTCTCGCACATTTTTACCTGTGGCTTCTTGGAGCAAACTGCAGGGAACGCCATTCATATAAAATAGCACACAGACAGCGCCGGACTGCAGGTCCAGCCAGGGCCAGTGCTTTTCCCGAGCTAGGGAGAGCCACCGCTGTAAGAATCACCACAGAGAAAGATCCAGAGGCAGCGTGAGCCTGCTGTATGCAGAAGTGCCTGGGCCAAAAAAGAAAGTCAAACTGAGATACATCAAGATCGTGCATTTGAAACCCCAGAGTGCCTGTTCTGCTGGTCCCTTACTTGTGAGATGGTGCAGATGGTTGGCAGGTGGGTGTGGGTTGACACGGGCCGGTGGGGAGGGGTCTGAGCTTACCCCCAGTCCTGGGCGCCCTGCAGCCCAGTCTCGGTGACCTCTCTGCACCAAGCCTGTAGCTCGGGGTCATCCATCACGGCCGCATCACTCCTGTAGAAAAGACCGACCATCCCCTCCACATACCTGCTCCCCAGGCAAGAAAGCCCCAGTCTCAGGTGGCCGACGCAGGACCAGCTGGACCAGTAGCCCCCCTCATTCTCTCCACCAAGCCCACTGGGTCCCCCGCTCCGTGTCCTCCTCACCGGCTGATGACCCCTCACAGTCTGAGGGCGTCTTGGCCGTAGAGAGAAGCCTTCACATCCAAGAGCCTGCGGTCAGCTAGATCGTCAGGGGAGCAGAGGGAACGGTAGGTCAGGCAAGCCGTAGCTCTCTGGAGAATGTCCACATGCCTCCACTGCCCATGCGCACCACCTGAGGGCAACCCCGCAGCACGTACGCCAGGGTCAGCCATGTCCGCTGGGAGGGCGTTCAGGGTCAGACTCCAGGTCCATGGTCCTGCTCAGGCCAAACAACCCTGAGGAAACTTCCACTGTCGAACCCTCTGCCCTCTTCACCTATCCCTTTCCATACCAGATCAAAAATTCCCCATTTGGAGACAAGGTTACTCCAGGCCAGGACGTTGATCTCCATGGTGTAGCGGAAGTGGGGGACCAGGAGCTGATTTGAGAGAGAGAAACGGGACCATGAGAGGGGATCCCAGGATCCGTGAGCGGAATGGAAATTAAAGGACCAGGGATAGAGATGAAGGAGGGAGGGATGGGTCTCCGTGAAAATGAGCGACCTCCCTTTGCATTGGATTGGGTCAGGTTAAGATTTGGAAAACAGAGATGGAGTGACGTCTTCCCAAGTCCTTCCAAGGTCAAGGGTTTTACAGGTTCACTTATTTGCACAGTCTCGCGGTGTCCGTAAGAATGCCAGGGATCTCCTGTCTCACACCATACTGGCTGCCACACTGACCTCCAGACCCGGCTTCCCTGGGACGTCGTTGGCTTCTCAGCAGCCGCTGACACAGATAATCGCGGCCCCTCTTTAACACTCTCTCCTCTCGGCCGCCTTGACATCATGCGTCTTGTTTTCCTGCCCCCTCAGTGGATGCCCCTTCTCTTGGTCCCCATCCTCCTCCACTCCTCCCTCCCAGTGCGTGAAGGCCGGGCGCCCGACACTTCTGTCCTGGCCCAAATTCTCTGCTCTGGCTACAAGCCCCGGACAACTCCATCTAGTACAATGGCTTTCGGTAGCCCTGTGTTCTCACAACCCTAAGATCTGTGTCTCCAACCCTCCCCCGGTCCAGGCACCCCAGGCTCCTGTATCTGACCCGCCTCCGACATCTTCGGGTGTGGCTGTCTACAAGGGCTGGAACCCGCATGTGCCCCAAAACAACTCTCGATTCTGGTCCCCACCGAGCACCACGGCTTTCTCTCATCCCTTCTCCCACCCAGGCCTTCAGTCCGTCACACTCTCCTCCTCAGTCACCCTCCAGAGCCCTCTCCGGACCTCTCCGACGGGAACGTCCCCATCCCTCACCACCCACCTGGCAACCTCCGGAGACCACATTTCAACAGCGCCCTTGTGAGACACACGCTCGCTCCTTCCCCAGGCCTGGGAGCGTGTCCGCATGTGCGCACACGGGCGTGAGTGTGCCTGTCCACGAAGACGGCCACGAACCTCGCACACCACCAGGTTAGACTCCGCGCAGTGCTTCCCCGGGCTCTGAAGGGCAGCCAGATACAGAAGAGACACGGACACGCACCTTGTAGATGGGATGCAGGCTGGGCAGGGTCCGCATGGTGGCCACAGAAATAACCTCCGCCATCAGGTGTCCCCGCAGGAGGTGGGACTGGAGCTGGTGCAGCTGGAAGTCAGAGCTCTGGACCCAGGTCTTGGCCAGCAGCCAGACCATAAGGGGGTCGGAGGGCAGGAACAGCATGGGTGGGGGGCATCCGGGATAAGGGGCTGCAGCTAGAGCAGGGGACAGAGCGGGGGGCTCAGGACCTGTGCGCCGGGGTCTCTTGAGGGGACCCATGTGTGTGACACGCACCTGGAGGCTCTCACCTGGATGACCATGGGTAGGAGTCGCCAGTCAGGCTGGAGTCTCAGCATGACCAGAGGGGCCATCACGTATTGTTGTTTTAAGATGATAACATTAGGCTTGACCCCCTCCAGCAGGGAGAAATCGGCTTCGAACAGAGACCCAGCCTGGAAGGGGGGGAGCAGGGATCGATAAAGGGGTTGGGGTCACTTCTGGACTGGCCTTATTTCCTTTGGGAGCCTAGTCCCTCCCTTCTCTACCCATCAAGTCTTTCCTTTGAACCCCAATCTCACTCCCCCAACCCAAGCCCTGAACTCAGGGTTTCCACGCCCAGGGTCTCCCAACAGAGTTGGGCTCCCTGAGGTGAACTCTCTGGTTTTCCACCATGACCCCTTCCCCCACAGCCAGAGTCCTCCCTGCTACCTCCCTCCGGGCTTTAGCCAGACAGAGCACAGAACAGTTCCGCCATCCTCCCCTCCAAACCCCCAGAAAAACCCCAGCTCTCTCTGGGGCTTTCATTCCGTCTCTCTTCCTCTTTCCCTCCAGAAACCTGAGCTTTTCCCCAAGGCTGGGACACATCTAACAAAGGAATAAGAGGAGGAGATGGTTAGTTCAGTAGCTTCTGATCCGGGTGGGTTTTGCCCCGCCTCCGCCCCTCCCCCCAAGTCTTGGCCCACTTGGCAATGTCCGGAGGCATTTTTGGTTATCACAATGGGCGTGAGGGGTTCTAATATCCTACACGCACAGGACAGCCCCACAAGCTCTCTGGCCCCAAATCTCAGTGTCAAAGCTGGGGGATGCTGAGTGTAGATGGAGGAAGGTGTCAGAGTATTGATGGAGGAAATGGTGGGGCAGTGGGAGACAGAGGCACCATGGCTGGGCTGCTGGGTGCACCCAGGGAGCTCCGCACCTGGAGCTCCTTCTGTAGCTGCATCTTCAAGTCCTCCATCCCTGGAGGCGGCACCAGCCGTGCTGGGAGGCTGGCCGACCGCCTCAGGAGCATGGGGTTTGCACTGTTGAGGAACTGGTACCCAAAGAGCATGTCATCCTTCCAGGAATTTCAAACCCGCTCTAAAGACACCAGCCGGGGAGCATGCTGTGAGCTGGGAGCCCCTCATCCTACTCACAGATCCTCCCCGTTACCCTCTCCCCGTCTTCTCTCGAAGCCCTGGGTTGGAAATATGCACACAGGTTTGGGGAGGCAGTAACTGACCAGCCAGCAGGGTCTTCCCGTGTGGGAACAGTCTTTGGAAATCCTCCAGTCTTCTAACTGGATTGGTGAGGTCCAGTGCCCCCTTGAGCACCAAGCCCTCCAGCCTGTGGAAAGAATGGCAGTGCCAGGAGATCTAGGAACGACCCAACCTGGCATCTGGGGAGCAAGTGCCCACCCTCTACCCCGCACATACGCTCTTGCCAGCGAGAAGGAGAAGTCGAGATCCTTATCCTTGCGGAATCTCTCATTCCTGGGAAGGTCCCACGGCATTCTCCCCACAACAGGCAGGATTAACCCATCTTTCCAGGAGCCCCACCTGGAGGAAGAAGGCGGATTCGGTGATAAGGGGGGGTGGGTTTCTTGGGCTCTGGTAGGGGGATCCGAGGCTTGCTCGGGCTCACCGGTACACCGTCTTCCTTTCCTGGAGTTCCTGTTCCCGGTGCGTCTTCAACAAGCTCTGGTCGTTGCCCACGGTCTGGGCTGGGCAAGGGCACACGAGCACCAGGTCCCCCCAGACCTCGGTCCGCGCGGGTCCCCCCTTTTCCCCTCTCCTGCACCCCAACCCTGCCCCTCTTACACCCCAGCATCCCGGACGCCCTCTTCCGTGCCGCCCCCGTTGCCCTGCCGCCCTCACCGGTGCCCTCGGCCAGGCAGACGACCCGGTTGCCCTGCACCCAGCTGTAGCAGGGGAAAAGGGCCTCGCCCTGGGTTCTGGGGCCGCGCACGGAGATGCAGGTGCAGAACCGGTCCGAGTCTCTCAGGTCTTCGTGCTTGCGCAGCCTCACCAGCAGCAGGCGCCCCAGGTGGACCCGGACGCGGACTTTGAACTCCGTCTGTCGCGGGACCCGTGCGAGCTCAGACGCCGGCTTGCGGCTCCCCCGACCGGCGCGCGGGCGCAGCTGGGAGCCCGGCCTTCCCCGGAGAGACCCGAGTCCGGCTTCAGGTGCCCCCGCCGGATCCCCGCACCAGACGCCCGCCTGCCCCCGCGCCCCGCGGTCTCCGCACCCACCTCGCGGCGCAGCGGCCGCAGCTGCTTCCCCAGGTCGGCCTCCCCGTGCTCGCCCACCAGCCACAGCGGCACCTGGTTGCAGGAAAACACCAGCAGCGAGTCCCCGGTGCCCACGCGGATCGTGTACTTGCCGATCGATCGTGCTCGGACTTGGAGGGGGCCTGGGGGGGGATTAGCAATTTAAAGCGTGTGAGGCCCAGCCCCCAGGGAAGCCGCACCCAGACCAGTGTCCATGGGGCCTGGGCTCCCAGGGTCTCCGCCTCCCACCCACAGGTTCCTTTGCACTTGGATGCACGTGTCCCTGCCACCGGCTGGACGAGGTTTCTCGGCAAGGTGCACCCCACCCTGGTCCTCTTGGAGACACTCCCTGGTGCCAGCACCCGCCCACTCGCTGCCCACCCAAATAGTGAATAAACAGAGAGCAACAGACAGTGGAAAGGAGGGAGGCTGGAAGTGCGGGGGTGTTTTCGGAGGAAAGTGAGTAACCATCTTGACAAAGATCCGGGGCTTTCCACTGAGGACAAACAGGAGATAGTGCCAAACAGGTGCACAAGATGGGCTTGCTGTCCAGACTCCCAGCCCAGAGGGGCAGTGGGGAATTCCCCTTCAACTGCGTCCTGGAACTTCCGTGGGGCTCTCCTGAAGCAGGCTCTTCGGGGCCAGCGCCCTGCCTGAGCACCTGTAAGGGGCCCCACCAGCACCCTCCCACCAGGGTCCATTCCGCCCCAGGCCCCTCCTGATCCTTGGCTCTCCTCGCCCTCCTTGGAGGCAGTTGCTGTGCTCTGCTCGGACCCCTCCAATTTCCTTCTTCCATTGCTCCTTTCTCTCCATCCCTCCCCAGAACTCCTGCTCGGGTGGGCTTGCCTCTCTCCTGACCCTCCTGCTCTATTGTGAACAAAAGGTCTCGGGTCCATAACCTTCTGCTTAAATATTGTTTCTAGTTCTGCACGTTGAATTAGTCCAAATCGCTTGATCCAGAGGGAATCGAAAACCTTAAGCGTTTTGCTTGAAAACGGAACTGTAAATGACTCGCCACCCACAAATGTTTGTATATAGTGCAGGAGTTCTCGAGTGTGGGTCCACAGTAAGAGCTTCCCAGGGTCTTTGCCATGTAAACCACACCCAGATGCGTTCACAGTGTTTAAAAGGGAGCTCAGATCTACGGTTTACGTCGACTATGCTGAGTGAAATAAGGCAACGAGACAAACACAATTACCATACGGTTTCACTCCTATGTGGAACATAAGGAATAGTGCAGAGGACGGTAGGGGAGGGGAGGGAAGACTGAATGGGAAGGAATCAGAGGGGGAGACAAACCATATGAAATTCTTGACTCTGGGAAACAAACAAAACAGGAAAGGGAAGTGGGTGGGGGGAGGGGTAGCTGGGTGACTCAAGAGGGTCATGACTGTTATACTCAACTAATGGATCATTGAACATTATATCAAAAACTAATGATGTACTGTCCCTTGGCTGATTGAATTTAAATAAATTTAAAAAGAAAACAAAAAAGAGCGGGGCTCAAACCTCAAGGTTCTTGTGGGGGAAAGTCTAAATTCAGCGTCTCCCCAGATCTTTAGTCTTCCTCAAACCATTACAGCCGTCCTGTCTGCTGATCATTAACTTGACGGCGATTCTTAAACGATCCTTGATTATAGAGTCATAAAATAGCCAACTTGGTTTTAATAAAAAACAATACCTTTTTGTTTACTCATTTCTTCAGTTTGTAAATTTCACAATTACAATAACATTTACACAGGACACAGCAGTCGGGGCGGGTGTACACACTCTTCTCGGCAAAC
Source organism: Lontra canadensis (assembly GCF_010015895.1). Classification (NCBI taxonomy): domain Eukaryota; kingdom Metazoa; phylum Chordata; class Mammalia; order Carnivora; family Mustelidae; genus Lontra; species Lontra canadensis. The sequence continues at coordinate 1,857,029 of NW_022631104.1, read as the reverse complement.
AGAAGTCTCAGCCGTGGGCATCGAAGTGCCACGTGTGGCAGGAATGAGGCTCCCAGCCACGTGCTTCTAGCACACGGTGGGCCTGTGGGTCTTTGTAGGGGACGCTCCGTGTCGGTCACCTGCTAAGGTGGCTCACCACGGGTGATCTGGAAGATTCTTTGTAAAATCCACCTGCTCTCTGATGCCGCCTTGTCCGCTTCAGCCACCTCTCCCGACACTTGAGAATCGGGGACCACGAGTGATCTCAGCACTCACCACACAACATGTCCACGGAGCTATGTCCGTGCCGTCCCTCGGGGACTGTCTTCTGCAGTCACACTGTTGCCAATAAACCCTTGATTCTTCCTTCCCCCAAGCTGTGAGCCCTCTCCCTCCTCTGCATCGGCTCTAACCCCTGGCCGACTTCCCCTCCACTCTGTAACCTTCCAATGTCCTCGAGAGCCTGAACGTCTCCTTAGAGAACTTTCTGACAGCCTGGCCCCATGTGCCCTCCACCGACCCGACCTCCAGATCCCTGCGTTTCGCATGTCACTTGCCTGCCCATCCGATCACAATTTACATGTCATTTATTGTCACGTAAAACCCACCTGCAGTATGTCACTCTTACTGTGGTTTATCTTTCTTTGAACTTTGTGCTCTCACACATCCTCTGAGCGAGAGCGTGGAGAAATTCAGAGCTTACCTCTGCCATCCACGGCTGGTTGCTTGTGTGGATATGATGGTCTATACAAGTAACGTTTGGTTCTTGCGGCAGGTTTAACTTCACGCTCACCCTTCCTATTGGGAGAACTCCTAGAGCAAGTTCCTTCAGGGCGATATCCCAACGCCATTGTCAGGCTGGACGGATATCCCAACTGCAGTCTCTTGGCTTCTGTCTCTTCATGTAGAGGTACAGGAATCACTGAGCGCCTCCTCTATACCCTGTAAGGACTGCGGAGATGTAGACTCTGTTGACAATGGACCCATCTTCCCACAGGGCAAAATTTATTAAGATTCTTTCAGGCCTTCTTGGAACTCCTTACTAGACTCAAAACTCTCCAGTAACATTCCTTCATTCAAAAGCCTCCACACCAAGAGCAAACCCTATTTTACTCTATGCTGCCAAATCCAGAAGATAAATCATTCCCTGTTCTGAAATGGCAGTGCTCCCTACCCCTGGGGCATCAGAACTCTTCTGGTAACTTTTTTTTTAATTTTTAAATTTTTATTTATTGGACAGACAGAGATCACAAGTAGGCAAGAAGCAGGCAGAGAGAGAGGAGGAAGCAGGCTCTCCGCTGAGCAGAGAGCCTGATGCGGGGCTCGATCCCAGGACTCTAGGATCATGACCTGAGCTTAAGGCAGAGGCTTTAACCCACTGAGCCACCCAGGCGCCCCTCTTCTGGTAACCTTTATTCCACTGTCCTATACGCCAGTGACGGCGCTGGGAGAGTCACGTTCTGCTGGTTTCCCTGCAGCAGCTAAGGACCCAGTAGAAGACAGGTGACACATTTAAAATAGGATAATTAGAGGAGACAACGGATGGAGAGGCAGGGTGTGAGAGAACCACAGAGGAATGCGACAAGATCCTGAACCCATCAGCCCTGAAGCTGCCATCACTAGTGGGCCCGGTGAAGGAAAAGGTGACTAAAACCTAGAAAGAGAAAGTTCTTGGGGGAAGGTTTCCTTGAATGGAGCAATGCCCTTTCGTCAAGTCACACAGCCTACAATGAACTTTTAGGGAGGGACCCAGGGCAATAAACATGCTGACTTCATTCTCCTCCTTCCCTATGACCTCCTGCTAAGGCTCTCCATTGGACAGATCCAGCTAGAAGCCAGGAGGTATGAAAGCCCATTAATTAACCCATAAAAAGCTTCTGCACAGGGAAGGGAACAATCAATAAAACTAAAAGGCAGCCTGTGGAATGGGAGGAGATATTTGCAAGCCACGTACCTGATAAAGGCTAGTACCCCAAATCGGTAAAGAACTTACAAAACTCAACACCCAAAAACCAGATGATCCAGTGAAGAAATGGGCAGAAGACATGAACAGACACTTTTCCAAAGAAGACATCCAGATGGCCAACAGACCCATGGAAAGATGCTCCACATCACTCATCAGGGAAATACAAATCAAAACCACAATGAGGTACCTCTCACACCTGTCAGAACGGCTAAAACTAGCAACACAAGAAACAGCAAGTTTTGGCAAGGATGTGGGAAAAAAGAACCTTTGCGCACTATTGGTATGAATGCAAACTGGTGCAGCCATTGTGGAAAACAGGGTTAAGTGTCCTCAAAGTTAAAAATAGGACTGCTGTAGGATCCAGCAAAAGCACTACTAGGTATTTATCCAAAGGATACAAAAATATAGATTCGAAGGGATACATGCCTCCAACATCTACAGCAGCATTGTCAACAATAGCCAAACTATGGAGAGAGCCCAAATGGCCATCAGCTGATGAATGGGTAAAGAAGATGTGGTGTATATACACAATGGAATATTACTCAGCCATCAGAAAGAATGAAATCTGGGATGCTTGGGTGGCTCCATTGGTTAAGCATCTGCCTTTGGCTCAGGTCATGATCTCAGGGTTTTGAGATTGAGCCCCATATCAGGCTCTCTGCGCAGTGGGGAGTCTGCTTCTCCCTCTCCCTCTGTGCTCTCTATCCCTCATTTGCTGTCTCTCAAATAAATAAATAAATAAAATCTTTAAAAAAATGAAATCCTGGGTGCCTGGGTGGCTCAGTGGGTTAAGCCTCTGCCTTCAGCTCAGGTGGGATCAAGCCCTGCATCGGGCTCTCTGCTTGGTGGGGAGCCTGTTTCCCTTCCTCTCTCTGCCTACTTGTGATCTCTGTCTGTCAAATAAATAAATAAAATCTTTTTAAAAATTAATATTAAACTTGTCATGGTGACTTTGGGAAATTCCACTCCATCCCTACTACAGCAAAATCTTTAGGCAGTGGGAAAACCCTCCAGGTCAAAACAAGGTTAAGTCATATTCAAACAAGGTCATCTGCTGTGAGTGAGACCTAAAAATTTGAGACCATCTCAAGGGAAGAATCTCAGAGTGTGAAACGATGAAGGGGGTCCCGAGTAGTGGTTAAAGGCACAAGTTTTGAGCCAGACACACTTGAGTCCACTTCTGGCCCTGCCTCTAACTTGCTGTAAGATCTGTAACACGTTACTGAGATTTTCAGAGTTCTTGTACACTCATCTACTAAATAAAACCTACAGCACCTACATCTTAGAGCTGTTTGGACCTTAAAAGACTTACCGTGAGCACCGCTATTAACACAATATGTAAGGTTTAATAAGCACTCAACAAATAATAGAGATCATCACTATGCACAAGGAAATGTCCGGATTTAAAGCCAAGCAGAGTGTGTGACTGAGCTGAAGGGACCCAATGGGGCACAGACGGACCAAGCGAAGTCATCAATTACAGTGGTTTGCAGCTGCAAATCATACTGTGGTTCTGTGAGGGTCTGAGAGCGAAACTAGTGAGGGCAGGGATTTTCTGCACTATTTAGGTTAGTTTTAGGGTCCTACTCTCCAGGCTTTCAGATCTTTATCAATAGTGCAGTTTCTCGCAGGACCCGGAGATGTCTCCCCATAGTTTGAGACCAAAATTAATAAAGACGTACAGTTAAACCAAAATATAGGATCTATCACGGAGCTGGACAGATCAGAGAAAAGGCTTTACATTGTATACCCGTGGACTTCCATCTAAAACTGGCTTGTCGGGGCACCTGGGTGGCTCAGTGGGTTAAGCCTCTATAAAACATCAATGCAAGACGCCTTATATATTATTATTATAAATCTGTAACATGAATAGGGAAACTGTGCACAACATGGGGGACAGGGATACATGGGAACTCTCTGTACTATCTACTCAATTTTTCTGTAAATCTAATACTGTTCTAAAAAATAAGTCTGGGGGCGCCTGGGTGGCTCAGTGGGTTAAGCCTCTGCCTTCGGCTCAGGTCATGATCTCAGGGTCCTGGGGTCGAGCCCCACATCGGGCTCTCTGCTCAGCGGGGAGCCTGCTTCCTCCTCTCTGCCTGCCTCTCTGCCTGCTTGTGATCTCTGTCTGTCAAATAAATAAATAAAATCCTAAAAAAAAATAAAAATAAATAAAAAGTCTGTCCATCTGTCGGTGGACGTCTGGGTTCTGTCCATATTTTGGTTATTGTGGACATTGCTGCTATAAATATTGGGGTGCGTGTGCCCCTTTGAATCACTGTTTTGTATCCTTTGGACAAATATCTTGTGGTGCAATTGTTGGGTTGCAGGGTAATTCTATTCTCAACTTTTTGAGGGACCTCCATAGTGTTTTCCACAGTGGCTGCACTATTCCCACCAACGGTGTAAAAGGGCTCCCCTTTCTCCAAGACAAATACCATAATATCTCACTCATATGTGAAATTTAAGAGACAAATCAGATGAACATAGAGGGAGGGAAGGAAAAATAAAATAAAAACAGAGAAGGCGACAAACCATAAGAGACTCTTAACTACAGGAAACAAATAGGATGGCTGGAGGGGAGGTGGGTGGGGCTGGGGTAACTGGGTGACGAGCAAAGAGGGGGCACGCGATGGAAGGAGTACTGGGTATTACACGCATCTGATGAATCATGGACCTCTACCTCTGAAACTAAAAATACACTATATGTCAACTAAATTCGAATTTGAATAAAAAATAATCATAAAGTCTATTATTTGTTTATAAACCTAATGGGAAAGATATCTATTCGTCCAAGACCTGTGGGCCATAAATAAACCAGTAAAGCCTAGAGTCCCTCTGGTTTCACACCCTCATAATCCTCCTCACTCCAGTACCCCCTCAGCACCCCCAGGACCAGTTACTTTGCTGGTTCTGACTCATGCTTCCATCTGGAGGTCTCCAGTGGTTCCCAATACCCATCTGCCTTCCCCTGGGAGCCCCAGCAATGCCTCTGATGGTTCTGCACTAGCGTTTACAGCCCATCTCCCCCATCCCACCGCCCCCCCAGCATCAAATGCAGAGGGCTAGAGGTCAGAAAAATAATAGAGATTTGCCCATCCTGGGAACACCCCCCAGTCAATCTCAAGGAAGGACCTTCCTGCTGCAAGGGTTGGTTTGGTTGGTTGCTTGGGGTTTGGGGCTCCAAGCTTTGACCACGTCACCACCCTGGTTCTTTCCAGCTTGGATACTGCTGGTATGGGAGAAAATTTCTATCCATCTGGCCTTTGTGACTCTGGCAGGTCTTGTGGTCAAGTGTTCTCCCTGCAGCGACACTCTTGAACGGTTTCTCCTTGCTTGAGTCTGGATTTACTCTCATTTGACAACAGTGTTGGCAAACAGGTCTTTTCCCTTAGTTGTACTGGGAACTAGGCAATTTCACTCTGAGGGTCTATGTTGCTCAAATATGGGAAATTCTCTTATTTTTTATGTCTTGAAGTACACGTTACATATATAAAATTGTGTTGTTGGGACGCCTGGGGGCTCAGTCGGTGAAGCCTCTGCCTTTGGCTCAGGTCATGATCTCAGGGTCCTGGGATTGAGCCCCGCATCGGGCTCCCTGCTCATTGAAGAGCCTGCTTCTCGCTCTCCCACTCCCCCTTCTGATGCTCTCTCTCACTCTCTCGCTCTCAAATAAATAAATAAAATCTTTATTTAAAAAAGTGTCTTGTTGCCAGCATACAGTCTGATGGCATTCTCAAACCAAACACACTCCTGTAATCGGCACCCGGATAAAAGGCCAAAACAGCCACCCAGAAGTCTTTCTCATGACCCCTTCCAGTCAGTACCCTCCTCCGAAGTGTAACCCCTGTTCTGACCTCTGGCCCCATGGATTCATTTTGCCCGTCTCTGTACTTTGTATAAATAAAGTTGCTTCATGTGTACTCTTCTGTTCAACACCATGTTTGTGACATTCACCTGCATGGCTGCTGAGGGGTCGAGCTTTTGTTCTCCAGACTGCATGGAGTTCTTTTGGGCAAATATACCACAACTAATGTGCTCGTCCCATTCCTGACCGTAGCTTCCAGCTGGGGGCTATTAGGAACTGTCGTGCTATGAACATTGTAGTGCGTGTCTTTCAGCAAATGTATAGAAACATGTCTGCTGGATGGATAATTGGGAGTGAGTCGTTGGATCATGGGACATGCGTATGCTCAATCTCTTGGAAATATTGTCCAAAACTTTCCCAGCGTGGCGGTGCCCATTTCGGCTCCCACAGTCGGTGCACGGGAGCTCTATCTGTTCCCATCCTCCCTCCACCGTCCTTTCCCCTGCAGAGCTGGGTTCTCACGGGATGAGGACAGCGTGGCCCCCGCTTCCACCCGGCCCCTGCTCCTGGCATACACCCCAGAGAATAATGTAACACTCACCCGTGTACTCACTACCCAGAATAATCAACTGTGAACGTTATTGCTTCAGATATGTCTTTATAAAAACAGCTAGAATGTCACAGGGGGAAAATGACCCCTTGCCTTCCTGCCTTCTCGTTCCTTAGAAACAGGTACATTTCACATTGCTGAAATAGTTCTTCTGATGTTTATATTCGTGTCTAAATAATATCCTCGTCATTCTGTTCACCAAGCAATCTGTTTTAGAACCTATTTACTGAAAGTGGTACCGTTAAAAAAAAAAAAAAGAAAAGAAGCTATTTACTGATTATTTGACCTCCTGCATCAGTAATGAACAATTAGCTTTCTTAGACTCCCCTCCTTTCCACTGTCCTCCGGGGTCTCCTGTATGATTACACCTCAATTTTTGTTAAATCAAATCGTCAGAGTTGACATTTTTTTTGATCACGTAAGTACTGTTCACTGCAAAGTCCAATAAACACAAGATTGTGCTTCCTTTCTTGGCCAGCATTGCTTCCCTGGAAATTAATAATTATCTTCATTTTTATTTGCTTAATTTTATAAGTATCTCTCCTTCACTATCCCCTGTGCGCTCCGTCCCATCTGTAAATGTCTATTTTATTTCTTAATTATAAAATATATGAGATCATACACCAGGGACAATTAATGCCTTCCCAGAGCCCTCTGTCCTCCTGCACCAGCACAAACTGGCTGCTCTGAATTCAGATCTGACAAACGGTTTTCATTCTGGAATTTGCCTTATTGTTCTCCTATTTTGGATCCTCTGCTCACTAAATCCCAAGCTTTCCTCTTCTTGGTTTTTGCCTTTGGTCCTGTAGCTTCCTTATGGACATAACTCCTCGTGCACCTTAAACATCTCCAGCCTTTCCTGACATTTCACAGTTTGGTGTAAACAGAAGTACTGCTTTATTGTCTCTGGCTTTTGATTGTGCTATTTTATTTTATTTTATGGCTACCCATTCTTTTGTCAGGGAAGGCTTCTGGAATGTTCTCTTTCTCTCTAGTGACATGAAATGTTCACAGTGTTGTGCCTGGAAACGGCTGTTGGTGACAGCATGGTGGTGTAATTTATGTGGCCTCATCCAAGTGATTCCCAGGAGCCTCGCTGGGAACACATCCCCCCCTTCCCAGACAGTATCGGGTTCACACATAAAGCCTGGAGAAGGTGCCGCGGTGTTGCCCCTGTGGTGGAAACAGCCTCAGGACAAGGCTGACACCGCGGGAGGCAGGCAGGACGGAAAGACCCGGAGAAATCGCAGCTTTGAAAACACTGAACCAGACTAATCCTAAAGTAGCCGCGCCGCTGACTTCTGTTGCATAAACTGGTGAATCCCCTGTGTGACGCTGGCCCATCGGACACGGGGTCTGGTTTTAACAGGGCTGGTGTCATCCCTTGGAGCTGTGTCGTTCCTGCTGTAGATACGTCCCTGGAGCCCTGGGTCGGAGCCCCCCTGTGCTTCAGCAGCCCCGGGAGGGGCGACTGCAAAAACCTGGCCACCTGCCCACATGCTGTGTTCTGACACCCCCACCGCAGAGGTCAAGGAAGCAAAACATTGAAGTGCGCAGGGACAAAAAGCACAGAAAAGGGAGGACTGTCCACATAGCAGGTTTCACCCTGGTTGGGAAAGACTGAAGGCAGGTGGAGAAACGGATTCCAGCTTCACCTTCTCGATGCTATAAAGTGCAGTAAGTGGGGAGAGCAGTGAGCCACAGGCACAAGAGCCCCCAGAGAACCCCCCGGAGGCCCAGCCTCGGAGGTGCCGTTTACCCTGTGACACGTGTGCACGAGTGACACAGGGCGTGGCCAGAGACCTCTCCGTCTGCAGGCGCATATGTACAGGCGTAGGTCCGCAGACCGCATACCCCACCTTGCACAGCTCAGCCCCACGTCTGCCACAGTTTTAGTCTCTGTGTGTCCGGCATGGGTCTGTCCTTGAGTTCCCTCTGTCCACACACATCTCCAGCCAGGTACCCCTCAGTCACCAAACTCGCTTTTGGAAACTCGGTCTCACTCCTCCCTTCACCCCCCACCACCCTCACAGCCACCATCCCCGCCCTCCTCCTCACTGATGTTGGACAACAGTGCCCTGTCCCAGACATTCATCCCAGGAATTTCCAGTTGACTCTGACGCCAGCCCTCCTTCTTCCCTGCACCCCCATCACCAAGCTACTTGGTTCAGCCTGCGCTGTGTTTCTCATGCCCACCTGCGCCACGCCATTCCCACTCACCTGCCCTCGGTATCGTGCCCTCTTTGCATTGCTGGCATGCTGGCATAATCAGTCTTTCCCACTCCAGTATCTTCTATAGCCGAACCTCCGCCAAGTTCATCTTTCACACGAGCCGGTCTGATGACACGCCCATTACTCAGAAATCAACCTTGGCTCCTTGCCAAAGCAATCACCCAAATTCAATGCACAGATTAATCTTCCCATGCCTCGGTTTTTACGGTAGCACGCGGAGAATCTGGGAAGGTGGTGACAGTAGAGATGGCATAGACAGTGCATCTCCCTAAACGCTCACATAGAAACAGAGCAGAGAAAATTTCTGCTCGCCTCAAAACAGACCAGATGACAAATAACCACAGTGAGCTATCACCTCATACTTGTTAGACATGCTGTTTCAAAGAGACAAAAAATGACAAGTATGGGCAAGGGTGTGGAGAAAAGGGACCTTTGTGCTCTGTTGGTGGTAACGCCAATCAGGGCAGCCACTGTGGAAATGGGATAGGGCTGCTTCAGAAAATATTAAAAATAGCGATAGCATATAATCCAGTAATTCTGGGTAGTTATCAGAAGAAAACGAAAACGCTAACTCAAAAAGGTACCTGCCTCTGCATTATGCACAATAGCCAAGATACAGAAACAGCCCAAGTGTCCACGGATGGAGGAGGACATAAAGAAAACGTGCTGTAGGTATCCAAAGGAATATTATTCGTCTGTAAAACAATAAGAGATCTTGCCATGTACAAGAGCAAGAATGGACCTTGAGGGCATTATGCTAAGTGAAATAAGTCAGGCAGAAGGCGACCAATGCTGTATGAGCTCACTTACATGTGGACTCTTAAAAAGAAGGAGGAGGAGGGGAAGTGGAGGGCCGGGGAGGGGAAAATTAGAAAATAAATAAGTCATGGTGATCTAACGTACAGCATGGTGACAACCTAGAAGAAACGGATAGATTCCCACAAACACACAATCCTCTAGAACTGAATCAGAAAGAAATAGAAGACCTGAACAGACCAATGACGACTAACGAAAGGAATCGGTTAAGAAAAGAATAACCAAAAAATGAATTCTTCCTGGTGGTAGAAGTGCTGTCTCGCCCCACCAAAGCATTTACGCCTAAAGGAATTCCTCTCTGGTTTTGTAAGAAAGGGAATTTGAAGAATGAGATTGGATGCACAGAAATTCATTCTAGCAGCTGAGCAGGAACACGTTCTTGCAGGAACATGTCTGTTCAAGGGCAGTGTCCGTTGATCCCGCACGGTGTGCGGTAGGAAGGGGGTGAGGAGTTCAGGAAGAGCCAGAAAGAGTTGAGTGAAGCCAGAGGAGCCTTTCTGGAGAAGGTGCCTTTTTTTAAAAAAAGATTTTATTTATTTATTTGACAGACAGAGATCACAAGTAGGCAGAGAGGCAGGCAGAGAGAGAGAAGGAAGCAGGCTCCCGGGCGAGCAGAGAACCCGATGCGGGACTCGATCCCAGGACTCTGGGATCATGACCTGAGCTGAAGGCAGAGGCTTAACCCACTGAGCCACCCAGGCGCCCTGAGAAGGTGCTTTTGATGGGGCTTTGAGTGCACTGGAGGGCAAGGGTGTCTGAAGATCCGCAGAGTCAGCATTTCAGGCAGGAGGTCAAGAGGAGGGCAAGAGTAGATCATCACAAGCTGTGACAGCCACACTGGCGGGATGGAGTGGATAGCCAGCGTGAACCACTCCTGAGAGAAGCCGGGATGATGATGACAACACCCGTTGAGGACTGTCATTCTGGTGCTGGTGTGGACAGCACGTGCGGGAGCCAGAAATGGGAATGAAGGGTGCCAGTCTGAACCCTACAAATCCAGGCTTGTATCCCTATCTGTGCGTGAGCAACGTGGTCCTGGGATCGAGCCCCGCATCGGGCTCTCTGCTCAGCAGGGAGCCTGCTTCTTCCTCTCTCTCTGTCTGCCTCTCTGCCTACTTGTGATCTCTGTCAAATAAATAAATAAAATCTAAAAAAAAATTATATAAAAAAACAAAAAAACAAAAAACAACCCACCAATTATCCACCCCTGGGCCTTATATCCAGGAATGCTGGATTTAGTGGTGTCTGTGAAATTAAGTAAATATATCAAATTCACAGCTTATTTAGGAATCTAAGTATTCCCTGAAGAGTTGGTCATCCCAGTTACGGCTGCATCAACAAAGCAAAGTTCCTCCAAATTGAAATCAACAAAAATTATCCAAGAACCACAATGACTCAGGTCAACAAAGGTGGTCTAACTTGGCATGGCTGTCACCTGTTATGTGAATGCATTCTGCACTTAGCAACTCTTCTGAAAACGGAAATGAATTACATGAAACAAATTTCTACTAGTTTAGTTATTACGTATGTCTTAATTTTGTTACTTATGCAAACATTGCCAGCCCTGGTATCAGCATATCCTGTCGTCATAATAATAGTTAAATTCAAGCATCTCTCTTACGTTGTTGACTTTCTCATTTCATTTTTTCCTCATTTTTTATTCTGATAATATGACGAACTATTTGTCAAGACAGAAGAAAGTATTTCACGGAACGGTTTGTTGGTTGGATTTTTTTTAAAAGATTTTATTTATTTATTTATTTATTTGAGAGAGAGAGAGACAGAGTGAGAGAACATGAGAGGGGAGGTCAGAGGGAGAAGCAGACTCCCCACGGAGCTGGGAGCCTGACGTGGGACTTGACCCAAGGACTCCTGGATCATGACCTGAGCAGAAGGCAGTCGCTTAACCAACTGAGCCACTCAAGCACCCCTGGTTGGATTTTTGACCTTGACCTTGTGGATGGTGGATGGCAGACCTATAGGTTTCGTAGAGTAAACGTGCCTTGAGCCCACCGTCAGCCTTCCTGAACTGTCCCCTACTCTCAAACAGAGAACATTGTACCTTCCTCACCCGTGTCTTGAATGTTTCCGTGAAATCATGTACTTGAGAGTGCTTATCTCAGAGAGATGCTAAATTAAACTTGTTGAAGGAAAAGGATCCTGTCATGAGGGTCTAGACGGGAGGGCTGAAGTCTGCAAATGAAAAACACAAGATGGGCTGGGCTTAGCACCAAGGGTTCTTTGTCCCGAGAGAGACGGCCAGCACTCAGAGCCACTGGTGTGCCTGCCGCCAAGGAAGTGGACCCGATGAATAAAGTTGAATTGTACAAAGTTATTTTTTTTAAGATTTTATTTATTTATTTGACAGAGATCACAAGCAGGCAGAGAGAGAGGAGAAAGCAGCTCCCCACAGAGCAGAGAGCCTGATGTGGGGCTCGATCCCAGGACACTGGGATCATGACCTGAGTGGAAGGCAGAGGCTTTAACCCACTGAGCTGCCCAGGCGCCCCTTCGTAAAATTTTTAAAATTAAATTCCTTATTAGCTATTTTGAATCTTTTATTTAAAAGATATAGAACAGGGGTGCCTGGGGGGCTCAGTGGGTTGAGCATCTGCCTTCAGCTCGGGTCATGAATCTGGAGTCCCGGGATCCAGCCCCGCATCGGGCTACTTGCTGGGCCGGGAGCCCCCTTCCCCCTCTGACCCCTCCTTCTCCTGCTCGCTCCTCTCTCTCATTCTCTCTCTCTCTCAAATAAATATCTTTTAAAAATAAATAAAAGGTATAGAACACTGATGCGTTTCGAAGATGAGCAGAAAAGTACCCGGTTTGCAGCTGTTGGACGTTACTAGTTTCTACTTGGAGGAAAGCTGGTTCGGGACCATGCACGGTTCCCTACCCATCTGCTGTGATTGTATCTGTTCGTACATTGACTTTGCTTCCAAAATAAAAGGGGGCGGAGTGGACCCGATGGTGACCCAGGCCCATGCAGGACCGAGCTGCCGCGACAGGACGGTCCCCAGCCCCTCGGGGAGCCTGAGGGCCCGCAGGCAGGTCCCCCCAGGCTCCGCGGGCGCGGGCGGGGGCTCTCGGTGCAGTACCGCCGGCAGCCGGCAGGTGGAGGCCCCGCGCAGCCCCCGGCCCGGCCCTGCACCCTACGAGCGCGGCACCCGAAGAGGTCTCTCCGCGCCTACCCCTCCCTTCTGCCCCTCCCCGCCACGCGGGGTGCAGACGGCGGGTCTCGCAGGCGGGGTCGCGCAGCCGAGGAACGTGCTGCTGTTCCAGCGGGAGAGGCCGAGGCCCCTCACCCGGTGTCGGGCGCCCCGAGCCCGCGTCCCAGGCCGGAGGGCGCTGCGGGGGGCACTGCGGGGCCGCCCCCGGGGGCTGACGCTGCGGTCCACCCGCCGAGGCCGCGCCCGGTGCCCCAGGCTGCCCCGCACCCTCACCGCGTCCTGCTCGGGCCCTGGGACAGCAGCAGGCTCGGCGGGGAGGGGAGGGGTGCAGTGGGGCGGGCGGGCCTGCAGCTGGGCTGGGGGTAAACCCTGCGGGGCAGCAGCCATAGTCCAGCTGCGAGCAGGCCTTTACCCCACCCCCTTCTCTCACCTGCTGACCCCTCGCTTCCCGGGGAGCCTGGACCTGGGGGTGTTTCCCTGTGTACGCGCTGCTCCCCCCTCCCCGCAGATGCCCGGAGGCCTGCAGACGGGGGAAGGGGGCCCCTGGAGATCGCCCAGGTCGTGGAGGAAGACGTCCTTGCCTTCCTGCTCCCACTGAGCACCTGCTGTAGGCCTGGCCCTTTGCTAAGCCTGTTTGGGGGATGGAGGAATGGGGGGACCAAAGGAAAAGGTAAGACGGGACCGCTGCAGAGCGACCTCAGGCACTCACCGAGGCCGGCCCAAGGCGTCCAGCGATGAGGAGGCCTGGGGCACCGTTCCTGCCTGGGAAGCCCAGGGAAGGCGACACAAGGAGAGCCACAGGCTGGTCCTGTGCCCGAGGCAGAGGGGACAGTAGGTACAAAGACGAACATGACGAACCGTTTACTGGAAGGTGGCCGGTGGGGAGGGTGGATACAGGACAAGTGATTCAGGGGCAGTCAGGTGTCCTGCTTAGGGGGCTCCCAGCACAGACATGAGGCGCCATGACCCGACTCACAGGGCAGCTTCTTAACTGAGCAGAGACTCAAGTCCAAGCAATGGCAGAAATTGAGCATCAGCCCCGCGTGCGTCTGTGCCCCAAGGCTGGGGGGAGCGGGATATATTGGATAGAGGGGACTTGGTCCCTTTTCTTGCCTTTATTGTTCCCCGCAGGTCACAGATGCCTCTGTTCAGCTCAATGGTTAAGGATGGAAGTGCCTGGACAGGGACCAGCATTGTGCACTCTGCGAAAGTGTCTCTGGATAATGATGCTGATGTCCTCTCTCTCTCCTGTCCTGACCCTGGGGCAGCACCACATTTCTTGGCTCGTAGCCTGTGCTTCTGACCTTCCTTCTGAGCTTGGTGCCCAGATAGCTGCGTCTCTGCCTCAGTTACCAGGAGGTCTTGCCAGAGGAGCCCAAGCTGGGTGCCCAGGGAGTGCCAGCAGTGGGCCTGGACCACCATGTGCAATGGATTTTTGCCTGGGTCTTCAACATGGGCTCCACCAGCTTAGGTCAAGAAGTCAGATCCTGGGTGGAAGAAGGAATATCGGAATGCTCTCTCCACAAGCCTTAACAAGTGCTCACTCTCAGGGAAACACCAGTGCTCCAGAAGGGTCCGGTTTTACTGCGGAGTACCCTACCGCACACGCAGGGAGGGCTGTGAACTTCCAATAACCTGCTGTCTCCTCATGGGAATTGCCAACAGAAAGCAGATGGAAGCTAGCTAGCCCGTGTAGCCAGGGCCCCCAAGCATGCTAACCCCGCCGCAGGTGTTGTCTCTGAGCGATCCACGGTGCCAAGGACAGGTGAAGCCTCCCCACTCTGGGTAAGCTCTGAGGGTCTGCTGAGCACTGCCCAGGGAGCTGCACTCCCAGCCTGAGAGAGCGAGCCCCAAGGATGCACCAGGACTGGGAGAGGCACGGGGTGGGAGAGGTGGGAGGGCCGTCTCTGGCCGAGTTCTCAACTCAGCGCAAAAGTGTATGTGCTGTGTTTACGCTTTCAACACCAACAGAGTCACTTCTGCTTCTCCCGAAGGAGGAGAATGAATCTTAAGTTGTTCATCTTGAACCTTCAAGACCAACTGGACTGTTCTAAGATTTGCATACAAACAAAGCTCCTTTAAAAACTGCTGAATGAGCTTACTGTTGGGTGTTTTTATATTAACTGATACGCATCTGTAAGCATCACGAATCTGAAACAACTTACAGAGGCTCCTTAATGTCCGTGAAGAAGAGAGTAAAAGATGACTTCTTTTTGGTATTATTTTGATATCGGGGGGGAGGGAGTCTTCTCTTTCTAAAAGAAAAAAAAAAACAATTGCTTCTTCTACAGAAGAACTGAGAAATATATTTGCTTTGAAATTAATTTTTTTCCCTTTAATATGGAATCTTGCCAGGAAGAGAGAGAGGCCAGTGTTTCAACATTCTTCAAAGAGACACTCATATTTGTACATCGTACTTTTCCTGAAGTCAGAAGGCTGGGGTGAGGGGTGCCTGTGTTTTTAAGAAAGACACGAGCGTCATCTGACTGTGTCTGGAGTCATGGCAGCTTGACTACCCTACCTTCTCCTACAAGTGGTCCTTGAGGGCTTGTCTGGAGGTCCTAGGAGGGGAGCGCAGCCACCTGTAAACATTTGACAGAGAAAGAGTCCTCCTCTGTCACGGCAGGTGTCCTCGCCACGTGGAGCAGTGAGGGACAAGGGAGACACTGTCTAGCCAGCCACATCAGCCCAGTCAACCCTAGTGATCAACATGGGGACAGAACTTGCAGTCAGATTGCCCTCACGTCCAAAGATTGCCCTCACGTCCAAAGGTTTCTTCTTCAAACAAAGAATCGCCTTCCTAATACAGACACACATAAACTATAAGCCACTAAGAAATGGAAAGTTCTAAGTCATAGCCAGCAGGTGGCTATCCAACACCCAGGGTTGACAGAATGCTTGAAGATACGTGGCATCTACACACGCAGAGGGCGCCCCAACCCCAGCTGTGACAGTTTCCAAATTCTTTCTCCTCCTCAAGGACCACAAGAGGCACTCCATTTGAGATGAAGTAGGTGTTGGGGTGCCTGGGTGGCTCAGTGGGTCGGGCCTCTGCCTTCGACTCAGGTTATGATCTCAGGGTCCTGGGATGGAGCCCTGCGTTGGGCTCTCCGCACAGCGGGGAGACTGCTTCCCTTCCTCTCTGTCTGCCTGCCCTTCTGCCTACTTGTGATCTCTATCAAATAAATAAATAAATTTTTTTTTAAAAAAGATGAAGTAGGTGGTCTAATGCTTTTCAGATAGCTCAAAACTCTCACGATATAAAGGACTTCTCTCTGGATAGGTGTTGTGCGAGGCAAGAGCCGAGCCTCCCAGAAGCTAAAATGGCAATAAACACTAACGAAGGGAATTTAACCAAAATTGCATCTGCGACACTGTGAATTCTTCCAGCTACTCTAAAAAGAAGAGTGATAAGAGGTACTTGACCAAGTTCAAACTGCATGATTATCACATATTCTAAAATATAGTTTGGAGCGATCTAGCTGGCAGGGGGAAAGGCAGGCCTTCTCTAGAGGAGGACAGCTGGGGCCTCTACAATGCTTATACACCTTTTCTAGCATTCAGTCAAAAAGTACTAGTCAAGCCAAAAGACAGGACCATAGACAAAAAAGCCAAAGGAAAAAAAGTCAAAGGAAAAGAATCACAAATGATACAGATTCAAGTTACCAACACAAAGTCTGTAAAATAGTGGATTAATGCACAAATGGAGGAAGAGATTAAGAAAATAAGTAAATGATTTAAAAATTTCACCACAGGACTGTAATCAATAAAAATAAATTTAACTGAAAATGTAGCACCAAGCACAGCAGTTGCTCAGAGAAGATTTCAGTCAGTGGATTCACAGCAGAAAAAAAGCAGCAGAAAACTGGGTTAATAAACCAGAGACAGGTCTAGAGACAATAGCCACACAGAAGTAGAGAAAAAATTAAAAACAAAAAAACAAAGGGCATAAGTATACTGAACACTTTGGTCTGGCATGTGGAATTTGAGCAGAAAAGAGAATTATACAGAAGGACAAGATGTTTCCAAAGCTGATTAAAGACATCAATTTACAGATCCAAGAGCTTCTGTGAGCCCCAGCAGGGTCAGTGCAAAGGGAACTCGCCCAAGCACACAACAGTGAAAACCCCAGAAAACAGAGACAAATAAAAGCATCTTGAGGGGGAAAGAGACACACAGCCAAAGTGGCGAGAGCAGGGCTGTCTTCTCTGTGTCTCAGCAGAAGCAATGGAAGCCAGGAGGCAACAGAGGGGCATCTCTAAATTGCTAGGAGGAAATAACTCCCAACTCCAAGTCTATACCAAGGAACAATATCCTTCCAAAAAAAAATACAAAGTAATCTTCAGACAAATAAAAACAGTTCCTTGCTGTCATATCTGCTCAAAAGCAGGAGTTTTTCAGGCATAAAGGAAAGGGTCCAAATAGAAACATAGAAATACAGGAAGAGAGCAGGTACACCACACACATGTAAGGGAATATAACTCTGCCATGAGAAATGGTCCTAGAAGACATTACATTAAATGAAATAGTCTTAAATTTAAAAATAGAAATAAAAATAGAGCAATCAGAGCTTCCAGACATGCCTCTCTCCCGGTTTCCTGGAGTTTCCTCGCAGCATGGCCCCCAAACTCCAGTCTTCACTCCCACCTCAAACGAAGAAACTGAGACTGCCTCCTGCTCTCAAGCCAGGGCAGATATCAACATCTCAGCACTTGCATAAGGGAGAAAAAGAACAGCAAGAAGCAATTGAACATATTGATGAAGTACAAAATGAAATAGACAGACTTAATGAACAAGCCAGTGAGGAGATTTTGAAAGTAGAACAGAAATATAACAAACTCCGCCAACCATTTTTTCAGAAGAGGTCGGAATTGATCGCCAAAATCCCCAATTTTGGGGTAACAACATTTGTCAACCATCCACAAGTGTCTGCACTGCTTGGGGAGGAGGATGAAGAGGCACTGCATTATTTGACAAGAGTTGAAGTGACAGAATTTGAAGATATTAAATCAGGTTACAGAATAGATTTTTATTTTGATGAAAACCCTTACTTCGAAAATAAAGTTCTCTCCAAAGAATTTCATCTGAATGAGAGTGGTGATCCATCTTCAAGGTCCACTGAAATCAAATGGAAATCTGGAAAGGATTTGACGAAACGTTCAAGTCAAACACAGAATAAAGCCAGCAGGAAGAGACAGCATGAGGAACCAGAGAGCTTCTTCACCTGGTTTACTGACCATTCTGATGCAGGCGCAGATGAGTTAGGAGAGGTCATCAAAGATGATATTTGGCCAAATCCATTACAGTACTACTTGGTTCCCGATATGGATGATGAAGAAGGGGAAGGAGAAGAGGATGATGATGATGATGATGAAGAAGAAGAAGGATTAGAAGATATTGATGAAGAAGGAGATGAGGATGAAGGTGAAGAAGATGAAGATGATGATGAGGGGGAGGAAGGAGAGGAGGATGAAGGAGAAGATGACTAATGGAACACTGATGGATTCCAACCTTCCTTTTTTAATTTTCTTCAGTCCCTGGGAGCAAGTTGCCATCTTTTTTTTTTCCTTTTTCTTTTTCTTTTCTCCTTTTCTTTTTCTTTTCTCCTCTCGTGCTCATTCGCCCTGTTTTTTGAAGTCTCCTTTTTTTCTCCCTTTATACCATGGTTCTCAGCTTATTTGGGGGGAAAACACCTTGAGCAGAATACAGTGGGAAAAGAATCTCTACCCCTTTTTGTTCCAAATTCATTTTTGTCCCTTCCTGTCTCAACAAAAACAAAAACTTTATGGAATCAACACCACCGTGCTCTGTGGGAAAAAAGAAAAACCTTCTGCTCCCTTAGCTCTGCTGGAAGCTGGAGGGTGCTAGGCCCCTGTGTAGTAGTGCATAGAATTCTAGCTTTTTTCCTCCTTTCTCTGTATATTGGGCTCAGAGATTACACTGTGTCTCTATGTGAATATGGACAGTTAGCATTTACCAACATGTACCTGTCTACTTTCTCTTTTTAAAAAAAAAGAAAAAAAATTTAAAAAATTGGGTCATAGAAGGTCAGCAAAGGGTGGGTTTGAGAGGTTTGGGTGGGTTAGGTGGGCATTTTGACAACATGGCTCCTCCTTGGGCATGTTTAATTGTGATGTTTAATGGACATCCTTGCAGTTTAAGATGACACTTTTAAAATAAAACTCTCTCCTAATGATGACTTGAGCCCTGCCACTCGATGGGAGAATCAGCAGAACTTGTAGGATCTTATTTGGAATTGACATTCTCTATTGTAATTTTGTTCCTGTTTATTTTTAAATTTTCTTTTTGTTTCACTGGAAAGGAAAGATGATACTCAGTTTTAAACATTAAAATTGTGCAAGTTGCTTTGTTACAATAAAACTAAATGTGTACACAAAAAAAATAAAAATAAAAAATAAAAATAAAAACAATAAATGGGGCACCTGGGTGGCTCAGTGGGTTAAGCGTCTGCCTTTGGCTCAGGTCATGATCCCGGGGTCCTGAGGTCGAGTCCCACATTGGGCTCCCCACTTGGCCGGGAGCCTAATTCTACTCTCCCTCTGCCCAGCCGTCTGTGCTCTCTCACTCACTCCCTCTTGCTCTATCTCAAATAAATAAAATCTTAAACAACAACAACAACTCAGAAACAAAGAATAGAGTGGTGGTTACCAGAGTTTTGAGGTGGGGGAGTTGGGAGAGGTTGGTCCAGAAGGACAAACTTCCAGACAGAAGGTGAGTAAGTCTGGGTCTCAGTGCACAGCATGGTGATTACAGAGAATACTGTCCTGTTCACTGGAAAGTTGCTATGAGAGCAGATCTTGAATGCTGATCACGGGACATGTTGCAGGTGGGAGTGCACACCCCTTCGCGGTAACTGGTCATGGTGACCTGAACGGAACTGGACGTTTTCACTTCCAAATCGAGCATCAGTTGTTCTCCTGGGGCAGACCGAATGGAGATGCTGGAAGAATCAGATGTTTTCATCTCAAAAGGACATCTTTGTGGGCAGGAGTCCCAGTGAAGTCTTTGGCAGAGAAGCGATGCGGCCAGACTAATGTCTAAATGGCACCATTCTGGTCGTTGCTTCGAGATTATACCATAGACTTGCTTGAGTTGGCAGGAGTTGGTATCTTTGCTTGGGGAAAAAAAAAAAAAAACAACGCAGCTTGGGTAGAAATTAAGAGTGGAGAGCATGTTACAAACCACCAGAGCTCGGGAAAATATGGGGTGTTTGGTGGTGATGAAGCCAGTGACAGTGACATTCTCATTAATATGCTAGTGGCTGAGATCCTAGAAGCTCTTAAGATCTGGCGACAAAATGACAAAGTTCTTACTGCAGTCAGTGGAAGCAGGCACTTCAAAGGCCAGGACCGTGCAGAACAAGGTTGCCTTTTCTACAGAGCAACATGGGAAGTCCTAGGAATTCCAGAATAGTAGGGCCCAGGGACTGTTTGTGATGCCTGTGGAAAACTGAAGAAGAGTGTCAAGTTCCGATCCTTAATTTATGGCTTCAAGGCGACAACAACTCAGAGACTTTCTATGGCTGTGACAAAGAATCTCTTACCTCTTAGGACCCACCTGCATGAAAAGGAAAGCTCCGTGTGATTTCATGAATTGAAGCAAGACATTGGTTTAGAGCAACTGGGGCTTGGCTCATTCAAATGGGATATCATGAGCATTTGCAAGCTGCGTGTAGGCCCAAACCCTTCTAACATGCTCCGGACTTTGCCTCCCTAGAGCAGACCAAATCGTGGTTGTGTTTTCTGCTCAAATACTAAAACACAGAGACAAGGACATTCAGTCAAACAAACATTTACCAAATGGTAGAAATACAGAGATTCACTGTGTTGGCGGAGAAGTCACTGATGGGAGTGCTAGCAAAGAATTTCAGTAGTCAACTTACTCAGTAGACCCTACAAAGTGGGTCTCCCCAAGCATGGGGAATCAGGAGTGTCTCTGTCCTGATGTTTTAGAGTAGCCTGGAGCATTTAGGAGCCACTAGCCAGGTTTCAGATGCTTTCTGCTCTTGGTCAGTCCTCTGTTATCGAAGGCTCTTACATAATAGAATGTTCATTTGTACCAAAAATTGTTTTATGTCATTGTAGATATCTTATTTAGACTGTTGGGCTGTTGCCTGGAAAAGAAAGTTCTTAGGAATTTTATCTTCTGACTATCCCCATTAGGTGAAATTCCATCATTAGATGGGTTTCCAAGAAAATATGTCATGCTCCTGGCACCCAGCCTGTTGGAGATGCTCAAGAAGCCACTCCTTGGCTTAGAGGTGCTGTTACTGCCTTGTCAGAGGAAGGCTCTGTGCAAGGAAGAAAAATAATAGCAATTGCCCTCAGATGCGCTCCCCAGCCCATCAGCAGCTGGGAATCAGAATGGGATCCCAGGGGTCCAGGGCGGAAGATGTAAAATCAGGTTTTGGAAGAGAAATTTTACATGCAGACAGGATTTCAGAATTTGCATATTTACATCAGGAATAGTCTAGAGATTGCTCATGGAAATGGATTTTGGAGGACATCAATCCATGGAAGAGGAAGGTTATTTTCCATCAGCCTCTATCTACTGATGTGCGTGGGCTTACAGAGATTCTGCATTTGCCCAACTCGGTGTGATTCCCACACTTGGCTCTGTCTGATGACACGCTGTCAGGTCAGGCTGGGTGATGCAAGGAAGTTCAGACAGTACAAAACTCTTGACAGATTGCAGAAGGACTTCAAAGGTCTGGTACATAATAGTGCTGGGCTAGACCCATCCCTAGTGTCCTACCCGCCCACACGCACACTATGTCTGCTGGGAGGACCCAGAGGCTTCTCCCTCACCAGAGCTGAAGAGGCAACATCCTTTCAGTGAGATTTCCTGGGTGTTCAATTAAAGCAACTAATAAACACACATATGAAAGGAGGATTGTCTGGGCCTATGAGTTTTAATTCAAGACAAGTTTCCAGGGAAAGAAAGAGGACTCACTCATTATCTCAATTTTGCATTAGTGGGAGGAGCCATGCCAACTAGGAATTCTATAAAGTACATTTAAGTGACCATCATAACACAACAAAACCATTCATGATTATGAGTACCTGTCAGAGAAGTCGTTATGGCCAATGTCAGTGACCTTACTGCCTGTGTTCACTTCTAGGATTTTTATGGCTTCAGGTCTCACTTTTAGGTCCCTAATCCAATTTAACTTTATTTTTGTGTGTGGTCGAGAAAATGCTCCAGTTTCGTTCTGCATGGAGCTGTCCAGTTTTCCCAGCACCATTTTTTGAAGAGACTGTCTTTTCCCTGTTGTATACTCTTGCCTCCTTTGTCTAAGATTAATTGACCATATACAAATGGGTTTAGTCCTAGGCTTTCTATTCTGTTCCATTGATCTATGTGACTGTTTCTGTGACAGCACCATAGTGTTTTGATGACTATAGCTTTGTAGTATGACTTGATATCTGAGATTGTCTTGCCTCTAGTTTTGTTTTTCCTTTTCAAGGTTGCTTTTGGCTATTGGTTCCATGCAAATTTTAGGATGGTGCGTTCCAGTTCCGTGAAAAACGCTTTTGGTATTTTGACAGGGATTGGATTAAATCTGCATATTGCTTTGGGTAGTGTGGACATTTTAACAAAATTTGTTCTTCCAATCCATGAGCATGGGATGTGTTTCCTTTTGTTTGTATCGTCTTCAATGTCTTTCATCCATGTTTTATAGTTTTCGGAGTACGGGTCTTTCACCTCCTTGGTTAAGTTTGTTCCTAGATATCTTACTCTTTTGTGTGCAATTTTAAGTGGGATTATTTTCTTAACTTCTGTTTCTGCTACTTCATTAGTAGTGTATTGAAATACCATGACTTTCTGTGTATTCCTTTTGTACCCTGGGACCTTACCAAATTCATTAATCAGTTCTAGTAGCTTTTTGATGGAATCTGTTGGGTTTTATATATATATATATAGTGTCATGTTATCTGCAAGTAGTGAATGTTTTCCTTCTTCCTTACCAATTTGGATGCCCCTTACTTCTTTTTTCTTGTCTGACTTCCAGGACTTCCAGTACTATGTTGAATGGAAGTGGTGAGAGTGGACATCTTTGTCTTGTTCCTGAGTTTAGGGGAAAAGCTCTGTTTTTCACCACTGAATAGGATATTAGCTGTGGGTTTTTCATATATGGCCTTCATTATATTAAGGTATGTTCCTTCTAAACCTATTTTGTTGGGGCACCTGGGTGGCTCAGTGGGTTAAGCCTCTGCCTTTGGCTCGGGTCATGATCTCAGGGTCCTGGGATCAAGTTCTGCATCAGGCTCTCTGCTCAGCAGGGAGCCTGCTTCCCCCTCTCCCTCTGCCTGCCTCTCTGCCTACTTGTGATCTCTCTCTGTCAAATAAATAAATAAAATCTTTAAAAAAAAACTATGTTGTTGAGCATTTTTTGGTGTGGGTTTTTCGTTTGTTTGTTTGGATGCCAATTTTAAATAGTTTTAAGACATTGCATTTTCCACTTCCACTACTTATAAACTGTAATGTTATTTCGTTTCTTTGTACACGTGTTTCATAGCCATGTATCAAGAATGCCCAGTTATTCACCACAGCAGCTTGGCTTTGAAAAATGTCATGGAATTTACTACAACTTTGAGTCCTTTGATGTTTTATGGAACAAAGCAAATCTAGGCTCAGGTTGGCTTAATGAATCTCTTCCATGGTGGGGCCAGAGGAGGCACCACCAGATGGAGGCGCTCCACTGTGAGGGGAGCCCTCCCACATTCCTCCTGGTGCACTCTGCTACCGTGGGGTAATGATGGAGTTGTAGACGTTCTCCAGCTCCTTCTGCTGAGACAATCTCCCCACTCTGCAGTCTGCTTGATTTGGATTTTTTTTCCTCCCAATTTTTATTTAGATTCTAGTTAGTTAACATCTAGTGTAATATTGGTTTTGGCTGTAGCATCCAGTAATTCATCACTTACATACAATACCCAGTTGCTCAGCATTTTTATCATGAATGAATGATGTGCTCTGTTGAATGCTTTATCTGCGTCTGTTGGTATGTTCATATGGTTTTTATTTTTTTCTCTTGTTGATATGATGTATCACATCAATTTGTGAATATCAAACCATCCCAGGAATAAATCCCACTTGACTGTAGTGAATGATTTTCTTTTTGGTATTGTTGGATTCAGTTTGCTAATATTATGCCAGTACTTTTTTTTTTTTTTTTTGACAGAGAAAGAGAGCACAAGCAGGGGGAGCAGGAGAGAGAGAAGCAGGCTTCCCACTGAGCAAGGAGCCTGATGCAGGGATCCCAGGACCCTGGGATCATGACCTGAGCTGAAAGCAGACTTTTAACTAACTGAGCCACCCAGACGCCCTTATGTCAGTACTTTTTAAAGAACATATAACTTAGGGGCATGTGGGTGGCTCAGTCTGTTGAGCGGCTAGCTCTTGATTTTGGCTCAGGAGGCTTGGGTCGGACTTCATGCACTGCAGGGAGCTTGCTTGAGATTCTCTCCCACTCCCTTTGCTCCTCCCTGCTGCTCACATGCATTCTCTTTCTAAAATAAATAAGTCTTTTTAAAAAATAAAGAACATACAGCTTCATCAAACTATTTTTGCATCATCAGAAAGACTTGAGTGTTCACTGGCATCCCAGAATTATCATCAACACTCCATCATTCATCTCTCAATTAATACAGGTTTTCACATGGGAGGGAAATCTCTTATATGAATAATGGGAGAAATTATTGAATTGAGATTAGCAACTTTGGAAATTTATATGGTCTCTTTTCTTTCAAGGATAGAAGGGAAAAAAATATATGCATTCAGAAAACGCAACTCAGCCCCTAAGAAGGGGCAGTTTTGCCCCTTGGCCCTAAGAAGATGGCAGTCTCCATGGTTAAGAGCAGGGAACTTTCGTTTTCTTGAAGAGAAAAAAATCCACTTGCCTCAGCTCACAGGCAAATTTCAGCTGTATTTCATGAATATATGCCCAGTGCCATCTAGCAAAAATGCATAACATAACAAACAGAAAAGACCAAAAAAAAAAGAAAAGAAAAGAAAAAAAGAAAAAAAAAAGACCAGCAGACAACAAAAGTAATTTTCTTGCTTTCCAAAGAGCAGCAGAAACCACTCAAGAAACCATGACCCAAAGAAACTGGTGTTTGTGTTGGTGTGGCACAAGAGGAAATATATTTGTTGGCCAAAGTGGGGCTTGAAAATTGCATTGCTTTGGACCATATTCTCGCCAAACAGGGTGGAGTATGCGTCCTTGCTGACACCATTTGCTGTGTCATATGAACAGTTCTGCAAAACTGAAAACTCATTTAGATAACAATGGGATAGCAAACCACTTGGCTGCGGCACATTTCCCCAGAAATGCCTGCAGGAACAGATTGGTTTACGGGACTGTTTTCAGGATTCTTCAAGGGATTAGATCAATGTCACAGGGAGTACGGAGATTTGGGTTGTCTGTCCTCTGCGTCTCATTAATTGGATATGTCATTTTTTAAAAATGTGTTTTCCCATCCTGCCCTGAAAGAACCAGAGAGGGAGCTCATGTTTTGGTCATGCAGACCTTACACGTCAAGCCAAGTGCTAGGAAATAGTTTCCACAAAGTGCAAAGTTGTTTCATTCCCCAAACCCCCAACACCGCGCCCCTTTCCAGCAGGAAGTAGCATAACTGTGGTCACCCAGTCCCTCAAGACTGAGGAATGACGAAAGGCTAGGAGGCCTAGACCCCACACTTAGGAGAGCAAGTGCCTCACAGCTCTGACCCAGGAAACGCGAACCCGGCTGACCTCTGCACCTGTTTCCCGGAAGTGGACTGACCGCCCTAAGAGGAGCTGGGATTGGAGCAAACCCGGAGGGACTCCAGCACGTGTGCAGGCAGAAGCCAAGTGAAGAAAGTCGCCTCTGGGATGGCACATGGAGGTTTCCCCTGCTGGTCGTGCTAGAGCCACTGTCTTCTGCAGGTAGTAGGGCACATGGACGAGCATGGACAAGCGTGGACAAGCATGTCCCTGGGTGACGCCTGCCCAGACACCCCAATGTCTTCCCCCCATCTCGCCTTTGCCAAGCTCCAGCCACCTACATCCACCCCCAGAGACCCGCTAACCCACGGAATTCCCCAGATCCTCGGCGGTGCCTCCTTGGGCAAACTCCTCCCACCTCCCTCCTCACAAGCCTGCAGCAAAGCCCACTTTCTCTGCGCACATCCAGGCTCGGTGGGCTCTGCACAGTGGGCAGCACACCCGGGATCCCCAGCCTCCTGCACCCCTGCCAGACACCCCCAACAGCCCCAGACTACAGCCTGGGGCCTGCCGCTCCCGCATCTCCTTGCCACCCCACGAGGGGCCCCGCTATGCTCACACCTCCAGCTGCACGCCCTGAGACCTGACGGTGATGTCCCACTGCCTCCTGACCACAACTCAGCTCTGACCCCAACCCGGCTGCAAACACCAAGGCCCTTGATTTATGGAGAAAATCTTCCAGGTTACCTGGAGCACCTGCCCTGGCCGGTTCCTTGAGAGAGAAATGAAAGTCTATTTCCTGGGGCTATAGATCTCTGTCAGGTGGGGGAACAGACCCTAATCAATAGTCCTAGCTCCATAGATGTCTTCACATGTTCTCTAGCAGCATTGCTCCCCATTGGGTAGACAGATGGCAGAGGCACTCAGGCCTCACCAGGACCCAGTAGGGACGTCCCGTTCGGGTTGCTTTAACAGGTGCAACAGACATGGAGTGGCTTAAACCACAAGCCTCTGTTTCTCACGTTTCTGAAGGATGGTAGGTCCCAAGATTCCAGCAAATCTGGTGCCTGGTGGGAGCCCTCTTCCTGGTAGTCAGATGTCACCTTGCTCTTGGGGTGGAGGGCAGTGGAGAGGATGCAAGCTCTCCCTTGCTTCTTCGTAGAAGGACCCTAATCCCATTCAGGACACCTCCAGCCCTGAGCCCTATCTACCTCCCAAACACCCCACCGTAAATACTATCACACTGGGGATGAAGGTTTCTGCATACGAATTTGGGGGTACCCCAAACATTCAGTCCATAAGAGATGTTAATCTTACTTTCCTTTCACTGGCAGCAACATGGGCACAGGCTTTAATCCACGACTTTCTGCTCAGTTTAGCTAAACCACATCAAGGCACCATTTGTTAATTTATTTTTTTAGGATTTGGGGCTTCTTGCTCAGAGGGAGGCCTGCTTCTCCTCTTCCACTCCCCCTGCTTGTGTTCCCTCTGTCACTGTGTCTCTGTCAAATAAATAAAATCTTAAAAGAAAAGAATAAGGAGAAGATGATGATAAGCATTCTCACTGAAAACAAAAATTCTTAAAGGTTCAGGGTGATTTTCTCAGGAGACTGTGTCACCAGAAGCATTTCCCACGGGACCCTCACAAAACAGAGCAACAACGTGCCTAGAAAAGAAAAGGGTGATGCTTCTCTAGAGAAAGACAACGTGAACCAGATGACACTTTTTAATAAACAATGGCCCACATTCATTTAAAAAAAAAATTGTTTGGGTGCCATACCATCAGAATCCAAGGAAACAAGTAGCTAATCCTATTAGGCTCATAAGTGATTCAGATTTAAAAAAAAAAAAAAAAGTCAGCACTAGGACCATTAAAATAACAGCAACTAATCTAGTCAAGAAAACACAGAAAGTTGAATGAAAAGCTGGCCAATGTCAGCAAGGAATTTGAACCCATAAAAAAAAAAATTATGGGCATTCTAGAATTGAAAGAGACAAGACCAAGAACGAGAATTCAGGGGATGAGGACAAGCGCAGACTTGTCATAGCAGAGGACAGGGTTTGCTGACCACAGACCCTCGACTGTGTTCCTCCGGGGTAAGGAAGGCGTTTATCGGCCTCACATGCTTCTGCACAGAAGGGCGCACTGTACCCCTCCCCCCGCACCCCCCCCCACTGTAGCCCCATCAGATCTTTGGGTTCGGTCAGCATATTCAGAATTTGTATTCTTGTGATATGTGAAGGTTATGGCAGCTGAAACACATGGTTTGCTGGAATCGCATTTTTCCTTTTTTAAGATTGTATTTGTTTATTTAGAAAAAGAGAGACTGCGCACGAGCACGTGAGCGGGGGAGGGGCAGAAGGAGAGGGAGACTCTCAAGCAGATCCCACCCCACACTGAGTCCAGAGCCTGATGCCAGGCTCGATTTCAGGACCCTGAGATCATGATCTGAGTCGAAGTCAACTGAGCCAGGTGCTCCGCTTTTTTTTTTTTAATAGAAAAATGTTTTGGGGCGCCTGGGTGGCTCAGTGGGTTAAGCCTCTGCCTTTGGCTCAGGTCATGATCTCAGGGTCCTGGGACCCAGCCCCATGTCGGGCTCTCTGCTCAGCAGGGAGCCTGCTTCCTCCTCTCTCTCTGCCTGCCTCTCTGCCTACTTGTGATCTCTGTCAAATAAATAAATAAAATCTTAAAAAAAAAAAAGAAAGAAATAGGTTTTCCAGGAGTTGATAATTGCCCCAATTTTTTGTTGACAGTTTCCTCTATGCCGATCATTAATTAATCTCCAAACGCTCAGGGAGATTATATCTTCCCAGCACTTTCAGACACATGAGTTAAGTTGGCAGCTTCTTTTCTGACTGGCATCATTTCAGTAGGAGCTCTCTATGTGCCTCTGGGGCCGGGACTCACACGCCACTGGACCAGCCACACACTTGCCATCTGTGAATTCTTCACTGTCATTGAGGGAATTCCTCTCTCCCCCCGAAAGATCTCCTGCTCCCCAACTCATTCTTCCACCCAACAAACACACTGTCTGTGCTGAGCACCATTACAGGCTCCGAGAACTAGTGATATACTCAGCCAATCTGACCCACAGAACAGATCATTTTCTAACAACTCCCTTCCCCTAGGAGATAAAATTTCCAGTAAAATCGTGTAGTGATAAACAGCAGTCATTGTTTCTATGGCTATTCTAGTTTTAAGGCAATTAGCAAAAGAGAACGAGTTTTCATTTTAAAGATATTTTCGGGGCGCCTGGGTGGCTCAGTCATTAAGCGTCTGCCTTTGGCTCGGTCCTGATCCCGGGGTCCTGGGATCAAGCTCCATGTCAGGCTTTCTGCTCAGCGGGAAGTCTGTTTCTCCCTCTCCCACTCCCCTTGCTTGTGCTCTCTCTCTCTCTCATGGTGCCTCTCTCTGTCAAAAAAAAAATAATGAAAATCTTCAAAAAAAATTGTTCGTTTTCAAATTCTGTCAAATATGTAATGTATGAACTACCATTTTTCTTGCTGAAAATGTAGGGATGTATATTACACTTTGCGGTTCGGATGCATACGTTGTAAACACAAGAGCCCCAAATTTGGACAGGCATTCCCACCACACTGTCCTTGGCACACCACTATTGAGGACACATTAGTGAGCAAAACATAATGAAGGAAAATCTTCATCCTCGTGAGCTTGGCGACTATGGTACAAGGAGACAGACAATAGGAAATGAAGAGGGGCACCTGGGTGGCTCAGTGGGTTAAAGCCTCTGCCTTCGGCTCAGGTCATGATCCCAGAGTCCTGGGATCGAGCCCCGCATCGGGCTCTCTGCTCAGCGGAGAACCTGCTTCCCTTCCTCTCTCTCTGCCTGCCTCTCTGCCTACTTGTGGTCTCTATCAAATAAATAAATAAAATCTTTAAAAAAATAAAATAAATTTAAATAATAAAAATATAGGAAATAAAGGACATACACAATATTCCAGCAAGCACGTGGTGGAGGGTGGATACAATGTTACCTAGATGTTCAGGGAAGGCTGAGGTTGAAGGAAAACCCTTAAGGAAGCATGAGCCATAGATACATCTAGAGAGAGAATATTCCACATTGAGGGAACGGCCAGAGGCCCTACAGCGGGAGTGTGCCCGGAGGGTTGGAGGAGGAGAGACTAGTGCGGAGGGGACAGCAAGGCAGAGTGTGCATTCAGAGAGGAAACAGGGCGCCCTGAGCTCCTGAATAGGACGGAAGGTCCTGGGCACTGGCGGAGACGTAGGAGGGGAGTCGCGGTCAGATTGGGGCCAGCAGCAGCGCCGACAGCCCCGCCGGGGGTGCAGGAAGATGGAAGGTGAAGTCAGGGCTTCTTGGGAGGCCTGAAAGGATCCAGGCAGAGGCCCAGGCTTGCACAGAGGTGGCAGCTGGTGGGGGGGGGGGGACACACACGTGCGGACAGACAGAGGCTGTGTGCAGAAGGAAGAGCAGACAGGACTTGCTGACACCAGGGCCAGGGCGGCCAGCCCGAGCCGGGGACGCAGCAGAAGCGAGCCGGGACACGAGCAGTAGTTTGCTGGCGCATGCGAGGTTCAGTATGCCTCCTATGTCACAAGCATGAGAGTTTCGGGAAGTCACGTCTCCTCGTTTGGGGCCCGGGTTGGGGCCGTGCTGAAGGTGCGTCTCTGGGAGTCAGTGTAGCAGGTGGCATCTCCACACATGCGTCCACGAGGTCCCGAGGGGTGAAAGGGAGGAGGGCCAACCCTTGAGCTGTGTGTGGCGCTTCGGGCAAATGCTGGGATGCGTCACCCACTCGCCCCAGCAGGGCTGAGGGCGGGCAGCTCGATCCCTCCCTAGAAACAGCCTCTTGCCG
Organism: Lontra canadensis; assembly: GCF_010015895.1. NCBI lineage: Eukaryota > Metazoa > Chordata > Mammalia > Carnivora > Mustelidae > Lontra > Lontra canadensis. The sequence goes on along the minus strand of NW_022631104.1, from coordinate 1,826,886 downwards.
GGTGCAGCCCTCCCCACACAGAGCAGACCTAAACCCCATCAAATCTGTGCTCGGTGTGGGAGAGCCACCCCGGAACCTCTTTGCGTGATCTCAGGGCGAGCTCGGAGGACAGTCCAGCTCCAGAGCTCCCTGCGCCATCAGCATCGCTGTGTACCTTCCTCGAGTGGCCATCCTGGTCCCCTCGGGGACCGTCTCCACCACTGTCTGCTCCCCTAGGACCGAGCTCAGCCAGGGCTCCAGCTGCAGAGCTAGAGCTAGCAGGGACGGTGGAGGAGGAGTGGCCGGCTGGGTAGGAGGGGACGAGGGTGGTTTCCCTCGGGGGGTCCTTCCAGGGAGTGGGGTAGGGAGGAGCAGACTAGAAGTTCTGGGAGGATGGGAGAGGCTTGCCAAGGGGCAGATCAGCCCGTGCTGCCAAACTGCTGTGTCCTTGGGAGAACCCGGCTGTCCTTACTTGTGGGTCCTTTGTCAGGATTGTCAGACTCATCAGATAACAATTTCCAGGGAAGGAAGCTGTTGGCCACCAGTGTTTGGTGTGGGAACAGAATGGGGACCTTAAGGATCGTCCTTTAGATTTTCCCGTCACACCCCGCCCCGTTCTGAGGACTGCGTCTCCCCATCCTCAGCTGTGCACGCGTGTTCTCGAGCCCAGAGCCCGATTTCTCTAGAGAGTGAGGCCTCTCCTGCTGCTGAGGGAGGGGCAGCGAGCAGGCCCTGTGGGGGGGGGCAGAGGGCCACCTGCCTCTCTCAGCCAGCACTGTGTGAGCTCTGCTCATGCCCTCGGAGCCCCTCGGAGCTCATCTGATGTTTTTTTTTTAATTAAAACAATTCAAAGCGCACACGGCAAACTAAATTGGGAAGGCTTTCTTTGCCTAATTCTTGCTTATTGAGCAGTTGAGTCTGTCGACGATTTAATAATGCTCACGATTTACTGCACTCGGACACCCACCTGTGGCTCTCAGACACCTCCTCTCCTTAGTCTCCTCTTTCTGTTCTGTTTCTTGTCGGTCCCACCTTCACTGGTTTCCCCTTCTGGCCCACACTTGAAAATATGGGTGTTTTCACAGCATTATCAACTACCAGTGGCTGAGTTATGGAAGCAGCCCAAGAGTCCGTTTACAGAAGATGCGGTGTGTGTGCGCGCAATGGAATATTACTCAGTCATCAAAAAGAATGGAATCTTGCCTTTTGCAACATTGGATGGAACTAGAGGGTATTATGCTAAGCGAAATGAGTCCATCGGAGAAAGGCAAATGCCGTATTATTTCACTTGTATGTGGAATTTAGGAAACAAAACAAACGAGCAAAGGAAAAAGAAGGGAGAGAAATCAAGAAATAGACTCTTAACTCTAGAGAACACACTGATGGTCACCAGAGGGAAGGGGATGGGGAGTGGGAGAAGCAGGGGATTTGGGATGGGGCCTGCCGTGATGAGCACCAGGTGTGTAGGACTGTTGACTCGCTGTATCACGCACCTGGAACTAATATTACACTGTGTGTTAGCTCACTGGAAGTAAAAGAAAGAAAGAAAACATGGGATGGGTGTTCCTTGAGCTTTTGCAATCTCTCGTTTCTTATATGTCACCTCTGGAATCTTCTCCCGGGGCTTTGAAGGCAAAAAGACCTCACTAGACCAAAAACCCTGTTTTCAACACAGATTAAAACACATCTCATGACCAGCGCAAAGAACCTGTCTTCTTTCAGCACTCCTGAGCTGGGAATCCAAAAAAAAAATAAATAAAAGTATAGAGATTCTGTGGGGCAAAGAATCAGAGAGTTCACTGAAAGCACATTATCAGGTCCCCACGTAGAGGACTGATAAGGAAAAGAGCCCTGGGATGGGTTTTCCGGGGAAATGAGAGCACTTCGAGAAACCCCAAAGCTCCTCGGAAGCATTTCCCACTGGCATGAGAGAACATATTTAACTCAAAAACACGTATATGCCGTGTACATGTCTTATCTTGGGTTGTTGCTTGTGGGGCGTAGTTCATAGGACTGTATTTTCTGACTATCCCCAGTGGGTGAAATTCCAAAGTTAAGGGGGCATCCTAGAAACGGAGTCATGCTCCTGCCATCCCATGAGAAATGGGCCTCCCTTGCCCTCCTGTCTGGGGGAGGCCGCCCCGCCCTGGCTTAGACCTGCCCTTATCACCTCACCAGAGAAGACCCCCCATGCAAGGAAAAACAAACAATGACCCCTGAGACCCAGCCCTGCCCTGAGCAGGCGAGGAGGGTGGGCTCCCAGCATGCGGCGGCCTGCCCTCCCAGATACGTATGTGTAACTGTGCAATCAGCCTCCAGAAGAGAAAGTTGGCGTTGTGAAATGATTCAAGATATTTTGCTCATCGATGCCAACATGATTCCAAGGACTCTTCTGGAAGTGGAGTTTTTAAAAAATATTTTATTTATTTATTTGACAGAGATCACAAGTAGGCAGAGAGGCAGGCAAAGAGAGAGAGAGGAGGAAGCAGGCTCCCTGCTGAGCAGAGAGCCTGATGCGGGGCTCGATCCCAGGACCCTGGGATCATGACCTGAGCTGAAGGCAGAGGCTTTAACCCACTGAGCCACCTAGGCACCCTGGAAGTGCATTTTGAGAACAATCCACCAAGGAGAAGGGAAGGTCACCAGACACTAGGCTGAAGTCAGGCTCCGCAGAATCGTGACTTTGGCACATGGGTCTACACGTCTGCGTGTGCTCCCAGCCATTCACCGGGTGGGGCTGCCCCATACAGTTCTGCTTGGTATTAAGGATGTGTAAATGCCGTAAACCCTGGATGTTTTGCACGGGAGGAAATTCCAAGACTCGGGCACAGAAAAACACTGGGTCCGTCCTACCGAGTGTGTCCCACCCACTCTCACGCTGTCCCTTGAGAGGGTCCGGAAGTTTCTCCCCTCACGGAGAGTGAGAGACACGTCAGCAGAGTTGACACCTGTTCTCTTAAATGAGTTTCCTGGCTTCACTAAAAAAAACAGTATTGCTCAAAGGGACATGGGGGGGGGGGCGCTGCCCAATACACACAAGCGGTATTTCCTCCGCTCTGTGATTTTTGATTTTAATAGTAGCCTTCAGAGAAAGTAAAGTCATTCAACTCCCACTTTGAGTGTGAGATCTCATAAACGGTTTTCAGGGATTTCAGGAAGTGCGTTTCCCACTCTAGGACAAGATCACAATTGAAATAAGCATTTGTCAGAAAGATGACAGCATCTTTGGGGCGCCCGGGTGGCTCAGCACCTGACTTCAGCTCAGGTCATGATCCCCGGGTCCTGGAATTGAGCCCCGCATGGGGCTCCCTGCTCAGCGGGGAGCCTGATTCCCCCTTCTCCCCCTGCTTGTGCTCTCTTGCACACTCTCTCATGAGTAAATAAAATCTTAAAAAAAAAAAAGAAAATTAAAACTAGAAATACCATACTTTCCAATAATTCCTCTACTGGGCATTTCCCAAAGGAAACAAACACACTAATTCAAAGACATGTATCAGACCTCTGGACACAGAGAGCAAACTGATGGTTGCCCAAGGAAAGTGGGGTGGGTGTGCCTAAGAAGGGTGAAGGCGAGTGGGAGGCCCAGGCTCCCGGTTATGGAGCGAGGAAGTTACCAGAATAAAAGGCACAGAAGACACAGAGTCCATTATACCGTGACACCGTTGTGTGGGGACAGGTGGGAGCTGGCTTTGAGGGGAGCCGAGCATAACAGGTGAAAGCCTGAACCACTACATTACACACCAGGAAGTAATGTAACACTATGCATCAACTATACTCAGATTTATACAAAACTTTTAATAAGTAAATGCATAAGTAAAGGTCTCGATATAAAGTGTTCTTTAAGGCTTTTCATGACCACGGATAGTCGGTGCGATATGAACTCGCATATTTTTCCATTAGCTCACAACACAGCAGGGAAGAGTAAAATTTTCCTTTTAACTCATCCAAAAACTTGAGAGATGGAGTGTATTTTAATAATGCTGCCAGTTAAAATTTTATTAATTACAGTTGTTCTGCACAGTTAACATGTGGGTTTTATTTTTCCTCCTCAGTGTGAAACATCTATCTTTTAACTAAGTGTTTGATCTTATCAATGTATTTTTCCCTTAAAAATATGCTTTCGCAACATGAAAACCATAAGACTCTCTTTGAGGTTAATTTAACCAACATGTGCAATGTGTTTGTGCAAGATTATAATTAATGACTGAGCTCTCTTTTCAAAAACTGGGACGTTTTAAGATGTCATTTTTTTTCCCTGACATATCCCTTACATCAAGCCTAAAGAATAACTTTATTAACCTTCATGTTTATTAACCTTCATATTTAAAATATTGTCAATTTGGGCTTTATTTCTACCTGCACATAGCCTGGCCACTCTTTGGGATTTCTTATTTCAGGTTTTTGTAAGCACTTATTAATTTCTTATAATAAAACAAAATGGAAACTCTTTAATTTTAAGAATCTTATTATCTTCATTTTCTAATACCTCTAATTAAAGGTGCTCTCTGAAGGAAATTGTTTTTTTTGGTTATTTATGGAGTCTATATGGTACCAATCCTTGGGGAATTGACACCTTTGTTTTATCATCAGGAAATCTGGAATCTCCCCTAGACTCTTTGAATTTTCTTGGAATTTTCACTCCCTAATCCTCAGTTCATGTGGATTTTGATTCAAGGATCTCAAGGATGTGTCTTGAGTCATAATACCTCATATTGAAACAGGGTGGGAAATAATGGATTTCACGGCACCTGCAGACGGTATGGAATCTTGTTTTCAGGAAAGAAAAGGGGGAAATGCATACATTCAGAGGTGAAAGCACGACCCGACCTGAAGCTTTATCTCTGTTTATACTCCTAGAAGGCAAGAACACGGAGAAAGGGCAGGTTTTCAGGTCACTGCTTTCCCTCTTGGGGACCATGTACTCTAAACTTGGTCCAGCAGTCTTTCAGGAAAACTCACTCATTGGAGTCATAATGCTCCCAAACAAAGGAAAACCAGCTTCCGGAGCTAGAAACATTCTTTCCAAGAAAACCCAATTCCTCCCCTGTGCTCTGCTACTGGGATCAGACTTCACCTGTATTCCGTGGACACACACCCCATGCCTCTGCCAAAAAGACCCTTAGAAACAAGGACCCACATAAGAAAACAAAAAGACGACAGTCCTAACTCTTTCACTTACCAGTGCATGGCGGAGACTGCTCCCTGTCCCGCAGGGTCCACTCCGTCCTTACTCCCGGCCACCCAGAGCTCAGCCTGCTGCGGGCTGGCCCACCAGCCCAAGCTCCCAGCTGCCTCTGCAGCACGGCGTGCTCACGTGACTCAGGCCTCTTGTGCTCGAGGCATGTGTGAGGTCCGCCATTACTGGGGCAGCTCAAGACTAGACCCTCTGTCCTCAATATTCTCTCTCTTTTTTTTTTCCTCCCCGCTTTATTGCCGCATAACTGATGAACAAAAATTGTCTATATTTAAGGCATCCAATGCAACGTTTCGATGTATGTACACATTGTAAAATGATTCCACAGTCGAGCTAACATATCCAGCCCCTCATAGTCACCTGTTTTTATTTTTTCCTGTTAGAAAGGGGTTTTTTCAATCAAGGTTTTAATTCCAGAGTAGTTAACGCACACCGTAATATTAGCTTCAGGTGTATAAGTTCCTCACAAGTGCCCTCCTTTATCCCCATCACCTGCTTAACCCACCTCTCCCCCCCTCCCCTCTAGGGACCAGCAGCTTCTTCTCCGTAGCTAAGACTCTGGTTCTTGGCTTGCCTCTCTCTTTTTCTCCCCCTTTGTTCATATGGTATTTGTTTGTCTCTGACTGACTTATCTCACTTAGCACTATACTCTCTAGCTCCATCCATGCCATTGCAAATGGCGAGATTTCCTTTTTTATGGCTGAGTAATATTCCATTCTATCTACACCACATCATTGTTATCCATTCATCTGCTTCCGTAACTTGCCTATTGTAGATAACACTGCAGTAAACACAGGGGTGCATGCATCCCTTTGAATTACTGTTTTTGTATTTCTTGGGTAGATACCTAGTAGTATAATTACGAGAGAGTGGGGTGGCTCTATCTCTAACTTTTTGAAGAGCCTCCGTGCTTTTTCCACAGTGGCTGCCCCAGTGTGCGCTCCCACCAACAGTACACGATGGTTCCTTTCTCCCCACTTCCTCACCGACCCCTGTTAGTTCTTCTGGCTCTGACTCTAGCCTTTCTGACAGGGGCGAGGTGGGACCTCATTGTGGTTTTGATGTGCATTTCTCTGATGCCGAGTGACGTGGAGCACTGTTTCATGGGTCTGCTGGCCATTGGGATGTCTTCTTTGGAGAAAGTCTGTTCATGTCCTCTGCCTGGTTTTTACCTGGATTATTTGTTTGGGGCTGTTGAGCTATATCAGTTCTTATACATTTTGGATTCTAGCCCTTTATCAACAAAAACAGCCATTTGCAAATATCTTCTTCTATTCCACAGGTTGCCTTTTCGTTTTGTGATTGTTTCCTTGGCTGCGCAGAAGCTTTTTATTTTGATGAGGTCCCAGTAGTTTATTTTTGCTTTTGTTTCGCTCACCTCGGGAGAGTTACCGAGAAAAATGTCGATATGGCGAATGTCAGGCAGTGACCTTCTTTTCAAATGAGAACAGTTAAGATCTACTCTTGGTAAATTTCAAGTGTATGATGCAGCATTGTTCACGGTAGTCACCCTGCTGTCATACTCTCTTCCTCTTTCCTATTCTTACAACCCAACCTCCGTCACACAGAGGAGTGTAATATCCTATGAAATGGAAGAAAAACCCGGTGACAAAAACCAGCCTCTTGACTTGAGGAGTAGGGTCCCTAACTGACTCAAAATGCCAGCCTGATGGGCACAGTAAGGAGAAATGTGATCCTGGCTTTGCCATTGCATATTTGGGTCTCTTCATTATAACAGTAGAGTCAACCCATGGGACGCCTGGGGGTGCTCGGGGGGGGGGATGTGTCTGCCTTCGGCTCAGGTCCTGATCTCAGGGTCCTGGGATCGAGTCCCGCGTCATTGGGCTCCCTGCTCCGTGGGGAGCCTGCTTCTCCCTCTGCCTCTCCCCCAGCCTGTGCTCTCTCACTCTCTCTCTGGCTCTCGCTCTCTCAAATAAATGCATAAAATCTTGGGGAAAAGAAGAAAAAAAAGGCACGTTGGGGAGGATGTGGAGAAATCAGAACCCTTACACGTTGCTGGTAGGAATGCCATCAACGTGGCCATCATGGCAAACATTTTGGCAGCTCTGCAAAAAATCAAACATGGAATTACCGTGTGAACCAGAAAGTTGAAACCTAAACATCACTGTGTCACTGCGTCATTATGACCTTACGTTTTATTCTGTGACTTCACTGGAACCTAAGGGGCACGATTTCGTGTCTTAGAGAACCTCAAGGCCATGTGTTGTGGTTTTCTCCCCACGAGCCTGTTGGTAAAAGCCCTGTGTCAGGGGCATTTGGATGGTGCTGTGGATAGAGCATGCAATTCTTTTTTTTTTTTTTTAATTTTTAAAATTATGTCATGTTAGTCACCATTCAGCACATCATCAGTTTTTGATGTCGTGTTCTGTGATTCACTGTTTGTGCGGAACACCCAGAGCTCCATGCAGCCCATGCCCCCCTTGATACCCGTCACTGGGCTCACCCATCCCCCCGACCCCTTCCCCTCTGAAAGCCCCAGTTTGTTTACTGGACTCCACAGTCTCTCATGGTTCATCTCCCCCGCTGATTTCCACCCTTCATTTTCCCCCTCCTTCTCCTAATGTCCTCCATGCTGTTCCTTTTGTGCCACAAATAACTGAAACCGTATGATAATTGTCTTTCTCTGCTTGACTTACTTCACTCAGCATAACCTCCTCCAGTCTCGTCCATGTCAATGCAAATGTTGGGTATTCCTTTGCCCCAAAGATACAGATGGAGTGAAAAGAAGGGCCACCTGTACCCCAGTGTTCATAGCAGCCATGGCCACAGTCGCCAAACTGTGGGAAGAGCTGATATGTTCCTCGACAGACCAATGGGTAAAGAAGATGTGGTCCATATATACAACGGAGTATCCCTCGGCCATCAGAGTAGCAACTCTTGATCTTGTGATCACAAATTCAAGCCCCACGTAGGGCCTGGAGCTTATTTAAAAAAAAAAAAAATTCATTTCCCAAAAGCAATGGTATTTGAAGTTTTCTCTGTCAGGGAGTGAGGGGGAAAGCTCTGAACATGAAAATATCTGACGAGGAACCAATAATGAGAGCGAAGGGGGTGGCTCCCAAGGAAAAGGGGTGTGGTCTCCAAAGAGAAGGTCTGTGATCGCCATAGAGAAGGGATGTCCCTCAAGGAGAAGGAGGTGCCTCTGTGTTGGACTTCCAAGACCCTGTCCTATCATTACTTATAATCCTCAATAGCTAACTCTTTCCTGAAGGTCAAGCCTAATTTCCTGGCACCACCTTCATGAGACCACCCTTCCCGGTGCCTCTCTTCCAGTCCCACGGCTCCCAGTGCCCCACTCCCCAGCCTCCCCAGCTGCCTCGTTTCTGGTGTGGAGACTGGGCCACGCTCTCTTGTCAGATCCCAGTACTGAACTCTACCCCACCTCTCAACTGTGTATTTCTTGTACTGGCTTTAAGAATCAGATGAAGCATCACCCCTACGTCTTCTGCCAAATGAAACAATCAGAGGCAAGAAGCAACTTTGTTCATCTTGGAAAGGAAATGTGTCCGGCTGGTGTGTTGTGTGAATTTCTGCTTTAAAATACTCACAAAGGGGTGCCTGGGGGACTCAGTTGGTTAAGCCTCTGCCTTTGGCTCGGGTCATAGTCCCAGGGTCCTGGGATGGAGCCCCACGTCAGGCTTTCCGCTCAGCGGTGACTCTGTTTCTCCCTCTCACTCTCCTTTGCCCCTCTGCCTGCTTGTGCTCTCTTTCTCTCGCAAATAAAATCTTGAAAAATAATAAAATAAAATACCCACAAAATAGAGTAAATTCAATACCCACAGATGGTCATATTAAGAAATAAAACTTCTAAGTTTATTTTTCCAAAATTTTCATCAGATATAGAAATTGGATTTTATTGATTCCTTTGTTGTCACTCACTAAAATAAGGAGGGTTTTATTTAAAAAAATTATTTTATTGCTGGGGTGCCTGGGTGGCTCAGTGGGTTAAGCATCTGCCTTTGGGTCAGGTCATGATCTCAGGGTCCTGGGATCGAATCCCAATCAGCTCCCTGCTCAGTGGGGAGCCTGCTTCTCTCTCTCCCTCTGCTGCTCCCCCTGCTTATGATTTCTCTCGCTCTCTCTCCTACTGTCAAAAAAATAAATAAAATCTTTTAAAAAATTACTTAAAAAGAAAAGGGTTTTTTTTTGTTTGTTTGTTTCTTTGTTTGTTTTTTGCTTTATCACAACGGGTTTGTTGCCAGAAGACAAGTGTCATGAAAACCATCACTAACCCTAAACCAACACGGGAAAGGAAAAGACTGCCATCCACATTATCACCACTGGACGTGTAGAATTGGGCAAGTCTACCACTACTGACCATCTGATCTGTGAATGTGGTTGGGTCAATAAAAGAACTATCAAAAAATTTGAGGAGAGGCTGCTGGGATGGGAAGGGGCTCCTTCAACTATGCCTGCGTCTTGGCTGCCCTGAAAGCTGAATGTGAACGTGGTGTCACCATTGAGATCTCCCTATGGAAACCTGAGAGTAGCTAGCACTATGCATCCGTCACTGATGCCCCAGGACACCAAGACTCTCTCCAAACCATGATTGCAGGCTCGTCTCGGGCTGACCGTGCTGTCCTGATCCTTGCTGTTGGTGTCGGTGAATTTCAGGCAGGCGTCTCTGAGGACGGGCAGACCCGTGAGCTTGCCCTTCTGGCTTCCACACCAGGTGTGAAACAACTAATGGTTGGTGTTCACAGAATGGATTCTACTGAGAGATGCGAGGAAATCGTGAAGGAAGTCAGCACCTACGTTGAGAAAACTGGCTACAGCCCTGACACAGCATGTGTGCCAATTTCTGGTTGGAATGGTAACAATGTGCTGGCGCCAAGTGCCAACAGCCCGCCTTGTTGGTTTGAGGGATGGAAAGTCGCCTGTGAAGATGGGAAATGCTGGTGGAACCGCACTGTGTGAGGCTCCAGATTGCGTTTCTGCCACTGTTTCTGCCTCAAAGGCCTTGACTCTTCCCCTCCAGGACGTCTACAGAATCAGTGCTACTGGTTCTGTCCCTGTGGGCTGACTGGATCTGGTACCCTCATATCCACCAGGGTGGTCACCCTTGCTCCAGCCATGTTACAACTGAGGCAAAGTCTGTTGAAACACACTATGAAGCTTTGAGTGAGGCTCTTCCTGGGGACAATGTGGGCTTCAATGCCAAGAGCATATCTGTCAAAGATGTTCGTCGTGGCAATGTTGCTGGTGACAGCAAAAGTGACCTACCCGTGGAAGCAGCTGGCTTCACGGCTCAGGTGCGGGAGATGCACCAGCAGCCGCGCTGATGGTCACGCGGCCCACGTTGTTGATGAGTTTGGGGAGCTGAAGGAGGAGACTGATGATCGTTCTGGAAGAAAAGCTGGAAGATGGTCCCGATTCTCGAAATCTGCTGATGTTGCCCTGATTGATATGGCTCCTGGCAAGCCCATGTGTGTTGAGAGCTTCTCTGACTATCCCCCTCTGGGTTGTTTTGCTGTTGGTGACGTGAGAGATGTGAGAGATGCTTGCTGTGGGTGTCATCAAAGCAGTGGGCAAGAAGGCAGCTGGGGCTGGCAAGGTCACCACGTCTGCGGGGAAAGCTCATAGGCTAAATGGATATTAACCCCGGTACCTGCCACTGCGGTCTTCACCGTGGTGGTCTCAGAACTATTTGTGTCATTGGCCATTGAAGTTTAATAGGAAAAGACTGATTGATGATAACAACATGTCATAAAACAAAAGGACAGAGGCACCTGGGGGGCTCAGTGGATTAAAGCCTCTGCCTTTGGCTCAGGTCATGACCTCAGGGTCCTGGGATCGAGAAGGCTGTCTGCTCAGCAGGGAGCCTGCTTCCTCCTCTCTCTCTCTCTGCCTGCCTCTCTGCCTGCTTGTGATCTCTGTCAAATAAATAAATAAAATCTTTAAAAAAAAAAAAAGGAGAATGTTTTGTGGACCATTTTGTTTTCGTGCGTCTGTGGCAGTTTTAAGCTATTAGTTGTTTTTTGTTTTGTTTTGCTTTGTTACTTAGAGAGATCCCTATTAAACTAGGGGGGGTGGGGTGGGAGGTGCAGAGGGAGGGGGAGGGGGGAATCTCTAGAAGGCTCCATGCTGAGCGTGCCTCAGTCACATGGACCCAGAGATCACAATATGAGCAGAAATCAAGAGTCAGATGCTCCACCATCTCAGCCACCCAGGCATGCCTTATTAGTTTTTAAAACCAGTATTTTTTTTATTAACATATAACATATTATTAGCCCCAGGGGTACAGGTCTGTGAATTGCCAGGTTTACACACTTCACCATAGCACATGCCCTCCCCAATGTCCATAACCCCACCACCCTCTCCCGAACCCCCTCCCCCCAGCAACCCTCAGTTTGTTTTGTGAGATTAAGAGTCTCTTACGGTTTGTCTCCCTCCCGATCCCATCTTGTTTCATTTATTCCTTTCCTATCCCCCAAGCCCCCCACGTTGCCTCTCAACTTCCTCATATCAGGGAGATCATATGATAATTGTCTTTCTCTGACTGACTTATTTCGATCAGCATAATGCCCTCTAGTTCCATCCACGTCGTCACAATTGGCAAGATTTCATTTCTTTTGATGATTGCATAGTATTCATATATGTATATATATATGTGTATATATATACACATATATATATATATATATCATGTCTTCTTTATCCATTCATCTGTTGATGGACATCTGGGTTCTTTCCACAGTTTGGCTATTGTGGACATTGCTGCTGTAAACATTGGGGTGCACGTGCCCCTTCGGATCACTACATTTGTAACTTTAGGGTAAAGTTAATGGGTTGTAGGGCAGCTCTATTACAACCCAGCTCTAAAATGGCTGGGTTATAGGGCAGCTCTATTTTCAACTTTTTGAGGAACCTCCATGCTGTTTGCCAGAGTGAAAACCAGTACTTTTTAATGGAAATAACTTGACCAAAAGCCTGTCACAGAATTCTGAGACCCATTAAAACAAAAGTTTAGTGAGAAGCCCGTCTCTTCTTTTGGTCCACACCATAACCTTGTATAGTATGGTTCAGGTAAAAGATTGAGAGTTGCACAGACCCTATTTCTGGTGTTAAAATATGCTGAAACTAAAATTGGGTTAACCCTTCTTTTCCCGGGTGGGGGACTTGAGTTTTTCCACCTTGTCTCAGGGAAAGAAGCTCTGTTTGAGTACATAGTAAAACCTATGGGAAAAGGGGGTCTGTCAGTGCAACACATCTTCTCATAGAACAGATAAGCAAAGAATAACACCACAGGATAGTTCATAAAACAGGTTAAATTCTGTAATACAAAGTCAATGTGTTGCATAGAAAATGTGTATCATATCACTGTGGAATAAACTTGATAGATTATCACCTTTTCATTTCCCAGTTAGTGGAATGCATTGTCACACTTATAAATATTGAAATAGGGTGCCTGGGTGGCTCAGCTGGTTGAGTGTCTGTCTTTGGCTCAGGTCATGATCCCAGGGTCCTGGAATCGAGCCCTGCATCGGGCTCCTTGCTCAGCAGAGAGCCTGCTTCTTCCTCTCCCTCTGCCTTCTGCTCTCCCTGCTTGTGCTCTCTCTCAAATAAATAAATCAAATCATATCTATATATCTATATATCTATATCTTAAAAGGTGAGGCATTCAATAGCATTACTTTATTTAATGGTAGCGTTAACTGTATCTAGATTGTGGGAAAAGAAAATCTACTGGAAGTTGTTTACTGTTACTTAAGGACTAGAAATCCACTTCCTATAAGAATTTTCATCTTTAATGATCAAGGTTAGGGGAAGAGGGAATATTACTGCACTGGGGATTCAACACAAAGTTTGGCAAAAGTTCACCTAATGAGCGGAAGGACATGTTTTGGGCTGGAGTGTATGGTAGCTTTGTTTTGTTTTTTTTTTTTTAAGATTTTATTTTTTTGAGATAGAGCAGGAGGTGGGGGGATCATGAGCAGTGGGGAAGTGTTGAACAGGGAGCCGGATGTGGGACTTGATCCCAGGACCCTGGGATCGTGACCTGAGCTGAAGGCAGATGCTCAACCGACTGAGCACCCCAGGCGCCCCTAATTCTTGGCTTTAGATAGCCGGCAAATCTCTTGGAACACTGGTCCATTTGATAAAGCAACTGTGAATCTTGACCGTTTGAACATGAGTTCTGTCAGGATCCTGTTTGGTCCTTGAATAGGCTTCCCCACCCCCCTAGGAAGGGGAACTTTTTCAGGCTGCTTTGAGTATGGCAAAAAAAGCACACAGGACACCTTGTGTTTTATAAGGCAAACGATGCTATGTGAAATGTATCCTATAACTCGGCAGCCCTAGGTAAGAAATGACTGCAATTGAAAATTTTTTTCATTTAGTTGTAAGCTAGGTAAAATGGTCTCTTAACAGTACTACCAAAGGCCCTGATGAGGCCTGTAAATTAGAAATAAAAGATTTTGTCCACAACTCAAAAAAAAAAAAAGAGAGAGATTTTATATATGCATTTATTTGAGAGAGAGAGAGCAGGAGCGTGAGCAGAGGGAGGGGCAGAGGGAGAAGCAGACTCCCCGTTGAGCAGGGAGACCAATGCAGGATTGTATCCCAGGACCCCGGTATCATGACCTGAGCCAAAGGCAGCTGCCCAGGTGCCCCTCTGGTTAATTACTTTGATTTGGAGCTTTCTAACTTGGGGAACTGCAAACGGGTTATAGATATGGACGCCCCCGTTTTCTTCCATTTTCACGCTCTACGTGAGCCACGAGACAGAAATCTTGAGGACTGCTATAAGTGCTTTGCTGTGTAGGATCTGCCTTCAGGACAGGTATAAGGCCCGACCAGTCAGAAAGATGTGCTACATTCTTTGGCCAATATTTGCTTTCGGATAGTTTGTTCTAACTTCTTTTCTTTTGTTGCCTGACGTATCTTTTTGTTGCCATTTAAACCCAATTTTGTTTCAAAATCGTATTTGGCTCATGGACAGGTGGAGTGACCTGTGTGGACATTCTATCCTACTCTTGAAACAGTTTACATAAATGTGGCTATTATCTTCCCCCGGGGCAGGGGGGTGTGGACCCAAATGAAGCAGGAGGCAGCAGGCAGAGTCTAAAATAAAATGTGGCCACAGACCATGGAAAAGGAACTCTCCCCGGGGTGGGGTGGGGACCGCTGGGGGTCAGCGGTGGTGGGACCGCAAGCACCAAGGGGTGGCGCGTGGCTTGGGAGAGGGGGGAGGTGGCACTCAGATGGCCACGCTGTTTTCCACCAGGCTGGGCAGCAGGTACTCATAAGGCATGTCCAGCTTTTCATTCCGGGTCTTGATTTCCTTCTCCAGGACAGCCAGCTCCTCCCTGAACTTCTTCAGCACAGCCTTGGGTCCGGGACCCGAAAAATACTCCACCTGGTGCTGGCCCAGAGCCACCTGGGTGGAGAGAGAAAGGCAGCTGAGAGCCCAGAACCCCCTCGGGCCTTGCTTGTTGCAGCCGCCCCTTCCTGGAAGCCCTCCGGGCAGCCCCCACCCCATCCCCCCACCATCATGGGCTGGCGTCGGCCCAGCTGCCAGACGATGGACATCTGCAGGGAGGCCTGATGGAAGCTGGGCAGTGTTGCCATCACTGTCTGCAGGGTCACGTCTTTGGTGGTCGGCGGGGGCATCCGCATGGTGCAGGGCGCGTTAGGGACCCAGGAGTACCAGTCCAGCTGGGGAGGGGCAGATATGCAGAGTCAGTGCCGGCAAAGCACGGAAAGCCCTTAGCCCGCCTGCCCCCAGCCCCGCCTCAGCTGCAGGTGCAAAGCCCCAGCAGCCCCCTGTGGCGAGTACCTGGCCCAGGTGCGTGGAGGAGTGCTGGCCGGTGCAGGTAAATATGCACATGGTGAGAAAGCGGCTCATCTGGTCCCGGGACTGCAGGGAGTTGGGGAAGCCTGCAAGGGGTTCCAGGGAGTTAGCGGCTGTGGGGCCAGGGACAGAAGCTCAGCTCAGACACAGGGCAGAGTGGGGAGAGGACAGGGGTGAGGAGGGCACCGTGGGTGCCCTCGGGATCCGTGGTGCTGACCGCAGACTGGGTCAGATTGGGGGGGGACCTGCTGGGAGGGTCGCACCCCGCGGGGCACGGCGAGAGCCAGTTGCAGTGCGGGTCAGGGGTTCAGCAACACTGGGAGCCGCAGGGGGACATCTACACCGCGCCGATGGGCAAGTCCTACGATTCAGGCTTTCACTGTGTTTTGTTTCGTTTTCTCAGGGAACTGGTTGTGAAACATTCACGGGTGACCAGTGGTCCCACTGCCTCCGGAACTAGAGGGGCTCTTGGGGCAGGGGATGGGATCCTGTCTCTAGCTGACAGCAAAGGAATCTGGGAAGGCCTTTGGGCATTTTCATAGGGTTGGAAATGCCTCTGGAAGATGGCACAGAAGTTCGAGAGGATTCTGGAGAGGTTCCCAGGGGAACGATCTTGCATGGGAGGCCCCAGGCGGGGGCTAATCCTACCTCGGTCCTGGGCCCCAAGCAGCCCGACCTCCGTGATCTCCCGACACCAGGACTGCAGCTCCAGATCGTCCCTCACGGCCTCGTCCGTCTTGTAGTGGAGATGCACGATACCCTGCACGTAGCTGTCCCCGACAATCCGAGAGCCCAAGCTCACTGGGAGCCTCGTGGCCCTGGGCTCCTCCCCACCGCCTTGCCGGGTCAGGGGCCCCAGGCCCCCAGCCCAGACCCGGACGTCCTGTCCTAGCGTCCCCTCCCCAGCCCTGCCTTCCCCCTCCTCACCGAGCGAGGATTTCCCAGAGCCGCAGGGCGTCTTGGGCATAGAAGGACGACTGCACTCCCAGGAGCCCCCGGTCGGCCAGGTCGTCGGGGGGGCAGAAGGAGCGGTAGGTGAGGAAGGCGCCCGCCCGCTTGAGCAGCTCCACGTGGCCTCCACCACCCGTGCTCACCACCTGGGGGGCGAGGGCCAGGCAGGGTCGGGCCCATCAGCCTGCCCGAGGCCAGAACCGGAGGGAGGGGTGAACCCCGTGATGCCCCTGGTCTCCTCGTACCTGGTCGAAGACTCCCATGTCAGAGATGAGCCCGTTCCGGGCCCGGACGTTAATTTCCAAGGTGTAACGCAGGTGGGGAATGATGAGCTGCGGGGACAAGAGCGGGAAGGGCAGAGTCAGAAGAGACGGCCAAGTCCCTGCGGGGAACACGGCTGAGGAGCGGGAAAAGCACAGACGTGAGCGCGGTGGCCCCCCGGACACCGCTGACTCACTGCTCTCTGATAACCCAAAGAAATCATCCTCCTTTTCTGTTTGTGTAAGGCTGCGCAAAGTCGAGCTCAGTTTCTCGTCTGTTTCGTTAGCAGCCTCTAAGTGGCCTTTTCCGAGTCATATGTATGTAGGATTTATATATTCATACGTGATACACATTCTTAGATAAAATTCCTCCCTGAAATTTAATGCTACAGCTATACTGTGTCTATCAGGTACTATATGTATATATGTGCTTTATACATAAAAATAGTACTTTTTTGCCTCCCCAGAAGCACTTTTGCCTCCTTGGGGGGCATAATGGGCCCCCACTGAGAATGCAGGGTCTAAACTGAGAACTTCATCTCCTACCCTTTTCCCTCTGTCCCTTCCACTCACCTTCTTTCTGTCCCTCAAACATGCCAAGCTTGTTCCGGCCACAGGACCTTTGCACTGGCTGATCCCTGTGCCTTGACCATCTCGAGGCTGGCTCCTTATAGTCTCGTTCTCAAAGGAGCCTCTCCTGGTCACCCAGCTTAACTCACTCTCCCATCACCCTGGCCTGCTTCTCTGCGTTGTACTTAGCACGGCTGACCTCCAGTACCTCCATTACTGCCTGTTAGCCCGTAACGGAAATGAAAAACCCAAAGATCAGGACCTTGGCTGTCTTGCTTCGCACCGGCATCTGGAATGGCTCGTGCCACACGGGACACGCCAAGAAAACAAGTGCGTAGGTGGGTACTCTGTCCTGCTCTTCCGCAGGGAGCCGGGCTACTATCCTCCCAAGCCCCCCAACTGCCCTACAGGTCACTAGTTTAGGACTCTTCAAAACGGGCAGGAAAAATACTTTGTGCTATTTGTATGGTCCCGTCTGGTTGGAGTCCTCATTCGTGGGCATGTTCTGTTTACACCACGTGCGTGTGTCTGTACTTTGAGAAGAGTAAGACTTTGCACCCCTCACCCCGCCGATGACTCATTCTCACCTTCTTGAGAGGACACGCTGCCCCATTCAGAAGGCACAGCAGGCTCTCGGCTCGCTCGTCTGTCCTGGCTGGCTCTCCCCACCCTCAGGGTCCCCAGGGAGGGTCTCCAGTGGCAGGACAATGCCACAGGGCGGGAGGGAGTAAGGAGCTACCTTGAAGACAGGGTGTATGGAGGGAAGGCACCTCATGGTGGCCACAGTGATGACCTCGGCCATCAAGTGTCCCCGCAGAAGGTGGGACTGCAGCTCGTGCATCTGGAAGTCGGAGCTGCGGACCCAGCACTTGGCCAGCAGCCAGGCCATTGGGGGATCCGTGGGCAGGAAAAGCGGCGGTGGAGGGGACCCCACGTGGGGCAGCTGGAGCTGGAGTGGGGACCAGAGAGTGGGATGAGTGCCAGGGACCCCCACGTCCCCTCTCTTTCGTCCCTTGCCCACCAGGCGCTGCTACTCCCGGGCAGACGCTACTCCTCACCTGCCTTCCCTACCTCCCTCCAGCCCCGCAACCTTCCACAGAAACTGCTCCCCCCGGCCTCCTCCCACCTCACTTCCCTTTTGCTCCCCGCAGTGTGGACGGGATTCAAACCCTCTGCTTCCTCCATCCCACACTCTCGCAACCCTGCCTCCACACGACTGGCTGCGCCCCCGGTCCTCAGCGGTCACTTTTCCTCCTTATTTGTCCCATTTCTGCAGGACCCTCGCGTGACTCCTCCCCCTCCCTCCCTGAACCCCGGCCAATCTAATTGCCCTCGGCACCCACAACTGCTCCCCACACCCGAGCCTATCATCACCTCCGCATTGGGCAGTCAGTGAACCCATCACCCTAGTCCCATGAGCCAGCATCCCCCTTCTGTGCCCCGTCCCGAAGCAGGTGCTGGCACAGCAGCCTCCGAAGGGCCTTCCCAGACCGCTCTGTCCTCAGAGGCTCCCTCTGCTCCAGAGTTTCCTCAGATTTGCCTGGTCTGTCTCTGCAGCCAGACCCCGACTTTCCTCCTTTCTTTCCCATTTCCTCCCGGGCATCTTAGGCCTCTGCCCTGAGCAAGAACTCGAGGAGCGGGAGCTCGGCCCCTGGGAGCAGAACCCGGGGTCCTCTCACCTGGATGGCCATGGGCAGGAGTTTCCCATCAGGCTGCAGCTTCAGCATGACCAGAGGGGCGGCCAGGTGCTGCTGGCTGCACAAGATGACATTGGCCTTGATCCCATCCAGAAGCGAGAAGTCCACCTCGAACAGAGTGCCTCTCTGCATGGGGTGGTTGGGAGGGGAGGGGATGGGCTGCTGTCATTGCGACTCTGTCTCGGTGGACCCGACACTTTCACACCCCCCCACAACCCCCCACCCCCCGTTCGCCGCTCTCACTCGGGGAGAAAAGCACGTGGTTGCATTTCTCACGATCACCTGATTTCTCCCGGCACGTCCCTCCCTGCCATCCAGCAGGAAGCTGGGCCCACAGCTGACCCCACGCCCATCTCCCTGCGTGGCCCCTTTAGGGCTCCCATGTCCGCACCTGGAGCTCCGTCTCCAGCTGGACCTTCAGCTCCTCCATCCCCGGGGGGAACATCAGGCGGGCGGGAAGCTGCTTCGAGCGCCTCAGCAGCATGGGGTTAGTGCCATTGAGGAACTGGTACCCAAATAAGGCGTCCTCTCGCCAGGAGTCACGGACCTTTACTGCAGAGGGCCGGTGTGGAGAGTGCCCTGGATCAGAGCGCCCCCACCGAGCCATCCCTGCCTGACCGCACACTTCTCGAGGGACGCAGGCCTCTGGTGTCCTGGCCCTGGCTCCCTGGCTGGGGGCTCTGGGGGGATCCTGGGAGAAGTACTGGAGCTGGGGGGTGGGGGTACTGACCAGCCAGTTTACTCTGGCCACACCAGAAAATCCGGTTGAAGTCATCCAGATCATTCCAGCAAGTCAGAACATTTAAAGAGTCTTTGATGGCCAGGTCTGCCAGCCTTAGGGGAAGAAGCAAAGAGTTTGAGTTGTGCTCAGAGTCTGACGGATAACCACAGGCACCCAGCTTAGGCCAGCCCAGCCCCATGCACCAGAACACCCTGGTGTTCCCTGGGACCCAACCCCTCTTGTTCTCACCCCTTAGCCAGCGAGGCTTCAAAATCAATCCTCTTGTCTTCCAGAAACCGCTCGTCTACAGGGAGGTCATTGATGGTGGCCCCGGCCACATTCAGGATTAGCCCATCTTTCCAGTTGCCCCATCTGTAGCCCAGAAGTGAAAGCAGATGTTGGTCCTAGCGAAGGGTCAGCAGGGCCAGGCCGGGAGGGGGCGGGGGGCGGGGAAGAGCCCCGGGCTGGCGCGGGGGCGGGGGGGGGGGGGGCGCTGACCGATACAGCTTCTTCCTCTCTTCCAGCTCCTGCTCCCTGTGCTGCTTGAACAGGCCCTGAGGGTCGTCTCCCACGGTCCTGCCTAGAGGTGGGGAGGAAAGGACGGGCGGGGAGGCCTCTCCTGAGAGCCTCTCCCGGGTCCCCGCCAAGGGCGCCTCCTCTGCGGGCCCTGACCCTTCAGCATCCCGGCCTCCCGCAGCAGCCCCGGCAACCGGCCCCCTCCACATCCCCCCCCCTGGCTCCCCTGCCCCCCCCCCCCCCCCCCCGGCGCTCACCAGTGCCCTCGGGGAGGCTCAGGACGCCACTGCCCTCCACCCAGCGGTAGCACGGGAACCTGAACTCGTCCCCGCCGGCCCCGGGGCCCTGCACGCAGATCCAGTTGCAGAACCAGGCGTCGTCCTGGAGGAAGTGCCGCTTGTGCACTTTGACGAACAGCAGGCGCCCCAGGTACTCCTGCACGTCCGCCTTGAATTCCGTCTCCTGCGGGCGGCAACAGGGCGCTCGGCGCGCGGGACGGGGCCCTTGGGCCGAGCCCTGCTCCGGCGGGACGCCCGTCCCTCAGCTTCTGGGAAAGGCGCGCGGAAGGAGCCCGAAGGAGCAGGGGAAGCGCAGGACGCAGGTGCGTCGGGGTGAGGCGGCAGGAAGGAACACCGGGAGGCGCGCTCCTTCCTTTGCTTCTTCCTCCCTGCCGACCCTGCCAGTGCGCAGCGCCGCGCAGGGAGAGAGAGCACCGGGGAGCGGGGAGACGCGGGGCCGAGCAGGCGGCAGGCTGTGCCGGACAGCCCAGGGCCCGGACAGGCCTCCCGCGGGACTGGCCGTCCGGGGACCCCTTCAGGAGGCAGCGCTCCGCCCGGCCGAAGGAGGGAAAAGCGGGGAGGCGTGCGGGGCAGGGGCTCAGGGAGACGCGGCGAGGAGGGCTGGGCGGCGTCGGGGAGCTGGGGCGCAGGGGAGAGGTCTGCGGACCGGCGCCCGAGCACATCGGGAAGTCTCAAAGGTCAGCCAGGGGCTTGGGATTCGTCCCGAGAACACTTGGGGGCACGTTTGGAGGTGGGACTGTTTGGAACAAACCCCAGAAGGGCTGGGAAGGGCCGCGCGGAAGCGGCGAGGCCGTGGGGAGGGTGAAGGTGACCCTGTTCAAGACACCTGACGGGGGAGGCGGGAGGGAGGACGCTGCTGGCGGAGCTCGAGGCGCGGAGGCACGAGGGGTCCAGGAGACAGAACGGACCCCGCCGGATTCCGGCTAGAGGCAGAGACGGAGAGGCGCGAGCGACCCCCGTGGTGGGGGGCGCGAGGGGAGGCCTGAGGGCCGGGAAGCGTCCGCGGGACAGACCGCCGCATCTGGGGCGTCTTGGAGAGAGCCGGACAGGCGATGAGAACTGGGGGGGTCGGGATCGGGGTGAGAACCAGGTAGGTGCGAGGAGCGCGGGGAAGTGCGTCGGCCCTTGGGTGCTGTCATCTCCGGGCTTCTTCCCCCCGACCGGTCCTCCGGCGCCCCCACCCCCGCCCGGGGCGGGCCAGACACCTAGCAACGCGGGAGAGGACTCGAAACAACAGCTTTGGGCATTACAGGACCCGGGAGGACAGGCGCCCCGGTCGAGGGAAGGCCGACTCCGCGCCAGGCCGGGCCCGCGAGCAGCGCGTCGGTCCCGAGGAGGCCGGGCGCGGGGACACGTCCCGAGCGCGCCCCGTGCGCCCCGGCCTGACCCCAGCGCCCCCAGCCCCGGCCCCGCGGTTCACCTGGCCTCGCGCCGGCCTCACGCTCGTCCTGATCGCCGCCTCCCCGTGCTCGCCCACCAGCCACAGCTGCACCCGGTTGTTGGAGCCCGCGCACAGCGAGGAGCCGGTGGACACGCGGATGCGGTAGAGACCCATCTTGACTAACGCGCCGTCTGAGGAGGAAGGAGAGCGGACGCTCTAATAACGGGCGCGACCCCGCCCCCGGGAGGCCCAGCGGTCGGAGGGTGCTGTGGCTTCCGGGTCCCTAACCGACCCGCACGCAGCCCAGAGATGAGCCCCAGCCCGAGAAGGCGGGCCTGGCGGGCACTCAGGGAGGCACGCGGTTCTCCAGGTGGAGGAGAAGAACGGAAGGGGGAAGCGGAGGCGGACGGGGGCAGCAAACCTGCAGGAAGCAGGCTTGGACGCCGGCCCCGCAAGCAGACAGAGCGCGTGGCTGGGCGCACACATGGGCTCCCCAGGTGGCTCGCCTCTGGGAAGGGTCCTGCTTATTAAGGTTGCAAGGGGTTGGGGGGGGTGCAGAATGAAGAGGGCAACTCGCTCTGCAGGTGTTTGTGAATAAGGCACGGCCTGGCCACCGAATTAACCCGATCAGCTTGGCACACTTGCAAGCCCTCCATGCGCAGAGCTCTGGGGCTCCTTCCGTTCTAGCCGAAAAGCCATTACCTCTCTGCTGCCTGCGGGACAAAAATCCATTCAAAGCTCCTGCTCAGGAAGCCTGCCCTCCTCCCGCCTCATCCCACCACCCTCCATCCTCATCTCTGCTCCATCTCCCGTCCACTGGGGTGCAGCCCTGTATTTCCCAGAACCCACAATGTCGTTTGCCTGTACTAGAAAAATTCTATGCAGCCTTCTAACCCCTGGTCTGACTTCAGGTTTTCAGAGAAGTCCTCCCTGGCGGTTCCAGCCTTCCCCGCCTTCCCCCTCCAGGGCTCATCAGCTTTCCTCTGTACTGAGTTTGCCCTGTGAGTGGTCCTATCGCCCCTCACTGACTAGGGTGGCAATTCCTGTGTGTGTCCACATCCCCTCCCTGCTCAGCTCCCCCAAGGCAAGGGCCACACTCCCAGCAGGACCAACCCAGGTTCATTCCCCGGGATTGAGCACCATATCAGGCTTGTGGGTGTCAAGAAGTGTTTGCTGAAACACACTGAACCCCAAGATCTGTTATACATGAGTCCTGCCCTGGGAGGGGAGGCAGGGCAAACTCCCGGACTGCGTGAACAGTAAAGGGAGAGTAAGACCAACTCCCACTCCGCTACCAGCTGGGCCAGAGCCCAGCGGCCTGCAACCTGCCCCAGCAGAAGGAACCCAGAGAACTGGGTGTGTAATGTCGGTGCTCTTGTTTGTTTAGGGGGAGTGGATTTACACGAGTCAAGGCGCAGAAGGGAGAGAGACGTCATTCCCTGGCATCCCCCGCTGGACCCAGCACCATCGCGTTTCCCCACCTCCCTCAGTCACTCGTCCATCTTTCCGAGGCCCATTCTGTAGAAGCTGGACATTTAGTTTGTTTGCGATATTGTCTCAGTGTAGAAGAAAAAAAAAAAAAAAAGGTGTTTTTTCCGGACACCTACCTTTGGCTCGGGTCATGATCTCGGGGTCATGGGTTCGAGCCCCGCATCCCTGCTCCGCGGGGAGTCTGCTTCTCCCTCTCCCCCTCCTCCCACTCATAGGCATTCTCTCTCAAATAAATAAATAAATAAATAAATAAATTTTTTTAAAGTGTTTGCGGAAAGAGATTACCAGGCATATACAGCATTTCTCAAATGTGGAGATACATGGAGTACCAAATCCCAGAAACGGAATTTCTGAGTCAAAAGCCTGTGTGCATTTGGCGAATGTAGGCTCTGTCCACACCCCCCCGACCTCGTGGAACTTGTACCAATTTACACTCGCATCAGTGAGCCCACCGATGCGTGAACTGCTCCCTCCGCTGCCCTCTCGCCCACAGCGTGTGGACAAGCACTTTTCCCTGGCCAGCCTGACAGGTGAGGAACCCGACATTCCTATCCTATGGCTGTAACTTCTCTCACTCTCCATGAGGATGAGCATCTCCTGCTGTAGAAGCTGTCTGTATGTCCTCTGCCGGGCACTAGCTGCTCCACTTTTCTATTGGATTTGGGTCTTTTTCTTCTTGATTTGTAGGAACTATTTATATGTTAAGGAAATTAGCCCCCTTCCAGCTCTGTCGTGACTAAAAGGGTCCCAATAGCGACAATGGTTGTTCCCTTACCTATACCAAGTCCTTGGAGCCTAGACTGTGGTCCACAATGTTATTCTCCATGAAAACCTGAGCTCTCGGGGTGCCTGAGGGGCTCAGGCGGTTGAGCACGTGCCTTCAGCTCGGGTCATGATCTCAGGGTCCTGGGATCGAGCCCCGCATCGGGTTCCCTGCTCAGCGGGGAGCCTGCTTCTCCCTCTGCCTCTCCCTGTGGCTCCCCCTGCTTATGCTCGCTCGCTCTCTCTCTCTCTCTCTCCATCAGGTAAATAAATAAGATCTTTAAAAGAAAAGAAAACCTGGGCTCTTTAGGGGGTACTTGGAGCAGGTAAAACTCAGGATACGCCTGAAACAGGCAATCGTTGCTAAAAATTTAAAAACTAAGTAAGGACATGCTCAAGAAAGTCCCAGGCAAGACCAACAGAGCATGACATCCAACTAGAGGGGCTCCCACTGGCTAGGTTGTGACATTTTGAGGAGCAAAACCTAAATAAATGGGGCTAATGGAAACAATAAATTTATCAGGATGCTTTGTGGCAAGTAACCAAAAAAATCTATTCAGAATGGCTCAGACGGCAGAGAAAAATTATCATTTCAGCAGATCACGAGTCCACAAGGTAAGTTGTCTCCAGGGCTGCTAGTTCAGCGGCCACACGGCATCGCCAGGAACCAGGGTTCTGTCTTCTCCATCCTTCCTGAGTGAGCTCCTCAGCGAGTCTCCTCGCTGGCAAAACGGCGCTGCTGCTCCAACCATCCCACATGGACAGAGCGACACACAGTGGGAAAAGAAGGACCATGTCTCCCTGCGCCTCCCGTTTTAAGAGTGGGAGAGGCTGGAGGCATCTCTGCCAGCAACACGTTCAGGGTCATTCAGAGGTCTGTGGGGCCAGTCAGCCCGAGTCTGCTCGCCTTCAAAGTCACGTAGAAAAGGACCCACCTCCCAAAACTTCCGTGAAGGTCAAGGAGCTTTTGCTCTCCTCCATCCCCAAGGGTCATTCTGAGTGTGGGGAGGAGCCAAGGCCCCAACTTGAAGGCAGCGTCCCACGTCTGTGACCGTACTGTGAGCCATTTCCAAGTTGGTGTTGGGAAACGGACTCACAACCTCCACCCAGGAGCCCGGCTCGGCGGGGGCAGAAAGCTCGGAGCATCTCCAGAATGCACCTCCCGCATTTTCTCCAGGACCTGCTGTAACGGCTTTTGCTGGCCTCGTTGCACTTGTTCGGGCTGGAGGTTCAGAAATGAAGCAGCTGGTACCCCACCTGGTGTCCCCACCTCTCTTCATGCTCCACAGCGAGCCAGGCATCGTCTCCGTCGGGGTCGGTGCGGGGAGACTATGACTGGGGTTTATGAGGACACATAGTCGCAGATTGTGGAAGGAGAACTTGGATGCCAGGAATGAGAACGATTCACATGGAAATACGGAGAATGTTCCACACTCGCCCCTTCTAATCAGGTGGAGGTAAACACTGGAAACTGCATGCAGGAAACTGGTATTTCTTCAGGAAAATGGCAGAGTGTAGAGGCTGCATCTAGGCAGACCGGCTTGCATGATGGACACAGAGGGAACACCGACCTCCTGGCTGGACACAGGCCCATCAGGGGACCCGCCTCAAATAGTCACAGGCCCTAAGTGACCAATGGGCTGCTTACAACCAGGCACAGTGACCAAAAAGGGGAGAATTCTGTTCATCCCCATGCCTGTTCACTTTCCCCCCCACTTAAAAACAGTCCCCCACCCCTCCTCCTTGCAGACAGCCTCTCTGCTGCTCTGCCCACGCTCCCTTGCGGAGTGGTCAGTAAACGGCCATCGCCCTTGTTCTCTCTCCGGTGAATTCGTCCACTGCACGCAGTACAGACTTCCACCGGATCCTCACCCCAGCTCTGGGGGCCCCCATCCGACTGAGAGACACCCCGTTTAGACATTCACAGAAGATGGCACTGCATGTAGTAAGTTGGCTTTCTGCTGTTGCTACACTCCAACTGGGCTGATGGGCAGTCCCTTCCCCTAGAGATAATGTCCAGCCCTAGAACTCCCCATTCTCATGTTATTAGTCATACACAGAGGAGAGCAAAAGCTCCTTGACCTTCACGGAAGTTTTGGGAGGTGAATCCTTTCTACTCAGGCTGGCTGGCCCCACAGACCTCTGAATTCAAATGCCAAGATTAAAAAAAAAAATTAAATAGCAAAGCAGGGAAGCTTTCACAGGAAACCATCTAGCAGCCTCTCCCTATCTATTTTGACCCAAACTGGGCACCAAACCCAAATCCTTCAAGCTGGCACGGGAGATGGAGCCATGTCACCCATCCCCCCAGCCTTATCAGGATTTCCCCAAGCCATGGAAGGATGGGTGGACACACAAATGTATGTGGGCCCCCCCATTAAGTAAACAGGGAAAATGGATTAGGAACTAGGCCCCCAAGGGCATCCGCTGCAATTAGTCTGGGAAAGACCTAAATTCAGACCAACATTAAAAAGAAAAAAGTCACTGTAAACTGTCACCAAAAAGTAATGATACAGAAGAGAGGTGTTCCATTCGGATTCCTGCAAGTTTTTACAGGCTTTCATAAGAACCGGAATGTTACTATCTGCAAGTGTGGGTGCTTCTCTCAGGAGACGTCTGTTCATAATGAACAGAGAGATGTTCATTCCCACTGGTAGATGGAAGAGGATTAAACCAGGCAACTGTGTGGGAGCCCAATCGTCTTGGGAGAAACAGAAGCCATTCCCAGAGCAGGAAGGACCGATCAGCACTGTGGCTACCCATGACAACCAGGCAGAAAGGACCGGTGCTCACGCTCCACGGGCAAGGAGGAAGGGCGTCCTGAGATGCTGGATTAGCTGATATCCTCGGGAGGAGCATGAATGTGCAAACACAACCCTCCCCTCTCCTAGGAGATGAACACACTGGCTGTCTCCAGGGGTGCCTTGAGAGGAGGTGAGTGTGGGAGGGAAATGCATCACTGGGGGCCAGAGGGCATTTGGCGGTAGCCAGTCTTCAGCAGAGCCCCCAGTGATGCATGCCTCATGGTAGACACACCCTCCCCAAGTGTATCAGGGTTGGTCTACACAACCAACAGAATATGGCAGAAGTGATAGTATCTGACCCCTGAAGCTAGGTCCCAAGACAGCTCTCACTCCTTCTCTCTCCCTCTCTTCCTTCTGTCTCTTCAACTGCTTTTCTGGGAGAAGTCAGCTGGCCGTGTCCTAAGAACAATCCAGAAACTCCATGGTGAGGTCCTCATGGCAAGGTTCTGAGCCCCTCTGCCCCAAGCCCGTGAGGAACTGAGCTGCTCAGCCAACAGCCACGTGAGGGAGCCATCTTGGAAGCAGTTCCTCCAGCCCTAGTCAAGCCTCAGATGACCACAGCCACAGCCACCATTTTGACTGTAACCTCAGGACAGACCTGAGCTGAACTACCAGACTCTCAGAAACTGTGTGAGATAATACATGTTTGATGCCCCCAAGCTACTGAGTTTCGAGGGAATGGCATTACAGCAATAAATAACCAACATGGTCCACATACTTTCTGAACCCGCCAACTCATAATCTTCTGTAGGTCAAAAAACATTCACAATGAACTTACCCCTTACAAAATCAGTCCTTGTTCAGATATTCCTCCCTTATTAGCACCAGATACCAACCTTGCCCATCCAACTGGTTCACAGTGAAACTCCAAGGGTTGAAGGAGACAGATTTCACAAGTCCACGGAAGCATTGTTAGAAAACTGATCAGCAAAGCAACTGACAAACAATGTCGATGTTGCAAGAAGGGCCACCTACCTGGGGATAATTCAGACAGAGGCTGAATTATCAGTAGGTGGCACATCAGAGGAACAGGCATGGACACCCAGCAAGGATTTTCCGTGCAGGTGATGTCCACTGGTTCTTTCTGTATGCTCCCCTCTGTCCCCGTGTGATGAGAGATGGTACTCTCAAATTAAGGGCAGAGGGCACCTTGGATGCTGACCCTCCTCCTCTCTGTGGTCCCTCACAACCCTTATGCATTAGTTGCCCCCCGTGGCCATCACCTATGCATGGGAGCCCTTCCCAACTCCTTTGTGTCAGTTATCCAAAACCAAGACTCAAATGTAGTAGGCCCTCCTGAAATTGTGCAAGGAAGTGCCAGGGCCATAGAAACACATACGTTAATGCTGTTTTTGACAAGTACTCATCCATCCAAGCAGGGCCCAGCAGTGTAATTTAATGGGTTATAAATATCGCTCCCAACAGTCACGGAGAAAGGCAGAGGGATTTGGGAGGCAGAGAGGTTGCCGAATGCTCTGTGCTACACCATGAGGTTCTTCTGATAAACTTCTGGCCCTTCCGTTACTACTCTGAAATGCTTGATGTGCTGTATCTTTGAGTGAAGGAACTGAACTTTGCATACAAGTTTACTGACAGGCCATCCAGGGACTTCACATTGGGAGCTGGGATGAGAAGCAAGAAGTATATCAAGGCCACTAGTCTGAAGACCCCCCAGAAATTTAGGAGAACCTTTTGGATTTCTCTAGGCCAAGAAAATGGGGGGGGGGGCAGACGGAATAAGAATATTTCCCTTAGAATGTTAAGGACAGGGATGTCCCTAATTGACCATCATGCTACACTTTGAGGTCCCAGCCAGGATACTCTGAACTATTGTTCAAATAAATACCTAGGAGTGGGGTCGCTGGGTGATAGGGTAAGCGTATGCTTAAATTTCTAAGAAAACGCCAGATAGTTTTCTATGGTGGTCGTACCATTTTGCATTCCCATCAGCATGGAAAGAAACAAACATCACCCAGAGGAGAATAAACAGAGGCTGTTTATTTTTTTTAAAGATTTTGTTTATTTTATTTGACAGATAGAGATCACAAATAGGCAGAGAGGCAGGCAGAGAGAGAGAGGAGGAAGCAGGCTCCAGGCCAAGCAGAGAGCCCAATGCAGGGCTCAATCCCAGGACCCTGGGATCTCGACCTGAGCTGAAGGCAGGGGCTTTAACCCACTGAGCCACCCAGGCGCCCCAGAGAGGCTGTTTATTGAGAGTGTCCTGTGTCGCAAGGGAGTAGACCACCATCATGTGCAGGTGGTGGAGACTCCAAGGCAGGCCGTGTGGACGGAAGGCTTATAGTCTGAGAAAGGGAGGGTTTGGCTCTCTTCTGATGGGAGGCAGCAGGCATGGGAAAGTTGTAGACAAACTAATCAGAAACGGGACATCCATGTGATTGGTTGGGAGCTGGGGGGCAGATAGGATTTGTCTTTCTCCAGTTGGGGCTAACTCGGAAGCAGGAGCAGAACTCAAGAGATGCTGGTAGTTACGGGCCATATCCTGACTGTTTGGGCCAGTTGCTGAGAGGATGTGCTTTGGCTTCCTGAACCGCTGGCTGCAGGGGCTGTAGACCAGACTTCTACTTTTCTATGTCACTCTGGCCATTGTCCTTCGGTAGATGGTCTCTCCCCAGCAGTGTGTGAGTTCTGGTCGCTTTACACCCTCACCTGCTCTCGGTGGAGATGGGGCTGCCCAGGGGAGATGGGGCTGGGGGTGGCCGGGTGTCTAACAGGTGCATGGTCATGTGCTTCTATGCCTTTACTTTGTGTGTCCATGCTGTTAATGACACACCACACCAAGTGTCCTCTCACGTTCTCATCCGACATCTGTCTACGTGTTTCGGAGAAGTTCCTGTTAGCCTGTGGGCCACGTTTTGCCGAGATGTTTGTTTTCCTATGACTGAGTCTGAAGACACATACATACAAACATTCTAGATGTCAGTCTTCCGTAAGATGCCCCGTCCGCAGATTAGTTCTGCCAACGAGAACTGTCTGAGGAACAAGGGTACCTTTTCATCTCTTAACAGTGTTGTTTGCAGAACAGATGTGTTTTATTTATTTTACAATAATTTTAGTTATGGGGATGTAAACTTTATCATTCTTTTCCTTTGTGTATCATGTTTGCCTTTGCCTAGAAAAAGG
Organism: Lontra canadensis; assembly: GCF_010015895.1. Lineage (NCBI taxonomy): Eukaryota > Metazoa > Chordata > Mammalia > Carnivora > Mustelidae > Lontra > Lontra canadensis. Next base: position 1,797,306 of record NW_022631104.1, on the reverse strand, counting down.
CCAAGAGTCTCTCTGCTATGTTTTCTCCTAGAAGCGTTATGTCCTATCTTGTATTTTATACTTAGATTTGTGATTCATTCTGAGTTCATTTTTGTATGAGGTGTGAGGAATTGTTCAGTTTGATTTTTTTGAAGGATTTATTTTAGAGAGGAAAATAAAATGCTGGGTGGGGGAGGGGCAGAGGGAGAGAGAATCTCAAGCAGACTCTGCACTGAGTGTCAAGCCCTATGTGGGGCTCAATCCCACAACCCTGAGATCATGACCTGAGCTGAAACCAAGAGTCAGATGCTCAACCAACAGAGCCAGCCAGGTGCCCCAAAGTTGTGTTTGGTTTTGTTTTTGTTTTTTTTTAATTTTTTTTAAATCCCTATACCCAATGTGGGCCTTGAACTCACAATCCTGAGATCGAGTCACATGCTCCACTGCCTATGTTTCAATGTGATGTCTCCAGTGTCAGTTCTGATACGGCTAACCGGTCACTTGTCTCTTGTTTTCTAAAGGTTGATTAAAGGTTTATGAACTTTATTGATCTTTTCCAAGAACCAGCTCTTAGTTTCTCTGATTTCTTTTTTTCTTGTTTTTTGATTTTGCTGATTTCTGCTCTTATGGGTAAAACCGATCACTACATAAAAAGCACTACAGTTTTATAGTATAACACGAAATCTGGAATGTGATGCCTCCAACTTTGCTTTTTTCTTTTTTTTTTAAGATTTTATTTATTTATTTGACAGATAGAGATCACAAGTAGGCAGAGAGGCAGGCGGGGGGGTGGGGGGAAGCAGGCTCCCTGCTGAGCAGAGAGCCCGATGCGGGGCTTGATTCCAGGACCCTGAGATCATGACCTGAGCCAAAGGCAGAGGCTTTACCCACTGAGCCACCCACGCGCCCCTGCTTTGTTTTTTCAAGATTGCCTTGGTTATTCAGGGTCTTCTATGGTACCATATGGATTTTAGAATTGTTCATTCTAGTTCTGTGAAAAATGTTGCTGGCATACGGATAGGGATTGCATTACATCTGCAGATGACTTTGGGTAGTACAGACGTTTTCTTTTTTTTTTTTTTTTTTTTTTTAAGATTTATTTATTTGTCAGAGAGAGAGAGGGAGAGAGAGCGAGCACAGGTAGACAGAATGGCAGGCAGAGGCACAGGGAGAAGCAGGTTCCCTGACGAGCAAGGAGCCCGATGTGGGACTCGATCCCAGGACGCTGGGATCATGACCTGAGCCGAAGGCAGCTGCTTAACCAACGGAGCCACCCAGGTGTCCCTAGTACGGACGTTTTAACAGTATTTGTTCTTCCGATCCATGAGCATGGGATGTTCCTCCATTTCTTTGTGTTGTCTTGAATTTCTTCTATCACTGTTTTATAGTTTTCAGAGTACAGGTCTTTCACCTCCTTGGCTAAGTTTATTCCTAGGTATTTTATTACTTTTGATGCAATTGTAAATGGGATTGTTTTCTCAATTTCTCTCTCTGCTGCTTCATTATTAGCATATGGAAATGCAACAATTTCTGTATGTTGATTTTGGATCCCGCCACCTTACTGAATACATTTATCAGAAAGCCTAGTTTTTCTAATATTAATATAGTCACTTGATTTTTTTCTACTCGTATTTTCATTGTATATCTTTTCCAACTCCTGTATTTTTAACCTATTATGTCATTGTATTTAAAGTGTAAAATTATTATAAGTGGATTATACTTGGGTCTTCTTAAAATCCAGTCTGATCATCTCTTTAACTGGTATTTTAATCCATTTACATTTAATTATTAATATGGTTGAACTCAAGTCTATAACTTTATTGTTTCTGTTTGTTCTGTCTTTAATGTTGTTCCCCCTTTTCTGTCTTCTTTTTAGGATATCTGGGTATTTTTTAGTATTTTAATTTACCCATTGGCTTTCGGGCCGTCTCACTTCATACTGTTTTTTAGGGGGTGCTGTGGCAATTACAGTAGACATCTCTAACCTTTCACATTCTACTTAGAGCTAGTATTTTTACCACTTGAAGTAAAAATAGGCGGCTTCCAACCACTTAAGTCCCTTAATCCCCTTTAATGTTTTACTTGTCGTATGTACATCTACATTACGTGCTACACCCCACCAGACAATGTGCTAATTTTTGCTTCAGACAGCCAAAACGTGTTTTAAATAACTGGAAACAAAGACTATAGTTAATTATACCACCTAGATAGGTACCGTTCCTGTTGCTCTTCCTTCATTCCCGAAGTTACACGTTTCCCTCTGGTGTCATTGATCATCAGCCCAAAGGAACTTCCCTTTTCATTCCTTGTGGAAGAGGTCTTACGACAAATTCTTTTTTTTTTTTTTTTAAAGATTTTATTTATTTATTTGACAGACAGAGATCACAAGCAGGCAGAGAGGCAGGCAGAGAGAGAGGAGGAAGCAGGCTCCCTGCTGAGCAGAGAGCCCGATGCGGGGCTCGATCCCAGGACCCTGAGATCATGACCTGAGCCAAAGGCAGCGGCTTAACCCACTGAGCCACCCAGGCGCCCCATGACAAATTCTCATAATTTTCCTTCAGCTAAAAATGTATTCACTCTGGGGCACCTGGCTGACTCAGTCCTGGAGCGTGCAACCCTTGACCTCAAAGAGTCATGAGTGTGAGCCCCACACTGGGTGTGGAGATTGCTTTAAAAATACGATCTTTTAGGGACAGCTGGGTGCCTCAGTCCATTGGGTCTCTGCCTTTGGCTCAGGTCATGACCCCAGTGTTCTGGGATCGAGCCCCGCATCAGACTCCATGCTCAGTGGGAAGCCTGCTTCTCCCTCTGCCTGCAGCTCCCCCTGCTTATGCTCTCTCTGATAAATAAATAAAATCTCTACAAAAAATAAAAATCTAAAAATAAATAAATGAATAAAATCTTTCAGGGGCGCCTGGGTGGCTCAGTCAGTTGAGCATCTGACTCTTGGTTTTAGCTCAGGTCACGATCTCAGGGTTGTGAGACTGAGCCCATGCTGGGCTCCAGGATGGGATCCCCGCTCAGAAGACTTGCTGGAAATTCTCTCCCTCTCCCTCTGCTCCCGTCCCCAGGCTTTCTCTTTTCTGTCTAAAATAATAAATCTTTTTTAAAAATAAAATAAAATATTTTTGAAAAAGTAAAGATATCTTCATTTTGCCATTATTCCTGAAGCATTTTTGTTGGAAATAGAATTCTGGGTTGATAGGTCTTTTCTTTACATACTTGAAGGATTCATTCAACAGTCTTTGGCTTCTTTGTTTCTAATGAGAAACCCACAGTCATTCCAACTGTCACTCTGAGTCCTTGTTCTCTGGCAACTTTAAAGAGGGGCTTTATCCCCCCCTTAATATTTGATTTTCAATAATCTCTCGTCAGGACTTTTTTTATTTGTTTGAAGATTTTATTTATTTGTCAGAGAGAGAGAAAGAGAGCACAAGCAGGGGGAACAGCAGGCAGAGAGAGGCAGGCTCCCCACTGAGCAGGGAGCCCGACGTGGGACTCGATCTCAGGACCCTGGGATCATGACCTGAGCCAAAGGCAGACACCCAACTGACCGAGCACCCCAGGCGCCCCAGGACATGGTTTTACTGAGGTCACCCTGGTTGGGGTTTGCCAAGCCTTCTGAACCTTCCACTTTTGTCATCTGATAAATTTGGAGCATGTTCATCTGTTATTCCGATATATTTTCTGCACCACATTTCATCTTTTTGAGACTTCAGATTGTTCCCTAGACATTGTGGGACTCCAGGTCCTGTGAAAATCCTCCGGAGGATGCTGGTATTTACTGGTGTTTCGATTTAGCAGACAACTGACCTGGTCGGGTCTGGGCATCAGGCTCTGCCCCGCCGTCTGTGAGCTGCGGCGTCAGTGCTAACTGAATTCCCAAAGCCTCTGCTGGGCCACTCTGGGGCTGCCCTACGCACGCGCAGCCCTGCGAAGCAGCCGGGATGTGTGTATATGTACACACACAACTAGGGCTGCCTCTGCTCGGGCGCTCTCCTCCCCTGGATGTTCCCTGACCTCGTCACCCTCCAGGGACCTACTGTTGCATCCTCTCGCTAGAAAGAAGGGGTTTCTCCTCAGGTGTTGGGCCCCTGTGCTAATCTGCACGACGGGGATGCCCTCGGTGCCAAGAGGGGAGAGAAAACAAAGCAGAAAGTCACGGAGACTCGCCACCCTCCTCCATCACACTGTCTCCCTTTTCCAGTTCCTCCGGCCACAAATGTGGGTTTTCTCAATGTGAGGGGCCCGCACCGTGCTCTGCGACTCCAGCCACACTGGGCCAAAACCAAGAGAGAAAAAGAAAAAATCTTTAAAAGGGAGCATCACTGCCACACCCCTCAGCTTAAGGGAGCTTCCCTTCTTAGTTCTATGGCCAAGAGGACAAGTGTTTCTCTCTGTATCTTGGCTGCCCCTCCCCGCTGTGCAGTCCCACACTGAAGTCAGTCTCGGTCAGCGTCAGCATAAACACAAGCGAACAAGTCAGCGGGGAAGGTCCCCGGTGACACATCATTCCTGGGGTTTGGGCTCCCGGCCCAGTCAGCCGCCTTTGTTGATTTCACCGGCTCCCCAGGTCATCGGAGCACTTTTGTTTCCCGCGGTGTTTAGGACTTGCTGAAGGCTATTGTTAAGTTGTAATAACACACATCCAATGGGTGAGTGTTGAAAATATGGTGCCAAGTGACAGAAATCAGACAAAAAAAAAAAAAAAAAACACGTATGGTATGATTCCGTGTAAGTGAAATGTTGAGTCAAATCCACAGCGACAGGAAGCAGAACCATGGTTTCCCAGGTTTGAGAGGAAAGGAAGAAGAGTGGGGGGAAGAGAAGGGGGGGGTCAGTTTGGAAGAAACCGGATATTTGGGCTCTCTTTTTGGGAGGCAGAGTGTTTTTGAAATTAGTAGTGATGATTGTGTAACTCTGTGAACATACGTAACAACACCGAATTACAGACACTTGAAAGGGGGTGAACTGTGCATTGTATCTCAATGAAGTTGTTACTTAAATACATATTTGGACACTTAAGGGCTTTTTATTACTCATTTTCAACCTATGCTGTATTCTACATGGAAGTAAATTTTAAGAATTCCTGGTTGTAGGTTAACACTAAGCAGATACACACGTTCATTCCAAGGGGCAGTCTGGGACTCAAGGTTGCTTCCAACATGGTTTGTGTCTCCAACCCAGATCCCAGAGCATTCATCGTCAAACTGTGCAAACATCCGAGACAACTTTTTAAGGTTTAATTGCAACCCCTGAAGTACGCTTTGATGAAAACACAAATAAAAATAAACACAGGAGGACTAGCTCAGATCTGCAGCTTTTCTTTCCAGAATCATCTGTTTCTTCTGGGGAAGCTTTAAGTACGATGCATCAGACACAGATTTCTGCAAACTGCTGGAATCAGCCTTAAACGCACAAAAAAAAGCGCCAAGTTTTAAACGGGTGTTTGAACACTGACCACAGACGTCACGGAGAAGGCCATTAGGTATGTGACCACAAAATGTAAGAAATGTAGAAATGTAAAATGTAAGAAAATAAGTGTTTCCATTTTTAAAAATCAAATTTCTAAGAAGAAAAGCATAGATTCAAAAAATAAAGAATGCAGAGTGTGAATTCAAAACTTTTCCCTTTTTTTACTGTAATTTTTCACTTTTTCATTTGGAAAAGTATGCTGGCATCATTATATAAACAGAGTTCAATAAAGTTCAATGAAAGAACGTCGCTGTCTCAAATGGTTTCCTAGCCGTGGTTGTTATAATGACCCTTTTCAATTCAGGACAACTCAAACTCTACAACTGATGTGCTTTGGGTGTCAAGTGCACAGCCGGCCCTGGGTGTGGACGGCAGCAAGGAGGACGCCTGCGGTCACCACGGACACTGGGGCAGGCTGCAGTTCCCAGCACAGCTGCCGCACTGACCTTCCTTCCACCGAGTGGCTCACTTCGTTCAACCTCCTTGCTCCTGAGCGGACCCCCCGACACCGCCCCAACCAAGAGGGTACAAAAGAAATGACATTCAGTGACTTGCGAAGCTGGGTCATAAAAATTTCAGGCACTCCCTTCCACCTGGTTCTCTGGGAACCCAGCTGCCACACTGCGAGGAAACCCAGGCCACGCGGCGAGGCCCACGTCCGTGTGCCCGTGGACACCCAGCTTCAGCCACCGGATGTGTGAGTGAGGAAGCCTTTGAGAGGACCCCGGTTCTGGTCGCAGCTGTACTCTAACCACGTGAGAGGTTCCATGTGAGGACTCCTAGGCACTGGTAACCCCCAGAACCATCACGGTCAGGATTTCAAGTCTCCGTGTTTTGGGGTCACTTGTTACCAGCATCAGGTGCCCAGAATAGATTTCGGTACCAAAAGTGGAACGCTACTGAAACAAAGACCCCAAGGCATGGTGTTGGCATCAGGACCCGAGGTTGGGCGGGAATCTAAAGCCTTCAAGGAGGCGGGAGCTTGACATAAAGTCAGAAAAGTATTAGCGGGAACTCCAGGAAGGGCTTATATGAGGAGGGGAAGTGTCGTCATTCGTCTGGTATCATTACGTCATAGAGGGAACTCCGTCCACCCACAGCACCCTGGAGGGTGGGAACTGCCTCTAGTGGGCCGTGTGACACAAGGAGACCCCCGCACTGAGTGCCCTCCCTGCCCGCGATGACACGTAGGAGAGGTTAAGGTCAAGACAAAACATTACGTAGGAACGATCCAGCGCTAGCTGGACTCTAACTAAATCTCTTCGTCTCATCCGCTCCAGACGACCGACACGACCGAGAAGATGTCTTGTAGGCAGAGATCCAGTTCGGGGCATTTTCAGGAAAATGTGGTGCAGAGAGTAAGCCGAAGGTGTGACTGTCACATAATGGTAAAACCTCAGAAAGATTCAAGGTGGGACCTCAGCCAAAGGCCTTTTAAGGAACTTAAGGGTAGGTCTAGCAAAATTCCTTTGTTAAAATAATAGAGCTTTTAAGAACATTAAGGGCAAGGAGTACAAGCTAGAGGAAAGAGTTATCACGGAGGTCTGCATGTGGACGTCATCTACTGGGCTGGATGACAGCTGATACATGCGACGCCCGCAGGGTTTCTTTTCTAATTACATGAGCTTGAACTGAAAAGAACAAGAGTACAAACAGGAAAGAGAACACTGGACCCACAAACTTCTTCAATAGGCGAGAATCAGGCTAAGAAAAGGACTCACCTACCAACATGAGCTTCTATTTATGGAAAAGGAAAGATGACCTCCAAGAGGAAAGCCAAGAGGCACGGCGGGCTCGAGGGCATCGGGACTGAGCCTTAACCCAAGACCACACCTGCGAGACCATCTCGGGACAAGACCCGGACAAGAGCCCGATTCTAGGCTGCTGCCTTAATGGGATGAGAGTACTTCGCACGTGGGAGGGGACAGCGGGTGCTCAGGGAGTGGACTGTGCCAGGCTGTGTTTCCGAACATTTCCACGCCGCTGCGGAACATCCGCGTGCTCCTCTGTAACACCCATACTCCTCCCGCGGAACGCCGGGTCCGGCTCCCCCTGCTCCCCTTCCAAAACTAGGTTAAAAGCCACGCTCTTCCTGGTACCATGTTATCTGGAGAGCCTTGCTTGCAGAACCCGGGCCACATGTAGATGCTCTGGCCAACAGCCCTCACGCGAGATGCCAATCAGCAGCCAGTATCAACTGCCAGGCGCGGCGAATGAGGAAGGCTCCGAGGTAGCCCCAGCCCAGCCAAGTGCCTGAGCTGCAGCAGATAAGGACCTCGTACATATCCGAACCCTGTAAGCTGGGAGGCAGTTCAAGGAAACGTAACCTTAAGGACGGGGGCCGGGAGGTTTCAGCAGACCTCCGGGACACAGTGGCGAGCAAAGACAACAGAGCAGATGAATGAGTAAACACCAGCAGGAGCTCGGTTGCTGATCTCTTCTCTTACTTTCTGTGGTTAGAAAGTGCTGCCCGCACAGTTACCGACATCCTTCTGTGTCTCAGTAGCTGGAGAATGCATTTATTGTTTGAAATTCAGGATGTTTCTTGCTCTGAATCTTTCAGAATCAAAAGAAAGTTAACTTGGGTGCCTGGGTGGCTCAGTGGGTTGCCTTTGGCTCAGGTCATGATCTCTGGGTCCTGGGATCGAGCCCCGAGTCAGACTCTGCTCAGCGGGGAGCCTGCTTCCCCCTCTCTCTCTGCCTACCTCTCTACCTACTTGTGATCTCTGTTGAATAAATAAATAAAATCTTTTAAAAAGAAAAAAAGAAAGTTAACTCATTGGCCACAGGATGCTAAGTGCAGAGCTCACGCTGTTACCTAACAGTGTGGTCTCTTGGCAAAAAGAGAGACGAGGAGATGATTAAGCGATCGGACCCTGTGCTTTATTGGCAGTCAAACGATGACAATCGTCACACATTTCAAGGAAAGACCAAATTCAGGAGCAAGCCAAAGATGCACGGGTTGTTTTGTTTTTTTTTTAATCAGTGGGTGAACTCCAACTTCACAACCTGGAAACTTTTAGGGCTGTGTGGGTATAGGTGGGCCGACCTCGAGACACAAGGAACTCCTTCGTCTGGAACCCGAAAACGCAGGAAGGAGCGAGCAGAGCGCGACCAGGTCTCCTGGGTCTGGAATGCGCAGAAACGCGCCCCGCGGCTCGGACGGGGCTCCTGCGAGAGGCAGGAATGACCAGGGCCATTCGACCGTCCGTGGCCCTCTGTGGCGGCTCCATGGGCTCCGTGGCCAGGGGTTCACGAAGAGCGTTCAAGACTCACAAGGATCCACAGAGGCCCGAAGCCCTCACGCTCTCTCTGCCGGCATCTCCAGGGTTTTCCGAGGAAAGCACGCCCGCCTGAGGCTCGGCGGGCAGGACAGTGACAGCCCCACCATGGGGTCCCTGCTGTCCGGCCGCGTGGGGCTCAGGGAGGCAGCGCGGTTCACCAGGCGTTTCAACGTGGGAGTGGAGTCTGGGCGTTGGTTATATGAATGGAACTTTCATCTTAAAAGGGAATGGCGAGATACAGAGAATTGAAGGCATTAATTTCTTATGCGCCTGGCTCTACCTGGTGGGTAAGATCCGTGCATGTCCGTTATGCGTACAAAACCGGTCACGGTCAGGGCACAACCCGAAACGCAGACAGAGGGAACTGTGATGTCGGCCCCGCTGCATTGCTCTCAGGGGGTCACTGGGATGTGAGTCGTCCGGAGGCACTATTACAAGGTGCAGGCTGGGCACAGCGGGCTCTAACCAAGCCTCTGAGAGCCTTGGAGCCCGGTGACCTGGGAAGGGAGACACGGGGTGTTTTGGGCAAACTCCAGAACCCAGGAGAAAGCTGGCCACTGGAAGTTTTCTTTTCAAGTGAAATTCGAAGTCACGTGGCATCACTTGAGAAAACGACAATCTTGCAAGCAAGTCTCAAGGAATTAGATGTTTTCCGTTGGGTCGGGTCACTGTGGACTCAGTATAGGGCATGGGTTTAAAAACTGAATGAGGGAGAGGCTGAGACACCCTACCCACACCTGCAACATCAGGAACGTGTGGCCGAGAATTCTGCAAACACCTTACAGGTAACCTAAGCCGAGAGACTCTGAGAGACAGAATGAAGGAAAGCAAAGCCCTTGTCAATGTCCGGACAGAAGACAGATGACAATCCTGGGAAGAGGAGCCAGAAGAACAGGTCGGGTCAGACGTTCACCGGGATTTCTGACAAATATCACCACCTGACAGGTCTGTGAGGACGGAGATGGGGCCTTTGTGCCACGAGCGTTTCTAACACGTCCGTCCATCTGCGGACTCCAGGACTGGAAGGAGAAAGCACTCTAGCCAGACCACAGGGACAGCCCACCACCGATCTAGGACACGCTGTGAGGTGCATGTAGGAAAGGCGCAGCCCGTCCCGCTGGGGCCGAGACTTCTCCTGAAGGACAAGTTCGCCCAGGAACAGCCTCTCCTGCGGGGAGGTGTCCAGGGTCCGGCTGTGGCGCTCCCTCCTTCCATCCTGACCCATCCTTGGAGACATCGCATGTCCATCCAGAGACAGGAAAGCTTTATCTTGGTGCTTCTGACGTCCGTGTTTCCCAAAGCCCAGACCCTTCCCACTTCACTGCTCCCAGACTCGGGCTGGCCGAGGCACAATGCAATCCTTCTAGTCTGTGGTCCCTGAGCACAGGAGGGAGGGAGCTCTAGAAGAATGGCAGCACCCTCTCCACGAGGCCAAGAGCTGAGGATCGGTCAAGAAGTAGGGTTGGGGGCGCGCCTGGGGGGCTCAGTGGGTCAAGCCTCTGCCTTCAGCTCAGGTCATGATCAAGGGTCCTAGGATCGAGCCCCCCGTCGGGCTCTGCTCAGCCGGGAGCCTGCTTCTCCCCCTCTCTCTCTGCCTGCCTCTCTGCCTACTTGCGGTCTCTGTCAAATAAATAAATAAAATCTTAAAAAAAAAAAAAGAAAAGAAAAAGAAGTAGGGTTGTGGAGAAGTCCCTACGGCCTCCCTCAAACACGGCACATGGCATATAAAAGAAACATGATCCCCCCAGGGATCCCCCCCATCCATCGGCTCCATACTGGGCATGGGGAAGCTGGGTTTTATGATCGCAACGAGGGCACTTCCTCTCGGGCCAAGGAGATATTGCAAATGCTCCTGATAAAGAACGGATGACCCAACTCTTCACACACCCCCTCCTTAAGCCCCACTGCGACTGTGAAGGAGTTTTTAAAACATATAAACCCCCAAGAATAAAAAGACACCAGGAGAGGCGACAACCAAAGATGAAAGACGTCAACCGATTCTGCCACTTGGGAGCAATCAAGGCATGACTGTCACAACCCACTGGGAAAAGGTGAAAAACCGGGCGCGTGGAGGGGGGCAGAGCTGGGCTCTAAAACCCCAAGAAGCAAGCAACTCCTGACACAGACTATCCTGAAAAGGCTCTGAAATCAAAGGCACCCGTTACCTCTGAAGACACAGATATAGAGGAGGCCGGGACACTGGAAAAGTCGCTGAAAATCCTTAAGGACAGGGGAGTTCCTCCCCCTGCATCTGGACGGCCAAGCAATGACTTCTGGGCCACAAGGTCACTTCCTGGGCATACCAGGCACGGCTGGGAGCTTGGGTGCCTTCTATGCTGAAAACCACCCACCAGCCAGGGGGACGCCCAGCCCCCCACCCAAGCTTCCAGAACGCCAGCACACGGGCTGCGAGAAGAGAGGACTCCTGCTCGAGGAAACTGAGCCTAGCCAAGTCTGCAAACACGGGCAAAAGTCAAGCAGGTCTGCACCTGGTCCGCTTCCGCAAGGCCCTCCAGTACGGAGTCCCAGGGCTGTCCACGAGTTTCCAGTCAGCGTCTCCAGGGCCCTACTTCTTAGAGGAAAGGGGGACGAGCACTAGCAGGTGTTGGAGAAGTTTCTGGGGTGAGATACAGAGACCACATGGGAGGGGAACTTGGAGAAAAGAGGTAGCTGAGGAAACTGTTCTAAAAAAAAAAAAAATTACTGGGATGCCTAGGTGGTTCAGTGGTTTAAAGCATATGACTCTTAGTTTCGGCTTAGGTCATGATTTCAGGGTCGTGGGATCGAAGCCCACATAAGGCTTCATGATCAGCGGGGAGTCTGCTTGGGATTCTCTCTCTCCCTCTCCCTCTGTCCCTCCCCCTTGTCATCGTCCTTTCTCTCTCTCTTAAAAAGAATTATTAAAATAAAAAAAGAGGTAAGATATTGTAGCCACAAAACAAGAACTATTTTTTTTTTAAAGATTTATTTATTTGACAGAGATCACAAGTAGGCAGAGAGGCAGGCAGAGAGAGAGGAGGAAGCAGGCTCCCCGCTGAGCAGAGAGCCCGATGCGGGGCTCGATCCCAGGACCCTGGGATCATGACCTGAGCTGAAGGCAGAGGCTTTAACCCACTGAGCCACCCAGGCGCCCCAAGAACTAATTTCTTTAAAAGGGTCATTCAGGGAATAGAGATGAGCCCTTGGAAATAAAAGTACGAGAGCAGAAATGAAAATTTCCAAAAGAAGCGTTGTAAAAGTCATGAAATTTCCCAGAAAGACACGAATAGTTTAGATTTCCTGAGTGAGAGAGGGCAGGGAAAGGGGAGGACAGGAAATAAAGAAACTTTCTAGAACCCAAAGAGTGTTAGTTCCAGATCGACATAACCCACAAATGCCAACAGAACGGACACACGTAGGCCCAGGCACGCCACTGGGGGATTTCAGAATGCTGGGGGACAAAGAACAAATCCTAAAACCTTCCAAAGAAAACGTCAGGCCACTAAGTGACTCAAGATGACATCAAACTTCTGAATGGCAACACTGGAAACCAAGAAAAATGCGGAAATGTCTACAAGATCTCGAGGGGAAAACAGTGTCTCACCCCCGTACAGGACTGAATATTCAATCAAATAAGAGTATTTCCAGACAGGCAAGGAGTAAAAACATTTCAGGTCCTACGCAGTGTTTCTCCAGAAAGTGTTAAGAGGATATGCTCCGCTGAAATAAGGAAATAAGCCAAGAAAGAGGAACACATGGGCCCCAGGAAACGGAGGAGAGATGCAGAGAATTCCCAGTGATGATGAAGGTTCGTTCCAGAATAACAGTCGAACGGTGGGTCCAGGGATACCTGGGGACACCCGGGGGGCTCTGTCAGTGAAGTGTCTGCCTTCAGTTCAGGTCATGATCTCAGGGTCCTGGGATCAAGTCCTCCACAGGGAGCCTGCTTCTCCCTCTGCCCCTCCCCCTGCTTGTGCTCGATCTCAAATAAATAAAATCTTCTAGATAAATAAATAACAGGCCTGGAAGGTTCCCGAGTAACAGGTAAATAGGGGGTTTGGAAGGTTCCAGGGTAACAGACAGTGGGTCCAGAGAACAATGAATCCAGAAGGAAACAGTAAGTATGCCTCCATGAATGAGTGAATGAATGAATGGCTTCCTTTGATGAAATATACACTAAGATTTAATATGCAGATATATTTTGAAGTTATTACAGAGACGTCACGACAGAAGATCAGGAATAGCATGGCTTTCCCCCCACACGGCCTCTGCGGTTTCGTCCTGTTTTCTGATTCCCATTTGGAACGCCCGCTAAGACTTTCTCTTCCTGCACCTGCTGTCCAGACAGTTCCCGGCTTCCCCAGCCCCTCCTCCATGTTCCGCTTATTCGATGCCGACCTTCTTGTTACAAAAGCACCTGTGTCACCCCTAGGTTCAGAGGTCTTTTTGGGGTGCGGGCCTCAGTGTTCCATGGAAGCAGGGGCCGGCGTGCATGTGTCTGCAGCCCGGCGGGCAAGCGTCCTCACCATGACCACGTGGCCAGGTGAGAGCAGAGATGCCAGGAGCCCGAGAGCCTGTCAGTGCTGCCACCTGGGCATTTGTGGCGTTCTTGACAACAGGCATCTCGCCAGTCACAAGCTAGAAACCTCCCGTCAGCGGGGACCGTGTTGCTCTTGACTGGAGAGGAAGGAAGGAGTAAGGGCTAACCCTGGAGTCAGGTGCTCAGACTGCTACGCAGGAGTTGGCAGAGGCAGACCCTGCCCGAGGGATCCGAGACCCAGCACAGGTGCGCTTGGGAGCCGGACTGGAGTCCCTGTGACTCTGCAGGTGAGAGGCTGAAATTCACAAGCAACCGAAACTGACTAATTACTGAGACAAGCGAGGAAATTCTAACAAGGGCAAAATGTTAGTAAGAGCGTTCTTCCAGCTGTTAAATTCTTTCTTAGAGAAGATTTTGTTAATTCATTTACGGGAGAGCATGAGCAGGGGCAGAGGAAGAGGGAGAGCAGGCTTCTGAGGAGCAGGGAGCCGGATGCAGGGCTCGATCCCAGGACGCCAGGACATGACCTGAGCCGAGCGGGACGCTTCACCAGCCCCCAGGCGCCCCCCACTGCTAAATTTGAGCAGACAACGGCTGAGGAGATACTGTGTAAATATTTGAGGCTGTGCAAGTGTTTAAGGGGAGAGAAGCAGGCCGATTCGATATGATTTACTCTCAAAGGCCCGAGAGAAAAGGATACAGACAATGCGCTCAGGGGGTGGGGGGGTGAGTATCACTGTGTGGCTACTTTAACGGAAAGGTACTGATACTATTACCTTTTCTCCATTTTTCAGAATTTCTTTAAGTTAGAAGTTCTAAAAATTCTTCGTAAGTCAGGTACTTTGTTTGCTATAAACAATCCAAGTGTGAGTGTCCAAAAGTCCCGCCCCTGGGCTCCCACGGCCACCGCTGGGGACTTGGTGCGACTCCTCCACATTCTTCTGCCCCCAACGGCTGCCCCTCCAGAAGGTGGCGCCACTGCCCTCTGGCACTGTCTCCCACCGCCCTCCTTGGGGGCCCCCACTGTGCCTTCCTCTCTCCCAGGAGATGGAGATCTGCGCAGAGGGAGGGGCTGTGGCCACGGGTCTGGCGTCCTCCCCGACCTCCCGGGCCCCTGGCAGAACGCAGGTAACCTCCTGACTGGCCGACAGGGACTGGAATGGTCCAAGTGTAAACAGATTCAGATTCCTGGTGTTTGGGACCCCAAAACGTGGCTTAGGCACTGTGCTGCCCGCCACAGGGGAGCTGGAGCCCAAGCACCACACACCCTGGAAGGGGCTGGGGGCGCAGGGAAGCGCGGTTCCTCTTGAACTCGGGCCACACACGGCTGCAGCTACTTACCATCTGCGGACACTCTGGGCCGCGCATCCTGCCAGGGACCCCAGAGGAGCGCCCCCACAAGCCCCCACAGCCATTCTGCAGGGAAATCCACGGGGCAGGCTGCAGGGACCCCACGCGTCCCTCCCTAGGGCCCAGGCAGAAGAGAATCAGGGAGTGAAGGGCAGAGGGAACCGGGCACTTGGACTGGGGACCAAGGGGACCCCAGGAAACAAAGGCCCAGGCAGGGCACAAGGGGCAGTGCAGTTCCAGGGGCAGACCCCAGGCAGGGCAAACATGGCTGCCCCTTCCGTCGGGTAAGGGAAGATGGCTCGATGACATCCATGGCCAGGCCACACCCTGCGAGAGCTCAGATTCAGGTCCCCTCCCTCGATGCACATCGATGGGCTGGAGCAGGGCGCTCTGCCTTTTGGGGAGCTTATCACATGGTAGGGACGGTCTGTTTATCTCCCACTCGGGGCTCCTCAGGGGACTGGGGCCTGTGTCCGGGGGCCCTGCGGGGACTGTGCCCCAACCACCCACCGTGCAACGGTACTAGCCATGGCACAAGCAGCAGCAAATGTGGGGCTGGGGACAGCGGGGGACAG
Organism: Lontra canadensis; assembly: GCF_010015895.1. Lineage (NCBI taxonomy): Eukaryota > Metazoa > Chordata > Mammalia > Carnivora > Mustelidae > Lontra > Lontra canadensis. The sequence continues at coordinate 1,782,124 of NW_022631104.1, read as the reverse complement.
AGCAAAAGCAGCTGTCTCTGCTCTCGAGGTACTCACACTCTGTGGGAGAAGACGAGCTCCAAAAGGTCATGGTGAAGAATATGTACTGGTTGGCGGGGAGGGCTACGAAGTGGGGTGGGCTGGGGAGCAGGGTGAGGGCCTGGTGAGGAGAGACAGCAGGGTGGGTTAGCAGGATGGGGGGTTAGTACGAGCAGCAGCAGCGGGGTTAGCAGGAGGGGGGTTAGCAGGAAAGGGATTAGCAGGAGCAGGGGGGTTAGCAGGAGGTCCAAAGCCTCTGAAAACATCAGCTCTCTGTCCCTGTGAGCGGTGGCCGCTGCCCAGACCTGAGCTCTGCCCGGGAACTGTCCCTTCCCAGGGGTGGTACAGGACCTGCACGTGGGGCCAAGGGGCTGCCCATCCCCAACTGACGGGAGCCACTGAGAACGTGAGCAGGGCCGAGGCAGCTGACGGGTGGCCACCAGCCCCGCGTGGAGAGGCGACAGTACAAACCCAGGGTCCCCTTGCAACACCACCTGCTCCTCTCCCCTCCCCCTGCAGAGGCTTGCTCCCTCCCTCTTCTCCTGGGGAGCGGGGCCCCCACCAGGCTGGTGAGGCGGCTCTCCCTGAACCCACTGATGGCAGACAAACCCTATGAACATTTCTCAACTGCACGGTGTCCCCCTACCGTTTGAAGCTCTTCTTTCACTTTCTGGGCCATCCGCCCTTCTGTGGTCTCTTCTCTCCCTGTTAAAGGCTCCTTTTGCCCCTAAAATGTGGGTGTGATCAACGTTCCGGACACCACCCACTTCATTCCCTCCCATCACCTCCGTCCCTGGGTGCCTGCCCCCCCAAATCTCTCTGCCCTCCTCGACCCCACACCCCCGTGCTGGGCCCTACACCTCTGGCTGCGTGGCCTCCTAGAGACACTGCTCGCTCGGGGTTTCAAATACTGCCAGACCGTGGGTTCCTTTAGAGAAACACCTCAAATAACGCATTACTTCCCCAATGCCTGCCACACTGCTTCTAGGCCAAAACCACTAGGCATTTCATAACCCAAAACCACTCCGTCCTTGGCAACAGGCCCTGTCATTTGGGGATTAGCTATAGTTCCCAGCTCCCAGCCAGCCCACCCCACCCCACACCATTTCTACAGAACAGTCAGCAGGAAGGACACTGGCCTCAGGAGGCTACGGCCTGGGCCAGGCACGGGGTTTCCTGAGGACAAGCAGACCCAGGGACTGCTCCCAGGCGAGGCCCAGCCAGCCTTTAGCAAGGGTCCCCCGAAATGAAGCATTCACGACCCCCCCAGCAGCCCAGGCCCGCACAGCCGCCAGAGGGCGCTCAGATGCTGGGGAAGCCTGAGCTCCCGTCCCTGCAGCCAGTCCCTGCAGCAGGCCCCTGCTCAAAGTCACCTTCCCCAGCCTACACCACCGCACATTCCCTGAACCGTCTCTGAGCCAAAGCTCATGGGAAACAGAGCTCGTCACTTCTCTCAGTGAGGTTCAACTTTAGAGGAACACTAGCCAGTAGCAAACAAAGCCCAAACCCCGACACAGCCTCCCGCGGCTCCAGGACCCGTGTGCGCATCCCCGTGACTCCTGCTTCTGTCTGCACCTGTCCCCGCTCCAGCCCTGGATTGAAGTCACCCACAGGAGCCAGGCTCTCCTGCACTGCCTCCCTCAGCCACCTCTGACATCCCCCTGTCCACTAACCACAGAGGGACCCAAAAACAACCATCTCCTGATCCCTCTGAACGGTTCCCGGGCAAGCACACGCTAGCCTTCCAGCTCGGCGCTCCCGTGAAAAGGTAATTCACAGACCCAAGCTGCTTACGGGGATCTCCGGCAAGGTCCAGAGCACAGCCCTGATCGCTACCATCCGCGTGGGATCATTAACTGCCTGGAGAATTTAATCAACTGTCCTGCTGTCTGGTCAGCGCACTCTCCCTTGGCCGCGAGCACGGAGGCGGGTTGATGAAAAGCTCGCTGAGAACAAGCGCTCCCCCATCTCCACAGGCATCAATCCAGAAACCCAGAGGGGCTCGTCTGCCCGACCCTGTTCTGAACCGTGAAGCCGTTCTAGCCCCGAACGGTGACCTGGCCCAAGGTCAAGCCAAACATGCTCTAATTACCTAGCCCAGTGACCAGACCCTGGAACCGACCACAACCACAGTAAGGAAGCGGGCTCGGGCAGATCAGAGGAACGGAGCGCGAGATCAGGAAACAAACCCAAACCCGTGCAGAAATTCAGAAATCTAGCAAAGCTGGGGCTTCAAAGCAGGAAAAGATGGACCGTTTGGTAGATCCCACGGGAACAGAATAGTAGTCAGATCTGTGTCCCGCACATCAACACTCGCGTGCGCACGTCTGTACACACGTACACGCTTGCCGGACCCCACATCCATACCCGTGTGCACACGTGATCTGTACACATGTACACACACGCCTGCTTGCTGTGCGGCACCAAGAGCTAGGGAAGCGGCGCAGAGACTCGCTGGGCACACAGCGGAAGTGAAGGCCGGCACCGGCCACGGCAGGCAGAGGGAGGAGGCTGAGAAGCCACAAGGCGTCACCGGCAGACCTGCCCGCTCCCCCCTGAACACCCTGACTGGGCTCCAGCCACTCCCACACCATGTAGCCACAGCCTGGCCTCTGAGCGTCCCCAGCCTGACCCGCCCTCACATCCACCTCCCAAGAGAGGTCACACGGGGCCAACAGAACTCCCGCTGGAAGAGGAACCTTTACACACGGCTGGTGGGGATGCGCGCTGGGGCAGCCGCTCTGGCAAACAGGATGGAGGGTCCTCAGAAAGTTGAAAACAGCTGCCCTATGCCCAGCTCCCGCTCTCCTGGGTGCTCACCCAACGGACACGCACACGGTGATTCAAAGGGGCAGCTGCCCCCCAATGTTCACAGCAGCAACGCCCACAACAGCCGCACTGTGGAGATGCCAGATGCCCGCTGCCCGGTGAGCGGGTACAGAGGCGGTGTGCGCACCAGAGCATCCGCCGCTGCCGCAAGGAAGGAATTCCACTCACACGTGGAATTTAAGAATCAAAACAGGATCACAGGGGAAGGGATGGCAAAATAAAATCACATGAGAGCAGAGAGGAGACAAACCATAAGAGGCTCTTAAGCGTAGGAAACAAACTGAGGGCTGCCGCAGGGGAGGGGCTGGGGGTCTGGGTAACTGGGGGATGGGCACGGAGGGGGCCCGTGTAACAAGGATGTTATACGCACCTGATGAATCACGGACCTCTACCTCTGAAACTAATAATACGCCATGTTAACTAAGCTAAATTTAAATTAAGAATATTTTTAAAACAAAACAAACAAAACCCCTAATATGTGGTCTGCCCAATGCCTCCTGCGGCACCCCCTCGCCACCCCCTCCTGCTCCCAGCCTGCCACCTACCCAACCCCATCCCCCTTCCCCATCCCACCGGCCACCTTCCGCACCCTGAGAGGGCTCCCGATTCAGGACGTCTTACTGGCTGCGCTGGGAGCCCTCCCAGCCCTGCACCACCCTTGCATCACCTCCTGCCAGCCCTTCATTCACCACCCATCTCGGGGAGACCCCCCGAACCCTCCTACCTAAAACCCACGCACACACACAGGTACACACACACACAGGTATGCACACACACGTGCCCAGGTGCAGGAACACGGTGGGCACGTCCATGCGCTGTGTAAATCCTGCACTTTCGACGTCTGAAAATTCTCATCAAATGTTGAAAACACGCCCCCGCACCCCAGTTCCCCTCTCCCCGCTGCAAACCCAGCACCTGCTCACTCTCGGCGCCCATCTGCTCTCTGCCCTGCCCCACAGCGTCCGGAAGCTCAGCCCCGGCTGGAGGGGGGGGGTTTCTGCATTTTGTGCGCTGCCCTGCCTGCTGCCAGTGAAACCGCCCATCACTGTACCAGCAGCAAACCCTAGTCTCGACACTGTGCCCTAACCACGCAGAGACAACTGGGAGAGGAAATGGGGGGCTGCCCCCACACCCTCTGTGCTCCTCCAGAATCTCCTGTGACCTGGAGGCATTTCTAAAACACGGATTAAGGAGAATGCAGTAGCTATTACACAGCCGGTACTCGGTGTCTGATGAATAACCACATCGCGACTCCGTGAGATGGGTCCATCCTTGGTGGTAAGGCACCACCATCCCCAGGACCGCTGAAGGGAAGGCCGCACATGCCTGCGTGTGTGCGCACCCGTCCCAGGGTGTGCACCCATCTCAGGGCGCGCACCCGTCCCACGCACTCACCAGCCCCTCAGCCCCACCCTGCACGCCCATCCCTGTCCCCGCACAGCCACCCAACCCCGCAGGAGCACATGACCCAGAGGGCACGTCCCTGTCCACACCCGCGCACCTGTCTCAGGGCACCCACCCTTGCTCCTGGGCTCTTACCACAGCTTTGACGGTGGTATCGTGATTACCTAGAAAAACGACCTTAATCTCAGCAAAAAACACTGACGAATTCAGAGGACAAGGACCAGGTCTGCAAACAGACTTTTACACGATGCCATGAAAAAAAGGTAGGTCCAGACGTGAACACACTGCTACAGGCAGAGGTTCGCGTGTGCGGACGCGCGGGTCCACACGCAGCACAGCTACACGGAGACGAATACGGACTAACCTCCGCGACCGGGGACTCTACGAGATGGCCACCCTCTTCTTCCAGCCCTTCCACAGGCTTGGGGTTTCTCAAGATAGCAGGTTGGGGAAAAGGTTTTGTAAACCTGAGTAAGTTGCCAAAAATCGGCCTAACGAGGGCCTTCAGGACACGCACACTCAGGAAGATGAGCTCCCCTGTCTGCATCTCCGGGGCCCTCGACTTGTGCTCACGCCGCAGCAGACGGACGCCCGTCTTGCTCCCACACACATACAAGAGCCCCAAAGAGGTCGAGACGTGACATGTTTGCTGGCTGGGCCGTGGCCACAGCTCCCCGGGGGTGGGGGGCGCGGATCTGGTCACAAGAAGGCCCAGCCCGGGAACAGGGCTCACACCTCCATACCTTTCACATCTGTCTACCTCCCGTCACGCGGTTTCCAGCCCGGGGTTTTGGGGGAACGGGAGCACACGTATTTACACACTCTCACTCTCTGGGACACACAGTGCTCTGACCTCCCACACGCCCACCCTAGGCTCTGACAAGCAGCCCCGCTCCTTACTCGTGGTCTCAACCGCCGGCAGCACCAAGGGCGGACAGTGGGATGACGCGGGGCAGCCGGGCCGCTGGGGAGCACGGGCCGCTGTGCAGACGCACAGGGAGCACTACGAGTACCTTGGGAAGCCCGCAGGCGGCGGAACTTCTGGCCGGGAACGCAGCGGTGCAAGAGGCGGGCGGCAGGTGATCTCCCAGGACAAAACTTTATTGGAAACCAGGGGGGGGGGGGCAGGAAAGGACTAGGAATCAGGCTCCGGGGCCAGTGGTGGCTTCTCGTCATCAGGGGGACAATCGATGAAGTCAGCCAACATGGCGGCCGTGTCATCCTGCTCCTTTTCGGCACAAAGACGTTAAGATTGGAAACAGTCACACACACAGGCACGCAGAAGGACAGACCCAGAGCTGAGCCCCCTCCCCTGCCCTCCTACCTTCTCGGGGAGGGCGGCCGTCTCTGTCTCCGCCTCCGCCTCCACGTCTGCCGTGGCAGGTGTCTCAGGGGGGACTGGCACCTCGTCACCCCTGCTCTCAGTCCCCTCCTCCAGCAGGGTCGGGGGAGCAGAGGTTTCCTCTTCCACGAGCTCCTGGGGAGGTGGCCCAGCTGGGGGACTCTTCACGTCCCGTGGACCCTCCCCCTGGGAGGGGAGCACCTCAGGGACCAGCGTGGGGGCAGCCTCGGCCCCCGGCCCCTCCTCGGCCCCCGGCTCCTCCACCTCTAGCAGCAGCCCGGGCTCCCCTTCGGGCTCTGGCTGTGCCTTCGGGGACTGGGCGGGGGGCAGCTCCGGGGGCGGGCTCGGCGGTGGGGGCCCGCTCTCCTCCGCCGGCGCCCCTGCCGGGCCGAACTCCACCTCCTCCAGCTCCTCCAGCTCCTCCTCCTCCTCCTCGTCCTCCTCCTCCTCCTCCTCCTCCAACTCTCCTTCCTCTTCCTCAAACTCCTCCTCGAACTCCTCTTCTTCTTCTTCTTCCTCCTCAAAATACTCCTCCTCGTCCTCCTCCTCCTCCTCAAAGTCCTCCTCCTCCTCTTCTTCCTCTTCCTCCTCTTCCTCCTCTTCCTCCTCCTCCTCCTCCTCCTCGTCGCTGCTGTTGATGTTAATGACCGTCAGGTCTTCCTCCAGGCCGGGGGGTCCTCCACTGCCAGGAGTCCCTTCAGGGACCAGCTGGGGAGGTGGCAGCGCCACGGGGCCCGGCACAGGGGGGGGGCGGGGGGGGCGGGAGAGGCCCCGGGGCCGCGGGAAGCTCCTTGGGCTCCTCTTTGGCCGGCCCAGGAGGGGAGGCTGTCGGCGGGCCGGCTGGAGCCACGGGCGGGGGTGTGGTGCCCGAGGGGGGCAGGGGCGGCAGGGGCGGCAGCCCCTCGGGGACGATCACCACGCTGTCGTCAGAGTCGCTTTCCAAGGAGATCTCCACGTCGGATGCCTCCTCCTTATCATAGTGGACAAAGGCCGGCCTGGGCACTCTGCCCCCAAAAGTCTCATCTGGGGGTATGGTGGGCGGAGGAGTGCCACTAGGGGCGAGGACGGGGTCCTCGTTGGAGCCTGCCCGATGGTTCTCTGGGCCCGGAAGGAGCCGAGGGGGTACAGACACCAGGCCTGGGACGGAGAGGCCTAAGTGGTTGGCTGCTGGAGGTCCAGGGCGTGTCGGAGGCATGGGGCCCGCTGGTGGCAAGGGGCCCGTTGGGGGGCATGGCACCTGCCGAAGGCATGGGGCCCACTGAGGGCATGGGGCCCACTGAGGGCATGGGGCCCGGGGGATGGAAGGGGGGCGCCCTGAATGGAGATGGGGCCTCAGGAGGGGGGACTGGGGCAGGCGTAGGGCAGGCAGGGCCCACGGACTGCAGGGGAGGGACCCGGGGGTGGGTCAGGGCAGCACAGGTCACCAGAGCTTCTGAGCAGAAAGACGCCACCTGAGGAAGAGGCCAAGGGCAGATGTGAGCATGAGGCACCAGAGGGGGAGGCCCCTGTCTCCAGACGCGGGGGGGGATGGGGGGGGCCAAGGGGCAGCTACCTCGAGGCTGTCCTCTCGCTGGCCGAGGGAGAAGGCTTGCACTGCGCAGGAGAGGGGAGGCGGGCAGCGGGGAGCTGGGGCCAGCAGGAGCGCCAGCAGCAGGCGGTAGAGCTCCCGGCGGCAGCGGGAGCTGGTATACGGGGAGCTGCCCAGGGCCTCGCCCTGCTGGACCCCCATGACCAGGGGGAGGACCAGCTCGTGCAGTCTCTGGGAAGAACACGGAGCACACTCGGAGATGGCGCTCAGACCACCCAATCCCCCCACGGCGCTGGCTCCCAGGGCTGACACCCGACCCCTGGGGGCGGCCCCCATGCAGATAGCGCCCCCGTACCCACTGACCCTGTGAGTCTCCTCCTTGATGAGGGGCCCACACATGAGGACGGTCCGGCTGAGACCTAGGGAAGGAGAGGGGGGTCACAGGGGCGGGCTGGCCGTGGATCGGGTGCTCGCAGCCCACACTGAGCCTCCACTGCGGCCAGCCCGGCCAAACCGCCCCACTCCTGCCCTCTGTAACGGGGCGCATGAGGCCGCGGCCAGCAGAGACACAGCCAGAGCCAAGCGAGAGTCTGCAGGGCCAGCAGCGGGGCCCAGACCACCGATGAGGCAGGACCCCCCGCACGTCCAACACCACCCTGCCCGCACCCAGGGCCGCAGGGCACGGCCTCTCCCACCTCTCAGCGCAGCTGCACACACGTCACTGTTGGCATTACTGTCCCCCTTCCGGTGGCTGGGTGGGGCCGCGGCCTCCCCCATGTCCAGCTTCAGCTTCTTGGGAGCGCTGGGCTTCCCGGACTGCAGCCCCCCATCTGGGCTCCCCCGCGGGCTGCGCAGCTGGTGGAGGACAGACACTAAGTCGCCAGCCCCAGACCAACAAGGAAGCGGGAGGGCAGCAGGAGATGGCTTCTAGCAGGCAGGCTCGCTCCAGCAAGGGTGCCAGACGAGAGTCCTGGGCCAGGAGCAGGGCACTCACTCACCTTCAGGGTGTCGGCCGGCGGGGAGATGTCGCTGAGCAGGTGGGAGAGCAGGGCCTCTCCGGAGGCGCCCCCCTGCAGCACTCCAGCCGAGGCCCCACACACCTGAACCCACAGCTCCAGCACGGCATACACCTTGGCCCGCACGGTGCTACGGCGGGAGCAGAGAGCAGTCCATGAGGGGGACGCCCTCGGAGCCCCCAGCCCGTGCTCTCTGGTACGCGCCCGCCCTCACGGTCACCTGTACGGCCTCTCCTGGCCCGGGGAGAGGGTATCCCTACCAAGGTTCCAGGCATTGAGGACCTGGGGAAGCAGGCGGCTGATCAGGGCCCCGAAACGCAAGAGGCGGCCTCCACACCTGAGAGTGAAGAGAGAACAGTGAGCTCCGCTCCCAGTGCGTCCTCGTCCCCCAACCGCCCCGTCCTCTCCCACTCACGCGAGGATGAGCGCAGACAGCAGGTCCAGGGCGTCCAGGTGGATAGAAGGCAGAAGCAGCAGCCGCAGGGGGCCGTCTCCAAGCAAGCTCTGTGGGAAAACATGGCAGGAGTGGGGGGGCGGCCACGCCGAGACAGACAGGGACACAGAAACACGTGTGTGCACAGAAAGGGGCCCACACGCCCCGCTGGCCCACCAGGAAAGACCCCGTCTTCTAAAACAGACCTGGGAGAGGACGACGGGGAGCGTGACTGGACCTCTCAGCCGTGACCCCGCTGAGCCCCAGGTTCACCCCGACCCCAGGGAAGCACCCGCTGGACGTGTCCTGAGAACTGGAGCCGACGTGCCCCAGTGGGCACATGTCAGGACAAGCACCGGGAGCGGTGGCACCCAGCCAGAGAAAGGGGGCTGACCGGGACAGTCTCAGGGGACGCCGCTGTGGGAGGGGCGGCTCCCGCACTGCCCCCACCCCCCGCCCAGCCAGAGGACACCATGCAGAGCGCCAGCTCCACTCACGATGCTCTTGGCACTGATACTGAGGGCCCGGCAGATGACGTCCAGGATTTCCTGCACAGGGACGGACACGGGAGCCCCGAACTCTGAGCTAAAGGGGAGGAGAGCAGACCGGTCCTCAGCGTGGGCTCCCCAGCTTGACCGCGCCCCCAGCTGCCGCCGCTCCACCCCGTCCTGATGAGGACGGCCCCGCCCCCTGGTCCCCCACGCACCTGAGCATGAGCCCCAGGCAGCGGGCCAGTCCGCAGAAGCGCTGCCGGAGCCGCAGCAGGACATGGGCGTCCCCGTCCTCCGAGGGTGTGAGCAGCATCTCCACGCCGGGGCCCTCATACTGCATGGGGGCTGCAGGGAAACACGAGGACGTCGCGCCCTGACACCCTTATCCGCCCCTCCTGCCTCCCTTGTGGAGGCGGAAACCCACTGCCCACTCCCCTCCCCACCGCAGGCCCCCGGTCCGTACCGGTCTCTGCGCCCTCGTACAGGGCCCCCAGCAGGCTGTGCAGGGAGGCCAGCAGGCTGCGCAGCTCCTGCTCCCAGCTCTCCGTGTGCTTCAGGCCCTGCGAGAAGCCGGCGCCCAGAGAGGGCAGCTTGGAGTAGCACTCGCAGGCCAGCTGCAGGAGAGAGGTCAGACGCAGTCGGACGGGACCCCGGGCCAGCCCCGCAGCCTGACGACCCCCACGTGCCAAGAGAGCTCAGAGTGGAGCAGAAAGGACAGCAAGGCAGAGGAGTTGGAGGTGAGCATCTTGTGCACGAAACGGGAGGGAAGCGAGAACCCGATCCGACGGTGGCAACAGAGAGAAAAGCCAAGAGAGAACAGAAGCTCCAGCTCAGACCCCAGGGGCTCTCCGCCTCCCTCTCTTCCCTATACCTGCTGGAGCTGGGGGCTCAGGGCATCCACCCGGGACAGGAAAAACGAGGCCAGCTTGCCCTGGGTCGGGGGAAAGAGAGGAAGAGGCTGGTGAGTCAAGGGCCAGAGAGGAACACCCTGGTCCACTGCCAGCAGCAGAACGAAACCCAGCTTTCTGTCTCCTGCAGACACAGGACCCGCAGCGCCCAGCCTGTGAGCAGACCTGCTGACAGTCGGCCCTCGTCCTCAGCTCGCCTCCCCGTCCCGCCACAGACACTGGGCTCCCTCAGGCCCACTTCTGCAAAATGACAGTCCTGTTCCTCCAGCTTCGACCAGGCAAAGATGTGAGTCGGGGAGAGAGGCCCCAGGCAGGGGTGCGCGGGTCAGCACAGGTCAGAGCAGCCTGGCCACAGGCAAACACCCGCTCGGCCGGCCGCGGCAAAGCCACCAGCTCCCAGGGGCTAGAATCCAGGGGGCCTGCAAACGCAGCTGGCAAGAAACATTTTCCATTTCACTAGCCTGTAAGATAACCACAAACGTGGGCGGAGAACCCAGCAGCAGCAGCAGCAGCATCTCTGCCTGCCACCAGGGGAAACCACGCCTTTCCACCTCTGGTTCTAATTCGCAGGCATCTGGAAACACTGGTCACGTACATCACTAACTCGGAATTTCAGGCGCTGTTAGAGCTACGATCTCGGCGTCTGACTTGCTAACAGTGAGACGCGCGGCTCTATCACACTCCTCGGAACGCACCTTCTCATCAGAGTCGGCCTCCCCTGCAATTCCATGTGCTTCCGGAACTCAGAAGCACTCTGGGAAGGAGTCCGTGGCCCAAACAAGGGCAAGAACACTGAGGTGGACACAAAGAAGGCGTGAAACGGGGTCCCCGGCTCCAGGGGAAGTGAGAGGGCATCAGAAGGACCCAAGACGTGAGCCCCCGGGGGCGGGTGCTGGGAGGCGGGGCGGGCCAGCAGCCAGCGGGGCTGAGAGGAAGGACACCCACGGGGTAGGACCAGCGGGGAGACGCACGGTCGGGAGCGCACGGAGGCCCTGGACCCCAGGCTGGGGAGTAGGGACCCCGTGAGGACGGGGCATCTCGCACACGAGGGTGAACTCGCAGAGGAACCGTGGGCTGTGGCGTCAGGCACGCGGAGGCACTTCGGGATGGAGGCCCAGCCTCCCAGCCTCCCCCACACCTGCCCCGTGGCGGGAACCTCGTGGGGCTTCCCACATCACCCTTTAGGACTCACAGACCGCCAGCCAAGTGCTGCTCTCGCTGACCCTGGGGTACAAGGCCTGGAACCACTCCCGGGGACGCGGAGGGTGGGGGGGGCTGGAGGGCACTTTCCCAGCAATGCGGGAGGCTTCGGGATGCTTCAGACCAAGAATAGCAACCGCACACAGGTCTCCTGACTGACCCGCTTTCCCGAGGACGTTTCCCGGAGGGCGGCCAAAGGCCTGACCCCGGGGCGCCCTGCCCTCTCGCTCCACTCCTGCTCCTGCTCCCCCCCCCCCCCCCCCTGAGAGCGCGGCATAGGGCGGGCTGTGGGCCATGTCCGGGAGTGCGGCAAAGCATGGCCCCAGGAGATGCAAGGAGTGGGGGCTCCTGCAAGACACTCCACCTGACCTGCGAGCAAGCAGTGTGCCCATGGGGCGTGGCCCCCATGTCTCAGGCCACAAAGCACTCATCACCTCGGCGAGGAAAGGCAGAGGCCCTGCGGACTCACCTCCCAGCCTCAGAAGGCAGGGGCGCAGCAGCCCGGACCGGGAGACCCTGCGAGACCGCCGCTGCACTGGGAGCTTCCGCACCAAGCCAAGGACAGACACTCCCACGGCACCTATCCTGTCCTCAGTCCCCACGGCAAGAGCCTCCAGGTACAAACCGCCCGGGAGTCTTGCATTTTCCCACAGACAGGCTGGTAGCCCACAAAGCCAGAACCCTCCGCAGACGGCCCTTCTCCACATGACACCTTACTCTTAGCAAAATAAAAGCACACCCGCCCGCCCTGTAGCAACATCTGGAAAAGCTGTTAGCTCTGTAAAGCACCCTGGAACCTCGGGCCTGGCCTCAGAAACTCAAGGCTGAATTCTCCTCCATGCTCAAAGGGACAACCAAGAGGCACCAGCGCAGGGAACATGGGCATCCCAGAGGCCCCGACAGTTTGAACCCAAAGGTGGGGGGGCGTGCAGGCAGACAGACATGCCCACTCAGAGCTGAACCAACGAGACCCACAGGAACGCCTCGCCCCTCTGACCACCGACCAGAGCGAGCTCGGGCACAGAGACCCAGCCTGTGGCACGCAAGCAGCTCCCTTAGAGCATTTTAAAAGAAAGGGAGAGTTTACAGAACTCAGTAAAACTTTGGTTAAAAAAACAAGCAAAGGGGCGCGTGGGTGGCTCAGTCATTAAGCATCTGCCTTTGGCTCAGGTCATGATCCCAGAGTCCTGGGATCAAGCCCCACATCAGGTTCCCTGCTCCGTGGGAACCCTGCTTCTCCCACTTGTGTTCCCTCTCTCACTGTCTCTCTGTCAAATAAATAAAATCTTAAAAAAAAAAAAAAAACAGAAAAACCACAAGCCAAAAAACCCCATACAGGTCATGACATAGTTTAGTCGGGACTACGTGTTAATACAGGAAAGCAGTCAGTCAGGAAGGCTTCCTGGAGGAAACGGCAAGAGCCGTAGGCAGCAAGTGAGACAGGATGGGAGGAGAACGGGCAGGGCAGACGGGAGAAGGAGTCTAGGTTAAGGGTTTTGGCATCAGACGTGGGTTCCGATCTTCACCAAGCACAGGCAAGTCCGTTTCTCTGTGAGCCCGGAGAGCCAGCAGGAGGCACAGAGCCATCTGCGGGGACAGGACCGTGCGCTCGGCAGACAGGTGCTCCGAATTCTCCGCTGTGGGCTCTGAGCTAAGACAGCGAGCGAGGGTTACGCGGGTGGAAAAGGCCTTTCGGGGAATACTTACTTTGAGAGACCCACAGGCCCGAGGAAAGTAGGTCATGCAGGCCTTCATGCCCTCCAGCGCTGAGAGCTCACACTGTGGGCGGAACGGAGAGTCAGGCCGAGGCGCAGAGCCCAACACCCCCGGGACCCCACACACTCACCATCCCCCGCCACACTGTCCTCGGCCCTACCTCTCCTCCCTCTCCCGCCTGCTCCCTGCACTCCGACCCGCTGGAGGGAGAGCACTGTGCGGGCTGGGGTCGGTTGGGTGGGGGAGGGGTCTCACCTCTGGCCTGAGGCCCAGCAGGGAGGTGAGGAGGCCGGGGAGGTGGTTCATGGAGATGTCCCGGAAGAGCGTAGGCAGCTGGGCTGCATAGCGGAGCAGGTCCCTCAGGACGGCCACAGCCAGCTCCATCGTGGGGGGCGGGTCCTGGGACTAAAAGCAACGAACCCCACGCTCCTGAGCTCACCTCTGCAGTCACCAAGAGGCGGTGGCCTGGGAGGCAGGCCAGCATGGGGCTTCCAAGGAACACCACACACTGTTGCCCACACACCCACTGGGACACTGGGAACCCCAATGTAGCGTGTCTACAGAAAGGACACATGTCTAGGCTTTAGTACCACGGGCATCTGGAGCCCTGAATGTGCTGGGAAAGAAACAAAACCAGGCCTTACAGATCTGACTAACGGGAGATGGCGAGTGGTTCTCTCGACTGCGCTCCCCTGTTAGGAACAGAGAAGCGCCCTTCTCGCCCTGGAAACAGCTGCGGCCACAGCGAAGCCGCCCCATGTCGCCAAGCGGGCTTCAGCCTGGCTCACACCTACCCTGGACTCGTGGAGGAGAAAACAGTGTGGATCTAGGACTTCCCTGGAAAATCAACGTGTACACAGGAAATAGTTGGCACCGACCTCCCGCCAGACCCGAGGCCGTCCGGCCACAAAACAAGTACGGCTCATCAGTGAGCAAGTAAGCACAGGGAGGGCTGGGGCTGGGCCAACTGGTGCGGGGCTCGGTGGGGGCGCATGATGTGATCAGCACCGGGTGTTCCACACCACTGATGGAACGCCGAACTCCACGTCTGCAAACTAATGATATACTATGTGCTGTCTAACTGAATTTAAGTTAAAAAACAAAAAAGAAATTTAAAAAAAGAAAGGAAGAACAAGTGCCTCTGACACTGCATTTCGGTCCCATTAACGCCCCCTCTGGTCACCCCTCCTCCCGCTGCTGCCACCTTCACAGACGACGGAAGCCCTGGGACAGGCAGGAGTCCCCGGCCACACCTGAAACCGTCCCTTCGTTCTCACCTCCCTCTCCCCCATCCTGTCACCCTGTGCGTGGACTGTCCCCCAGCGCCTGTCCCGCATGTCCAGCTAGTCCTGCAGAGTCCTCCGCACACAAGCACCCCCTCCGTAAATACCCTTCCCAAGCCCCACACACCTGCCCGCGGTTACTGCGCAATTCCCTCCCATGGGAGCCCAGCATCGGGACTGCCTGGCTCCCCCACGTGTGTACCCACTCCCGACCCGTGTCCGCGCTCTGCCAGTCTCCTAACCCCTGAGCTGCTACATCCGAAACCCAGCATTCCGTCCTCACCTCGCTCCAACTCTGAGCCGCAGAAACACACGGGTCCTGCCCCTTCCCTGTACACCACCCAACCCACAGCCCTGCCATGCCGTCTGCGGTGCAATGCCCCGTCCTGTCGGCTCCCCTCCCCTACCTGGCCGCAGTCAGGGGCGCATCTTCCCACGCTGTCCACGGAAGTGCCCGAGTTCATCCTCACCTGAGCCTCCACTGCCCCCCCAAACCCACCGAGCCCGTGGGCTGCCGCTCGCACCTGCTCAGGGCTATGCTCACTAAGGGAGTGGCCAAGGCCTACCTCCCCAGGCTGCCCCCCTCCCCTCCCAGCCTGACCGTCCCAGCGCTCGGAAATCCGGGATTGTCCCGCACGTACCTGTTTCACCATCGGGACCTGTCCACTTTGCCTCTAAGCCTCTCCTGGACTCAACTTCTCATCCTTTCCGCGGCCTCCTCCCCAGCACAAGCTACCAGGAGGTTTCCCCTCTACGAGGTCTTTCTGCTTGCAATCTGGCTCCTTTCTAGTTCTTTCTCCAAACAGCAGCCGAGGTAGTACTTCCAACTGAGAATCTGATCACGTCACCACCACCACCATCTCCTCCTCACCCCTACTCAAAACCTTCCATGAGGGGCGCCTGAGGGGCTTGTAGGTGAAGCGTCTGCCTTTGGCTCAGGTCATGATCCCTGAGTCCTGGGATCGAGCCCCGTGTCAGGCTCCCTGCTCAGCAGGGAGTCTGCTTCTCCCTCTACCCCTGCCCTTATCCCTGACTCATACTCAATCTCTCTCTAATGAGTAAATAAAATCTTAAAAAAAAAAAAAACAAAACAAAAAAAAAAACACACCTCCCATGACTTCCCAGTGTTCCAACAACAAACACCGAGCTCCCTAACATGCCCCAGGCCCCCACACGTTGTTCGGTCCCCACATCCCTCCCTACCCCCCGTCCCCAGTGGCATCTCATCAACCCCGCTCGGCCACACCAGCTTGCTTGTAATTCTCCAACTGGGCCAAACTCCTGTCCTCTCGGGGCTTTTGCACACTTATCAACACGTTCTTAGCCCCATCAGCTCGGAGAAGCCCTCCGTGAACCACTGGTCCACAGAGACTGTGCTCCTCACCCCACGTCCTGGCAGCGGCGTGCCGCGCCACACCTAGGGCGCCTTCCCTTCTGTCTGTAAGCCACTCCACGCCCCGCCGGGCAGGACAGCATGCCCCACGTGGAGTCACACACTCTCCTGACGGGCTGGCCCTCCTGACGGGCTGGCTGGGCGCCCCACAATGCGATTATTCTAGAAAAGCCTCTCCCACTGGGAAAGGCATCAGCAACTGTATGGTCTGTACGGCCTGTTTTCGCATAGCCCATAAGCTAGAACAGGAGTTTTACATTTTTAAACAGTTGGAAAAGGAAAAAAGAAAGAAAATGCAACAGAAAGCATATGTGGTTTGCAAAGCCAGAACGCTTCCTATCTGCACCCCGGAGCAGAGCACAGGAACTCTCGAGCCCCGGTGGGTACACCGAAACGAACACAACCCCGCATGTCAGCTGCACTTGAATGATGAAAATTTTCCTGAAGAAGGCTTGGCCAGAGGGGCGCCTGAGTGGCTCAGTGGGTTAAAGCCTCTGCCTTCGGCTCAGGTCATGATCTCAGGGTTCTGGGATCGAGCCCCGCATCGGGCTCTCTGCTCAGCGGGGAGCCTGCTTCTCCCTCTCTCTCTGCCTGTCCCTCTGCCTACTTGTGATCTCTGTCAAACAAATAAATAAATTCTTAAAAAAAAAAAAAAAAAGAGGTTTGGCCAGAGACAGAACACAGCCTTTGATCACACGGTCAGCAGTGTATTTACAGAATTTCTGGGCAGACAGAATCCTGTCATACTGAGGCCTTCAGCACCTACTCGGTACAACCCCCTGAAGTTGTTCTCAGGAGCTCAAAATTTCAGAGACCAATCAAACCTGGCTGCGATCCAAACGCTGTCACGCACGCTTGCAGTCACGCAAACAAAGGACGACGAGCTGCGAGGGCCGTGCAGAGGACAAGGCTCTGACCGTGGGGGAATTCAGACAGGAGAACTGCACCACGTCTCCCGCCGGTACGTGGATTTACAGATTTCCACGGCGGTAGCCAGGTAAGTGCGATTTACTGACCTGCTCAGAACACATGCTCTGGAAACATGAGTACCAGCTAACTGGGCGTGGTTCACATGCTGCATTTTCTGAGTAAAACTGTGCTGTGTTTTTTTTTTTAATTTATTTTCTGCAG
This sequence comes from Lontra canadensis, assembly GCF_010015895.1. Lineage (NCBI taxonomy): Eukaryota > Metazoa > Chordata > Mammalia > Carnivora > Mustelidae > Lontra > Lontra canadensis. The sequence continues at coordinate 1,765,432 of NW_022631104.1, read as the reverse complement.
ACATTTACTTCTTGAAAAGTCCCTCAACACCCCATGCTGGACTCTGAGAACCATGCCAGCGGGGCCAGGGTCACCCGACCACGGTGCCCCTAGAGCTTAGCACTCAGGCCCCCGTGCTCAGAATGTGCTTGCAGAAGAACGAAGTGGGGAGACCATCAAAGCAGGTTAGAAAAAAACTGAAAATGCTGAAAGAGAAAAAGGGAGCAGCAAAAAAAGACAAAAAACAAAACAAAACACCCAAGCAAACAATACATAAAAATAAAACACCCGGAAAAAGGAACTTTCGCAATGTCGCTTGTTAGAAAAGCTAGCGAGGAAGTGAAATCCGTCAGTGATTCAAGTGTGTGAAGGTCAAATGATTTAAAACACCCCCTGGATAAAAACGTCAGAAAGTTTACTGCCGTGTTTGCACCTGAAGCTCGCGCTCCGTGCTGTCAGGACACTGCCTCTCCTGCCCCTGTCCTCGAGACTCCGCGTCCTCAGGACTCCAGGCCCCGGCCGGCGGGGGTGTGACCCCTTACCTGTAGCACCTGCTGAATGCTCCGGAGCCAGGACACGCAGTGCTGCTGGAACATCTCCGTGGGGCTCTCTCCCACCAGCAGGGACAGCAGACACAGGCCCTCAAACCTGCCAGGGAAGCAGCCAGTGACAGCCCGCAGCGGCAGCCACGCCCCCGAGAACACCGGTCACCACGCTGGTGCGCCGGGGGCCAAAGCTGACGCCCCTTCCAGACCCTCAGCGCTTTCTGACTCCCGAAATGCCTGGAGGGCTCTGGTGAGATGCAAGCAGCGAGGACGCTGGGAACGGAGGTGGTCCCATGAAGGACGAGCCGGGGCCGGAGCAGTCGGGGCTCACCCCATGGGAGCCCACGGGAAGAAGGAAACCCTCCACCCTCTCGACGAGAAGTCTCTTGAGTCCACAGGGTGCTGACCATGGATGGATGGCCAGATGGACAGCTCGCTTCTTGAGGAACCACCACATGGAAAAATGAGGCTTAAAGACTCACCGAGTTTTGATGGAACCGAGCCGTGCGTTACTGAGACCCACCAGCGCCCCAACGGCGGACAGGTTCTGGGGGAGCAAACAGGGAAGTGGGTCAGGAACAGGATGCTGATGGCGGCAGGGGCGCTTCTCTGGGCCCTTCCCTGCCCGCACCTATGAAGCCTCCCCTGAGCCCCAAGGCCCCATTTCCAGCAGCTGACACTCAGCAGCCCGTGCCTCGGGGCCTTCCTCCAGGCCCCATCCTGCCTGACCCCTTCTCCTGCCTCCCACCCAGCAGGTTAGTGCCGCGCAGAGGACAGCCCAAAACAGCCCGGCGACCAGACCTCCGAGACCCACATCCCAGCTCAGTGTCCCCGAGCAGCGCCCAGCACAGAGCAGATGCCACACACACTTGCTGGACGGACGCTGACCCCATCTGTTACCCCCGGCCTTCACCCCCAAACCCTCCACATCCTGTTCCCGGCTTCCTCAGAGCCATTAGCCGATGCCAACACTGACCCAGTCAGCCAGAGCCTCCTTCCCGCACATTCTGGGGGCCCTGACACAGGTTTCCTCCCAGGCCTCCCAAGAGTACCCTGCTGCCCCGCGGAAGGCCGAGCTCCTCGCATGACCCCTGGGCCCCCCAACCGTGCCCGTCACTCATTCTCCCAACACACACGGGACACACGGCGACGGATGAAGGGATCCAGAGCCGGACAAAATCAACAAGGTCCCCGCTCTCACGTCGGAAATGTTGACTTGCTTCTTCAGTCAATACGTATTCAAGGTCGACCTCACGTGGGACATTGCTCTAGGTGCTGGGGAACGTGTGTGCTAGATGCACAGGGCAGAAAATACACAAATGACCCAACACTAGTGAGTGGGATGGCGCCGAGGGCCATGGGGTGGCCTAAAGCAGACTTGGGAAGGAGCCGAGCACCTGGCGTGGGGGAGGGAGGTCAGGTCAGCGAGCAGCAGGCACAGAAGCCCTCTCTGGGGACGCCCTCGAGCGAATGGAAAGTGAGACGCACCCCTATCTGAATACTCTGCTGAAGGAAGAGAAGATGGTGCAGCCACTTCAGAACATTCTGGCAGCATCTCCGAAGGTCACATGACCCAGCACTTCCCGCCCCGGGGACAGCCCTAAGACAACTGAGAACCCAGTTCTGCCGAGACTCGCACGTGACGCTTCCCAGCGTCCTTCCTGACAGCCCAAGAGTAGAACCACCCCAGGGCCCACGCACCGGCCGATGGACCACAGACCCACACGACGGAAGAGTGAGTGGCCGTATTAAAAAATAATAATAATAGGGGCGCCTGGGTGGCTCAGTAAGTTAAGCCTATGGCTTCAGCTCAGGTCATGATCCCAGGGTCCTGGGATCGAGCCCCGCATCGGGCTCTTTGCTCCACGGAGAGCCTGCTTCCCTCCTCTCTCTGCCTGCCTCTCTGCCTACTTGTGATCTCTGTCATATAAACAAATAAAATCTTTAAAAAATAAATAAAATAAAATAATAGTAATAGTAATAATAATAATGAAGCTCTGGGACACGGACGAGCGTTCAAAACGTGATGCTACACGAAAGCAGCCAGACCCGAAACACCACGTGTAGAATTTGTTCCCATGAGCCAGTCGAGACAGGCAAACCGAGAGACAAAGAGTAGAGCACAGCCATAGGGAAGCAGTCAGGGACCACGGGGGCCCAGGGCTTCCTTCTGGAGGAATGAGCCATTCTACACCCATCACGGCGGGCGCGCGGCCGCCAAGGGCGAGGGAGCGCGTGACTCTTAACCTCGGGGCTGCAAGCTCCAGCCCTGCGTGGGGTGTAGAAATTACTTAAAAAATTAAACCTTTAAAAATAACAGTAATCAAAATAAATACATGAAATTGATCACAGCAATGGCTGAGCGGCTCCACGCGTCCGCGACAGGACAGCAAGGAGGCGAACTGCAGGTTAAGGCATCAACTCTGGGTTTCAGCTCAGGTCAGGATCTCCAGCTGGGAGCCTGCTGGTCCCTCTCCCTCCCTTGCCCTCTAAAATGCGTAAATAAATCTTTTAAACGTAAACAAATAAAATAAAACGTTGACATGTAGAGCATAGAGGTGAAGGGTCTATGGGGATTATTTTAATTATTCTTTCAAATTTTCCATAAACTCTAAGTTATTTCAAAGCAATAGTATTTTTTTTAAAGATTTATTTATTATTTATTTGACAGAGAGAGATCACAAGTAGGCAGAGAGGCAGGCAGAAAGGGAGGAGGAAGCAGGCTCCCTGCTGAGCAGAGAGCCTGATTGGGGCTGGATCCCAGGACCCTGGGATCATGACCTGAGGTGAAAGCAGAGGCTTAACCCACTGAGCCACCCAGGCGCCCCAGCAATGGTATTTAAAAAAAAGAAGAAGAAACAAGAGAACTGGGGACATCAAGTACAATTCTTTTGAGGAGTCTTGCCAAGAAAAGAAATGGGGCAGGAGACAGCGGGGCCAGGGAGGGGCGTGTTAAAGCCACCTGGGGCAGTGCGGGATGAAATGCTCCAACAGTGGGGAGAGCTGGTGAAGTGGGGGGACAGGGGCATGGAGCAGCTCACCCCTTAGCGTGGGAGGGAAGGCAGAGCGTATGGACACAGACTTAGTGAACCCGGTGGGAACCAACAGGGCCACCCATCTGACGGCTTCTACCTTCTCAGTGAGACAGGATGCAAGTGAACATCTAACCAGGAGGGTGCAAAGAGGCAGTTAGAGGCTGTCTGGGGAAGCAGAAACGTGGTGGGGATGCTGGGCAACACTAGGGTCCACTGCAGACGATGACGGCCGTGAGTGCTAAGTGACAGTCTGCAAGGACACCTGTCTTGAAGCCACGCTGGGCTACGCAGGCGCACGCACAGAATGAACAGTTAAATTCACCTCAGAGGAGGTACAAGCCCGCAAGTACAATGACAGGAGGGGCAGCAAAGGGATTATAACGGAGCTTAAACTGGGTAAGAAGAGAACAAAGAATGTGACAGATAAGACATAGGTTTATTTCCTTCCAGTGGTGATCAATGCTGGGAAGAAAACCGAACAGGACAATGCGTCAGAGAATGTCTACGTCAGGGCGGACTGGGGTGCGGTGGTCAGGAAAGACTCCTGTGAAACAGGCGCACAGAAGCTGAGACTTAAGTGGGAAGTTCACCCTCCACAAGCTTCCCGAGTTTCCCAGAGAAGCACCCAGGAGCTGGTGAGCAAGGGTCCCAGCAACTCCAGAAACAAGGTGAGCTTGGGCGGCTGAAGCGGGGTCCACACAGACAGGGAGCGGTGCGAGATGAAGTCAGGAGGTCAGCAGAGGCCACACAAGATAGGGATTACTGTGCGTTTTTCAGCAAAAGAATGTTGTCATTTTATTGATATACTTTTTTTTTTATGTCGACTCCATGCCCAGCATGGGACTTGAACTCATGACCCTGAGATCAAGAGTCACCTGCTCTACGGACTGAGCCAGCCGGTGCCCCTTTTATTGATATTTTTAAGCAGATCAGTGGCTACTGACTGGGGCACAGAAGAGTACAAAGCCCTGGGGATAAAAGCAGAATAAGACATTCCATCCTTCTAAGAACACGCAGTTACAAGCAAAATGAGATGTGGGATTTGCTTTAAAATGCTGGGGGAGGAGAGCAGAGTTGGGACGGTGGGCATGAAACCATTTGGTAAAACATCCATTGTTAAATTTGGGTGACAGGGACAGCATAGGGTGGGATGGTTCAAAATACTGGTTTGGTTTTTTTTAAAGATTTTATTTATTTATTTGACAGAGAGAGCAAGCACAAGAGGCAGAGCGGAAGGCAGAGGGAGACGCAGGCTCCCGGCTGAGCAGGGAGTTCGACCAATGTGGGACTCTGTCCCAGAACCCAGGAAGCATGACCTGAGCCACCCAGGCATCCCTCAAAATACTATTTTCTCTACCTTTGTGTACTCCGAACTAAGTTCTTTTTTTTTCTTAGATTTTATTTATTTATTTGACAGAAAGAGAGATATCACAAGTAGGCAGAGAGGCGGGGGGGGGGGCTCCCCGCTGAGCAGAGAGCCCAATGCAGGGCTCGATCCCAGGGCCCTGAGACCATGACCTGAGCCAAAGGCAGAGGCTTAACCCACTGAGCCACCCAGATGCCCCGAGTTCCATCTTTTTTCATTACATATAAAATAGAGCAAATCAAAGCCTAGCTGTTTGGTAAGGGAAGAAGGTTATATAAACACGTGAAACGAATAAATATATCATTTCACTATGTTGTAAGAAAGGACAGCTAATCACGGGTAAAGGTTTGGAAGGGTTCCCCAAAGGCAGTGAAAAGCACAGAACTGAAAAGATTTTTCCAGGGAGCAGGGCAGCAGCACGGGGAGGGACCCCAAGCGGAGAACAGTGCAAAGGCCCAAAGCCAAGAAAGCCCAGCTAGAGAGGATCGTAAACCCCGGCAAACGGCATCAGGGTTTTCCTGGAGCAAGCTCACTCCGGCTGCCATGAGAGAAACGAGTGAAATGCCACAAGACCAAGGCAAGGAGACAAGTCTTGCTATAATCCACACCAGCAACTGGGCACAGTTTCACTGTGCAACAACTGAGTTCCCGCCACCTATAGGAAAGCAAGTTGGTGATTCAGCCAAAACAGATGGCCCAATCGATGGTTCTATTTGTCTTTCCAATAAGCTCCAAGCCTATTTCCTTACTTTCATTTCTCATCTCAATTAGACTAGAAATTCTCCAAGGGAAAAGACCACGCCTATGTGTCTACCAGAGACGAGAACAATAGTTACTGCGTAACAGCACCTCGGTATTGTTTGAATGAAAACAGGCAGACGCAAAGCAAACCCTCCAGGCGGCACTGTGAGCCCAACGAACCCAGGATCCAATACGAGAGACAAGAGACGTTAGCAAGAAAAAAGGCAGGCTATGCCCCAGAATGTGGCACGGACAATATTAAAGGGGGAGTCTAGATTCCCACATCACCTTTAGCTTTGCTCGAAATTCTGCCAGGCTTTAGACACTTGGGAGAAAATAAGACGTTGGGTTCACGGACTCGTCTCGAGGGAGGAGGGAAAACTTGGGACAAGGAAAGAAACCACACGTGTATAGGCAGAAGAGACAACGTTTCAGAAACGCATGTGGATTAGAAGGTGGGAGATTGAGACAAGAAAATGCGTCATCAGCTCCCACTTCCCAAAGTGGGCTGAATGGCAGAGGTACGGTTCTGTCACCCTCAATGGTGGGGAGTAACATCAGTGTCAGCGATGAGACCGTTCCTGATAACTCTGGGACTCAGACCAGAGAAACACCCAAGGTTGTGACAACCCTCCTGCTGGAAGGAAGCAGGGTGCTAGGGAGGTCTGAGGAACAAAGATGGGACAAAGAAGACCTCATGTATATGGATCTTGAGGGGTGGGTAGAATTTGGGGAGGGCCGAGTCGAGGACGGAGGGCAGGGGATATGAAAGGAGCACCCACCCACCCTTAGACGTGGCGTTGGACACACTATGCCTTTCTACACGCAGGGCCTTCACCTGGGCGAGAGAGCGGGGTTCAAGCTAACACTGGAACACGCCAGGAAGGATATGGAAAGGAGTGGACAGATCTGAAAGCTAATTGGGTAATAAAATCAAAGGGACTGAACATGAGGAAGGCATGGGAGCACGAACGTGTTTTGGTGGACATTTGGGTTTCTAGTTTGCGGGTCCTTAGAAGAACCTCTTCTAAACCAGTCTACAAGGCTCTGCCCCGCACCGCACCAGCCTCACTGTGCCCACGCTGGTCCCCACCGCCTCCGAGCCCCACACGCGATGCCCCTCCTGCCACAGGACCTTCCCACGTGGACTTCTCCCATTTCCTTTCCCTAGCCAACCCCCTGCTCTTCCCGGGACGGGGGAGGATGTCGGCTTAAGCTCCAGCGCCTCAGGAAAACCTCCGCAGTCCTCGGGGTCAGGTGAGGGGTCCCGGCCACGCCACTCTCACTGTTTCCAGACACGGTGTTCAGCACCACCGCATCTGCGAGTGGAGCGCCCGAGAGTCCGGCTCGGGAGGGCCTCGGTCAACATTCGTCGTCCACGTCTGTTCATTCGGTCGGAACAATCCCACAACCAGACCGCGAAGGGGAGAGGGAAGATCGTGCAGCTGAGCTGCGGGGCCTGGACTCGAACCCACAGTCCCGAGCGACTGCCAACAGCCCAGCGGCGGAGCAGCGAGGCCCCTCCTCCCACCCCGGAGTTTCCGCCAACGGCGTGAACGTCGCCCAGACCGACACGGGCTGCGGCAGAAGCCCCCAGCCCTTCCAGCCCGCCCTCCCCGCCGCCCCCGCGCCCCGCGGCCCCGCAGCGGCGCCAGCTCCCCGGCAGGGCCGCGGGCACGCGGGCCGCACTCACCTGGGCCCCGCCCACCGTCCCATGCAGTCGCAGGAGGCACATGAGCCCGGGCAAGTGCGGGGCCGAGCGCACCGGGGGATGCACGGGCGCCACGGCGCCCCCCCGCGCGCGGCTGCAGCAGCCCGGACACGCTCTCCAGCAGCAGCAGGCGGAGACGCGGGCCCGAGCCCACCGCCGACAGAGCCCCCGTCCCGCCGGGCACCCCGGCCGCGGAGCCCGCCGAGGGCCCGCTCAGAACGGCTGCCGCCATCTTCGCCTGAGCTCCCGTGGTGGCGTGGCGCGATGACGCAAACGCACAGCGACGGGCGCCTGGTGGGGAGGGGGCGTGAGGAGGGGGCCGCGGCCCTGCGCACTGGGCGGCCGGAGGCGGGGCTCTGCGCGCCGCGCACGAGGGAGCATGCGCGGGCGGGTCGGCCGGGGCGCGGGCGGGCCACGTGGGCCGGACAAAAGGAGCCCGCGGCCGGGGGCTCAGCAGACGCGTCCCGGGCCCGGACGCTCGGAGGTCGGGTGGGCAGCGCTCTGGGGCGTGTGTGCTGCGGTGGCGACGCCCAGGCGGCGGTCCGGGCACTCCTCAAACACGAGCTCCGACAGCGCCCGGCCTGCAGGGAGACGAGCCGCCGGGGTCCCCGAGGCCTCCACCGCGGCCGCCGCACGCTGCCTCTCCGAGCTGCCAGACCCTGCTGCGTCCGTGCCGCCGTCCCCCGGTGCGGCCTCGGAACGCTCCAACACCTCTCTGTGTGCTTGTCTTGCACGAGGGCGACCTCACAACCCGAAGAAAAGTCAAGGCTAAGGGTCACCCTTACGTATTTCCTCTCCAAACATGAACCCCGTACGGCTGGTTTTTTCTCTATTTCTCCGTCTCCAGGGTCCCTCCGGTCCCGGCCCCCCTTCTCTCCTATGGCCTCTTCGCGGCTTCTCTTGTGGCCCCTGGGCAGTCCCCTCTGTGCAAAGCAACCAGAGTCTTTTCAGATATAAGTCGGTTAGTAATACTAATAATATTAGTAACTATATAATATATATATAAATATAATCCCACTCCCTGCGTAAAGCCCTTCACTGGCTTCCCAAGAGGTGACTGAAATCCCGCCCTCCCACCCGGGCTCCTGGAATCCTTGGGATCTGAGGCGTCGCGCCTCTCCGACCTACACGCTAACCACGGGTACCCTCAGTTGGTCCCTGTCCTGTCTCATCCCTGAGCCGAACTAGCCTTCTTTCTATCCTCCAGTAAGCCCGCTCCCACCGCAGAACCTTTGCACATGCTGCTGCTTCTGCCTGTAGTAATTTTCTTTTTCAAGCTCTGATACCATCTTGCCATTCTCAAAGAGGGCTCCTTTTTTAAGTAGCCCCCGCGCCAAACCCCTTCATCCTTTACCACGTCACCCTGCTTATTTTTTTTTTAAATAGCTCATAACACTACCTCAAGTGTATTTAATTTTTTTTAAAGATTTCATTTATTTGAGAGAAAACACAAGCCGGGAGGTGGGAGAGGGAGAAGCAGATTCCTGGCTGAGCAGGGAGCCCAACACTGGGGTTTGCTCCCAGGACCCCAAGATCATGACCAGAGCCAGAGGCAGATGCTTAACTAACTGGGCCACCCAGGCGCCCCTCCAATGTATTTCTTACTTACTGTCTCCTCTGGCTAAAATACTTGAGGGGGTCTTCTCTTCCTCACTGTTTCAGTCTTATCGCCAAGGATAGTGCCTGGCACATAAAAAGTGCTTGACACATATTTGTTGAGTGAATAAATGAAAGTTGGATGAATTTTGACAGGAACTGGCAAAGTGCCCTCTAGGAAGATTGCCTTAACTTAACACCCACCCACCCCCATCATGTGAAACAGTGCTTTATGCATAATCCCAATAACTAGGTTTATTACTGTGTAGGAACTCTTCGTAGAAGTGGGGAGTTGTTTTTTCTTTTAAGATTTTATTTATTTATTTGACAGATCATAAGCGGGCGGGGGGCAGGGGGGAAGCAAGCTCCCTGCTCAACAGAGAGCCCAATGAGGGGCTCCATCCGAGGACCCTGAGATCATGACCTGAGCCGAAGGCAGATGCTTAAGGACTGAGCCACCCAGGCGCTCCCGGAGTTATTCTTGATTATTATGTGTTGCCCTGTTGCAAGAGGCTTCTTCCAATTTGTCATTTTATTTATTTTAATCTCTTAGTCCTCTAGAGGTAGGGCGTTTCAATAAAAGCCACAGACTCTGAGCTAGACTGCTGGGTTCGGACCCCAGCTTTGCCTCTTGCTAGCTGTATGAGCCTTTGAGTTTCTTAACTGTGCCCCCAATTCCTCATTTATAAAGTGGGGGGTGATCATAAAACCCTAACGCATAGAGCTGTGAGTACTGAATGACCTGATATTTGTAAAATGCTTGGAACAGTGTTTTGGCACGTGGTAAATTAAAGTGTTCCCTGGTGTTATTTATAGCCCTGGGGTTTGATGTCTTAGGAGGCTTTTCCTAAGCTCCAAGGTTATAAAAATATTTTCCTGTTTTTCTCCTAATACTTCTATAGTTCTATTCCATGCATTTAGAGCTTTAACCCATCTGGAATGTATTTTGTTTAAGGTGTGAGATGGAGACATCACTTTTTTTCTCCCAAATGAATAGCCGACTGTCTCAACCCAGCTCAATGAATATGCCGTTCTTTCTCCATTGACTTGAAATGCTACCATGTGAGTCTGTATCGGGGTCCTCTGTTCCCTTTCATTGCTCTGTTTCGTATCATTGCATCAATAACAATTTTAATTATTGTTAACATAATAAATTATCAGGTAAGACAAAGGCCTGCTTTATTCTTATTTTTCAGAATTATCCTGGCTAAACTTGTGAGTTGATTTTTCTGATTGTTTAGAATCAAGTTCTCCTCCCCAAAAAGGCCCATTGTTATTCATTTACTTTTTTTTAAAGATTTTATTTATTTATTTGACAGGCAGAGATCACGAGGCAGGCAGAGAGAGAGGAGGAAGCAGGCTCCCTGCTGAGCAGAGAGCCTGATGGATGCGGGGCTCAATCCCAGGACCTTGAGACCATGACCTGAGCCACCCAGGCATCCCCTATTCGTTTACTTTTAAAGACTACTCAGGTGCAGCCGTGAAGAGAGGGGGCCAAGAGTAGAACAAGGAGTTGGAACCGTGAACCATCACTTGAGATAAGCCACTACCTTTGGACCAGCCTCCCATTGTTATTTTGATATGGTGTCAAATTTATACACAATCTGCAGAGAAACGACATCTTTATAATGATGGGTTTTCCCACCCGTATATGGTGCATCTCTTTCATTTTTTCTACCCTTCTTTAACATCTCTCTAAAATTGTCCTTATATTAGTACCTTTTAATACAGTAGCTTTCGTGCCACACAGACCACTACAGTTCAGTCCCCAAATCACCTTATTTTTTTAAAGATTTTATTTACTTATTTGTCAGAGAGCGAAAGAACACAAGCAGGGAGCAGCAGAGGGAGAAAGGGAAGCAGGATCCCCGCTGGGCAGGGAGTGCGACACGGGGCTCAATCCCAGGACCCTGAGACCAGGACCTGAGCTGAAGGCAGATGCTCAACCAACTGAGCCACCCAGGTGTCCCCCCAATCACTTTAGATATATACCAATATTTATCTCATTACGTTCTGGTCCTGACCCTTTGACAAAAGTGATTCATAAGTCTAAAAGAAATGTATGATCTAAAGACTGAACGGGATGAAAGGCGAGCTTAGAAAGGGGTGACAGAACTGAGGGCCTATGTTGGAACCTTTTTTCAAATAACTTCGTGTCTTTAAATTCAGTTAGTGACAGTGTATTACTAGTTTCCCGTGTAGAATTCAGTGACTCATCAGTTGGACACAATACCCAGTGCTCATTCCATCATGCACCCTCCTAAATGCCCATCCGCAGTTACCGCAGCCACCCAGCCCCTCTGGCAACCCTCGATTTGTTCCGTAGAGCTAAGAGTCTCTTACGGTTTGTCTCCCTCTCTGATTTCATCTTATTTCCTCTGTTTGAACCTTAAAGAGGATCTCAGAAACTGTCTTGTGCATATTACTTTTTTTGTTGCATGGAAAAGTGGAGGGATACGTGTGAAGTTATTTGGGTGGGAAAGAGGGGGACAATGAGAAAAGACATGGAAGAAGGAGAAATAAGTCCAGAAAGGTCTGACCCATCATCCCCCTTCCCCCGCCTCAGCCCCCTCCATTGTGCCCTAGAAATGGCCCTTCTGCCTAGCCCCTCTTCTCCTCTTGACTTGTTTCAGTCCAGACAACCTTGCCCCACTCTCTCCACCCTCCACATTGCCCAGAATTCTCCTCCTGAAGGAGGAATCATCCTGCAAATCTTTTGCTTAAAAAAAGCCACTACTGGATCTAAGTGTCCTCCAGGGTAGACCTCCGCCACACTCCTTCACCTGCTGTGCGGAATCCTTCACACTCTGTTCCAGTCCTCCCCCTCCCCCTCATCTCTCCTGCGGTGGAACCCCACAAACCCTTCCGCAGAGGATGTGCCTTGCCTTTCTCTATCTCTGCAACACCTTTTCTCAACTTCTGCCCACCCTTCAGAAAGACTGCCCTCCAATGTGTCCTCCTCTGGACAGCATTCCCCCACCACCTCTGCCCCAGTCAAGCGCAGGTAGTCGCTTTGTCTTCTGAGCCATACCTCCATGATAGTATTCTTGCGATCCTAATACCTGTTTATGTGTCTCCTGAACTGTGCTAGGAAAGCAGGGGCCACGTGAATTCATATCTGCGTCCCCATCACCCAGCACAGTGACTGGCACAAAATAGGCATGGAGGCATGGACAGATGGAGGCATGGAGGCATGGACGGATGGAGGCATGGACGGATGGACAGATGGAGGTATGGATGGATGGAGTCATGGACGGATGGAAGCATGGAGGCATGGACGGATGGAGGCATGGATGGATGGAGGCAAGGACGGATGGAAGCATAGACAGATGGAGGCATGGAGGCATGGACGGACAGAGGCATAGACGGATGGAGGCATAGACGGATGGAGGCATGGATGGATGGAGGCATAGACGGATGGAGGCATGGACGGACGGAGGCATGGACGGACGGAGGCATGGACGGACGGAGGCATGGACGGATGGAGGCATGGACGGATGGAGGCACGGATGGAGGGATAGATGACGGCCGCGATGAGACGACAGGAAGGGATGGGTAGTCGGAGACACTAGGCACAGTAACCCGGTGGAAGAGGAAAGACAGACGCCAGAGGGAGCTGACACAGCGCAGTAAAGCGGCGGGAGGGCGGGCCGAAGAAGGCTGCGAGCACTGGGGAGCGCGGCGCGCCCTGAAGCAAAGCATCACGCAAGTGGAAGCGCTCACCCACGTGCGCGTCCCCTCATCCTTCCTCCCAGACGGTGCTGGAGCTCGCTCCGCCGCCCCCGCCGCCTCCCTCGCCTCCACCGCGGCGGCGAAAGCAAACAAAGGGGAGGGGACCCCCGCGGCGCCCTGGGCGCAGGGAGCCAATCACAGGCCTCTCCCATCCGGGCAGGCGGGCGCCCCTTGCCGGGGAGCCCAATCGGTTCCTACCGGGGCGCGGAGGGGCGGAGAGATGGGCGGGCCGAGAGGGGACTGGGGACCGCGCGCGCAGGATTGACCAGCCCACCGCCCCCCCATCCCCGGCCCCGGGAGCGGCGGGGCGGGGCCGCGGAGGGGCGGGCGCGGGGGCGGAGCCAATCACCGCGCGGTTTGCGCCCAGAGGGCGGGCGGCGCCGCGGCGCGCGCGGTCCGGGCTGACGCAGCTGGGCCCGGTTCCCCAGGAGTGCAGGGGGGCCGGAGGGGCGGGGGAGAGGAGAAAGAGCGGCGGGCGCGCGTGCGCAGTGGCGCGGGGAGGAGCGGGGACCTGGCAGCAGGCTGGGAGGCTGCGAGCGAGCCGCGAACCGGCGGGCGGCGGGTGGCGGGCGCGCGCACCATGGGGGAGAAACCGGGCACCAGGTAAGGGAGGTGGGGCCACGCGGCGGGACGTGGGCGGCGGCTCGGGGCTGGTGCCGGGACGGTCCCCGGACAAGGACACCGGGGAGAGAACCCGGGTGCCGGACTCCTGGGTCCCTGGGGGGGGCAGCCATCTGGGGCCGCGCGCCTGGGTCCTCGAGGATAATGAGGAGGACGCATGCAGAAAGCGAGGGCTGAAGGCGATCAGGAGCCTGGCGTCTGGGTTCTTGCAGGGATGTGGGGGCCGGACGACTGGGTTCTCCGGTGCAGGCAGCGATGCAGGGGCGGAGGAAGGAGGAGCAGGTGGCCGGCCCCGAGGGGTTGGTATGGGAGGTCCGGATGCCGGGAGGGGATCCCCCCCCACACACTCGGAGGCCCGTGCCGAGCTGCTGGAGAGCCTCCTGTCAGGTAAACCGCAGGCAGTCGGGCTGTCCCAAGGGCCAGGTGGCTCTGCTTCCAAACTTCTGCCTTCCCCCAGGTTGCTAGGAGCAAAAGCTTCATCTTGGGGGAGTAGAGTGCGTGACGACCCTCCCCGCTTCAGGGCCTTACTTTTATTCCCGGAGGTGAGGGAAGGCAGTATCTGCCCTGGGCACGCCATCCACTCCCCGGATGTTTTCTGTGCAATCGTCGAGTCTCCTTCCTTCCACTGATACCCCGAGTTCTCTTTTTTGGTCTCTAGCAAAATCCACTTCCTGTTGTGGGCCAACACCCCCCCAAGGGGATAGTGGGTAAATGCCCAGGTCCCTGGGGAGCAGGAGCAGAAGAGGAACAGATTGGGGCCGTATGCCTCTATCCAAGAGGGACCAGGAATGGGGCCCAGGTCCTCAGACATCACTTGGCTGAAAAACATCATCATCTCAGCCCCACCACTCCCTGCCCGCAGAGGACGAGAACACAGGCTTCTGAGCACCCCATCTAGTAGTATCAGAGAGATGATCACAGGGAGGACTGGTGCCCTGGATTAAGGCTCAAACACCCCCAAAGAAAGGGGAAGTCGCTGACTTGAGGGAGGCACCCAATTTCCGTTATGTGGTTCCGGGAGGAGGATGGATGGACCAGAGGGGGACTGCTGACTTGGCACAATCCCCGCCACCCCCGTCTAATTCTGGGCCACAGGAAATGGAGAGAACATCTGCTGTCGCTGGCCCCCTCGATGGGCACCTCTGGGCACCCCCACAGTCTGCCTCCTTGGCCAGCCTCGGTGTACAAGTGCTGCTGCTCCCCAGCCTCGGCTCCCAAGGGCAGGTGGCCCTGCGGACACTCGGAGGCCATTACCCCACAACCACCGTTGGTGGCTTTCATCCTAATAGGAGGAAGCCCTGGGACAAAGAGGAAAACTAGAAGCAAAGACGGGGGGACTGGAAGGTGCCCTAGCTATCCGTCCTTAGGGTGGGTGCTTGTTCTAGCTGCCACCCTACCAGTGTTTACTCTCCTTTATTGGATGGGGACACCAGGGGCCACCATACCCTTTGCCTTATGGCCTTTGGACGGCCTAACCTTCTGGGAAGAAGTGGCAAGTGAGGTTGTTAGAGCAAAACCAGGGACGGGGGGTGTTGCTGGAGGAAGGACAGGCCAGTCTGCGGGACTTTCGTTTCTACTTGCCGAGGACCCTTCCCAGGGCTTGCTGTTGAGACAGCGCATGGAGATGAGGAAAGTCAGACCCGCAAGTGGCTGGAGCCCAGGGGGTCACCAGATACCTACTACGCCCACAGCAATGGGCAGAGTCTGGGGTTATACCGTTTCAGCTCGGGGGAGCAAATCCCTTGCAATTCAACACTTAGTGGAGATTGCAGAGACGGGAGAATACCAGTTTAGTGAGGGAGAGCATGGGCTGGGAGCCAGACGGAGTCTGTTCATCTGAGCCCCACCGTTTCCACCCCGTGGGGCCTTAGGCTAAACCCTTCAGGCCCCCGTGCCTCGGTTCCCTCACCTGTAAACTAGGAACACTGGGACCTCCATCATGGGGTCGCCAGAAGCCTTAAGTGCGATCCCACACGCAAAGCCCTTGAAGAAGAAGGGGCGTTCTCCTGACCAACGTCAGCCGGCATCACGGTTCTAGCAATCGGCTGGCCTTGTGCTGGGGGTGCGAACTGAGTGTGGCCTCCGACCATTGCAGGCGGCCTGCTGGGGCAGGTGATGTGTGGCTCGGGACCTGTGCAAGCTCTCACACCGCCCCCCCAAGAGGAGTAACCGGGGTCCAGGCTCGATCTGCTTCCTAAAGGAAGTGATAGCTGAGCTCGGCCTCCGGAGGCGGGCTTTGGGGTTGCTGAGATCAGGGATGGGGAATGGTTGGAGGTTAATGGAATCGGGTCACACTAAAGTAGTGCCTAAAAGTAGAAACCATTCTAGGCACAAAAGCCAGGGCCGTTGCCCTTCTGGGCACTCCAGCTGTCTTTGGAGTACCGGAGAAGTCGGGGACAGGGTTCGGTCCTAGACAGAGGCTCCTATAGCCTGCCCATTCGGGTCCCCCTGGGGCAAGTGCTCTGGGAAGAGCCTGGGTAGTTCTGTGGCAACCAAGGGCCATTGTCCCAGGAGGAGGGGACCTGGGGTCAGGGGTTGTGTTGGGAATATTCAGGCCCTGTGGTGGGAGGGGTAGAGCTGGCAGAGCCCCAGATCCTGCAGGCAGAGTCCTGGGTGAGCTCTGCTTCTCGGGCCAGGGTGGGGAGGTCCCCGCTGCCCAGTGTGAGGCAGCGGGGTTTCCCTTTCTATTTTGCTAGGGTCTTCAAGAAGTCGAGCCCCAACTGCAAGGTGAGTCCCCCATGCTGCTCCTGCTCCCAACCCGCTCCGGGCCCCTGCAAGGCCCAACCTGCCCTTTGCCCATCCCCAACCCCTAGCTCCCCACTTCCTGTGACAGCTAAGAGCTGACTTCCTTCCCTCCCGAAGCCCCTTGCCGCAAAGGCCACTCAACCCCAGCCAGCGGCGGGGCTGGGTGGGGACAGGTCCCTGGGTGGGGACAGGTCCGGGTCCCTAGGTTAGAGGAAGGGGGAGGAGCCAGGAGCCCTAGGCTGTACCCCTCTTGGGAGCGGGCCCAGGGTTCCTGGGCTAGGAATGGTCAGCAGCCCCCAGGCTATGGCCTGTGTATCCCAGAGCCCCCAGAGAGGAGCCCGTGAGACCACACCCTGCTCTCTAAATGGCTGAGGGGCCCCCCTGAATCCTCTCCAAGCCCACTCCCCACCCCACCCCCCACACACACACTTGCCTGACTTGTGGACAGAGGTGCAAAAAGCTTCAAGGTTGGGTAACCTGGGAAACCCCACTACTCTCCCCTTCCGACCCTGTTGGGAGGAACCCCGGGGCTAACCCCAGCCTGGGAAAGACCAGGGGCGGGAGAAGCGCTCTGAGGCTTGCGTGCCCCAAACCCTCCTGCCCCATCCTCCCTGCGCCCCTTCTGTATCTGCAGCTCACTGTGTACTTGGGGAAGCGGGACTTTGTAGACCACCTGGACAAAGTGGACCCTGTAGGTAAGTGTGCCCAGAAAGCAGCACGGAGCCCCCAAGACGGGGAAAGGCTCCTGGGCCCAGAGATGGAGGGGAGGCCCTGACAGGAAGTGAGCTCGTGTGTCCCTTTCCCAGATGGCGTGGTGCTCGTGGACCCTGACTACTTGAAGGATCGCAAAGGTACTGGCCCGAGAGCAGGGGGCAGCTAGGGGACATCGGGGTGGCCCAGTGGGGCGGGAAGAGGGAAGTTTGGTTGCTGCGGGGGATGAGGGTGGGGCCGGGGGTGGGAGGTGGGCTCCTGACCACCCCCCACCCTCCCTCGCAGTGTTTGTGACCCTCACCTGCGCCTTCCGCTATGGCCGCGAGGACCTGGACGTGCTGGGCTTGTCCTTCCGCAAAGACCTATTCATCGCCAACTACCAGGCCTTCCCACCAGCGCCCAACCCCCCGCGGCCCCCAACCCGCCTGCAGGACCGGCTGCTCAGGAAGCTGGGCCCGCATGCCCACCCCTTCTTCTTCACAGTGAGGACGCTCTCCACCCTCTACAGGGCAAGGGGGTTGGGACTGAGTCGGGGGATGGGGGGAGGTAAGGCCCCTGCTCCAGGCACATCTGGAATCAGCAGTGAGGAGGAGGCCCTGGACAGCCCCCACCCCGCCCCCCACCCCGCCTTCATGGTCACTCTTGTGTCTGCCTCCTCCCTGGGGCCCCTCCCTTCTTCCCCTTCTCACCCATCGGGACACCTCTTAGTGGGGATTGGGAGAAAGATTTGGAAGAACCGAAGCCTCCCCTTGCCTCCCCACAGATCCCACAGAACCTTCCCTGCTCCGTCACTCTGCAGCCAGGCCCTGAGGACACGGGGAAGGTACAAGGGGAATGGGTCCGAGGGCTCAGGGGACAGAACGGGCTCCAGGAGGAGCCTGGGACCCACCGAAAGGGGGGGCTGTCAGGGAGAAGCCAGGGTGGGACTTGTCCCCGGTGGAAATGTGGTCTGTCTGCTCCCAGGTGACTCTGGGCACTCCCGGGTGAGTATAGGGCCTCGCCTTGTGGACAGGACCCAGGCGCTGCTAGTTGCTGGGGGCTTTGGGAGGCAGAGGACGAAGCCCCAGGCCCTACATTCCTCAACACACGGCAATGGGGCAAGAACCCCTGACCGAGGCGAGGGGAGAGGGAAGGAAGTGTGTGGTGGTGTCAGGGGCCTTGTGTAAGATGTGACATTTTCTCCTCCCAAGGCCTGCGGGGTAGACTTTGAGATTCGAGCCTTCTGTGCCAAATCACTAGAAGAGAAAAGCCACAAAAGGTGAGGGAAGCAAGCCCCCCCCCACCCCGTGCTGTGAGCATCCCCTCCGCACACCCTGGAGCCCCAAGCCTCAGGGAGGCGGCGCTGGGGGTCCGGGTGTCTGAGGACTGCCCCCCCCCCGCCCCTCTTCCCCACCCCCAGGAACTCTGTGCGTCTGGTGATCCGAAAGGTGCAGTTTGCCCCAGAGAAACCTGGCCCCCAGCCTTCAGCAGAAACCACACGCCACTTCCTCATGTCCGACCGGTCCCTGCACCTTGAGGCCTCCCTGGACAAGGAGGTGGGGTGCGGGGGCGGGACACAGGGGCTCCAGTGCAGAGGGCCCTGGGGGGAGGGCTGGAGCCACCTGCCAGGACAGCTGGGTGTGGGCGTGGGTTTAGAGGGAGACCGAGCCATGGGTCTGTGTGGGGGCAGGGGGAACGCTGATAATGGGACCAGTGCAAACAGATCGCATTAACTTGACCCCCTCTTCCCGAAAGCTCTACTACCACGGGGAGCCCCTCAATGTCAACGTCCACGTCACCAACAACTCCACCAAGACCATCAAGAAGATCAAAGTCTCTGGTAGGAGGTGGGGGATAGGAGGGGGTCTTGGGGGTGGGAGTTGCTGCCCACGTGGTGTGATTTCTGCGCAGGGACACACCCCAGTGCAGGAGGCTGCCCCAGAAGGAGACACAGCCCCGTGGGGCCGGGGCAGGGGGGCTGGGGGGCTGCAGCCTGCACTCCCAGCACGGCTGCCTGACCTCACCCCGCCCCGCAGTGAGACAGTATGCCGACATCTGCCTCTTCAGCACTGCCCAGTACAAGTGCCCTGTGGCTCAGATCGAACAAGAGTGAGTAACAGAACACATCGGGGCCGTACCTTAGGGCAGAGGAACAACCCTGGGAGACCGTCCCCACCCTGAACCCTCCCCACCTACAAGGGCCTTCCGTCTGTCCCAGCAGGTGGCTCTGAGCTCGCTTTCTGGAGCGGGCTGAGCTCTAACCCAGCCCCCATTACCCATGGGCCCAAACAGGGCAGCGCTGGTGGGGGGGGGGGGCCAGGGGGGGGAGCGACCACCTCGCCCAGCCCGTCCCCCCAGAGTCTCGGTCTCCTGTCCCCGCTCCCCAGTGACCAGGTGTCCCCCAGTTCCACGTTCTGCAAGGTGTATACTGTCACCCCGCTGCTCAGCGACAACCGGGAGAAGCGGGGTCTGGCCCTGGATGGGAAGCTCAAGCACGAGGACACCAACCTGGCTTCCAGCACCATGTGAGCGGGGTGGGGGACTCCTATGGCCCAGGCTCACACGCTCCTTCAGGCTGTCCCAGGCGCCCAGTGCTCTCGGGGCCCAGAAGGGACCAGAGAATCCAGAGGGGGAGGACAGATCAACGGCAAAACGTACTGCGCGTCTAGTGACGAGCGTGGGGAAGGAGCAAGGCAGAGGAGGGAGGGACACATCGGGGGTGGGCGCAAGTGTGCCGTTTAAAGAGGCTACCCCCCACCCCCGGGCGTGAGTTCTGAGGAGGGACCCAGAGTAAGTGGGTGACTGGCCACACAAGGAGCGTCCCAGGCAGAGGCGGCCCAGGCCCGGTCTCTGCAAGGACACGCGAGGGAGTGTGGAGCCGCCACACCTCTGGGCGATGGCCACACCGTCACTGAGTCAGGGCCGGGCCTCCCCCAGGGCGCCCAGGTGCGAGGGGAGCACTGCGTGAACACGCATGGCGAGCCAGAGGCCAGAATGAGCGGGGGTGGGGGGGGGATGCGGTCGGGGTGGCAGAGAGCTAGACGGTGCCGGGTCACAAGGACAGGTCACAAGGACACTTGAAGCTGCAAGCGGGTTCGGTGCCGAGGGGTGCCGCAGGGTGCTTGGCGTGAGAACAGCGCAGCCCACGCTGCTGGAGGCCACGGCCGGGACGGGGTCCCACCCAAACTTTGGGGGAGCCGCAGGGCTGGGCTGTGGCCGAGCTCATCCCCCTCGTTGCAGCGTGAAGGAGGGCGCCAACAAGGAGGTGCTGGGCATCCTGGTGTCCTACAGGGTCAAGGTGAAGCTGGTGGTGTCTCGTGGCGGGTGAGTGCACGGGGAACGTGGGGGGCGCGGGGGTCTCCTCCCGGTGTGGCCGCATGGGCCTCTCATGCCGCCTCCCCCGTCTCCCCCGCAGGGACGTCTCTGTGGAGCTGCCTTTCGTCCTCATGCACCCCAAGCCCCACGACCACATCACCCTCCCCAGGCCCCAGACAGGTGAGCGCACCCCGAGCCCCCCACTCCCGCAAGGCAGCCGGAGGCAAGGCCAGGGGAGACCTGCTGGTCCCCTTGGCGCCTGCCCACACGCCCCTCTCCTCCCGCAGCTGCTCCGGACACAGGTGTACCTGTGGACACCAACCTCATTGAATTTGATACCAAGTAAGAGACTCCGCCCCCACCTTTGACCTCTGACCTCTGTGGCCAGAGAGCCCTGCAGACCCCCAGGGTGCCCTCACCCCTGCTTTTCACCTCCTGGGGGAGGGAGGGCCGAAGCACCCAATCCAGACGGCATAGCCTCCTTGCCCACGGGTCCAGCCCTGTCGCTCGGACGCCCCTGTGTCTGGGAGGGGAGCAGGGGGCCGAGCAGAGGGCCTGGAGCCCTCACTGCCCCCCCCACTCCCCTCCACTGTCAAGTTACGCCACGGACGACGACATCGTGTTCGAGGATTTCGCCCGGCTCCGGCTAAAAGGGATGAAGGAGGAGGATTATGAGGACCAGCTCTGCTAGGAGAGGGGTGGGTGCCGGGCGGTGGGGGGGGGGGCAGCCTCTCCGCCCTCCCCCCTCCGCCCAGCAGCTCCCCCAACCCCACGCCTCCCCTCCCTCCCTCCCTCCCGCGCTGGCCGCCCCCAGACACACACTGGACCTGTCTCTCGTGGAACGTGGGCCTGACGTTTTGGACTCCAGCTGCGCCCCTCCACCCCCCACCCCCGTGGGCGGCAAGCTGTGTTCAGACTAAATTCTGCGGAGGGTGCTGGAAAGACAGCGGGGAAGTGGGGAGAAGGAACCCCGCGTTCAACCTCACATCACAGCAACAGCTTCCCTTTCCAGGGAGAGGAGACCCTCTTGGGGGAGCAAGGCCACTTCTTTGTTTCTGAGCATAAAGAAGAAATTAAACCTTTTCATAGGCAAGAGCATCTATGTCTTCCGTGGGGGATGGGAGGAGCAGACCGGAGCCATCATGGACCGGCTGCGGCGGGCTGAGCACCCAGCCAGCCTCCTCGCAGGGCCCGAGGCCATCAGTCGGTGTTGGAGCGCTGGGCTGTCCTGCGCTCCACGGAGGCACTGAAATGCGATTGCTCAGCCCAGAACCCACAGTGTCAGCTGTTGCATTCACAGGGGAAACAGCCGCTCACTTCCCCGTAGGCTGGGGGCCTCCAGAGCCGGGCAGAGCTGGGCTCTTCCCCCTCGCCGCTGGCACACGTCACCACCCAGTCAGTCACGTGTGCTGGGCGCTCGGCTCCAGCCACCTAGTCCTGGGGCTCGGTGGGAGCACGGCCACGGGCCTCCCCGGACAGAAGCCGCATGACATTCCGTGGGGCCGCAGGGAGTCTCGCCTGTGACTTCCCCCTGTGGCTTCTCAGGTGTGCGTCAGGCACTCCTGGACGCCGGGCTGCAGGGCAGGAGCAACCCTCCACAGACACGGCCCACCCCCCTGCACCCACTCCCACTCCTGTCACCCAGCCTGTGTCTCCTGTGTCTCATAAGGCTCATCATTCACTCCATGAGCAGCCCGTGCCTGGGGTGCCCATTCTGTGCCAGGCATCATGGAGGACATCACAGTGACCAAAGCCACCATTAAGTCACTCCCTGGTGACCTCGTGATGGTATCCATGCTCCAAAGGAGAAGTCCAGGGGGAGAAGTGCTGACCTCGGGGACTGCTGACCTAGCCTGGGGTTTGGGAAAGATCTCTCCGGAGGGAGGAACTTTGAGCAGAGAACTGGCAAATGAGGAATGGACTGGAACCTTCTACCTTCTGGGCGATGGCAGCACCATGTGAGAAGGTGGGAATGGGGCAGAGACAGCAAGGCCAAGTGGTTCCAGATGGCGCCCGGGGGCTGCTCCCACGGGCCTTCAGTCTGTGGAGCCTGACATCTAATTAGACCGCCGTTTACCCAAGGACTGAAGTGCTGCCAAAATGCCAGTGACCTTGGACGCCCCCCACCCCCCAGTACAGCCCATCCCGCACAGCCCGGCCCCCACCACACAGAGGAAGCGCCAGCATCCCTCTGATTCCCATGAGCCCACTCTGACTGCCGAGCTCTCGGCCCAGAGCTCAGCAGGCTTTCAGGTGAATCAGGACCCCCCCCCCCACGCCCCAACCCCGGGGAAGTGGGGAGGCGCGATAAAGACGCACCATCCCAGGTTCTACCTTCCCGGGTCCTGATCCCGCAGGTCCCAGGAAGAATCCACGCATCTAAATCTTGAATGAGCACATGATTTGAGAGCCGATGTCTTTTTTTTTTTTTTTTAGCTTTTTGTTAATGTTTTTAAGAAAGCAAAACATGCACGTGGTATAGAGAAAAAAAAAATCCAAACCATGTATGATCAACAGTGGAAAGAAGGCTCCCTCCTGCCCCTGGTCCCCGGTCTCCCATTTGTCATTCCCAGGGGCGACCACTGTCCCCAGTCCTGTGACCACTCGTCCCGAGATAGTGTTCAAATAAACCAAAGATGCTGTTCTCATCCAGTCACACCTGCCCAGATGCATTTCTCCCTTATTCTGGACAGACAGTAGCACAATGTGCCCTCCTGTCTCTACCGCTCTTTTCCCTATAGTGGTGCCTTCCCTTCTGCAGCAACGCCTACGGATCTTCCTTATTCTTTCAGTCACCCCATGACTTTCCACTCCCTGGGTGGCCTTTATTTCTACCCGTCTCCTGCCGAGGGCCGTGAAGGAGGTCCACTCTTCGGCTAAGCAAACACCAGTGCAGTCATCACCCCCGAAAACAGGTCTTTTGGGCACACACAAACTGGATCTGCAGGACAAATTCTTTTTCTTTTTTAAAATTTTATTTATTTATTTATTTGAGAGAGAGGGAGAGTGGGAGTGTGAGTAGGGGAAGAGGCAGAGGGGGAAGCAGAAGCCCCACTGAGCAGGGAGCCCGATGCGGGGCTCCATCCCAGGACCCTAACCTGGGTTAGGTAGACACCTAACTTACTGAGCCACCCAGGCGCCCCTCAGCAAGTCATTTTTAACACATCGTAGGTGCCAACACTGGGCACTGGGTACACACCCAGGGCTAATGCCAACCTATGGTCTCTAACCTCAGCTGGGCCCTCAGTTCCCAATGAGCCTTTGTCCCTCTCCGTCTTCCTGGCCACCTCCCTCGCCACCTTGCAAACCCTCCCCCATGCCCATAGTGACTTCTGATTTTCACAGAGATGAGGCCGCCAGGGACGGATGACTTCAACTTCCCACCTCTACCCACAAACACCAACAGGGACCGATTCCCTATGCAACCAAGGTCAAGCCGCTGCCTCCTGTTCGGAGCTCGTCCTTCCACCGGTGCCCAGGTTGCTCCCTTCCCACCTCCTCTGACTCCCCAAGTCATCCCGCCACCCCCTCTCTTCAACCTCTGCCTCTCTCTCTGCTGGTTCTCCGTCCGCCGTATGTCATACACCCACGCAAGTCTCTTCTGCTCAAGGAGGGACGGAAGCCAGAGAAGACCCTCCTCCACACTCCGGTCTCTTCCACATAAAGTCAGTCTCTACTCGTTTCCTCACTACCATTTCACTTTTCGTGCATTCTTTTCTTTTCTTTTTTTTTTTAAAGATTATTCATTTATTTATCTGACAGAGAGAGGGAACACAAGCAAGGAGAGTGGGAGAGGGAGAAGCAGGGTTCCCACGGAGCGGACGCAGGGCTTGATCCCAGGACTTTTGGGATCACGACCTGAGCCGAAGGCAGACGCTCAACCCACTGAGCCACCCAGGCACCCCGCGTTGTTATTTTCAAAGTCATGGACCCGCAGAGCGTAAGGAGTCAGATAGAAGCACAAGGCTTATACCCCATGGCTCGCCAGCTCCCTTCTCAGAGGTAGCTGCTTTTACGTCCCTCGGATGTTTCTCCTGGTGTTGACCTCCAAGCAGCGCGCTCACTTCACTGCTTCCTGACTTTCGTCTTAAGCATCACTGGTGTCCCACCAAACGACGTGAAGACTGAGCCCCCTTCTGCGTCTCTCCCCAGCAGTGCGAGACCGCCGCGGGCCCCATACTCCTGAGAGAATAGTATGGGGGAGGCTAGATCAATAACCAACATTCACACCTTCGTGCCTACGCGTACATCATCCAGCGTCCTCGTGCCGTCTCTCGATGACCTATCTTGTCCAGCACCGGGTTATCTTCCCTGAGTCACTGTCATTTAAAGAATCTGTTTACTCTCTGAGTTCATCCCTAACTCTCCAGATGACCTGTGGAGCATGCTGAACTACCCGTGCTGGGCTGTTTTACGGGGGGAAAAATCATGTTGCTGAATCGTTGCATTTTCAGCCCGCATCCTAGCACGCCCGGAAAAGAGAATTCCAGATTGGAACAACTCAGGAAATAAACTTTCACTTAATCCCTATTTTCTTTTAGCTCTTTTTTTTTTAGTTTTTTAAAATTTTATTTATTCATTTAAATAACACGGGACTCAAACTCACTACGCAGAGATCAAGTCTCACACCTTTCTGACTGAGCCAGCCAGGTGCCCCTAATCTCTGTTTTCTTTTTTTAAAAGATTTTATTTATTTATTTGACAGAGAGAGACACAGTGAGAGAGGGAACACAAGCAGGGGGAGTGGGAGAGGGGGAAGCACCTCCCCACTGAGCAGGGAGCGGGATGTAGGGCTCCAGGACCCTGGGATCATGACCTGAGCCGGAGTCAGACGCTTAACGATGGAGCCACCCAGGCGCCCCACTCTCTGTTTCCAATACAACCATGCCTCGGGTGGGCCTTTCACGCAAAGACCCTCTGTTTCCCGCCTTCAACAAAGAAACCTCCAGTAACAGGATGGATGGGCGGGGGTAAATTTAAGAGTAAATTAAGTTGCTTTTACGCTTTCTCCACTACTGGCTTCATCTCCACCTCATTACTAAATCAGTCACCACGTACCCTTCTGTCTTGATGCTTCTATCTAAATTTTTGCTATTAATTCCTCTGCCTCTCTCTCTCTCTTTGACCCCCAAATAAGACACCCCCCCCTTGTTGTTCTTGTATTAGGACTTTTAAAAGCAGCAGAGTCACATGCTAGGTCCCTCACGCTGAACCGACCGTCTCCATCCGTTGGCTAGCCCCGTGCCGACTAGCCTCGTTCCCCGTGTCCAGAGCTGTCCGGACCGACCTCTCCAGAAGGAAACCCGGCCAGAGCACGCGTCTGGAGGATCCTTCCAGGGCTCCCAAGGGCTTTCAGGACGAGGTCCAAACCACTTAGTTTGCAAGCCTTTTCGTGGTCGGGCTCTGGCTCGCGTCTCCCGTCCCCGCGGTTAAGCCGAAGCCCCCGCCTCCCGCAGCGCCGCCGCCCGGAATCCCGTGTCCGGGCGCCGGCAGGTGCACCGCGCGCCCAGAATCCCGTGTCCCCGCAGGTGCACCGCGCGCGCCTCCGAGCGACGGCGACCTCGCTGTCACCTGAGAACCCATCCCGCTCAGGACGCATCCCCAGACGCCGCGCAAAACCGGCGACCAGAACGGGAGGGAGAGGCTGAGCGGAGCCCGCCCCTGGGGACAGGCTGCCAAGCCCGGTGTCCGCGGGCATCCCGCCCCGGAGGAGCCACGCACGTCTCATCGAGTCAGCCTGTCCCCCAGGCCCCTACGGGGGGTGCCCCAGCACCCCGGGGCTCCCAGCATCTTCACCCAGCACCAGCAGCCGCGCAACGGAGACCCCAGGAGCGTCGCGGAGGCGCGCAGGACGGAACAGCCTCGTACCGGGAAGCCAACGCCCCGCTGCCTCCTCTTACCACAGGTGGCCGCCAGGTGGCGGCGGCGGCGCAGATCAGGGTGTGCGCACGATACCCTGGGAGTTGTAGTTCGCCAGGCCGGGCGGCGCCGAGCAGCCTGGGAATTGTAGTCGCAGCCCCGAGCACGACCCGCACAGGCGCAAACCGACAGCCGCTTCCGGGTTCAGGCGCAGAGTTTTGCCGAGGGAGAAAAACCCTGAGGAGGGGGCGGCCGGGGTTGGCGATGGCGACCTACAGCCTGGCCAACGAGAGGCTCCGCGCGCTGGAGGACATCGAACGGGAGATCGGCGCCATTCTTCAGAATGCAGGTTCGGGACACGACGGCCGGCCCCCGCGCTCGCAGCGGGGAGGGGAGGGACCCCGGGGGCCGGCGGGGGGACGGGCTCCGCGCTGGGCAGCCTTGGCCTGCCCCGCCAGCCCCGGCCCTCTGTCGGCCCCCGCAGGTACCGTGATCCTGGAGCTGTCCAAGGAGAAGACCAACGAGCGGCTGCTGGACCGGCAGGCGGCGGCCTTCACGGCGTCGGTGCAGCACGTGGAGGCCGAGCTGTCGGGGCAAATCCGCTACCTCACCCAGGTGCGTGCGGCCGGCCTCGCCCTGCGCCTCCGCCTCACCCTGCGGGGTCCTCGCGGCGGAGCTAAGGCCTCTGGAGCCGCGGCCACCCGGCCTCCAGGGAGCCGGTGACCTCCGCCGAACCCTCGCTTCGGGGTGGGTTTCCCCCTCGGGAAGGAAGACGCCGAAGGCGGCCTTGGCTGCCTCGCTGGCCCGCGAGCCGCCGGGCGGAGAGGCCCTGGGGAGGGACTGGTGGTCGGTGCCAAAGCCAGGGCCGTGCGCCCAGAAACCTGACCTGACCTCGGGGTCTCCAGGGGCGGCGCCCTGAGAGGAGGGGCAGGGGTGAGCCGGTTCTCGCTGTGCCAGACGCCGCTTTATCTAATCTTGCAACAAGGCTAGGAAATCATTGGGGTTACCCACATCTTACACGAGGTTAACACGTTCGGTGATTTACCCCGGGTGACCGGGCTGCAGCGGCGTCTGGCTCAGGAAGGACAGGAGCAAGAGACCAGATGCTCGCTGGGTTGGGGAGCTGGCTCAGGGGAGGGGTGTGTCACTGAGCCATCTGACTGTCCTGTAGGTGGCCACCGGGCAGCCCCATGAGGGCTCCAGCTACTCTTCGAGGAAGGACTGCCAGATGGCCCTGAAGCGAGTGGACTATGCCCGTCTCAAGCTCAGCGATGTGGCCCGAACCTGTGAGCAGATGCTGGAAAACTAGTCCCACAAGCTAGAGCGAGAACTTGGAAGAAGGCCACCACCAGCACCCGGGACAAAGAGACCTGTGGCGTGGGACATCAGGGCTGCCACTTTGGGCCCGGCCGGGCAGGGTGTAGGGGGCAGAAGGTGGGGATGGTGACACTTGAAGATCAGGTGGCCGGACTCCTCCCACAGGTGCTCCTGCAGGTGCGCCAGGAAGTGCTGACAAGCTCAGACAGAGATCAGACCGCCAGCACACTTCCTCCAACACCCCGTGCCCTACCCCAGGCTTCTGTAGACTGGACCAGCGAAGGCACATCCTTCTTCATGGAAAGAGACAAAAGCAGAACCAGGGGTTTTAATTAAAAAAAAAAAACCAAAAAGAAACAGCAACGGAAGCAGGGAGCTCGGACTCTCACTGGAGCATACGTGGGTGATACCGGGATTGAGGAAATAAAATCAAGGGGGCGGTGGGACCCTGAGGGGAGGCGCTGGAGCCAGGAACCTTGGGAAGGGGGTAGGAGCCTGAGGCCAGTGTCTGCAGAACAGAAGAGTCAATAATTATAAAAATAATCTTTAGTAATTAAGCACATAATTTGTCTAGGGTATCAGAGTGAGTTGTAGATTTTACGTTACAGCATGGAAAAGAAATCCAGGGAGAGCTGACAAGAGGGCAGTGGCCGGACACTTGTATATTAAACATCAAGTGGCCGTGGAGTGCCTAGCATGTGCTAGAGATTATCCTGATATATTAATTAAAGGTGTGCGGGGCTGCATAAAGGACGACATCTACCCTCTCAGGTTTCCGCTCTCCACTCAAGCACTGGAGTCTGATGCCACGGGTGTATAATACAGCGGCAAATCTGGAAAAGAGAAGGGGATGAAAATATCAGCTTTAAAATTAAGGGAAGTTGGGGGACTAGCTTGGGCTGGGGGATTCGATCCCCAAAGCTCAATAATACAACCTAGTACAGGGCAGGTGCTCAGGAGAGACGTGTGAACTAAATGAATGGCTCCCACCTTCCTACATGGGTTCCTCTCTCCTTAGCCTGCTCTAGCTGCCATCTTCTTTTTAAAAGATTTTATTTAGGGCGCCTGGGTGGCTCAGTGGGTTAAAGCCTCTGCCTTTGGCTCAGGTCATGATCCCGGGGTCCTGGGATTGGGCCCCGCATCGGGCTCTCAAGAGCAGAAACCCAAGCAGGGGGAGGTGGGAGAGGGAGAAGCGGGCTTCCCACTGAGTAGGGAACCCTATGCGGGCCTCCATCCCACCATCATAAGATCATAACCTGAGCAGAGGGCAGACACTTAAGGAGCCACCTAGGGCGCCCCTAGCTGCCATCTTATATTGCTCCAAGCCCTGCCTGGCTCTGAAGTATAGGTCAAGTATGGTTCCCTGGGCCTGTGATGGCTTTCCTTCCTCCCTCCCTCTTTTGTAACTGTCTCTAGCTGACTCTTTTCTCACGGCCTACCGTCCACAGTGCAGACAGATGCATATCTGTCTGCCTGGGGCAGGTTTCCGGTTTCCGGCCACCTAAGAGCTACTGGGGAGAGGGGCCCCGGAGGCCCAGCTTACCTGGAAAGTGCTGCAGTGACTGCTCCCTCCTCCTCCTGCACAGCACATACAGGAGGACCACAGTGAGAACGAAGATGATGGTCAGGAGGGACACCACTGGCACCATGGCTGAGGTTCTCTCGGAAGGCCCTACTCTTTCTTCCAGCTGCTTCTGCCTCTCCTCAGGCCCCTGACCGTGGCCCTCAGTGGATGTAGTGATGTCATCGGCGCGGGTGAGGTTTCTGTCCAAGGACTGGGCCCCTGCTGGCAGCGTGGGCTGCGCGGTGGACTGCAAGGTGGGTGGCAGGTGTGTCGGAGCAGGGGAGCCCGTGTCTAAAGGTGCCCTTTGCGTGGGCTCAGGAACCTGGGTGCTGGGAGGAGGTAAGAGCTCCTGGGGGGCCGCACTCCCGGAGTTAGCATATCCATATTCTGGAAAGGCAAGAAGTAAGGAGTCAGAACATCAAGGTCACAGCTGAAGGCGGGAGAGGAAGGCAGAGGCGGATGGCAGGGGGGGGAGGGTGGAGAAGGAAGTGAACAGACCAGCAACAAGGAAGCACTGGGACAAGCATCCGCACTGGGACATGGGGGAGACCTGGGCTGGAACCCTGACTCTGCTACAGAGTCTCCGGGTGACCTTGTCCCTTGTCTCTTGACCTCCCTGGGACGCCTTTCTTTCAGCTATAGCGCAGGGAGAATTCTCCTACCAAGGGCCACAGTGGCCAGGAGGATGAAGGGAAAGCCTGCGTGCAGGTCTCTAGCCCACAGACCGGTCTGTGCGCCATGGAGGAGACGCAAGACTACGTCTCTGCAAGTGTTAGGACATTTTGTGTATTTAATTTTACGAGAAAAATACAGCAGGCGCATCTCAAAAGTGGCATGTGTGGCACACCTAAGTGTGCATCTCAAAAGTGGCACACCTAAGAATTTATTCCTCTTATTGTATGTAAATTTAACCTCAAAAGAGAAGCAGCAACAATCAAGTATTGAGCTCCATGACACACAAGCTGAGATGTTTGGGGGTAAAGTGTGGTCATGCCTGCACCTAACCAGGAAACACATCAAAAGATAAGGGGCACCTGGGGGGCTCAGTCAGTTGAGCGTGTGCCTTCAGCTCAGGTCATGATCCCCAGGGTCCTGGGATGGCAACAGGGCTCCCTGCTCAGTGGGGAGTCTGCTCCTCCCTCCTCCCTCCTCCCTCCCCCCTCCCCCCTGCTCATGCACTCTTTTCTCCCTCAAATAAAATCTTGTAAAAATGAGAAGGTGGATTGACGACGAATGAGATAGATGGGCGCGCACTAAAGCAAATGTGGTTACGTGCTATAAACTTGACATTGTAAAATAGGAATTTGTCTCTGCTGTATTTTGTACCTACTATATAAAAGACATAAGACAAAAATACATAAAAGCTAGAATCGTAGCTAGAAACGTAGACTCTAAGCGGTGGTCCTATAGGTGTCCCCTGGACAAGTCTTTCAACTGTTGTGTAAATCTTTAAATTTCCATAGTAGAATACTGGAAAGCAAAAGTAGTGCCTTGGCTTCCAGAAAAATATTAAGTAAGAGCACAGCAGGGAGTGGCACAAATCACGACAGCGATGGTGGGTGACACTGGGTGAACAGGGGTTGAGGGGACATCACCTGGCACCAGGTACAACAGGAACTCGAGGTGGCATGGGGAGGGGACCCAGTCAAAGCCGACTGTGAGGGAGACCGCTTCCCTGGAGACAGACCCCAGGGAGGAGGGGGAAGCCTGTACCTTTGCGATCAAACCAGCTCACCAGTTCTTGAACCCAAGCATCTTTGCTCCCCCCACACACGCTGCGGGAATGTAGCTGGAACCTAGGAAGGAAAAGCGTGGTCACCTCAGCTCTTTCCTCATTCCAAAGATGTTAAGTCACTGCCAAGAGCGTGGGTGGGGGTGGGGGGGCTTTCTGCCCCGCCTGGGAAATTCCCAGGCAGGTGGGAAAGGGAAAGCAAAGCATGGAGAATTGCTGGGCGAATGGAATCCTGGGAGGGGGTCGGGCCCCCCAGGAGTTCCAGGTCGACTGAGAGGTTCCCGGAGGCCCCCAGAGGCGCTGCGCTCCCAGCGCTCCGGGAGATTACCTGATGTAGGAATTACAGCGATCATAGGCTCTCAGGTGCTTTCGGAAATGTGCCAAGACCTCCCCCTTCGGAGGGGAGTGGGAAGGAATCCTCCTGTGGCAGTAACAACTGCCGATGACGCTGCCCTCGTTGCCATGGCCGGGGGGGGGGGGGGGGGGGGGGACGACCCAGGTGGTCAGCGCAGGTTCCCCGCTCAAGGGGCTCCCCTCCCTGTTACTAAGCCTCTTCCTTCGATCCCGAGTCTGACCCCCGGGCCCAACCCACACATCCCACCCCCAAAACACGTCCTGAGCACGGCCTGGACCCGGACGTCCCCCAGCCTGTCCCCTGCCCCGGCCCGGCTCGCCACTTACCCAACACCCCCCCTCGGCCCTCGGCGCCCCCTTCCCGCTTCCCCCCAACCCGCCGCCCGCACCCCGTGCGCGGACTCAGGGGCGCGGCCCCGGACCAACCTGGCGGAGGCAGCAGCGCCAGCAGGACGAGGAGCGCGAGGAACCCGGCGCCCGGGCTCCGGCTCATCTCCGCGGCCGGGCGGGACCGGAGCGCGGCGGCCGGCGGCTTGGTCCCGAGCCCGCGGGGACGCCGGCAGCCGCGGCCGGGGCGCCGGGCTGGGGGGTGCGGCGCGAGCTGGCGGCGCCCTCTTCCCGCGCTCGCACCGTCCGAACCGACAGCGCGGTCGGTACTCCCGGACCGCGCGCGCCCGCCGCCCGCCGCCGCGGGGAAAGCCCAGAGAGGCGGGGCTCCGCGCCCCCGCGCCCCGCGCCGGGAGCTGGCCCCGGGCCCCCGAGCCGACAGGGAGAGCCGGGGAGGTGCACGCAAAGCGAAGGGCTAACGCAGCGGCTCGGCGGGGCGCGCGGCGCGGGCGGCCGAGCGACGGGCTCGGCGCGTATCCGGGGTGCCCGCCCGGCCGCGCCAGGTCAGGCCGCGGCCCTCGGAGTCGCGGCCGCTCGGCTCCCGCCACCCCCGCGGCGCTTTCGCTTCCCCGCTGGGCGCCGGCGCCGGGCCGCGGTCACATGCCAGGTGATGCCCCCGGGGAAGTCCGCGAGCGGCGGCGGACCCCGCCCGGCCCTCTCCGCGCGCGCCTCGGGCGCTGGGGGCGGGGCCAGCCGGGCAGCGGGCCGCGGGCTCGGGCCGCCCTGACGTCATGCCCGCCCCCCGCCAGCCCCGAGGTATTTACCTTCGAAAAGTGGCGGCGGCGGCTGCAGGTACCGGAGTGGAGGGGCGGCCGGGAGGGGCTGGGTCCGCGGGGGCCCCCGGCCGAACCGATCCAAGCCGAGGGGATGCCCCGGCTCCGGTCCCTCCCCCCACACCCTACAGACGGATCCAAAATAATCCCTCCTGGCGGGTCCGTCACCAAAGGATTCGCCCTCCGACTCTGGTCATCGTTCAGACCCTACTCTGGAGGGGCTGGGCCTCAGATCTTGGGCCCCAAATACCATCTCACTCCTGACTACTCGTCTTAACCCCTGCTCGCCCGCTTCCAAGCCTAGCCCCGTTCTCCCCCTGAACTCCCACCCTGAGCCCTGAAAACTTCTCTCGGGACCCTCAACCACGCCCCCATTTTGTGACCCACCCCTACCCTCTCCCTCTGCTCAGTCTGGGCCCAGACCCTGTGGCCCTGAAGACATGGAGTTTGTGTCTGGATACCGAGATGAGTTCCTTGATTTCGCTGCCCTCCTGTTTGGCTGGTTCCGAAAGTTCGCGGCGGAGCGCAGGGCTGCGGGGGCCAGCCTTGAGGGCCGCTGGCGCCAGCTGGAGGCTCCGATCAGAAGGCTGCCCCAGGACCCTGCCCTTTGGGTGCTTCACGTCTTGCCCAACCGAAGTGTGGGCATCAGCCTGGGGCAAGGGGCAGAGCCAGGCCCTGGACTAGGCCTGGGGGCTGCCCGGTTCCTGGGAGATGAACCCCCACTCCACCTGCGAGACCTAAGCCCCTATGTCAGCTTTGTCAGTCTGGAGGAAGGGGAGGAAGAGGAGGAGGAGGGGGAGGAAGAGGAAGAGAATGGAGAGGAGGAGGGTGCAGGCCTGGAGAAAGTAGACCGTGAGGAGGCCGGGGAGCCAGCCCCCGCCAGCAGGGAGTCCCCCCAGGAAGCAAACCCTCCAGGGGAGACAGAGGAGGCTGCGCAGTTGGCAGGAGGCGGAGAGGATGGTTGCCAAGAGGACAAGGCAGAGGACGAAGCCGGTCCTGAGAGGAGGAAGGGGCGGAGAAGCGGTAAGAACCCCTGGGCTGGGGATTCCGCCCTTTGGAAGACCTCCTCCACCAGGCAGCCCAGGGGGGTGTCACCAATGGGTGGCCTGCAGGGCAGTCTGGCCTGGAGAGGTGTTTTCATGGACCCACGATGTTTTCTGTTTTTTTCAACTGGAGCCAGTATTTATATATTGAAAGAAAAAAATTCCAGAAGTCTCAGGAAAGCTGGAAAGGTCCAACAGCAGTCTCACACTTTTTTTTTTTTTTTAGATTTTATTTATTTATTTGACAGACAGAGATCACAAGCAGGCAGAGAGGCAGGCAGAAAGAGAGGAAGGGAAGCAGGCTCCCTGCTGAGCAGAGAGCCCAACAGGGGGCTCAATCCCAGGACCCTGGGATCATGACCTGAGCCGAAGGCAGAGGCTTAACCCACTGAGCCACTCAGGTGCCCCTCAGGCTCACACTTCTGCATGGCCACAGACACCCCGGCACCAGTGTCCCCTTCCAATGAGGCATACCCTCTCTACCCGGTCCCCTCTGCTCACTTAGCTGACCCGCCTAGCCGTTGCACATATGACATTCATACCCCTGCCCCTGACTTCTCCTTCCTTCCCCAGAGGCTGCCCCCCTGCACCTTTCCTGCCTCTTACTGGTGACTGATGAACATGGCACCATCCTGGGCATTGACCTGCTGATGGACGGAACCCAGGGGAGTGCCGGCAAGTCCTCAGGGACCGAGAACCTGGCTCCTCGGGCCTACGCTCTCCTCTGCCACAGTATGGCCTGCCCGATGGGCTCCGGAGACCCTCGAAAGCCCCGGCAGCTCACCGTGGGAGATGCCCAGCTGCATCGGTACAGAAATGTGGTATCTGAGGCTGGGGAGGTGTAGGGATCTGGACTTCTGAGCCCCCCAGCGTGACGGTGTCCGCCCCCATTCAGAGACTTGCAGAGTCTGGTCCCAAGGCTGGGAGTGAAGTTAGCCAAGGCGCCAATGCGGACCTGGGGTCCCCGGCCGGGCTTCACGTTTGCCTCCCTCCGGGCTCGAAACTGCCACGTCTGTCACAGGCATAGCTTTGAAGTGAAGCTGACACCTTGGTGAGCAGCCGAAGAGGTGGCGTGAGAGGGAGGGAGCCCCCCAACAATCAGGCAAGCAGAGAAAACTGGCCAGCGGGGGAGGGAGGGTCTGGGAAGTCAAAGGAGGGAAGAAAGCAAGCTGTCACGAGCAGAGTATTCAGAAAAGCGGACCGAATGATACACGGGCAGCAGCAGGGCACGCAAGGCCACAGCGCTGAACGATGGGTGCCCACCACCCCCTGTGACCCCAGCCCCCAGTGCAGTGCTGTCTTGTACTGTGGCGAGGCTTGTCTCCGGGCCGACTGGCGGCGATGCCCTGATGACGTGAGCCACCGATTTTGGTGCCCAAGGCTTGCAGCCTTCATGGAGCGGGCCGGGGAGCTGGCAACTCTGCCTTTTACCTACACCGCAGGTACCCCAAGGCGATGGGGCGGTGGGAAGGGGGAAACTGAGGCAGGGGTTTGGGACCGAGGTTGGGTGCCTGGGTACAGGGTTCTGGGTCTGAAGGCCAAGTGCTTGGGGATTTAGGGTTGGAGCCTGAAGCCCTGGGGCTGCAGACGGGGTCTGGAGCGGAGGAGTGCGAGCCTGTGTCCCCTGCTGCCCAGCCCCACCAGTGACTGGGGGCCATCAACAATCCCTTGAGTTTTTAGACCCTCGGTTTTCTCATCTGTCTAATGAGTATTTTTAAAAACACTAAAACCCAGGGAATTGTTACAAGGACCCTATGGG
The DNA here is from genome assembly GCF_010015895.1 of Lontra canadensis. Taxonomy (NCBI): domain Eukaryota; kingdom Metazoa; phylum Chordata; class Mammalia; order Carnivora; family Mustelidae; genus Lontra; species Lontra canadensis. Next base: position 1,730,568 of record NW_022631104.1, on the reverse strand, counting down.
TTTGGTGCCTGTGGCCCTGTAGAGACACTAGGAAATATTCATTCTCTGGAGGACCAGAACCCGGTTCAGACCCAGGGCCCTCGAGAAAAGTTAGAGCCTGGGGTTCCAGCCACCAGGCCCTCAACTGCTCCCCTCCTCCTTCTCCAGAGGTGACCAGTGAAACCTTCAACAAGGAGGCCTTTCTGGCCTCACGGGGCCTCACTCGCGGCTACTGGACCCAGCTCAGCATGCTCATTCCAGGCCCTGGCACCCCCAGGCACCCCCGGGGCAGCACACCAGCCCTCAGCCTTCTTCTCAGTGGTTCGTGGGGCCTCTCTTCAGGCATGGGCCCCTCAGCCTAGAGGGAAGGATGGGGGAGAAAACAGGGCCCCGGATAATGCCCCCGTGCACTCCACTGCCACCCCCACGGTCATTTCAGGCCTTTCCCCAGTCCTCAAAGAAGTCACCCCTGCCCACTCCATCGAGAAGCCGCGTCCACAGGCCATCTCCCATTCCTTTTGCTGTAGCTCCAGGAAACATAGCTCCTTTGGAAGGAAGAGGGGGATGAGCCAGGTGGGGGCCTTCCTGACACCAGGATCCTCTTCTTCCTTCCATCCTTCCAGGAGATCCCTACCAGCTTCTCCAGGGGGATGGGCCTGCCCTGATGCCCCCTGTGCCCCCAGATCCACCCAGGGGCCTCTTTGGTGAGCTGGAGGGGCCCCGAGGGAGCTAGAGGTAGGGACAAGGACGGGCGGGTCAGCAGTCTGAACGGCTGAGGAAGAGGGGGCTATTAGACTAAAAGGGGCTGGGGTCTGCAAGGGGGCCAGGTCCCCCAGTAACCCGCTCTCCCCAGGCTCGTGGCAGGATTACTACACATGGAGGGGCCTCAGCTTGGACTCCCCCATGGCCGTGCTTCTCACCTATCCGTTGACTGTGTATTACATCATCACACACCTGGTGCCCCAGTCCTGTAAGGAGAGCAGAGCAGCGGGAGCGAGGGGGGCAGGGAGCTGGAGGGGGACACGGGGAAGGGAGACCATCTTCTTAAGCCTCTAGCTTCTCTCCCAGTCCCTGAGCTCAACATCCAGAACAAGCAGTCACTGAAAATCCATGTGGTGGAAGCAGGGAAAGAGTTCGACCTCGTCATGGTGTTCTGGGTAAGTCCCTCCAGGACCAGAGGCTGGGCATTTGGGCGTGCAGCTGGTGGTGGGGTGGGACCTTGATCTGTCCTCTCTGCCTCAGGAGCTCTTGGTCTTGCTCCCTCATGTGGCCCTGGAGCTGCAGTTTGTGGGTGACGGCCTGCCCCTGGACAGTGACCAGCAGCATTTTACCCTGCAGAGGGTAAGGGTTGCGGGGGAGGAGTTGCCCCCTACCTCCTGCTCTCCCTTTGCCTAACATGCCCTCCCAGTGCCCCAACTTGCAGCGGTTTCTCCCCTCCGCTCCTGGCTCCCCAGGATGGCCCAGAAGTATCTGTCCGTCCTGGTTCCGGAGTATCCGCACGGCTCAGCTCTAGCACTAAGGAGAAGGGGGGCCGCAGGGACCTGCAGATCAAGGTGTCAGCACGGCCCTACCACCTGCTCCAGGGGCCCAAGCCGGACCTGGTTATCGGTAAGAGGCTTGGGTAGGAGTGTGGGGACGTGGGCGAAGGCCGTGGGCGACAGCTTCTGCCCGCTCTCCCTCGGCCTGCAGGATTCAACTCTGGCTTCGGTCTCAATGGCACTTGGCTGAGCTCGCTGCCCCGGCTGCAGGTGGGGGATGGGCCAAAAGGGACCTGCTTTGGGGCCAAAAGGGACCTCCCCTCTTGCCACTCCCCCACCGTCCTCCTTCTCCGAAAGCCTCTTCTTCCCACTCTCTGCTCCAGACCCGGGGCGCGCCCAGGGCCCTTCTGACCCAGTCTGTCTTGTCTGTCTGCTTCGTGCCTCTCCCCCTCCTGGTCTGTCTGGGTCCCGGGTTTGCACCGCGGTCCGCGCCCCTGGCGCCTGGGGAGGGGCTGGGCGGAGGCGCCGCTCGGAAAGTCAGAGGCCCGCGCCCACCGCAGTCCCTCCGAGTCCCGGCCTTCTTCACGGAGAGCAGCGAGTACGGCTGCGTGATGGACGACCAGACCATGGCGGTGGCCACCGGAGGGGGTACCAGCCCCCCGCGGCCCAACCCCTTCCGCTCCCCCTTTCGCCTGCGAGCCGCGGACAACTGCATGCCTTGGTAAGGGCCCGCGACTCCCGCGGGGTCCTGCGCCCTCCGGGGAACCCCTCCCCGCGACCCCCGCTTCCGCGGGCCTCGAACCCAAGCCCACTCGGCGGGCGGGACGCAGCTCCCGGGACCCCGCCGGCTCGCTCGCCCCCGCCCCGCCGAAGCCCCGCCCTCCCCCCCCCGCCCCATCGAAGCCCCGCCCTCCCCCGCCTCATCGAAGCCCCGCCCCTCCCCCGCCCCGTCGAAGACCCGCCCCTGACGCGCCCCGCCCCCTCAGGTACTGCAACGCCTTCATCTTCCACCTGGTCTACAAGCCCCCGCAGGGGAGCGGGGCCCGCCCGGCGCCCGGGCCGGTGCCCCCGGTCCCGGCCCCCGCTGCGCCCCCCCGCCCCCGCCCGCAGGCGCCGAGGGGAGAAGAAACCCGGGCGGGGGACGCGCCGGCGCAGGTGAGGGCTCAGGTGTGGCCGCCCCCCCTCCCCGCACGCCCCCGGAGGGAGAACCAAAAGGCGCGGCGCGGGGCGGCGGGCTGGGAGTCGGGGTGAATAAAGCATCGTTTGCAACCGCTGGGTCCGGACGCCCTGGTTACACACGCGTGACCCGGCGCTAGCCGTGCGGGGAGCAAGGGTTTCGGCGGACTCCTTTCCCCCCAGCTTCTTTCAGCCCCGCGACCGCTGCGGTCCAACTGCGACCCTCCTTGGTGACCCCACACTCCTGCTGTCTGTGTGCCAGCCTCTAGGCCCCAGTAGCCCTCAGCGATCCGCCCCGAGTCGAGGCGGGACCCCGGAGCAGGGAGGGGCTTCTCACTGGCGGGCAGGGGACACACGAGCTCCTGGGGGCGTGCAGGCCTTGGCTTAGGGGCCGCGAAGGGCCTCCAGCCCCCCAGCCGTGGGCCATCCTTCTCCCATTCCTCGCACGCCACGGAGACCCAGCTTGTGCTGAGTCACACTGGGAACGTCCCTCAAATCCAGGTCATGTCCACTCTCACTGCCCACTCGCGTGTCAGGCGGGGAATTCCTTCTACAACACGACTTCCCTGCTTAAATCTCTCCGTGACCTTCCTCCACTCTTAAAAGCCCCGGAGTGTGGGCTGGGTTTAGTGACTCAGTCGCTGAGTATAGAAAGGGAAGAGTAGTCGACGAGGTGGCAGACACAGCCTTAACCAAGTGATGAAGGTTAATGAGCCTAAGTCACGTGGACATCCTGTGCTCCCCGAGGTTTTGCAATGAGAAAGTCACCTCACCCTCCTATTCTTCCCAAAAATCCATAACCTCCGTCTGATGGTGAGAAAACAGCAGGCAAGTCCGCACTGTGGGGCTGTCCACAAAATGCCTGGCTGCCCTTCTTCAAAGCGTCCAAGTCACTGAAGGCAAGAAAAGTCCCAGAAACTGACAGACAGGAAGGGAATAGGACACGGGACCTCTGACCAGGGTGTGGTCCCCTGCCTTGGATCCTGGGGCAGAAGCAGCACATTAGTGGAAAACCTGGAGGAATCCCAACGAGATTATAGCACTTAGCTAACAGTATTGTGTCAGTGTTAACGTCTTCATCTTTTTTTTTTTAAGATTTTATTTATTTGACAGACAGATTACAAGTAGACAGAGAGGCAGACAGAGAGAGAGAGGGAGGGGGAAGCAGGCTCACCGCTGAGCAGAGAGCCTGATGCAAGGCTCGATCCCAGAACCCTGAGATCATGACCTGAGCCGAAGGCAGAGGCTTTAACCCACTGACCCACCCAGGCGCCCCACGTCTTCGTCTTCATAAACACACCGCGTGGCTTATGGGTTCTTCTCTCCCTTTCTTTCATTCTCTTTTATTATAAAGGTTTTAGCATCTAAGTTTCCAAATACACACAAAAGCCCAGAGACTGCATCAGAATCTCTATGTACCGATCACTCAGCTTCAACAATTATCAATGTTTCTCTCATTTCTTTCCTACTTCTTGGGAATCTATGATACAATAAGGCATTTGCCAGGTTCCCGGCACAGGAGCTTCTGAAACCCTTGGAAGCTCCTTAGTGAAAAGGGTGATAGGAAAGTGTCTTGGGTCATTCATCACAAGCTCTCCCAACCATACCTGAGTTTATGCTAATGAGGTGACCCTAGGTGGACCCCATTTAACTTCAGATGGGGGCCGGTTGCTGGGAATTGTGTGAGTGGAGTGCCGGAATTTTCACCCCACTTTTCAACCACCAGGGAGTGGTGAGGAGGCTAGAGTCTGAGTTAATCCCCAAGAGCTCATCAGTCGTGCTAAGATAATAGACCCTCCCCAGAACCCCCTCACCGGTGGGGATCCGAGAGTGTCTCTGCTGGTGGGTACCCTGAAGCAGGTTCTGAGGGTGATACGGCTGGGGAGGGCGTGGGGGCTCCCCACCCCACCGCCCACACCTTGCCCTGTGCATCTCCACCGCGGGCCTGTCCCTGAGTTGTGTCCTTGGTAATCAATCAGTGGTGGGAAACCGTGTTCCTTAGTTCCACAAGCTGCTTTAGTAAATTAGCGGACCTGCGGAGGGGGTCCCAGGAGCCCTAATTTCGACTCAGTCGTACAAGTACAGAGGCATCTAAAGTGGGGGTAGCCTTGGGGATTGAGCTCACTCTGGGGACCTAGTGTGAGACTTGGCCGAAGAGGACATCAGTTTCCCGCCCCACAAGGTGTGATCTGGGCAGGTGGAGAATAGGTTGTGTGGGGAACACATGCATACACACACAACTTTGGCGTCAGAGTGCTGCGAGTAAAAACAGCTAATCAATAGTGTCAGAAGTGGGCTACACTGGCCTTGGCTCCCAGAGAGATGTGGTTTGGGAAGAGGAGGATGGGTAAGGGATGAGGAGGCTTACCTCCCTGGGTGGCCACGCGGTCCCTCGTGGTATGAACAGCAGCGGGGCCACACTCTGTTACTGAAGGCAAACTGACCAGTGGCATTTAGAACGGGACCCATCCCCCACAGAGCTGGTTCCCTGGCTGTCTAAGAATAAAGGGAAACTAACACACCATCCCCTGGTCATTATCTGCAATGGCCAAAATGAGATTTTAAAAGAGTTCTGGGATGCCTGGGGGGCTCAGTCGGTTAAGGGGCTGCCTCCGGCTCAGGTCATGATCCCAGGGTCCTGGGGTGGAGGCCTTTATCGGGCTCCCTGCTCAGCCCAGAGCCTGCTTCTCCCTCTCCCTCTCGCCCCACTCATGCTCTCTCTCTCTCTCAAATACATAAATAAAATCAGAAAAGAGTTCTGGTTTGGGCTTAGGCTTTTGTCAGCCTAAGTCTCAGCCACTAGCCTTGGAGATGGCCACGGTGTGAACAAGTGTGGCCTGGTCACGGGGTGGGGGGGGGAGTTGGGGGCACTGCAAAACCGGAGACACCAGCGGGTATGGTGTGAAAGAGTTGCCTCATTCTGTAGATGGTATCATCAGCTTCCTGGAGAACATTTTTAAAGGTGGGTTGTGAAAGAGACTAATTGAAGGGCATATCTTTGGCTTTAAATGCTGCAGAGTAGAATGTCTGGACAGAGGCAGGATCCCCCTCCCAGCTCCTTCTTAAACCCCCACAGGTGGCTGCCTGCCATCCAGACAGGCAGGATGTTATTCCTGGGGAATAATCCCTAATCTATCCAGGACCCACCCTCATTAGCATGCGCTCAGGTCCCTATTGGAAAAGGCCTTAGTATGAATAACAAAAATCCCTCCTCTCTCCCCTCTGACTCAGGAAATTCCAAGATTTTGAGAAGCTCCCTGCCAGGAACTGGGACAAAGACCAAATATGTATTAGTCTATCACAAGATCTCTCTCTCTCTCTCTCTCTCTCTCTCTCACACACACACACACACACACACACACACACTCACCCAGCTTCTTTCAGGGGTGTTTGAGAGCACAGCCCAGACATCTTCCATCTCATTTACTTGCATCTATAACTAACAAGTAAAAATGTAACCACCGGCCCATTATTGTAGCTAACAAAATTAGCAGTTACTCCTTACTCTCTTCCAATACCAAGTTCACATTCAAATCTCTTTGATTATCTCAGAGATGGCTTTTACAGCTGATTAGTTCCAAGACATAAACAAGGCCACACACGTGGCTTTGGCTTCCATAAGGGAAGGGAATTCCCTCCCTTTAATCTCTTTTTTGTTTGCATGCCACTGATTCAATGAGAAACAGAATCTTAGTCCTGTAGAATCTTCCTCATTCTGGATCTAGCTGATCGCCTCCTTGAGATGTTTTCTGCTGTGGTTTTTGTTTTTTGTCATTTGGTTTTGTTTGTTTGTTTGTTTGTTTTTTAATTTCTTCGTCTATCTTCCTTAGTTCCTGTAAGCTGGTAATTAGATCTAGGTGAGAAGACCCTTGTCCTGCAGTCCGTGCCCGCCTCCGCAGGCTGATCTCATGCCCTTTCCCACCCCCTCCCTACTGTCCAGCCAGACGCCTCTTAAGACACAGTGCAACTTCCCCATTTTCTTGCTCAATCGTCTCAGCCTGAACATTACTTCCCTAGGAAAGGAGAACTTCCATGACTCCCTGATAAGGGTAGACTCCCCCCTGCCCCCCCCAAGCCCTCGGCATGCCCTGTTTGTCTCCTAAGACCATAAAAGGGAAGCCCATGTCCCTGGTGAACTGAGGGGAAATAGAACTTTTTTACCATTCCCTTGGCCAGAAAATAACCTTTCTCTGAATTCCTGGCTTCTACTGCATAAAAAGTAGGAAAGGATGCGGTGATCTCTCAGCGGCAGGATTACTGAAGATCTGCTTGGTTTTAGCTGTGTTGCTCCTTTCTCTTCCACGAACGCACAGTCCGTGTGTAATAAAAATGTTTAATTCACACATTGCCACCTTTCGTAATCCGCTCCCTGAGTACTGAGCAAACGCAAGCTAGGCTTTGTGTGGGACTTGAGGGATGTGATGGAGGGGAGCAGACAGTGGTCCCTGCCTCCACTGAGCTTAAGGGCTGCGGCAGGGACGGGTTAACCGGTTAACCGTGGCCCCTAGCCCAACCCAGCCCGCCGCCTGCTTTCTGATGAGCGCCAAGCTAGGACGCTGGAAGAAGAAGAAGAAGGAGATTTTATGATATGAAAATTATAAAAAATTCAAATGGCAGTGTCCATAAATTTATATCGAAAAAGACCCCATGACTCTTTATTCACATGGTGTCTGGGCTACTTTCGTGATGCAAACAGCTGGGGTTTTGAATATTGTTCTTATCACAGAAACCATATGGCCCTACAGAGCCTAAAACATCCACTAACAGGCTCTCCGTAGAGGAAATACTCTGACCTCTGGCTAGGACAAGATTTCCTCTATCCTTTTTTTTTTTTTTTTTTAAGATTTTATCTTATTTGAAAGAGAGAGGAAGCATGAGCAGGGGGAGCGGCAGAGGGAGAGGGAGAAGCAGGCTCCCCGCTGAGCAGGGAGCCCAGCGGGTTGGGGGACTTGATGCCAGGACTGAAGATCATGGCCCAAGTTGAATGAGCTTAACCCAGGTGCCCAAGGGCAAGATTTTCAAAATGCAGGGGCTCCTGGCTGGCTTAGTCAGAAGAGCAAGTGACCCTTAATCTCAGGGTTGTGAGTTTGAGGCCCCCATGTTGGGCATAGAGATTATTGAAACAAATAACTTAAAAGAGAAGATTTTTCAGCTCAGGTCATGATCCCTGTGTCTTAGGATCCAGTCCTGCATTGGGCTCCCTGCTCAGCAGGGAGACTGCTTCTCCCTCTGCCTGCTGCTTCCCCTGCTTGTGCTCTCTCTCTGACAAATAAATAAATGAAAATCTTTAAAAAGAAAAAAAGATTTTCCAAATGCAGATTTATGAGATTTCTATGGGTCATAAAGTCAATTGAGTGGGCCTCAAACAGCATTCTTTTTGTTTAATGAACTAGAACAGAATAAAAGTTTAGGTATATCATATGTCATGAGAGTGAATATTATTTTGTGAGACATTTGCTTCACTTACATCTACCATATATGTTCGTGTGTGTGTACATGTGTGTGTACGCCATAATGATATGAAATGTATTCTTTACTGTAGACCATAAAGTCATAGGCTTAGCAGGGGGCCTGGAAGACATGGAGAAATCACCAGGAAGTTCTAGTACAGTGTGACTGGTGTGATGCTGAAAAGTTCTGGACTCTTAGAGACACAGAGGAGGCACTTAAGACGGCCTTGGGGTATCAGGGAGGGTTTCCTGGAAGAAATGACATCTAAGCAGTGACCTGAAGAACAAGTAGTAGTTAGCAGGTAAAGAAGAGAAAAGATGATAATAGTATGTGCAAAGGCCCTGGGGCAAAAGCAAGTAAGACTTTTGGGGGAAACAGCAAGGAGTTCAGTACTGTTGGAGTTCAGAACTAGATGAGACATTTTTATCCCCATCCCTCTCCATCATATCACACCTCCGTTTTCCCCGAGCACTTATCCCGGTTGCCTTATTATTTATTTATCTACATCTATTACACCTCCTCCTTCAACACGTTCAAAAAAGTAAATTCCACAAAGGGGGAGACTGGTCTCTCTTCTTTAGAACTATGCCCTCTCCTGTGCCTGGGATAGTATAGCCACCCAGGGGGTGGGTTAAAACCTCTGCCTTCAGCCCACGTCATGATCCCAGAGTCCTGGCATTGAGCCCCACATCGGGCTCTCTGCTCTGTGGGGAGCCTGCTTCCTCCTCTCTCTCTCTGCCTGCCTCTCTGCCTGCTTGTGATCTCTGTCTGTCAAATAAATAAATAAAATCCTTAAGAATAGCCACCTGTAATTTGCTAAAGGAATTCTATGAAGATATCCCTCCCTGTCATGTTGTGGGGAAAGTGGACCCTGGAGGGTAAGGCTTGTCTAGTTGTCCAACCAATTGCTGGAGGTAGGCCATGAGTTCTGGACTTAGACAAACCTGGTTTGAAGCCAGGCAGATTCAGAGCCAGAACCCCGGAGAATATCTCCCCGGAGCCACGCTCTGTGGGGGCTGGTACGGAATATACACACAGGGCTTACTTGTGTCTGGGCGTGTTCTAAGCACTTTATGTACATATATGAATAAATGTAATCCTCATCACAAATCGGCAAGTATGAATAGCATCTCCCATTTTACAGATGAAGACACTGAGACACGGGGACGTTGTTACTTAACCAAGGTCAAGCAGAAGAACCTGGAAACAGATCAGGCAACTTGAACATGGGCTTTGAACCACTACCCCACACTGCTTCTTGGAAAACCCACAACTTCCCAGAACAGATAAGAATGGCTTCCGTCACAAGAGTTCTTTTCTCCTTCAGGATTGGCCACTCAAAGAATCGCAAACACCTCTGCAAAATTTCCTTTAAAGTACATGGAGGGATTTCCAGGAGGCCTGGGGAGATGGATGGGTGAGCTCCCTGGGAAGATCACCACCCCCCCACTGGCACTGCCCGCCTCGCCGCGACAGCGGGACGTGTACTGGAATGCGAGGAGAGCCAAGCCTAAGGAGTGAGTACGGTGCCTCTTGCCACATGTGGCCGCTGAACACGAAAAACGTGGCACATCTGATTTCAGACACAAACTGGATGTTGAAGACTTCATAATGGAGAAAAAAATGTCAGAGTTCTCATCGATAACATTTTATATTGATTACGTGTTGAAATGACAACAATTTGGCTGTATGAAGTTAAATAAAATACCTCCTTAGGGATGCCTGGTTGGCCTTGTTGGAAGACCCCATAATTCTTGGTCTTGGCATCCTGAGTTCGAGCACCACGGTGGGTGTAGAGCTTACATTAAAAGAATAAATAAATAAAAACAAAATACCTTGTTGAGAGAGAGAGCACCAGTGTTGGGGAGCAGAGGGAGAAGCAGGTTCCCTGCTGAGCAAGGATCCCGATGTGGGGCTCTATCCCAGTACCCTGAGATCCTGACCTGAGCCAAAGGCAGACACTTAACCAACTGAGCCACCCAGGCACCCCAACAAAATACCTTCTTAAAATTAAGGAAAAAAAGACAAAAAAAGACAAGGCTTAGGTAAGGGTCAGGTGCCTGAGTTCAAATCCAGACTCCCCTCCTGGGCAAGTTACCCACCCTCTCTGTGCCTGGTTCCCCACCGGCCAAAGGGGGGCAGTAACGGGACAACCATGAGGATAAGGGAGGTTAGTACTATAAATGCTGAGAAGGGCCTTCAGCCTAGGGGGGATTCAGTACAGGCTGTGTGTTGCCATTATTATTACAGCAAAGTGCCTGGGAGACGCAGCCCAAGAGAGACTCTGTAAGTAAAACAAACCCCCCACCTTTCACAGGGACACCATGTCCTCTAGCCCTGGTCCACACTGGCCAGGGCATCCTTCGTTCCCTGGGCTTATCCCCAGGGACGATCTCCTACCCTCCCCAAACCCTGCCCCAAACCATCCAGGTCTGCTCTCCGCATCCCTTCTGCCCTCTTGCGCTCATGGAAACTTGGCTCTGCTTCGAAGCAACTCCTGGAAGAGATTGTTGTTGTCTCTCCCACATTCCCCATGTCCTGGGGTGAGGCAGGTGTTCTCCTCCCTCCCTGCTATGGCTTCCAGAAAATTTCCCTTCCCTTCAGAGCCCCAGGCTCCTTGAAGCGCACGACCAAGGGCTGACTGGCGTCCATCCCCCGTCCTGCTTGCAAGCATCTTCTGGCGTCTACCCGCTTTGTGGGGGTCTCCAGCATTGGGTGAAGACTAAGACAGCTGTCTCTGAGATCCGCCCAGCACCCCAGCAGCTCCCTGTCCCCTGCATGCCTCACCCCACCTTAGCCACACACCCCAATGGCAGAACCCCAGACCCTGGTGTTATCAGGAGCTGTACTAGTCCCAGCCTCTGGGCTCTGCAGTCTGTTGGCCAGTCCACATGGTCACTGTCCCCTGTCCTGTGCGGGTCTTCCGTCTGACCTCACCCCGCGTATGCCCAGCTGTCCATCCCGACCCAGACACCCCCAGTTCTCCCGTCCTCTCCCTCCATCCTACTTGCAAAATGCCAAGTGGAACCAGGCTCCACCAGGTCCCACCCACCATGGGACTTTGCCCACGGCGCTCGCACGGCTGGAGACAGACAACGGCCCGGATCTCGGATCTCGAGGCGAGTCTGCACTGTCCAGCCACAGGGAGGCTCTCAGCTCTGCCCCGCGGTCCCTTGGAAATGATGACTTCATGCGGCTTCTCTCCCCAGATGGCAGCACTTGGCCATCTTTGGCCCGTGATCCTAGTTCTTGTCTTTCCAGAAAAGAAATGCTCCATCTTTCTTCTCATCATGACCGTTCCTTGCAAATTCCTTTTTCTTCTATGTGGGTCTCAGTCTTTGGTGTTGAATTTGTCCCTCAAATGTTTTTCTCTTTCTCTTCTGTTCATGTTTCCGCCACCCCAGCGGAAGTGCCCTCATCAGATGATGCCAGACCCCGTGTCATTTCTCCCCATCTTGGGAGCATTTAAAAGAGCGGCCCGGCCTCCCTGAAACATGGCCTTGGCCTCCAGGACTCACGCGGTCCTGGTCTTCCTCCCACTTTGCCCGGAGACCCTGTGCTGACCCCTCCCCTTCTTGTCCGTCTCTGAACCTCTCCTCTCTCTTCTCGACTCCCCCCCCTCTCCCACCCCTGCCCCACTCCTGTCCTCCCCCTGCGTCCTCATGTTGATAAATGGCCCCTCATCCCATCACCACATCCAGACCTTGGGGTCAGCTCCCTCTTCACCTCGGCCACCTGGCTGGCCAAGCTCCAACCACCCCACCTCTCTGTCGCGCCTGCCATGGGCTGCACTGGTCTCTGCAGGACCTTGGCACATGCCATTGTGTACTGCAACACTCTGCCTCCTCGACCTTCCCTCCTGGCCGCCTCCGCCGCAGAGAGGCCTCCCTGGCCTTCCTAATGAAAGTCGTCCTCAACAGCTGTTACTATAGCTCCTGAACTCTATTTTCCTTCATAACTCATCGCTCCATAGAGCTGCACGTTTACTGCGCTCACTATTTGTCTCTCCCAGCTGAACCCCCAGTGTATTCAATATCGCCTAGTATACATCAATACACCATGTCTCTTTCCTTCCCTTGAAGGTAAAAAGGAGAGACGGGAGAAAGACAGAAATATCATGCTGGTACGTGGAAGGCCCCGGAAAGTTGGTTTGGGATAAAGCCAGCTTGACTCTCAGCTCGTCCCCTTGGCATACTGCATCAGTCCTGTTGGTGATGTGACACGGCGATTACTAGCGTGAGATTTAGAGTCTGACAGGCCCGAGTACAAGTCCCAGCTTGACCGCTTCCCACTGTGTGGTCTTAAGCAAGTGACTCAGCCTCTCTGGGCCACATACGCTCATTCTGCTGATGTTTGCTGAGTGCCTGCTTTACAACGCAAGCACCATGTTGTGCCTATCGTGAGGATTATGTATGATAAAGAATTACGAGTCTTGGCACCAAGCCTGACTGATCACCAGTACTCAGTCCCCTGGTGTTATCAGTGCCTCATGTTTCGCCATCACCTGTTCTCGTTGTCTGTTCATAGTCACCTGAGGTTTGCAACCATTGATCAGAAATTTATTCAGGACTGGGGGCGCCTGGCTGGTTCCGTCAGGAGAGCGAGGGACTCTTGCTCTCAGGGTCATGGGTTCGAGCCCTGCGTTCATGTAGTGATGACTAAATAAATAATAATAAACTTCAAAAAAATTTATCTAGGACCATGTTGGGGTTCTTCAGGGCCTTGGTTTTTTTACCTAGACATTGGGGAAGATTCCGGTGTATCGGCTCATGGTCAGAGAATGTGGCCAGTACAATTCCAGGTTTGAGGAATCTGACATTTCATCCAGAGCCTAGAACCTGCTTCATATTTGGGACTGTTTCCTGGGCATCGAAGGGGGTGTGTTCTGCATTTACGAGATACAAAGGTCACTAAATATCAGGTAAATCAAGCTCCGGCCTGAAAACTTCATGTTCTTTGCTGTGTTCCGGGGATCTAGCCACAGGCCGGGGCACATCATACAGGCTCAGTAAATACTTGCTAAATGAGTGGTAAGTAATCAATCAACCTTATCATCACTTCGATTCTCAATACCTTTGTACCTTTGAGTACTTTCTCCTACTTCACCGGCCCACGCCTGTTGACTTAGGTTACAGGTTCCCACACTGCTGTATTTCTGACAACTTCCCAGTTTACTGCCAACTGTTTTCGCTTCACATATTTTCATTTGATATGACCTGGTGCCCGAAGGCTTGGGGCTGTTACGTAATAACTATAGATATACCCCCATGCCACGGCCACTTTAACAAACCACTATCTGTACGACACGGTTTAATTCTGTTATGTATTTATTATTTCGAAGGAACAACACAATGATAAACAAATTTAAACTTTTTAAAAAATGAGAAGTGAAAAAATAAAAATTAAAAACGCCCAACACAATAATAAAATCCAAAAGGCAGAAAAGTGCCTTTTTGGAGGTGCCTGGGTGGCTCAGTCATTAGATGTCTGCCTTTGGCTCAGGTCATGATCCCGGGGTCCTGGGATGGAGCCCCGCATCGGGCTCTCTGCTCAGCAGGGAGCCTGCTTCCTCCTCTCTCTCTGCCTGCCTCTCTGCCTACTTGTGATCTCTCTCTCTGTGTGTCAAATAAATAAATAAAATCTTTTGAAAAAAAAATGTCTTTCAAAGATGGCGGAGCAGTCCCCCCCCACCCCCGAGCTCTGGTGTCCCATCACCCTGCCCCTCCCCCGAGGCCAACACCACTAACACCATTTGGCCAGTTAGCTCCATTTGAAAACATTAATTTTTTCACGGAGGAGTTTAAAATACTTACACAAATTGTTATGTGTTTCACATGATGAGTCACCTTATTTTATGCTTTCTTGGTTTTCCTGGATACTTTATCTTCTACGCGAGTTGAGTTTGCTTTGCTCTGATCTCCTTCAAGCTTTGGAAGGCACATACCCCATTCTGCGTATCTCTGATGTTTCCCTTTAAAATTTTAAAAGCACTTTTTAAAAGATTTTACTTATTTATTTGAGAGAGAGAGAGAGAGAGCACAAGCAGGGGAAGGGGCGAAGGGAAAGGGAGAAGCAGGCTCCCCACTGAGCAGGGAGCCTGATTCGGGACTCAATCCAGGACATCGGGATCACAACCAGAGCAAGGCAGAAACTCAGCCAACTGAGCCTCCCAGGTGCCCCTGAAAAATATTTTCAACTTGTATTTCTGGGTGCGAAGTCGAGAGTAAAGTAATGTCCAAGAGTCTCCCCAGTTCAATCAAGAAGCCTTCCTGCCCTCTCCAGACGATGTTGATGAAATTGCAGGTACAGGTGGCCCTTACTGTTCACATCTGGCCCCATGATGGGCGGGGAGATTTCTGCACCTGTTAGGGCCGAACTGTGGCTCCTGAAAGGTTCTATGTTGAAGTCCTGGCCCCCAGGAGCTGAGAACGGGGTCATATCCGGAGGGAGAGTCTTTACCTAAGTTAGAGGTCACTACAGCGAGCCCTCATCCCCAGGCACTGACATCCTCCCAAAGAGAGGGAATTTGGACAGACACGTCCAGACGGAAGATCACACAAAGACAAGGAGAGAAGAACGCCAGAAAAAGGGGGTGCCCACGGAAACCAGCCCCGCCGGCCTCTCCATGCTGGCCTTCCGGCCTCCGGAGCAGCCCCCACGGCCCGGACACCAGGTTCGGGCGTCTCCAGTGAATGAATCACCACCCGAGCAGCTGGCCCAAGGTGAACGCACTGATGGGCTTCCCAGCCGGGCTGCCATCTGCGGGGGGCTCTTCCTGTGGCTCGGTGGTCCCCAATTTGGGAAGATGGCCCCGGGCAAGGAGTGAACCCCAAAACGAGTAGACGGTCGACCGTCGGACATCACGGTTTTGACCTGTGTGGTCCTTTATCCGTGGGTTTTTTCAGTCAGTACAGTACGACACTGTAACTGTGTGTTCCTTGTGGCTCTCCCAATCACGTCTCCGATTACTTTACTGTGAGAACCGGGCATGGAACACGGGAAAGCCCACACAGTCTGTCGCTGATCCTCTGGCTGACACTAGGCTATCAGTACTTGAGCTACTGGGAGTGTCCAAAGCTAAACATGGATTTTCGACCGCCTGCCCCCCTCCCGCCACGTCGCTTGTCACCTGGACTGTGACAGCCTCTCGACACCTGGTCTCCCTGTTTGCACATCCCCCCTACAATCCCCACTCCAGACGCCACCGAAACAGTCTCTTTAAACAGAATCATGTCACCCAGTTGCTTAAAATGCCTCTCAAGGCCCCACGAAACCCAGCCCCTGCCTTCCTCTCTGCGCCCACCTCCGACCCCTCGCCCCAGTCCTAATCACGCGAGCCTCCGGTGCCCCCAGAGCCTCTGCCCAGAGCCTGCTGGCCTCCTGGGCCACACCAGCCTCCCCGACCTCTCCTCCCGACCTCGGGCATCCCCTTTCCCAGTGGAAGCAACAGAGCATCGTGGTCAGGAGCTCTGACCCTGAAACCAAGCTTCCTCGTCTGCAAAACAGGGACATGCAGCCGCTGGAGCCTCAACTTGCCGCAGCGCGTCCCTGCAGCCCCCAGGAGCTTGGAGGGCCTGCGGAGAGAGCCAGGGGAGGAAGGGTGTGCGGACTCAGGCTGGAGGAGTACTGGACTAGGAGCAGAGCCAGGACGGGTCTCTGTGGCTCCCAGTCCCCGACGCCCAGACCTAGAGCAGCCGCCACCAACCTCTCTTAGCCCCTGGCCCCACGTGTGTCCTTCCCCAGCCTGAATTCCTCCCCAGTCACAGGACAGACCCTGCCAGCAGGTGCCGTGAGCTGGCCCCTGAGTCTCACTCAACTTCGGATTCCTACGACTGCAGCGCCGTCCTTCCTCCGCGGGAAGAGAGAGCCCCGCCGGCTAAGCTGTAACATGATCAATGTTTATCATGTGCATTTTACGTGCATTTCAGGGCCTCTGCAAAGTCACCCCGGCACGTTCCAGGGAAAGAAAACCATACACAGAATGAACGCGACGTCGTCCTACCTCCAACGCGTCTTTGGAGTCCGGCTCTCCTGAATCGTGTCCGGATCGAGTTACCGGAGTCTGCGTTCGTCACCGGATCCTGAGCTCCGTGCGGTCACTGATCACTGGTCCTTGATGGGGGGCCCTGCTGGGGCAGGATTTCCCAGGAATCCCCCACAACTGTCCCCAGAGCGCCTCCAGAAACCACTACTCCTTCCCTCGTTTTCCACATGTCGGCCACGGAAAGGACTCTCCTGCTCACCAAGTCCTCGCACCAATGTGTCCCTTCCGTGCCTTTCGAAACACCTTCGCCTTTTGTCCCCATTTGAAAACACAGCACGGGGATTCCTGGGGGGCTCAGTCGTTGAAGGGCCCGCCTTCGGCTCAGGCCATGATCGGGGGCCCTGGGATGGACCCCACTTCAGGGGGCTGGTCTCTGCTCACCAGGGAGGCTGCTTTTCCCTCTCCCTCTGCTCTTCCCCCTGCTCATGCTGCTTTTTCAAATAAATAGTATAGAATAGAATAAAGCAGACGTCTTTTCTGGAGCCCTTTAGGGCCACTAAATTGAGTAGAAAGTATAGAATGTTCCCATCACACCCCCGGGCAACCTCCGGCCTCCGCCAAGGTCAACACCCCCTCCCCCAGAGTGGTGTGTGTGTTTCACCCCGTGAGCCTACACAAATCCACCAACATCGCCCATGGCCAGAGTTTATGGTGGGCGTTCCTTTCGGTGCTGGACACTCTGTGGGTTTTGCAAACGTGAGTCACGACCCAGATGCACCCTGAGAGCACCACTCAGAGTGATTTCCCTGCCCCAAACATGCACTCTGGTCTGTCTGTCCATCCCTCTTCCCACCGACCCCTGGCACCCATGGCCCTTGTTATCGTCCCCAGAGTTTTGCCTTTTCCAACCCAAACCCGGGCCGGAGTCACGTAGCACTTGGCCTTTTCATACTGGCTTCTTTTCACGTACCATTATGCGGCTAATTCTCCTTTATGTCTTTCTGCGGACTGAAAGCTCATTTAATGCTGGATGGTAGTGTATTGTCTGGACGGACCACGTCTTTCTCTTTATCCACTCACCTACTGCGGGGCACCTTGGGTGTTTCCGAGTTTTGGCAATCCAGAATAAAGCAACTATAAACATCCGTGTGCAGGTTTTTGTGTGGACCTGAGTGTTCAGTGCATTTGGGTAAATACCTAGAGGTCTGATTGCAGGATTGTGTGGTGAGAGGATGTTTGGTTTTATAAGAAACAGCCAGACTTGCTCCCACAGTGGCTGCACCGTGTGGCATTCCCACCAGCAGGGACCGACAGTTCCTGTCTCCCCACATCTTCGTCGGCACTTAGTGTTGTCAGCGTTTTGGATTTTGGCCATTCTCATAGGTGTGTGCTGGTGTCTTCCTGTTGTAGGGGTATTTGCAGTTCCTTAATGACATGATGCAGAACCTTTTCTTATATGCTATTTGCCACCCAGACATCCTCTTTGGGGAAGTGTCTATTTGGGTCTTCTGCCCAATTTTTTAATTGGGTAGTTCTTTTTTTATAGTTGAGTTGGGTTGTTTTATTTTATTTTATTTATTTGAGAGAGAGAGAGAGAGAGCACACATGAGCAGCGGGAGGCAGAGGGAGAAGCAGGCTCCCCACTGAGAAGGGACCCTGATGTGGGGGCTCCATCCCAAGACCCCAGGATCACAACCTGAGCTGAAGGCAGACGCTTAACCCACTGAGCCTCCCAGGTGCCCCCCTAAGAGTGTTTCGCATGTTCTTTTTTTTTTTTTAAAGATTTTATTTATTTATTTGACAGAGATCACAAGTAGGCAGAGAGGCAGACGGGGGGGGGAGCAGGCTCCCCACTGAGCAGAGAGCCCGATTCGGGGCTCGATCCCAGGACCTCGAGATCATGACCTGAGCCGAAGGCAGAGGCTTAACCCACTGAGCCACCCAGGCTCCCCTGTTTTGCATGTTCTGGTTAACAATCTTTAATGAGTTATGTCTTCTGCAAGTAGCTTCTCCCATTCTATAGCTTGTCTCATTCTCCTGACGGGCGCAAATTTTTAATATTAATTAAGTCCAGCCCATCGATTACTTCTTTATGAATCATGCTGGAAAGTCAGTTCTACCTTTGGACGGTTTAATTACCCGAATCAGCAAATTTCCTTTTGGTTTCAGGAGAGTTGGGTTTTCTGTTACTTCACATTTATTTCTTTAAAATAGACTCTGGGCATAGCAGACAATAAACAATGGACAGCGTTACCTCTTTTAACATGATTTTTAGGATTTATAGATATATTTTTTTTCTCTTCAAAAGACTTTTCTTTTTGAAACAGACATTCGGTTTCGCAACTAAATTTTACAAAAATTTAGAGTTACGTCAGGACTTCCCCATTCGGGGGGTTTTGCTTTTACTACATCTCTGGGTGAGTTCAAATACTTTTTTTTCTTTTTTTTAAGATTTTTTTTTTTTCTTAATTTGACACAGAGGGATACAGTGAGAGAAGGAACACAAGCAGGGGGAGTGGGAGAGGGAGAGGCAGGCTTCCTCCTGAGCAGGGACCCGATGTGGGGCTCAATCCCAGGACCCTGGGATCATGACCTGAGCCAAAGGCAGATGCTTAACGACTGAGCCACCCAGGCACCCCGACTTCAAATACTTTTAAAAAGAATTAAAAAGGAGAAGAAAGAAACACAGTTGTATTTCAAACCCAAGCATTCTCAGAAACGCAATTCTACCACGGTTCCCTCCCGAAAAGCCCCTTGGCTGGTCATACGATCACCGGGACATAGAGCTTTGTTGGGTCAGAATCACAGACCCTGTTTCTCTGTCTTCCGGCATTGAGGGCTGCACAGAACTCTCGGGGCCAGGCTGACTTTCGTTCCTTTTTCGGGGACCTACGATGTTGCTGAGACGTATCCTTTGATGGTGCAGCTGTTCAGGACGAACGCGGGTTCGCGGGCTTTTACCATCTTCCCTGGGACACCCTGTGCCATTGGACTGGCGGATGACCTACACCCGGAGCACCTTCCTCCTCACGCACACTGTGGACTGCGGCGTACGGCCACCGGCTCCACCGGGTCATTGGGAACAGCGGGTGTCCTAGTCCGGAGGGACGTCTCAAGCATATCCCCTGCACCCCCTCACCCACTCTGACCTCGTGGCAGTCCTGCTTTCCCACATGGGCTTCCATCCTCTCTCTGTGTTGGAGGCTCTGTGCAATTCTCTTTTTTCTCCCCCAAGTACAAGGTGGCCCCTTCGAAGCCCAGCCTGGCTTTCTTACAGGGCTCTCCTCCTGCTTCCAGGAGGATCCCAGTGAAAACCTGCCTGAAAACCACCCAAATCCTACAGGAAGTATTTCTCCAATGTTCTTTTCTTTCTTTCAGTCTCCAGGATGATGTGACTGTCCCTCATTTTGCAGAAAATTTTCAGAATCCCTATGACTTTTGGGGTATTTTTTTAAAGTTTCTTTTTTAAAGATTTTTATACATTTAGGGGTGCCTGAGTGGCTCAGTTGTTAAGAGTCTGCCTTCGGCTCAGGTTACAATCCCAGGGTACTGGGATGGAGCCCTGATTTGGGCTCCCTTCTCTGCAGGAAGCCTGCTTCTCCCTCTCCTACTCCCCCCGTGTGTGTCTCCTCTCTCGCTGTGTCTCTCTCTGTCAAATAAATAAAATAAAATCAAATTTTTATACATTTATTTGAAAGAGAGTGTGAGAGAGAAAGAGCATGAGCAAGGAGGTTGGAGGGCAAAAGGAGAAGCAGACTCCCTGCTGAGCAGAGAGCCCGATGCAGGACTCCATCCCAGGAACCCGGGATCACAACTTGAACTGCGGGCAGACGCCTAACCGACCGAGCCAGCCAGGCGTCCCATAAGTTTATTATTTTTTAATAATTTCATTTTTATATTTATCATTAAACTTTTTTAAATTTTTTTTTTAGTTTATAGGGTTTTAAAAAATTTATTTGAGAGAGAGCGTGCAAGCAGTGGGGAGGGGCAAGAGACCATCTCAAGCAGGCTCCACGCTGAGTGTGGAGCCTGATGTGGGGCTCAATCTCGTAACCCTGAGATCACGACCTCAGCTGAAACCAAGGGTCTGACGCTCAACTGGCTGAGCCCCCCCAGGCTCCCCTAAAGTTTATGATTATTATCTTTAGTAACCCCAAATCCGGGAGGATGTGAAAAGCAATTAATGAAAAGAGACAGAAAGTCAATGAAGAGATGCATCAGAACCAACGTGGGCATGTTTTTAAAGCATTCAGCAAACCAAACACCAGGTGTCACAGCAGCCATCGACAAGTCCCAGGCTGAGCTGGGGGAGGTTCAGAGTCATGTCTGGTTCAAGTGGCAAATTCTTCAAAGCTTTTTCTGAATCTAGTTGATTTTTTTTTTAAGATTTTATTTATTTAGGGCGCCTGGGTGGCTCAGTGGGTTAAAGCCTCTGCCTTCGGCTCAGGTCATGATCCCGGGGTCCTGGGATCGAGCCCCGCATTGGGCTCTCTGCTCCGCAGGAAGCCTGCTTCCTCCTCTCCCACTCCCCCTGCTTGGGTTCCCTCTCTCGCTGTGTCTTTCTCAAGTAAATAAATAAAATATTTGTTTAAAAGATTTTATTTATTTACTTGAGAGAGAAAGAGAGCATGAGCTGGGGGAGCCGCAGGCAGAGGGAGAGGGAGAAGCAGGCTCCCCGCTGATCTGAGAGCCCCACGCAGGACTCGATCCCAGGACCCCGGGATCATGACCTGAGCCGAAGGCAGAGGCTGAACCGACCAAGCCACCCAGAGCGCCCCCCGCCCCTGGTTGTCTTATAAACAGGAGGAGTCCCTCCCAGATTCTGGCGTTCGTCCTGAGTGATCAGCGATCTCCACTTTCCATCTCTCAGTGGTGGCCTCAGTGGGCTGCTGGGACGAGCTACGTGAGGGGCCACTGGCTGGACACTGCCGTCTGTGTGACGTCTTCATGTGCCCTCTGATGTCCTGCCACCCCACCTCTCCACAGCACTCCCACACTATCCTTGGGCCTTCAGTTTGCTTTTTGCTGCCAAGGCCCACATCTGGGTCCCATGCCCTGGGAGTCCCCACGGTCTCCAGCACTGGGCCCTGCCCATGGCAGGGGCTTCATGACTTCACCTGTGGATCAAAACAGACTCTCCATGTCGCAGTGGACAGAACCAGCCCTGGAACTGGTTGGTGGAACCAAAACCTTGAAGGGCTGATCAGGCTTCAGGTATAGCTTGATCTGCCCTCAAGATGGTTTCTCTCCATCTCTTGGTTTTTCGCCCTTGACTGACTTTGCTCTGCGGCAGGCAAGCCCTCCCCTGTGGGGACACTAGGACACCAGCAACAGCAGCACCTGCAAGGACAGAGACAGAGCTCCTCCCACCGCAGGCTGAAAACCACCCAAACCAGAAATGACTGTGGCAGGACTGGCTCGCATCCTGCAGCCATCACCAAGTCAAACACGAGTCAGACACAGAGGCTGGAGGGCCAGAGTGCTTGCATCCATCAATCCCGAGGGGAGCCCCTGAGAGACCGGAGAGAGAAGCAGGCTCCCCACTGAGCAGGGAGCCCGACAGGGGGCTGGATTCTGGACCCTAAGATCAAGACCTGAGCCGAAGGCAGACACTTAATCTTAACCATGAGCCCCCCGGCAGTGTCCCCAGGAGGAGGGCTTTTTGGACAAGGACTGACAGCATGAATGAGCGGAAGGTGAGGGACCACCAGCATCCTCTTAGTTTCCTTCCAGAAAGGCCCCCCCTCCTGGGCCCACTGGGAATGAGGGGGCCGCCGCAGGCCCACGAGCGCACCCCGGGTTACAGAGCGCTTCTCACACGGCCCATGGCACCCGCGCGACCCACCCCCCAGGCCTGGCGTCACCCCAGCCTTCAGGCCCTGGAAGCCACAGGGACCCCGAGGCAGAGAGGCATGGGGGTCTCGCTGAGTTCAAAGCCCGGGAGGAGCCCCAGGGGTGCGGAGAGCAGCAGGTGCGAGCGGAGGAGGAAGAGCAGGCTGACCTCAGGCCACTTCCTCCGCGTTGAGCTCCCCACCCCTCCCCATCGGGGGCCCAGGCCTGTCCACCTCCACCTCCTCCTCACGGCCTCTCTCCCTTATCTCTCCCTGCTGGCCGCTGTGGCGCCTGCTCCCCAACCTTTGTACCTTGCTCCGAGCTCGCTGTTCTTTTCCTGGACCTGGGAGTCAGGCCTCACTTTCACTCGGGGCTCTCGTCCTCGCGGCCGCCTCGCCATGTGCACGGGGAAGTGCTCCCGCTTCGTGGGGCTCTCCCTCATCCCCCTCTCCCTGGTCTGCATAGTGGCCAACGCCCTCCTGCTGGTGCCTGGGGGCCAGACCACCTGGACGGACACCACCCACCTCAGTTTGCAAGTCTGGCTCATGGCTGGCTTCCTCGGGGGAGGCCTGATGGTGAGCGGGCCAGGGGGTCGGTGGGATCCAGAGCAGAGGAGGGGGAGGGGACCTGGAGCCTCCCTGGCTGCCCCCAGATACTGAGCACCTGCGAGCTCAGCACCTGAGCTGAACCGGCCCCGGGGGAAAGGGAAAGAAGGAAGGCAGGAGGGCAGCCCCGCTTCTGGGGACGAGGGGAGGGAGGCCATCCTGCCTGTCTCCCAGCCGCGTCCGGCAACAAATGCTAGCACACCTCACCACGAGGGCAGAGGGAACCGCTAGCTGTGTGGGCACCCATCAGACCAAGATGATGCGGCTGAGGAGGGGGAGGGTAGGGACACGGGAGCCAAGGGCAGGGTCACAGCTCCATCATCCCACCTGTCACCTCCATGTCCCCTCTCTCACGGCTCACCCTGGGCTGCAGAGCTCGGGGCAGCCTGGGGTAGAGACCCCAAGTCCTCCCGGAGACTCGATCTGTCAGAAGTTGGGGGAGTGGAGATGCCTCTCTGGACCTCCTCATCCCCATCCTCCCACCCCTCCCTGTTGGGGGGAACTTCTGGAAGGTCAGGATAGGTTAACAGCAGTCATGGGGTGAAGACTACAGACCTGCCCAGCAGGGTTCCTCACTCCTTATGTGAAAGTCTCCCCGGGACAGATGAGGGTCCCTGGGGACAGGGCTCACCAACCTTTGCCTCTTTCTCTGGCCACACTGTTCCGTACACCCTCCCCCTATGTCACAGTGCACCCCTCTCCAGCCCTGCCAACCCCACTTCCCTGCAATCTAACCCGTGTACCTTCAGGGTGAGCCCCCCAAGACACCTAGCATACCCCCTCACCCAGGCTCATTCCCAGATGCACTCTTCCCACCTCCAAGCCCTGAGCCGCCCACACAGTCCTGCCACCCCTGCCCCCCACAGGCCACGTCCCTGCTTTCCCTGGAGCTGGGTTCCTGCTGCCGAGATCACAGGATCACAGAAAACGGGAATGGGACTGCCTGTTTCACTGGCTGCCATGGGTGGGGGGTAACTGCCTGGTTCATTGCCCTATATTTGCAGGCACTCGATTAACCCTCCGTAAGCAACGTAAACAAATGAGCAGGATGGGCGTAGGTGCCACCAAGGAAACAAAGCAGCACGCTATGGGGAGGAGGGGGGATGGGGCACAGTTCATAGCATTTTCTTTCTTTCTTTCTTTCTTTTTTTAACATCATCTTCTATCCCCTTTGAATTTCACTTGTAGGCAAGAGAGTATACTTTAAAAAAAAAAGATTTTATTTATTTATTTGAGAGAGAGAGCATGAACAGGGGAAGAGGGAGAGAGAGAAGCAGACTCCCCACTGAGCAGGGAGTCCGACGCAGGGCTCAATCCCAGGACCCTGAGATCATGACCTGAGCTGAAGGCAGAGGCTTAACCCACTGAGCCACCCAGGCGCCCCAAGAGTATACTTTTCATTTGTTTTAAGTAAACTCTGTGCCTCACATGGGGCTCAAACTCAGAACCCCAAGATCAAGAATCGCGTGCTCTACCAACTGAGCCGGTCAGCCCCCATTATAGCATTTGCAAGGCCTCGATAAGGCGAGATCTGAAATAAACCCCACAAGAGAAAACAAAGGACCCCGCACGGCAGACAGGGGCTGGCAAGGGCGCAGGCCAGGCTCGCATATCCGGATATCATATGGGCGTCCGGGCTTCAATGAGATGAGATCTGAGGTGGGCACCAGCCAGACCCTGTACACCCTTGTGAGGAATCTGAATTTTATCACAAGGACAACAGCAAACTATTGAAGGACCTTTTACCTTCTTTTGAGCATTTGAACTTGTAAGTCACACGGAGAAGTGCCCAGTGAATGTTCACAAAGTGAACCCCCCACAGACCCAGGACGCAGACCAAGATACCGATCATTACCAGAATCCCAGACAGACCTCCCACGCGGGGCTCGACCCCCGCGAGAGTCCCCAACCCCCTGATTTCTAACCCCGTAGGCTAGTTTTGCCTGTTCGGCACGTTATATAAATGAAGTTGTCCGGTATAATAATCTTGTGTCTGGTTTCTCTAGCTCCGTGCATGTTTGTGATTTCACTGGTATCATTATGTAGACATGTAGTCTATTATTTCCGGTGCATTCCGGTGTGTGAACAGACCACAATTAATTTAAACATCTTACCGGCGATGGATGTTTGGATAGGCCCCCAACTTGGGTTTATTACAAATAAGTCTGCTCTAGACGCTTCTATAAATGTCTTCAGGTGAAATTCTGTTTGCATGGCTGTTGGATGGATACTCGGGGGTGAACTCCTGGTTCTTTAGGTGTGTGAGCGTTCAGTGCTGATAGATATTGCCGCAGAGTACTCTGAAGCTCTTATCCCAAGTTCATTCCCACCAGAAAAGTAGGAGAGTTCTAGATGCTCCATACCCTGCTGGATTTAGGGGTCCCACAGGCTGCCGTATGGCACAAGAGCTGGAGGTGAGCCAGTGACCTAAGAGCCCACAAAGTCCACTGTGGTTGGCCAGGGGAGTTGACAGTGGCCAAGAACCAGCCAGCCACCAAGGAAGCAGTTTCGAGCTATGAACTCAGTGTTTCCTTCTGTGTTTACCGTGACCCTTCTCTTGGTGCAGAGTAGATGGTGCAGAGCAAGACAGGGGAGCTTGTACAACGAAAGGAGCTTAAATACTTTTAGTAAGAAAACAAATCTCGGGTGCCTGGGGGGCTAGTGGGTTAAGCCTCTGCCTTCAGCTCAGGTCATAGTCTCAGGGTCCTGGGATCGAGTCCCGGGTCGGGCTCTCTCCTCAACGGGGACCCTGCTTCCCCCTCTCTCTCTGCCTGCCTCTCTGCGTACTTGTGATCTCTTTCTGTCAAATAAATAAATAAAATCTTAAAAAAAAAAAAAGAAAATAGAAATCTCAAAGAGGTAGGTCATTCGAAAACTGGTCAGTCCTAAAGGCAATTCTAGGTATCTTTGGAGCCTGGAGCTTTCCAGGTAAGAGAGAGCAAAGCACCAGGGCCAGCGAGGGTTCTAGACCTGCCGGGAGACATGGAGGCGGGGAGAGGGAGCATCCGGCAGAACTCCGGTTCAGCTCTGCAGGTGTTTCTGTGATGTCAGGATGAGTGAGATAACAGAATCAAAACTCCTGGCCCCACCCCTAGGGAGGAACCAAATGCTCCCTGGTGCGCTGTGTGCACACAGGGAGGCAAAGATCAAGACAGCTGTGGAATCCCAGAGACAGGCGATAGGCAAAGAACCTGGGGTTGTGCAAGACTAGAGCCAAAGAGAGGAGCCTCGCTTGCCTTCCTAGAGCTCAGTCTTTTGTTTTTTTAAGACTTTATTTATTTATTATTTGAGAGAGAGAAGGTGTGTGTGTGTGCATGCGTGTGGGTTGTGGGAGGACAGGGAGAGAAGGAGACAAAGAATCCCAAGCAGACACCACGCTGAGCACTGAGCCGGACATGGGGCTTCAGCCCACGCCCCTGAGATCATGACCTGAGCTGAAATCAAGAGTCGGACAGTCCCCCCGACGGAGCCATCCAGGCGCCCCTCTCAGAGCTCAGTCTTAATGGGCTCCCGTCCGAGGAGACCCTGAAGGCTTTGGGCAGAGAAAAGTCCCCGTTGAAAGCTAAGTTCACTCTGGCAGGAGCGATGTAGGATGGGGTGTTCAGCACGGGGCCAACATAGACGTCTTGTAGAGAGGCTGAGAACGTCATCCTTGTGGGAGGTGATCGGGCGCTGGACCGTGCAGGCAAATGGACAGACAGATTTGAGAACCATTAAAGGGGAAGTTGAGAAGACTTGAGGTCTGGCTTGGGTGTGAAGGATTCCAGTTTTCTGGTGTGGGTGACCTGAAAAATATTTCCACTGACGGGGACAAATAAGGTCACAGGGAGGTGAATTTGGGGAACTTTGAGGGACTTGCCAGCTCAGTAGGAGGCTGCCTGGTTTAGGCTAAAACCAAGAGTGAAAGGAACACACCCTCCAGCACGTAGATTTGAATCTGAGGCTGAGGACTGCCCCCAGGGGACAGCAGGTGCCCTGAAAGGGACGGGCTGTGGGAAGAGGGCCACAGGGAGGAAGAAGGACAAAAAGGACCAGGGTTGGAACTTTGGGGTCCCTACGCTTCCCATCAGAGCGTTCACTACCACCGTCCTCCGCCCTCCACCTAATCCAGCTCACCAGACCCTCCAACACCACGGTTCTTCCTGCCGCCCAGGGGATTTATAGTTATGGAGCTAGTCTTGACCTCTGGTCCCCCTGGTACGCACAGCTCCGGGAGGTGGGTAGGAAGACCCAGAGAGATGAATCCATTCGTGGAGTGTGAAATGAGCCCAGGGGGTGGGGGGCTTAACCCCAGGCCCCCTGACTCCGGCTCAAATGGGCACCTACTAGGCACCAAAGTCTGTGGCGGATATCGTGACATTGGGCCCCGCCTTCCCAGAGGCTGCGGTGTGAACCCAGAGAAGTAGGAGCGTACATAATGGTAAAGATAGAACCCCAGCGCCCTCTGGGAGCAGTGGAGATAAAAAGTCTTCCTGTGGTCCAAAGGGCTGAGGGCATCCCGGGCGGCTCCAGGGGGAGATGAGCACCGGTGCGTGCACGGATGCCTGGATGGGGGAGGGGAGGGGCCGCGCCGTCACACTGACCTTCCTCCGCAGGCGCTGTGTCCTGGCATCTCAGCGGTTCGCGCGGGGGGCAAGGGCTGCTGCGGTGCGGGCTGCTGCGGAAATCGCTGCAGGGTAAGATCCAAACGAGGGCGGGGCCCGGGGCTGGGTCTCCGAACTGGCCTTCGCAGAGCCACCCCTGAAGCCGCGGGAGCTCCCCCGCAGGGTCCCAGCTCCGCCTCGCCCCCGCCCCTCCCCGCCCCCGCTCCCACCGGCCTCAGCCTCAGCGGGCCTGCAAAGGGGACCGGAGCCCCCATGAGCGCCCGCGGCCTCTGGCTCGTTGGGGCAGCTCCGGGCCAGCCGCGGGCTTGGGCCTGGAGCCGAGCGGGGTAAGGCGCGCGCACGCGGGGGCAACGGCCCCGCTCACCGCCGCTCGCACTGCGCCCCCAGATGCTGCGCTCCGTCTTCTCCTCGGCATTCGGGGTGCTGGGGGCCATCTACTGCCTCTCGGTGTCAGGAGCCGGGCTCCGAATTGGACCCAAGTGCTTAATGGACCGCCGCTGGGACTACCACTTCCAGGACACCGAGTAAGGCTCGGCGCGCCCCCGCCCCTGCGTTTGCCACCTGTCGGGAGCCCGGGAGCCCAGGAGCCCGGGAACCGCGGGACGCGGCGCGCCTTCGCCGAGGCCACCTCCACGTGGGCCGAACCCCCTCGGCGCCTGCGCGGGGTTGGGGGGCGGGCACTCCGGGTGCCCGCCCCCTCTCACGTGACCCCGCCCCGCCCCGCCCCCGCCTCCCTGCCGCAGAGGAGCCTACTTGCAGAACCGCACCCTGTGGGATCTGTGCGAGGAGCCGCCCGGCGTGGTGTCCTGGAACGTGACGCTCTTCTCGCTGCTGGTGGCCGCCTCGTGCCTGGAGATCGTGCTGTGCGGGGTGCAGCTGGTGAACGCCGCCCTCGGCGTCTTCTGCGGCGACTGCAGGAAGAAGGTGGGGCGGCGGGGGCTGGGGCTGGAGCGGGACTCCGCTGGCGGCCTGGCAGCGCCCTCACCGCCTTATTCCCGCAGGACTCCCCCAGCTGAGGCTGCGCTGACCGCTCTGCTCGCTCCTGGACGCCCGCCTGGCCCACCCCGCCCTGGAAATAAAACTTTGAACTCTCTTGCGCCTCTCAGATGGGGGGTCCCGTCCACGCAGGAGCGCTCCAAGGCCTCCAGACACGCAGGGCCTCCGCAGCGCCCCGTTGTGGGACCCCTGCACGTTCCAGCGACTGGTCCCTGAGCTGTGAGCGTGCGCTCGAATCCAGCGGTAGACGAGACAAGAGGGCTCTATGCGCTCAAGAATTGAACAACCCGGGGGTCTAAGACGGGTACTTTTTTTTTTTTTTTTTTTTAAGGAAATAGATTACTTCACTTTTTAGAAAAACACGCTGGTAAGGGGATAGGTATCCGCCACTGGAGGGACTTTTTAAGATAAGATGAAGTCTGAGAAAGGGAAATTGGCCCCGCAATCTGGTGAGTGGGTTAGCCAGCTGGGTCGCTGGGGGGGTTCCAGGTCGGGAGCCCCAAGGACACAGGGGGAAGTCCCAGGTGGAAATCCATACATGGAAAAGCCACTCTTTCACTTTCGTAGGGAAAGGAAGGAAAATGTGGAAAAGACAAATGAGCTTAAACTCTAGAAAATGAGACCTTGAGGTGTTCTAGCTTCATCGTCTCCTAATTCGGTAGAAGTTTCTCAGGCTGAGGTCCCTAGTAGTTTAGAAAGGAAACAGCCTGAGCTCCTAATGACAACCAGGTGTCCGCAGACGCCCTCAGGAGGCCGGGGACTCCCCGCACTTGAGTGCAAAAGTGTGTTTAAGGGTATTTTCCAAGGTTATGGGTCCGTAACTTTCCGTGGCATTTGGGGACTCCTGAGACCCAAGCCAGATTTGGGCCTGGCCCAGTGTCTCGGGCTGGGAGGAGGAGTGGGGAGACACAGTTTCCTACCCCTGAAACAAGCAAGACCAGAGCCAAGACAGAGAAGCTTTAATAGCGAGCGGTGGGACTGGCCCCGGGGCGGGCGCCCTGGTTAACTGCGGCAGCAGAAAAAGCGCACGTCGTTGAGCGCGGTGTCATCCAGGAGGCCCCTCGGCCGCTCCACCTTGGTCTGCAAACCGCACAAGCCTTTGGGGCAGGCCTTACTCCACTCTCCAAAGTCACCCCAGGTCGGGCCGGGCCCCTCCAGCTCCGTGCCGTCGGAGCAGCGGAAGCGCACGTTGTTGGCCGCCGTGTTGTCCCCCCGGGTCTCCGGGGCCTCCACGCGCAGTGAGAAAGCCACGAGGAAGCCACCCCCGGGACACCACAGGGGCTCACTCCACACGCCCCACCTGCGAGGGAAGGGGAGAAGCTCTACCTCTGGGTCTTCTCCCCACCCCCATCCCGACCCAGCTTTGGGGTCTCCTCAGGGGGTGCTGCAGGACCCGGGTGGGCGAGTTTTCGTCACCTGACCTCCGCCAAGGGGCGGAGGGGAGGTCTCCACCCACTCCCCAGGTCTAAGCTGCCCCACAGCCCTGGAGGAAACTTCTAGCGCGGAGGGTGGGCATGTAACAGGGTAAGGGGCATATCTGCATCCTGGAGGGCCCTTGGACCCTGTCCCGCACCTTCCAGACTGGGACTGCACCACTTGCTTGTTGCGCTCTGCGTTCCCCCGCGAGCAGTGCAGTCGGATCCCGTTCAAAGCAGTGTCATCGCCAGGAATGCCTTGGAGGGGCTCCTCCTGGGCAGGGCGATGGGATGGGTAAGGACCAGTTAAAAGACTGTCATGCTGTGTTCCCTGCACGGGGTCGTGCATCTCCCTCCTCAGAGACCTAGGCCTGAACCCCCACCTTGAGTGAGAACCCGCTGGCGAAGAATCCATCAGGACACATCTCGGGCCAGGCCCAGTCACCCCAAGGACCCCCGTTGGTCACGTCGATGACCGATGCGTAGTCGCTCAGCCGGTCTGCTGGTGCGTGTCCCCAGCAGGTGGCCCATAGCAGCAGCAGCAGCTGGGCTCCTGGCCCCCTCTCCATCCTGCAGCCTCTGTGCGAGCCTGGCCCCTTACGCAGATTTATACCACCTCTGCTCCTCTGAAGGCTCTGATTACGGAAGGGCCTCCTGGATTAAGTGACACCCAAAACTAATCCGTTCCAGGAACCTTGCAGACTCTACCTCTGCTCAAGGAGACAGAGGCTTCCAGCACCGGAGAAGAGGAGAAGGGGCCCAGAGAACTGACCAACAGTTGAATGAACACCCCCCCCCCCAGCATTTACTGCAGGCTCCACTTCTGGCTCTGTTCTGCTGGCGTTGTTACTCAATCCTCACCCCGGGTGTGGGAGGGGGGGGATTACCCTTTCCACTCCGCAGATGGTGGAAATGGGGCTTAGAGATGGCAAGCAACGTGCCTAAGGTCAAGGTCAGCAAGCTAGGAAACACTCCGACTCTGGGAGGTGGAGAGACCCTCCATCTGGGGTTGGAAAGGATGTTCTGAAATGCTGGAGAGGATGGGTAACCAGCAACCTTAGGGACCTCCAGGATTGGAGGGAGCGTTAGAGGGAGAGATGGGGCAAGAATCCAGAAACTGTGCGAGCTAGAAAGGACCTCCTTAGTGATTGCGGCCCTGAATCCCAGAGAATCTGGGGTACCCCTTCCCCTAAGAAGAAAACATACACAGACAGGAACAATTCTAGGAAGTTTATGGACAGGGGGTTAAGAACCCCTAAGAACAAGAGATGCTGGTTGTTTTTTTTTTTTTTTTTTTGGTGGGTTGTTTTTTTGTGTGTGAGATTGATTTATCTATTTGACACAGAGGGAGAGCACAAGCAGGAGGAGCAGCAGGCCGAGGGAGAAGGAGAAGCAGGCTCAGGCTCCCTGTGGAGCAGGGAGCCCCACGTGAGACTGGATCCCAGGACCCTGAGGTCATAACTGGAGCCTAAGACAGATCCTTAACGGACTGAGGCACCCAGGCACCCCTATGAGATGCTGTTTCTGCCATCACTTCCTGGGTCCTTCCCCTGAGTGTTTTCCTAGCTATGACCACCAGGTGGACTCCTATTTGGGGAAGAAAACTAAAAAGGCTCATTTGTCATAGGGTACACCACCCGATTTGCCTGCTCTCCACACTTTCCTATGTTTATTCAATACATATTTATATAGCAATAATGTATTTTGGCCTAGGCACTATTCTAAGTGCTGCGAATAGAACAGCAACCAGGAAAAACAAGCCCCCTGTCTTCATCGGAGCCCACATCTGCATGGGGGAGACGTGATACATCTTCCACTGGACCTGGAGCTGTGTGAAGGCTCTTTTGTCTTCTTGAGGCTTAGGACAGGGCCTGGATGCAGAAATAGTTCATAAAGTTTGGTTTGAAGAATAATGTGGGGGGCGTGCTTGCCTGGCTCAGTCCATAGAGCATACCACTCCTGACCTTCAGGTCATGAGTTCAAGCCCTACGTTGGGCAGAGAGATTACTTTAAAAAAAAAAAAAAAAAAAAAAAAAAAAAAAAAAAAAAACCAACACACCCAAAAAAAAAAAAAAAAAGAGAGTAACGGGAGAGCCGGAACCAATCTGGGGTTTAAAAGAAACTAAACCGCAAAAATGTAAATGTATAAAGCATCCAGATGGAGACAGGTCCCCTGGAGACAGGCTTGTGAGTTTAGAAGGGGGTACTTCCTGGACCCCAGGTGCCCTGCGTTTGAACTTCATAGGGGAAGATTTATGGAGGAATTGTGGTAAGATTTTCCATGTACAGTGTTTGCACATAAGTTACCATTTAATCCTCAGGTGAGATCGACAAAGTACCTATTATTGTCCTCAATTTACAGTGGTGAGAATTCAAGCCCAGAGCTAATGTAGGGCCCACACCATGGCTCAGTGGGGGAGCTGGTTCGACCCCAGGCCCTCTTTTCTCATACTACCACCTGGTCCCACGCGGAAGGCAAACGCAGAGACGTGTGGTCGCTGCCGAACCCTCCCCCCGCCGCCATCCTCTTCGCCGGTGAATCCCCCCAATCCTCTTCATCCGGTCCTTCCCGGCGGGGATGCTGCCCTCTGGGGCAAAGGGCACAGGGGAAGGGGACTTAGTAGGTTAATTATTAACCCTTAGCAACTTAGGGCACCGGAGGCTTCTGCCGAGGCGCAGGGACAAGGGGTGGCTTGGGCTGGAAAGGGAGCGATGGCCCCGGCAGCAGCCGTCGGGGTCGCTTTGCTTCAGCTGGCCTCGAGGCGCTGGGTCCGCCACGCGATTCCTCTCGCGCTCCTCTTGCTGCTGCTGCTTTCTGTCTGCGCTTGGAGCTCGCGTGAGTGCTCGCCGCCCTCCTCGGCTCGGGGAGGAACAGGGAAGCCAAACGCTGGGGATCTAAGCCCCCTCTCCGAGCACTCAGCGCTCGGCCTCGCCCCTCCCCAGGCCCTCCCCAAGGCTGCGGATCCGGGACGCAGCCGTGCATTCCCAAGGGCACGCCGCCCGTCCAGGTATGCCCGGCATAGGGCTGGGGCCTGAAGCTCCGGGTGGGACCCCGATCGCGGGCACGGGGCCAGGCTGAGGATCGGGTGACGGGCGGGTCCTGCGCCTTGGCTCCCCTCTCCCGTCCGCAGCCGAGTACGGCAGGAGACACGCTAGCCAGGGGTCATTTCTGCAGGGTCCCACGGGGCTGCTGGGCGAAGGAGACCCAGCGGGCTAGGGGTTCTGCTCCCGCCCCCTTCCGCGCGTGTCTACCCCCAGGTCCCGCGGCAGTCGGGTTCCCTGGAGGCCCCCGAATGGGAAGAGCCTCCGTGTGGGGGCCCCCAGGGCGTGCTGGGCCACGTGATGGGGCCGTTCCGCGCCAGCCTGGACCCCGAAGGGGACGTGGTTTTGTCGCAGTACCTAGCCGGATGGAGGGCGCTGGTCAGGTGAGCGCTCTCGCGCCCCCCACCCGGCGCCGCCTCCCGGGGCTCCCCCGCGCCCTCTCCAATCACCGCGCTCTGCCCGCCACCGAACACGCAGGTTCCTAACTCCCCTCGGCTCCATCTTCGCCTTCGCCACGAGCGAGGCCTTCGCCAAAGTGACAGCCCTCGAGGCTCGGGTGCACGGCCCGGAGGCGGCGCACTACTCGTCGCTGTTGGCCATGGCGGCGTGGGAACGGCGGGAGGGACGGCTGGAGCGCCCCGGCGTCGCCCCGCGAGACACCGCCAGCTCCTCGGGCTCCCGGATCCTGCTCTTGCTGCACCGAGCGCTGCGCTGGTCCCAGCTCTGCCTCCACCGGGTGGCGACCGGGACCCTCGGAGGCCCGGACGCCGGCGTGCAGTGCAGCGACGCGTACCGCACGGCCCTGGGCCCGCACCACCCCTGGGTGGTCCGCCAGGCCGCCCGCCTCGCGTTCCTCGCCTTCCCGGGTCGCGGCCGCTGGCTGGAGCTCGCGTGCCCGGGCGCCGGAGAGGCGGAGGCGCGGGCTGCGCTGGTCCGGGTGGCGGGCACCCTGGAGGACGTCTACAACCGCACCCAGGGCCTGCTGGCCGAGCGCGGCCTGCTCCAGCTGGCCTGAAGCCCCCCGCGGCCCCCACGCGCGGAGACCCAACCTCCAAGCGTCTGGCCCGCAGGCCCCTGCGTCCGCCCAGTGGACGCCCTGCGTCCCCGGAGCCACGCCTCCGCGTGTTGTCGATGCCTGGAGGGTCCGCCCCCGGCAGGGTGGGGTAACGTCCCGCCCGCTCTGCGCAGCCGCGGTGCGAGGGGAGGCGCGGTGGGAATAAGACGCGCTCGTGGGGTGCGGCGGGTTCGGAGCGTCTTGTGAGATGACTGCAGGCGCTGGAGGGAAGTGGAAACAATGGATGTGGGAAGATGCGTCATCCCTTTTCCCGGCAGCCGGAGACTCTCGCTCCCAGCCACTCCCAAGGCTGCGGGTGCCAGCTGCGTGCCCAGTCTCCCGCCCAGCCCTGCGCCCCGAGGCCCGGCCCAGCGCGGCCGGCTGCTTGCCCGGCTCGTCCGCACACGCAGCCTATGCAGCCCCGGCCCCCGGAGCCGCACCTCTCCGTGTGCGCAGCGGCCTCTGCGTTGGGCCGCCGGAGCGTGAAAGCTGCGCGCCAGGACCCACCAGTGAGCGCGCGGCTCCTGCAAAGGCCCTCTTGACCACTCCCACGGCAACAGAGAACCGGCAAGTGGCCGTTTCACACGCCGAGAACTCAAAGGGTGGGTCCGGCCCACTTTCCTCCTGCACCCCAGAATCCTGTCTATGCAGCTTCTGTTACGTGTCTTCGCCGGAATGTCTGCTAGACATAAGGAACCTAACATGTCCCAACCTGAGCTTCCGATGCCTTCCCTCCCCGCGGGTACTTCCTCCAGTCTCTGCCAGGGCAGTACATGACCACCGCACTCTTCCACGTCCTTAAGCCAGAAAGTTGGTAGTCATCCTGACTTCTGTTTCTCTCTCATCCCACCCACATCTGATCTGCCGAATCTGACCATTTCCCACTATCTCCACTGCCAGACCCCTTGTCACGCCACCTTTATGTCTATCACCCGGATTATTACAGTGGCCTCCTAGTTGTCTCTGTGTCCCATACTCGGTTTCCCTATTGTGGGTTTTCATAGAGCAGCCAAAGTAGTTTCTTGAAAGATCATATCCCATCACTTCCAGGCTCCAAACATTCCAGTGGCTCCCTATTGCACTCAGATGGAAAAAAAAAATGAATTTAAGGAATCAATTTTCTGGATTATATTTTCAGCTGGGAATGATGAAAACCTTCGTAAAGGTCCTACGTGATCTGACTGCACTGGTCAAATTGACCTCTTGGATTTTCATTCACTATTTCAGGCATGATCCTGCCTCAAGATCTTTGTACTGTCTCTTCCCTCTGTCTGGAAAGGATTTCCCCGAAATAGAGAAATGACTTCCCTCACTCCTTCCTTCTGGACTTTATTCAAATGTCTCCTCAGGGAGACCTTCCCTGATGATTCTTTTTTTTTTTTCTTTTTTAAGATTTTAAAAATTTATTTATTTGACGGACAGAGATCACAAGTAGGCGGGGGGGGGGGGGGAGCAGGCTTCCCGCTGAGCCGAGAGCCTGATGCAGGGCTAGATGCGGGGCTGGATGCGGGGCTGGATGCGGGGCTTGATGCGGGGCTTGATCCCAGGACCCTGGGATCATGACCTGAGCAGAAGGCAGAGGCTTTAACCCACTGAGCCACCCAGGGGCCCCTTCCCCGATGATTCTTTCTAAAATTTCAACACACACACACACACACACACACACACACACTCTTCCTATTCCCTTCCCTACTTTTTTTTTTCTTAGCATGAGTCACCGTCTAATAACATGCTGTGTTTTGTAATTATTTGGTGTGTTTTGTTTCCATTGAGAAATGCAAGCTGCATGGGGCAGGGAGTTTCTAGACAGAAATGTCCCCTGATGTACATCCAGTGCCTCAAACAGTGCCTGTCTCCTAGTAGACATTCACTAGCCTTTGTTAAATGAATGTCTGAAACACACGAAATGGTTCAGATGGCTGGAACCTAGAGTCCAAATGAAAAGGGGAGGTTGCACAGTAATGCAAATGTAATTAATGCTGCTGAATCATATAACAAAAATGTTTAAAATGCTGAACTTTACGTTACATTATTTATATTTTCCTGCAATAAAAAATTACAAAGTAAAGAGGAGACATGATTCTGGACAGGTGGTCAGGAGCAGGTTCAAGGGGGATGTTACAAACTATCTTGCAGAGATAGGACTCTGTCTCCAGAGTTCACCTGAAGCAGGGGATCGTTTAGATCAGACTCGCAATTCAAAAACCCGCTCCAGCTGTGGTATGTAGAAGACTGCGGCAGGGTCACAGGAAGACCACTCCACACAACACCAGGAAAATACACGTTCTTCTCAAGCGCACATATGACATGCTCCAAGAGAGGCCGTATGTTAGGCCTCACCATAGCTCAATAAATTTTTTAAAAAGATTTCATTTATCTATTTGACAGACAGAGATCACAAGCAGGCAGAGAGGCAGGCAGAGAAAGTGGGAGGGAAGCAGGCTTCCCGCTGAGCAGAGAGCCCGATGCAGGGCTCGATCCCAGGACCCTGAGATCACAACCTGAGCTGAAGGCAGAGGCCTAACCCACTGAGGCACCCCGGGGCCCCTAACTCAATACATTTTAAAAGATTAAAACAATAACAAAAAGATTAGGGGCTCCTGGGTGGCTCAGTCGGTTAAGGGTCTGACTTTTGATTTCAGCCTGGGATCGAGACCTGCGTCAACGGAGCGTCTGTTCAAGATTCTCTCTCCATATCTCAAATAAATAAATCTTAAAAAAAAAATTTCAAAAGACCGAAGTCACAAAATATTCCCTAAAAGGAAATGAAACAGAGATCTGTAACAGGAAGGGATTTGAGAAATTCACAAATACGTAGAAAAGAAACAACATGCTCCTGAACAACCAGTGGGTCAAAGAAGAAATCACAGGGCAAGCATTGTGAGATGAGTGAAAAGGAAAACAAACACATTAAAGCTTAGGGTGCAGCATAAGCAGTGCTCACAGGGAAACTTGTCCCTGTAAATGCCTATTTCATATCATTTTTATTTTTTTTAAGATTTTATTTATTTATTTGACAGAGAGGGAGAGAGATCACAAGTAGGCAGAGAGGCAGGCAGAGAGAGGGAAGCAGGCTCCCTGCTGAGCAGGGAGCCCGATGTGGGGCTCGATCCCAGGACCCTGAGATCATGACCCAAGCCGAAGGCAGAGGCTTTAACCCACCGAGCCACCCAGATGCCCCTGTAAATGCCTATTTTAAAAATGAAGAAAGATCTTAAATCAATAGATCAAGCGTCCTACTTAAGAAACTACGAA
Organism: Lontra canadensis; assembly: GCF_010015895.1. Taxonomy (NCBI): domain Eukaryota; kingdom Metazoa; phylum Chordata; class Mammalia; order Carnivora; family Mustelidae; genus Lontra; species Lontra canadensis. Next base: position 1,693,697 of record NW_022631104.1, on the reverse strand, counting down.
AAGGGGCACCTGGGTGGCTCAGTGGGTTAAAGCCTCTGCCTTTGGCTCGGGTGATGATCTCAGGGTCCTGGGATCGAGCCCCACATCGGGCTCCCTGCTCAGCAGGGAGCCTGCTTCCCACTCTCTCTCTGCCTGCCTCTCTGCCTACTTGTGATCTCTGTTAAATAAATAAAATCTTAAAAAAAAGAAACTATAAAAAGAAGAGCAAACTAAAACAAAACAAAACAAAAAGCAGAAGGAAAGAAATAAAAAGGTCAGAGTGGAGAGGCGCCTGGGTGGCTCAGTCAGTTGGGTGTCTGCCTTCTCAGGATCCTGAGATCAAGCCCTGCATCAAGCTTCCTACTCTGCAGGGAGCCTGCTTCTCCCTCTGCCTCTCCCCCTGGTCATACTCTCTGTCTCTCAAATAAATAAAATATTATTTTTAATTTCAAAGGCTTTAAAAAATATTTATGTATTTATTAGAGAGAGAGCACAAAGCAGGGGGAGCAGCAGCCAGAGGGAGAACCAGGCTCCCTGCTGAGCAGGGAGCTGATGTAGGACTTGATCCCAGTACCCTGAGAATATGACCTGAATCGAAGGCAGATGCTTAACCGACTGAGCCACCCAGAGGTCTCAAATAAAATGTTTTTTAAATTTAAATGTTTGTGGGGTACCTCGGTGGCTCAGTGGGGTAAAGCCTCTGCCTTTGGCTCAGGTCATGATCCCACGGTCCTGAGATCCAGCCCTGCATCGGGCTCTCTGCTCAGCAGGGAGCCTGCTTCCCTTCCTCTCTCTCTGCCTGCCCCTCTGCTTACTTGTAATCTCTGTCTGTCAAATAAATAAATAAAGTCTAAAAAAATTTTTTTTAATGTTTGTTTCAAAGAATACCAGTGAAGGAAGTGAAAAGACAATCAATAGAATGAGAGAAAATATTTGCAAATCACAAAGACTTAGTATTTAGAAATAAAAAAGAACGCCTAAGATTCAACAATAAAAAGATAACCCAATTTTGGGGGATCTGGCTGGCTCAGTTGCTGGAGCATGTGATGCTTCACCTAGGGCTTGTGAGCCGGAGACCCACGATGAGTGTAGAGATTACTTAAAAATAATAGAATAAAAATATAACAGGCCAAGGATTTAAATAGACATTTCTCCAAAGAAGATATGCAAATGGCCCATTAGCACGTAAAAATACGCTGAACATCACTAATCGATAAGGAAATGGGGGTGGGGGCCACCCAAGATGCCCCTTCGCGCCCAGGAGGACGGCCACAACAGGAAGCGCACAGTGACGGTCAGCGAGGACGCGGAGAGACGCGGTGCTCACGGATGCACGCGGGGCTGGCGGAACCCTCGGGGGCAGCTGCTATGGGAAACTGTCATTTCCGCAAAATGCTAAATCCAGAGTTCCTTTCTTTCTTCAAGTCTTTATTTGACAGCAAGCACAAGCAGGCAGAGCGGCAGGCAGAAGGAAAGACAGAAGCAGGCTTCCGGCCGAGCAGGGAGCCCGATGTGGGGCTCGATCCCAGGACCCCGGGATCATGCCCTGAGCCGAAAGCCTACGCTTGACTGAGTCCCCAGGCGCCCCAAGCCTGAGTTCCTACGTGACCGAGCAATTCCACTCCGAGTGTACGGTCCTAGGTGTATACACCCACGAGAAGTGAGGCCTGTGCGGCCATTCTAGTTCAGAGACGCCCAAACGCACCCCAAGACTCTAAACCGCGACGCCCTTCAGATTACGTCAGTCCCGCGCAGCCCGATGGGAAACGTAGTCCATCCACACCGTCGTGGACGCTTTTCTGCGCGTCGGCCGGCCACCCTGCCGTCAAGCGTTCACCGTCGCAAAAGAATGTTCCCTGCGCCGTTGCTTTCCCTTCCGCCGTCAATCGTGACTTAGCTTCGTCCGCAGACGGCTCCACCGCCTGACTGAAGAGAGTGACAGGGTGCTTTACGACAGTTGCTTTGCGGCAGTGCCGGAGGAGGAAGATGGCGGCCACCTTAGTAGCCGCTCGAGGCTTGGGGTCCGCGCCGGCCTGGGGTCCCGAGGCCATTACCCCGGACTGGGAAAGCCGGGAAGTCTCCACAGGGGTGAGGAGGCACCCGGGGTTCAGGAGATGTGCGCAAGGCTGGATGCGATGGGAGGAGGAGGCCTGCGTGGGTTGGAACACGGGAGGGCGGGGGATCGAGGTGGTCTGATGCTGGAGCGCCAAAGAGGTGTCCTGAGGATGTTGGAGAGGGACGCCGGAGCGCGGAGCCCGGAGTCTCGCGGGAGGAGGGTTTCCGGCCGGCGTGGGCCTTTGGGGATGTGAAGATTGGAATCCTGATACTGTGCGGGGGTGCTGGGGCCCCGGGAGATTTGCTGGCGGGTCGGTGGCGCACGACTTGCGTGTTCTAGGGACTGCACTGAGGGATTGTTGGGGTTTGCGTACGCGGGAGAATGGGAAGGGGCCCGGACTCACCCCTTCCTCCTTCCCCCAGACCACTATCATGGCCGTGCAGTTTGAAGGGGGCGTGGTTCTGGGAGCCGACTCCAGGACGACCACTGGGTGAGCTCCGGACAGGTCTTGTCCGGGCATCCCGTCTTTCCCTCCCTCCCTTCCTTCCTAGCCTGGCAGGCCGTCCTTACCCTCCACAGCCCCCCGCGCGGGGAGATCTCTCCCCTCCTTGGACTGAAGGATCTGTTTCAGCTCCCACTACTTCCCAGTTTTCCTTTCTCATGCTTTGGTGGCATTTTTGCGAAAGTCTCTGCTGGCTTCAGTTTGGGTGGGAACTAATGGGAAATGCTGAGCCCCGGGAGTGGGTAGTAGTGGGATAGGGGTGGGAGACGAGTGGGATCGCCCCATCACGGCCCTGCCACCCTGCAGGTCCTACATCGCCAATCGAGTGACTGACAAGCTGACCCCTATTCACGACCGCATCTTCTGCTGCCGCTCGGGCTCAGCGGCTGACACCCAGGCAGTAGCTGATGCCGTCACTTACCAGCTCGGTTTCCACAGGTACCTGTGGGCAGGGGAGGGGCTGGTGTCCGCAGGGAGTTGGGACCCCAGGTGCTAAATGCTCTGACTCCCAGGCCCGGACGCTACCTTTCCTGTCACTCTCCCCACCCTCTAGCATTGAGCTGAACGAGCCTCCGCTGGTCCACACAGCGGCCAGCCTCTTCAAGGAGATGTGTTACCGATATCGGGAGGACCTGATGGCAGGAATCATCATTGCAGGCTGGGACCCCCAGGAGGGAGGGCAGGTGAGATCCCCCACCCCCACCCCCAGCAGAGCACAGGCCTTTGATCCTCTCCCCACCCCAGCCATTTTCTGTTTTTCTTCCCAGTCTCTATCTCACTTAATAGTAACTCCTTCCAGACCAGTCCCACACGGACCGCTGTATGTCCGTGTGCTGCCGTCAGTACAGCCAGTGACTCTTCTCGTCTTTCCATCTGGCAGGTGTACTCAGTGCCCATGGGGGGTATGATGGTAAGGCAGTCCTTCGCCATCGGGGGCTCCGGGAGCTCCTACATCTATGGCTACGTCGATGCGACCTACCGGGAAGGCATGACCAAGGACGAGTGTCTGCAGTTCACTGCCAATGGTGCGGACTTGGTTTTCTGGGCCTGTGAACTCCGACCCTCATATCCAAGCCACCCACATATCCATTCCTCACTCCTTGTGAAGCCGGCATCTGACCCTGACCCCAGCTTGCTTTTGTTCGCAGCTCTCGCCTTGGCCATGGAGCGGGACGGCTCCAGCGGAGGGGTGATCCGCCTAGCAGCCATCGCAGAATCAGGGGTGGAGCGGCAGGTACTTTTGGGAGACCAGATTCCCAAATTCACCATTGCCACTTTGCCACCGCCCTGATTCCCGGAATTCTGGGATACAATGGGAGAAACCCCCTAGTGACGTAAACTTCAATAAACAGTTTCTCCGAAAGAATCTACTTTGAGGTTCTTTTCTTGACCTCAACCCTGTGCTTGTTTGGCCCACTCCTGTGTGTGCAAAGTTCTGTTCTGAGCGGAGAGGGACAAGCCTTTGCAAGAGTGGTTTTCAAACCTCTTGTCCAGCCTACCTTCCCCCACACTCCCTTTCCTCCACCGTACCAGGTCCTTAGGACACCAAGGTATGGTTGAAATGGGGGCTCCCAACAAACGGCCCACCTCCTTCCCTGTTCCAGCCCAGGGCGGAAGTCAGAATCCTGCCTGGGCCTGGGGCCACGTCCCCTTGACCTGCCTCCTGCTTGTCATCATGGCTGGCTACTGACCCAAAGGCCAGAGGGCCTCGGATCTCTGGCCCAAACTCATGGTTCCCTCCCTCCACACCCACCTGTGTCACCTCATCTTGTCAGGAGCAGCAGCGAGATTGCATTCACTTTGGGGACAGAGGTGGACCTTGTTTGCAACTAGCGTTGAAGATGGATATGGGGGGGGTGCTGGGAGCGCTGTGGGGCAGCCCTGAAATCTGTCATTCCCACAGGGGTGTGATGGTGAGCCGGTCTTCAGCCCCTGGGGTGGGAGGCTGAGGACAGACTCCAGGCCCCCACGGCCATCCCCACTCAAGCGGGGGACCCAGAGGAGCTCAGTGTGTGCATGTGGTCACGGTGCCCGTTTTCCCTCCAGCTCAGGATAAGGGAACTGTAGGAACTACGTTGGAAACCTTGGTCCTAGTACACGATCCTGCCTTGGGGGATTTTCGAGGCTACAAGGGAGGCTTCCTAAGGAGGCGGGAGGTCCTGCACTAAGTGCAAAAGAGCAGAAGAAGACGTCTGATCCCAAAGGTGTACCTCAAATTTTTTTTTTAAGATTTTATTTATTTATTTGACAGACAGAGATCACAAATAGGCAGAGAGGCAGGCAGACAGAAAGAGAGGGGAAGCAGGCTCCCCGATGAGCAGAGAGCCCAATGTGGGGCTCGATCCCATGACCCTGGGATCATGACCTGAGCCAAAGGCAGAGGCTTTAACCCACTGAGCCACCCAGGTGCCCCCGTGCACCTCAAATTTAAAATAGCCGTAGAGAAGGGCACCTGGGTGGCTCAGTCACTTAAAAGTCCAACTCTGGATCGTGGCTGGGGTCATGACCTTGGGGTCCTGGGTTGGAGCCCCGTGTCCCCTCCGTGCTCAGCGGGGAGTCTACGATCCCCTCTCCTTCTGCCCCCACCCCCCACCCTGCTTGCTCAAGCTCTCTTTCTCTAAAAAATAAATAAATAGATCCTTAAAAAAATAAATAACTCACAGAGAACTGACTTTTCTGCAAAACCTGTTTACCCAGTCCTCCCTCCCTCAAGGCATCCTAGCTTCCTCCATCCCCTGCACTCCGCACTGAGCCAGACAGTAGGTCCCAGAACCTCCGTGCGTCCGCTTGTTGCCGTCTGCACGCCGCTCTCCCGTAAGTGTTGCGACAGGAATTTTAGGCGTGTGATCTAGCGATTGGACAGCTCTGCTGTGCTCACTGCACACCCCTGTCTTGATCCCAGCCACCATCGTGACTTGGCCGCCGGCCGGCAGCAGGCCCATCCATGACCTTGCTGCTGCCACACTTGCTCTCCTGCAGCCTTGTCCGTAGAGCGACTGGAGTGACCTTTCCATGTAAGTGAGAGCGTGCTGTCCCCTGCTTGATCTTCCTCGATGTCTCGCTGTCCCGTCTAAGATCATATCTTGGCTCCTCTCCGTGGCCCACCTCACCCATCAAGGACCCCCTCCGTGACACTCTGCTCACTGGCTTTTTTCCTCTTCCCTAGGACCTCACGGGTTTTGCCCTTACACTTCCTGTTTTCCTGCCCAGGACTCAGCCTCCCTGATTTTTTTTTTTTTTTTAAATAAACTTTTTTTTTTAAGGCGTCTCTCCCCACAGTGTGGAGCTTGTACTCACGACCCCGAGACCAAGAGTCCTGAGCATGCTCCGCCGATGGAGCCGGCCCGGCCTCCCATCAGATAAAATTTAGAGCAGTTTTAGGTTCAAGACAGAGCCGAGAGGAGGCTTCCTGGCCGTCGCACCTGCCCTCTCGTGCCCAGCCTCCCCCCACCGCTGTCAGCATCGGGGACCGAGAGTCCACACGACACGGGAGTTCCCGATTTCCACTCGGCTCCTGACCGTTCGGGTCCCAGCTCCAATGCCACCTTCTCAGCAGCTCCTTCCCAACTACCTGATTCCAGCAGCGCCCTCCATCCCCCTCTCTCAGCACCGTGTAATTTCCTCCGCAGCCGTCGCCCCCTCTGCCCGCTCCTGTGTTTATCTCCCGTCCGTGAGAGAAGCAGGCTCTCTGCTTGGCCCACTGACGCGTCCTCGCTGCCCGCCAGGAAGTAGCGAATATCCTTCCCGGCCTTGTTCCCCAGTCCCGTCCGGCCTCTCCCAACAGCACGCCGCCCTCAGCTCTGAGCTGGACCTCGGCACACCCCACACCCACTTCTGCCAGCCCCAGCTGGGCTCCGCGGGAGATCGGCGGCAACATGGTCACCGGCCCCTTGGCCCCTCCGCTCCGGGCTGCCCTCCCCTCCTCCACCCCAGCACCCGGCCCCTGGCCTGGGCCACCGACCACCCCGGCGCACACACATGCTCCCTTGCACTCAGCCCTGGGTGAGCTCTGAGTATATTTCATGACACGGTCATGAGGGCCTGGGCCCAGGCGGATCATGGAGAAGTCTGGGGAGGGAAGGTTGCAAAGCATCCTGGACATTCAGTCCCTGGTCGTCCCCATCAGATGGTGGAGTCGTTGGCGGATGCGAGGTCGTGCAGCTGGTGGCGGAAGGAGAGTCGGGCTTTCCGGCTGAAGTAAGCGCCGGAGGAGGGTATCCCTCCCTCGGCCACGATGGGGGCCGGAGCCGGGCTGGGATTCGGGTCTGGAGGGGCCGCGGGATCCAGGCCTGCAGGGAGATGAGAGGAGGAGGAGGAAGGGTGCTGTGGGGCAGCCTTCCCCTTCCTTCCCTGCGGGGAGGAAGAGAGAGGCCAGGGAGCATCCTGGGGCAGGGACAGAGGATGCTGAGAGAGTGGGGCTGCTTTCAGTGGCCTGCGACCTATGTGGTCACACACGGCCTAACATGCAAAGGGCCGGGGGGGGGGGGGGGCTGGGAGGCTTTGCTGTCACATCTTGGAGGTGTTCATAATTTTTTTACCAGGGGGCTCCACTTCCTCGCTTTGCACTGGCCAGTCCTGTGGAGAATCCGCCTCCCATCCCGGGAAACAAATGATTCTTTTCCCTTCGCTGGTTTGAACATTTCCCTTTCTCCCCAGAGAGAGAGGGCGCCCCCCATTTTCCTCGTTCTCCCCCCGTACCTGCTTCTCTCTCAGTCCCCCGCTGTCTCCGGCACCCACACCATGGGAAGCACCATGCCCCCTTGAGACCCATCTCAACAGTGGAGGCCACCAGGATGCTGGGGAATGGCCAGGAGGTCCCCAGGAGGAGGGGTGTGGCTTCCAAGCCCCCCCCAGTGCGGCCCAAACTACCACTTAGCCTCAGACTGCCTGGTGATTACAGGCGCCAGGGGATGGACGGAGGAGAAGAGGGAGGAGGGAAGAGGTGGACGGGTACCGCAGTCACACACCTCTCCTCTGTGCCGCCTTCACTTGGGGCACTCTCCGGCATGCAGGGAGAAGCAGGAGGACGCTGGAAGGGGAGGGATGGCAGAGACAGACACGGAGGGGCTGGGACACACAAATGTGCCACAGGAAAGCTGGAAAACCCGGTGCCGGCCAGAACACCGCAGGGGCTCATTCGTATTCTGGCATGAGAATCCAGAATGCCCAAGATGTCAGATTTTAGAGAATGGTCTATCTTTGTAGAATGAGACCTGCAGGGTGGGGGGGAACATTTGGTTCCTGTGGGACAGTCTGGTATCTCTTGCCCCCTTTTCGGAGGACAGTCATAGTTGATGCACAACGCTGTCCAGGTAGATTCAAGGGACTTGTACGCGTCACCTGGTGTCAGCCTGTCTGCGATCCTTCGAGCTGAGTATTACTGCCGTCCTGCTCTCCCAGCTGAGGAGCTGGAGGCACGGAGATGGGCAACTTGCCCGAGGTCATGCCTACCCCTGCCAGGCTGACCCTGGCCCCTCTGAACCCCACGGTGACTTTCAGGCACTGATGTCCTCAGCCAGGCCTGGGGGCCCGGAGCACCTGCGGCAAGGACTCTGGATGCCCCCCACCATCCGGAGAGCAGTGTGAATGTGACCTTACTCTTCCCTGGGGTGCCTCGTGCAGCAAAGTTTGGGAAGCCCCCCTGCCTATACCCCACTGTCAGAAATCTGTTTCATATTTCTCAAACAGCTCGATGGACGTACAAATCTCCATGCACGTGAACTCACACATCCACGTACAGTCCTAGGCGTCTTAGCAAGTGTGTACACCCAGAGACTAGCCACCCCAATCAGAACTTCATATAAATGGGCCACATGGTGTTACTTTCTTGGGTCCCGTTTCTGTCGGCTTAATGGTTTTGAAATTCACCCGAGTTCTGTGTATCTGCAGTTTCCTTTTGTTTTTTGTAATATCACTATTATGGGCATGCCCGACATACTTTTGTAAAATTCACCCTTTTAAAGTACACGAATCAGTGGTTTTTGCGATATTCACGGCTGTGCAAACATCGCGACTAATTTTGTAACGTTTCCGTCACCCTCAAGAGACCCTGTGTCTCTCTCCAGTCACCCCGCCTTATTCTCCTCCCCGGCTCCTGGCCACCACTAAGCTACCTCCTGTCTCTGGATTTCCCGTACATGAACTCCTGCCCTGTGCGGTCTGCTGTGTCTGGCTTCGCTCCCTGTTTCCAAGGGTCGCTCTGTTGTGGCCCGTGGTAGTACTTGATTCCTTTCCATGGCTGCGTGGTATCGCACCGTAGGGGCTATACCACTTTTTTCTTTTCTTTTCTTTTCTTTTTTTTTCAAGATTTTACTTATTTGACAGAGACAGCCAGAGGGGGAACACAAGTAGGGGGAGTGGGAGAGGGAGAAGCAGACTCCGTGCTGAGCGGGAGCCCGATGCGGGGCTCAATCCCAGGACCTGATTGAAGGCAGATGCTTAACTGACCGAGCCACCCAGACGCCCTTCTGTATTTATTTTAGGGGAAGAGAGAGTGCAAGCAGGGGAAGGGGAGGGGGAGAGAGAATCTCAAGTAGATCTCCACTGAGCACGGAGCCCTTCTCTGGACATGATCCCACGACCCTGAGATCATGACCTGAGCAGAAACCAAGCGTCATCTGCCTGAGCAACTGAGCCTCCCAGGCGCCCCTCACTGTCTTTCTTTTGACTGATGTATAGTTGACACACAATGTGACCTTAGTTTTAGGGGATCGGACAGTAACCAGACAGGTCTGTACACCACGCTGTGCTCACAGGTGTAACTACGACCCGTCACCATGCGACTCTGTTCCAGTCTCACTGACCATGACCTCCGTGCTGAACCTGTCATCCCCATGATTTCGTCCTTCCAAAGTGGGAAGCCTGGCCCTCCCACTCCCCACCACCCACTTTGCCACTCACCCCACACTCTCCAGCAACCAGTGGTTTGTATTTATAGATCTGTTCATGCTTTGTCCAGCCTGGTTTTGGGAGAAAGAGAATGTTGGGGGGGGGCAGAAGGAGAGAGAGAATCTTTTTTTTTTTCTTTAAAGATTATTTATTTGAGAGAGAGAAAGAGCCAGGGGAAGCAGCAGGTGGAGGGAGAGGGAGAAGAAGACTCCCCACTAAGCAGGGAGCTGATGCGGGGCTCCATCCCAGGACCCTGGGATCATGACCCGAGCCGAAGGCAGACGCTTCACCGACTGAGCCGCCCAGCACCTCTGCAGAGAGAGAATCTTAAGCAGGCTCTGTGTCCGGTGTGGAGCCTGACCCAGGGTTCGATTTCAGGACCCTGAGATCATGATCTGAGCCGAAATCAAGAGTGACACTTAATTGAGCCACCCAGACATCCCTGTTCGTTTTATTTTTTAAATTCTGCATGTAAGTGAAATCACATGGTTTTTCTCTTTCTGACATGTTTCACGTAGCATTATAACGTCCAGACCCATCCATGTTGTTACAAGCGGCAAGATCTCACTCCTTTTTTATGGTTGAGTAACATTCCCGTGTGTGTGTATACCACATCTTTACCCATTCATCAATCAATGGACATTTAGTTGTAAGTAACATTGCTATAAACATAGGGGTGCGTCTACCTTCAAATTGGTGTTTTCGTGTCCTCCGGGTAAACACCCAGCAGTGAAATTACCCGATCACGCACCCAGCTCTACTTTCAGTGTTTTGAGGAACCTCCATGCTGTTTTCCACAGTGGCTGCACCAATTTACATTCCTGGCGACAGAGCACGAGGGTTCCTTTTTCTCTGGATCCTCCCCAATGCTTGCTTTTTTCTTCTTTATCGTATTAGCCATTCTGACAGCTGTGAGGTAGCATCTCACTGTGGTTTTGATTTGCATTTCCCTGTGACTAAGTGACGTGGACCATCTACCCTTCCACGTGTCTCTGGGCCACCAGTCAGTCTTCTTTGGGAAAATGTCTGTGCAGGTCCTCTGTCCGTGTTTAGGTCAGATTGTGGTTTTTGGTGTTGAGCTGTCCATGTTGTTTTTTGTTTCCATTTTTGAGCATGGTCCACGCCCAGCATGGAGCCCGAGTTCAAACAGGGCTTGGACCAAGCAAGACCCCGAGATCAAGAACTGAGCTGACATCAAGACTCAGACACTTAACCGACTTAAGCCACCCAGGCGCCCTGAAGAAACTCTTCAGCGATTTTGGATACTAACCCTTTATTGGATCCACCATATGCAAATATCTTCTCCCATTCAGTAGGTTGTCTTTTAGTTTTGGTATTTCCTTTACTGTGCAGAAACCTCTTATTTTGAGGAAGTCCCCATAGTTTATTTTTGCTTTTGTTTCCCTCGCCTCTGAAGATGCAGCTAGAAAGAGACCTCACCGCCTGTGCCCTCTCAGGTGGTAACTCTGATTTAGGTCCTTCATCCAGTCTGAGTTTATTTTTGTCTGTGGTGTGAGAAAGTGGTCTGGCTTCATTCTTTCGCATGGACCTGTCTGGTTTTCCCAGCACTGTTTACTGAAAAGACCGACTTTTTCCTGCTGGATATTCTGGCCTCCTTTGCCGTGCAAGAATTGACCATACGGATGCGGGTTTATTTCTGGGCTCTCTACCCTGTCCCATTGGTCTGTTTTTGTGCCGGTGCCATACTCTTTTGATGATGTGTCACTCAATGCTTAACATTTTAAGCAACTGTCTTCCAAGGGGGCCGCACCATTTTACACTGTATTTGCTTCGGTTGCAGAATAACAGTACGTTACCACGAATCGATCGAAATAAAAATATTTCTTCTCTTTAAAGAGCACCATTATTTTACTTTTTATTTTTTATTATTATCATTTTTAAAGACTTTATTTATTTATTTGACAGAGAGAAAGCAGGAGGAGCAGAGGGAGAGGAAAGAAGCAGGCTCCCCATGCAGCAACAGCCCAATGTAGAATTCAGTCCCAGGATCTCAGGATCATGACCTGAGCCCAAGCAGATGCTTAACCCACTCAGTAACCCTGGCGCCCCAGAAGCACCTTTATTTGAAACACATATGCCCCATTAAGTGAGAAAGTATCTGTTTTACATGTGTCTGATATAGGATTTCCATCCTAAATACAGGGGCGCCTGGCTGGCTCTGTTGGTAAGGCCTGCCACCCCTGATCTCAGGATCCTGAGTTCAAGCCCCAGGCTGGGGCTGGAGCGCACCTAAAAAAGTAAAAATACCAAATATATAAAGAACATGTGATCAACGATAAGACAATGGGGTTTTGTTTTTTAATTAGCAATAGAGTGGAACAGACACTTTGCAAAAGAAGATATTCAAGTGGCCACGAGTGCTGAAACATGGTCACCATCGTGAAGCATCAGGACACACACAGAGAAAACTCCGGTGACAGCTAGTGCACGCGCACTGGATGGCGAACACTGAAAAGACTGACAGCATCTAACGCTGCCCGTGCCCTGGGACAGCCGGACCAACATACCTCCATCCGGCTGCGCAACAGCAGAGCGACCATTTCGGAAACCAGTTCGGCAGTTTCTTGTAACGTTAAAATACCCTTACACACCAGACCCACCGAGTTACACACCGACCCTCTGACTTACACACCCGACCTCCGACTTACACACCAACCCTCCAACTTACACACCAACCCTCCGACTTACACGCCGACCCGCCCACTGCACCCCAGCTGTCCCCCGAGAGTGGGAACCGCACCCGCCCGCGAGGCCGCGGCAGGAGTAATTCCGGACGCTCTGTCGCAAGAGACTGGAACAGCCCAGAGGTCCGTCAAGAGGACAGATAAGGAAACCCGCACTTCGGGAACGATGGCACATCCTGCCTCGTGGAACCTCAGCGCGTCCAGGCTCCCCCCCCGCCCGCCGGTCCCCGGGGAGCGGCTTCGCGCAGAGTCCGGCCCGGGGCCAGTGTGCCGGGCACGGTGCGCGCTCCCGAGCCCCGGGTCGGGGCCGGGGGCGCCCGCCCCCGCCGCCCCCGCCGCCCCCGCCGCCCCCGCCGGCCACGCGGGGAGGGAAGGGCCGGCTGCGGGCGCTGCGGAGGAACGGCGCGTGCGCTCGGACGGACCGCGCGGGGCGTGCAGGCGGCGGGGGCGGGACAGGCCCGACGGGGCGGGCAGGGAGGTGAGGCCGGGCGGCCCGCCCCCGAGGGCCGGCCTCGATCGCCCGCCCCGCCCCGCCCAGGCCGCCCGGGTGTGGGCCCGGCTGCTGCGCCGCTCCCTCGGCTGGCGGATCCGCGCGGGCGCAGGCTCGGGCTGCGGGTGAGGGGCCGGGGAGGGGCGCCGCGGAGGGCCCTGGCCCGGGGCAGGGGAGGAGGCGGCGGGGGCGGCACTCAGGGCCCGCGGGGCTGCGGACTTTGCCGAGATTTGGGGGTTTCCTCCCGGGCGGGGCACGCGCACTTCCTCATTCCCGCGGGACCCCCTCTCGCGTGCGGCCGGGCCTGGCCTAAGCTCCCCCGGGGACCACGCCCCTTGGCCCCGCGTCTGCTCCGGCCCGCTTCGGGGGCCCCGCTGCCTGGCGGGAGTTCCTGGGCGCGCCGGGTCGGGCAGGGTCGGGCCGGGAGGCGGGGCCGAGGGATTCTGGATGCGGGACCCGGGTACCGGATGGAGGTCAGAGGCGGGTCTGCGGGGCGTTGCGGACTGACGGGGAAGAGGGGCTCCCGTGGGAGGGGGAGGGCGGGGCTGCAGGGCGGATCACCTCCCTGAGGCCTCCCCATGCTCCTAGGATGGCAGCGACCCCCGCGAGCCTCTTCCCCTCTGGGGGCGACCTGGACTCCAGCCAGTTGCATATGGAGCCCGATGAGTTGGACACTCTAAAGGAGGGAGAGGACCCAGGTTCGCAGCGAGCACGGCCGTCGGGGAGGAGAGGGGCGGAGAGCTCCCAGGGTCCGCACTAACACCTTCTTTCCTCCTAGCTGACCGGATGCACCCATTTCTGGCCATCTACGACCTGCAGCCTCTGAAAATGCGCCCCTTGGTGTTCGCCCCTGGGGTCCCGGTCACCGCCCAAGTGGTGGGCACTGAAAGATACACCAGTGGCTCCAAGGTGGCTGGGCGGGCGCCAGGGAGCTGGGCAAAGGGAGGGCTGCTGGCCAACGAGGGGACAAACGTTCAGTCCCTCCCTCGAACCCCCAGGTGGGAACCTGCACCCTGTACTCTGTCCGCTTGACACATGGCGCCTTTACCTGGACAACCAAGAAGAAGTTCCGGCATTTTCAGGAGCTGCACCGGGACCTCCTGAGACACAAAGTCTTAATGAGTCTGCTTCCTCTGGCGCGGTAAGGGGACCCTCCCGCTTCCTGTCAAGGGCAGGAGTCCCCACCCTGGGGCAGCATGGGCAGCCCCTGACCCAACCCCCAGCACCGCTTTCTGCCTGTCCCCACGCTCCTCCAAGCCACCCATGCTTCTGTCCCAGCTACTTTCCCACCCCAGCTCTGGCCCCCGGGTCCCCTCCCCTGACCCCGGTTACCAGGAAACCTTCCCAGCCCAGCTCTCCCTGTCCGTGATTCTGTGCCAATAGCTCAGCCGGGCTGGATGCCCAAAATGCCCTTGGCAGCCTCCCTCCTTTTCTTGTCTCTGTTCTTAGGATCGGGGGCCTTCTGCCAGCCTCTAGTCCTCCCCCAGGATCCCATCTCTAGGGCTGCAGGAATCTAGGCTCTCCGCTTCCTGGCTCTTCTTGATCCTCCTCCCCGATCTCATCCACAGCTTTGGTGTGGCCCACCCTCCAGCCCGGGAGGCAGCCGACCGAGAGATACCCTCTCTACCTCGAGTGGGTCCCGAGGGCTCCAGCAGACATGCATCCAGCAAACAGGTGCGACCAGACACCAGGCTGGCCGGGAAGGCTTCTGGTGTGCAAAAATGGCTCTGGTCCCATCTGTCTCTGTCTCTCATCCCCACTTCAGAAGTACCTGGAGAATTACCTTAACCGCCTCCTGACCATGTCTTTCTACCGCAACTACCATGCCATGGTAAGGCCCTGGGGGCTGGGCCCTTGTGCCGTTCCAGGTGGCAGACCCTCAGGCGGCAGAGGCCCCGGGCCCGCTGAAAGGCGAAGTCTCTCCTTTGAGCCCTTGTCTTCCTCTGCAGACAGAATTCCTGGAAGTCAGCCGGCTGTCCTTTATCCCAGACCTTGGCTCCAAAGGACTGTGAGTGTCCGATGCCCGTCACCCCGCAGCCAGCAAACCCGCAGGAGGGTGGGGAGAGCATTGCAGGGAGGGGGCGGGAGGGGGGCTCTGGATTCCTTTTGGGCCATCTTGTCCTGATTTTCCCCACAGGGAGGGAGTGATCCGGAAGCGCTCCGGGGGCCACCGGGTCCCTGGCCTCACGTGCTGTGGCCGAGACCAAGTGTGTTACCGCTGGTCCAAGAGGTGGGTCCCGGAGCGGACCCGCCGGGCCGTGTTCGGGGGGAGGGGTGAGGAAGGAGATCCTGCGGGCAGGGAGGAACGGACGGAGCCCTTCCGCTCCAGGTGGCTGGTGGTGAAGGACTCCTTCCTGCTGTACATGTGCCTCGAGACGGGCGCCATCTCCTTTGTTCAGCTCTTTGACCCTGGCTTCGAGGTGCGCGTGGGGAAGAGGAGCACAGAGGCCCGCTACGGGGTCAGGATCGACACCTCCCACAGGTAGGGCCTGGGGGGGGGGGGAAGGACACCTGGGAAGGGGAGCAAGTGGAAGGAGGGGAAGGATTTCCAGCCCCTGGAGCTGGCCTTGATTTGGAACCAGGGAACTGGTCTGGCCACATGCCTGGGAGCGCTTAGCGGCCGCGCAGGGAGGGCGGCGGTGAGTAGGAGGCTTGGACAGAGGGAAATGGCTCTCCCTCCCTTCCTCCGTTCACTCTCTCATCCGACAAACCGACAAACCGGAGAGCCTGGTCTGCCCCTGACCTCTGTGCCTGTGACCCAGCTGTGCAGAAGGCAGAGACATGCCTCGTCCGGGTGGAGTCGGGCCGAGGGACTAAGGCAGGAAGTGGGAAGGAGGGGACAGCCAGAGAGGGGAGGTGGCTGGGCAAGGCCGGGGGTGTGCGGGGGTAGGGCTGAGGCTCCCCTTGTTCTTCCTGCTCAGGTCCCTGATTCTCAAGTGTGGCAGCTACCGGCAGGCACGGTGGTGGGGCCAGGAGATCACGGAGCTGGCACAGGGCCCGGGCAGGGACTTCATACAGCTGCACCGACATGACAGCTACGCCCCGCCCCGGCCTGGGACCCTGGCCCGGTGGTGAGACACTGATGTCTCTTCAGAGCTTGTCTGTGGGCTTCTGGGCCCACTTGTTTTCTGAGTCCTTGAACCTCTTCTGCCTTCTCCCCCTGCGGTTTCTCTGGTCTCCTGGACCAGCTGCCCTCTAACCACGCTGATATCTAATCTCCCTCTGATCTCTCTGACCCTCCTTACTCGCTAATCTCCTCCAACCCGATCTCTGACCTCCTGTGACCACCCCCCTCCCCGCCCTTTTGCCATGCTGTCCCTCTCTGTGCCTTAGGATCTCTTCAAAACTCTCTGATTCATTCATGCATTCAACAAACCTTTTCTAAGCACCTACTCTGTGCCTGGCCTAGTGGCAGGAGAAAAGAAGCCAGCCCAGTAGCTGATTCAATAACGAAGCAATGACACATTGCCATTCCGGAGGTAGTTGTGGGCGTACTGAGCACAGAAGGGGAGCCTCTGGCCCTGCATGGGGATATCAGGACAGGCTTGCAGGATGCAGCAGCCTTGAGGACAAGGATGGCCCGAGGTGGGAGCTGGAAAGAGCAGAGGCAGCTAAACCACATCACAGGCAGGGAGGGAGTCGGGGAAGACTTGTTTTCTTGGACAGGCTGCGAACATTTATTTTTTAACGCCAGAACTAACGGCTCATACTCACATCGTACTTACTGTGTGCTGGGAACTGTCTTAAGTGCTTTATGTGTGTTATGAAGGCCTCAGGTGAACCCTGTGAGGCAGGTGCGGTTGTCCCCATTCTGCAGATGGGAACACTGAGGCAAGGAGAGGTTGAGGAACTTGCCCAAGGTCATAGAGCCTGTAAACAGTGGAGCCTGGATTCAAATCCGGGCAGCCCCGGGGCCGAGACCCTGCTCTTCACCATCCCACGAGACTGTTAGTTATTAGAATGTCAAGGGGCACCTGGCTGGCTCAGTGCAGGGAGCATGCGATGTTTGATCTCATGGCCGTCAGTTCGAGCCCCACGTTGGGCATAGAGATTGCGTCAAAAGAAAAAATCCTAAAAAAATACATAAATGAAATAAATAAGAATTCAAGCGACGAATAAATAAGAATTCAAGCGACGCGGAAACAGGTTAAGCATGTATGTTTCCATTCATTGCACAATCCTCCGTGCTCAGCCCCACTTCTCCCTACCCGCCTCCCAGCATTTCTCTCCCCAGAAGTAACCCTCACAATAGTTTCGTGTTTATCTTCTCAGCTCTTTTCCGGCATACTTTTGTAGGCTTATATGTGCGTTACTGTTTTTTGGGTTTTTTTTTTAAGATTTTAGTTATTTATTTGACAAAGATCACAAGTAGGCAGAGAAGTGGGGGCGGGGGTGGTGGTGGTGGGCAGGCTCCCTGCTAAACAGAGAGCCGGACACGGGGCTCTATCCCAGGACCCTGGAATCACAACCTGAGCCGAAGGCAGAGGCTTTAACCCACTGAGCCATCCAGGCACCTCAGAGATTAAGCATTTAGATTGTTTATTTTATTTTTAAGATCTTTATTTTGTATTTGAGAGAGAGAAAGAGCGTGTGCGTGTGCAAGCAAGAGTGGGGGAGGGGCAGAGGGCCAGGGAGAAGCAGACGCCCTGCTGAGCAGGAGCCAAGTGATCGTGATCCAGGCTGGAGGCAGACACTTCCCTGACTGAGCCACCCAGGTGCCCTGGTTATTCTTCATTTTAAACGATGCTGCAGTGAACCCAGTTTTTGTCTAAGCATTTAATAGGTTGCATTCCTAGAAATAGGACTGTGTGCATTTATTGGTATTCGGGAACATGTGTGCTCGATATTCCCGGAGATACTGCCAAACTGTCCTCTAGGAAGGCTGTAACCCTTGTGTATTCCCGTAGCCTGTGAGAATGCTCACTTCCCCACGTGTTAATATTGCAAGTTATCAGTGGTCTTTATTTTTGCTAATCTCGTGGATTAAAGACCTGTTATTTCTTTTTTTTTTAAGATTTTATTTATTTATTTGACAGAGATCATAAGTAGGCAGAGAGGTAGGCAGAGAGGTGGGGGGGCGCGGGGAAAGCAGGCTCCCTGCCGAGCAGAGAGCCCAATGTGGGGCTCCATCCCAGGACCCTGAGATCATGACCTGAGCCTAAGGCAGAGGCTTAACCCACTGAGCCACCCAGGCTCCCCAAGACCTGTTATTTTATTATCAATTTTCTTCCTCACTAGTGACATTGAACCTCTTCTCATATGGTCGAGTGTTTTAATTTCCTCTGTGAACTGTCAGTTCTTATTCTTTGCTCACTTTTCAGTTTGCTTGTATGTCTTTTTTTTACTGATTTGTTACAACTCTTTACATATGACGTACTAAGGCTTCCAGTCATTATCTCCTTTCATTTATTGTATTTTGTGGTTTCTAATTTTACTTAGCTTGTACTGGCAAGTCTGTCCCACTTGGATACATCTGGTAATCCAACTGACTGCTCTGATCACTCTTGATCTTTGACTGACCCTGCTGTCACCTCTGATCCGTGGCTGTCCTCCGGTCTTCACTCTCCAGAGCTTTCTGGCTTCTGACTCCCCTGACCTCCTTGGCTTGGCCTCCCCCCCAGGTTTGTGAATGGGGCGGGTTACTTTGCCGCTGTGGCAGATGCCATCCTGCAAGCTCAAGAGGAGATTTTCATCACAGATTGGTGGTGAGTAAGGGAAGAGCTCAAACAGGAAGGGGCAGGGTCGGGCCTGCCGGGGATCAGCTTACGGGCCACAGAGGGAGGGACAGGGGGAGTGGCTGCTGGCTGGGTAAGGCTTAGCTTGCCTCGAATCCCAGGCTGAGTCCGGAGATTTACCTGAAGCGTCCGGCCCATTCAGATGACTGGAGACTGGACATTATGCTCAAGAGGAAGGCGGTGAGGAGAGGGGTCAGGCTGGAGGGGAGGAACAAGGGGGTGGCCCGTGGCGGGGGGGTTGGTTTAGAAGGGACTGCAGTGTGGGAGAAGGTAGGGAATGTGAAGCTTCCTTCTTCATGCTTCTCCTGGAGCCAGTGTAGACATCTCTCCCAGTGCCCGTTATGCTTTGTTTCCGCGGGGGCTGGGGGGCGTATGTGTGTTGCCTTTCTCACTGGACTAGCATCGCTGCCTTCAGTACAAGGCACGGCGGTTGCCACGTCCAGGCATCCGTAGATGTCATTGGACGCACAGACCATGATTGCGAGTGGGGGCCAGTGGACGGAGGGCTGGTGGGAAGGGGGACAGAGGGAAGGAATAGGCAGTCAGAGGGGGTGCTAACGGGGATGCGGTGGGTGGATGCAGGATGGGTGGCACAGAAGGGGGTGAGTACGTGGTGGGGAACGTGGGTGGGTAGACAGTGACGGGCAGCGAGGAGCTGTGCGCATGACGAGCGGGTGGTCAGGTGAACAGCTGGCCCTTTGCCAAATTTGCCGTGAGCATCAGAGCCGGGTGTGAGCGTGGAGGCTGTCCAGGCTGAGTGGGGGTTCACACAGCAGCCCCGAGCATGGGGTAGGGTTTGGGAGGGTGCAAAGGGGCCATCGTGCAAGGGGCATTAGGATCTGATGCCCATACTGCCACCCCCACCCCCGCTCACCACCAGGAGGAAGGTGTCCGTGTGTCTGTCCTGCTGTTTAAGGAAGTGGAGTTGGCCTTGGGCATTAACAGTGGCTATAGCAAGAGAGCCCTAATGTTGCTTCATCACAACATAAAGGTGACTCGGGTGTCAGAGACCGCCCCCCCCCCACTGCAGCCCTACCCCCCTGGGCTTCCCAGTCCCCAACCCGCCCTGTCCTCGAACGAACGTCTCATTCTTCCATCTTCCCATCCTCCCTCCTGGCGCCTCGGGTCTCCCCTCACCAGAGCCCACCCTCCTGACCCCTTCCCTGCCACCTGCGGCAGGTCATGCGCCACCCGGACCAGGTGACCCTGTGGGCCCATCATGAGAAGCTCTTGGTCGTGGACCAAGTAGTGGCCTTCTTGGGGGGGGCTGGACCTCGCCTATGGCCGCTGGGATGACCTGCACTACCGCCTGACTGACCTCGGGGACCCATCCGGGCCAGTGGCCCCACAGGTAATCGCCAAGGCCTTCCCAAGCTCCCCTAAACACCACGTCGATGCACACCCTCCAGCCATTCCAGGCGCTGTCCACCTTGGGGTTCCTCTTGCTGGGGCCCCAGGAAGCTGCTGGAAAGTACACCGAGTCCCTCCCTGCCCCTACCCCTTCCCGCTCCTCTAGGACATCCAATGCCACTGAGGGCTGGCGGGAACCATCTGTGTCACTCTTACTCTCTCTGTTTCTCTGTCTCATGGTCTTTCAGTGCCCCTCTCTCCTCCTGGGCCCTGGCTCTGTATGGCCCCCTGTGACCTCTGCTTGCCCACCCCACCCCCGGCTTGGGTGTGTTCCCCTGCAGCCTCCCCCGCCAGGCTCCGACTCTCCAGGCAGCCCAGACCTCTCGAAAAATCAACTCTTCTGGCTGGGCAAAGACTACAGCAATCTTATCACGAAGGACTGGGTGCAGCTGGACCGGCCTTTTGAGGGTGAGGGTCCCCTCCTCCACAGCCCCCAGGAGGAGGGAGTTGTCCGGGTCGGGGCTGTGAACGGGAGGAGCTGGGTCAAGGGTAACGTGGCCTTCCCTCTCATCGGCTCCTTGTCAGAGCCGGAAGCGCTTGGGGATGTCGGAACCGTCCCCAAGAGACCATCCCTGGCCTCACCCCTGATTCTTCTGGGGCCCCCAGATTTCATTGACAGGGAGACCATGCCCCGGATGCCATGGCGGGACGTCGGGGTGGCTGTGCACGGTCTCCCAGCCCGGGACCTGGCCCGACACTTCATCCAACGCTGGAACTTCACCAAGGTGCTCACTCCATCCTGGGGGCACTGGTGGTGGGAAGGAGCCGCCTCCCGCTGACGGCCATCCCTCCACCTCAGATGACCAAGGCCAAGTATAAGACACCCACGTACCCCTACCTGCTGCCCAAATCCACCAGCACGGCAGACCAGCTCCCCTTCACGCTCCCCGGGGGCCAGTGCGCCACCGTACAGGTGAGGCTCCCCCTTCAACCTGTCCTCACCCCTCCCTCCCTTCAGCCCACTGCCCCAGACCTGAGAGCTGCCCAGACTGCTCTTCTGTGGTCAGGAGCCACATCCTATTCCCTGTCCCCCCAGGTCTTGCGGTCTGTGGACCGCTGGTCAGCAGGGACTTTGGAGAACTCCATCCTCAACGCCTACCTGCACACCATCAGGGAGAGCCAGCACTTTCTGTACATTGAGGTCTGACGGGGTGGGGAGACAGGGAAGGGAGGGGGCGTCCGAGGAGAGGGACTGATGATAGCCGTGGGATCAGTCCTGGAAGGGCTGGTGTGGCTAGGCCTGGAGAGGTGTGCAAGCCCGGGACAGGCCAGAACCTCGGGATGGGGCTGGCGCCGGAGCGGAGGGGGCCGGGCAGGGCCCTGGCGGCTGATGCCTGTCTTGGGTCCCTGCCCCAGAATCAGTTCTTCATTAGCTGCTCTGATGGGCGGACCGTTCTCAACAAGGTGGGCGATGAGATTGTGGACAGAATCCTGAAAGCCCACAAGTAAGGTGGACTGGCGGCAGGATGGGCGTCTGGGCGTGGTTTAAACTTGGGAGGGGCGTGGTTTGGGTCTGGCCCCGCCTCTGACTCCGCCCCCTTTCCCAGACATGGGCAGTGCTTCCGAGTCTACGTGCTTTTGCCCCTGCTGCCCGGTTTCCAGGGTGACATCACTACAGGTGGTGGGAACTCTATCCAGGCCATTCTGCACTTCACCTACAGGTGACCCCCCCGCATGGCCACCCACCCGTGCCCCTGCCCTAAGTCTGTCCAGCTCCCTTCCTGCTGGACTTTTGAGGTCCACTGTTCTCCTGACATCCCCTAGCCTCCCCCTCCCTCACCCACTCTTCTCCCGCAGGACCCTGTGCCGTGGGGAGTACTCGATCCTACATCGCCTCAAAGCAGCCAGTGAGTGCTGGGGGTGGGGGGTTCAGGCTCCGGACCCCGAGGCAGGGGAGCCTATCTTCTCATGGTTCTGGGGCTGCTACTACTCTGAGACCGCAGGTAGTCTTGGGCTGCAAGGAGATGCGTGCAGACCCAGCTCTAGGCCTTTTGAAGTGGGCGGTACCTGGGACAGGGCTCCATCAGCACGAGAGGGCATCTGTTACCTTATCCTCTCCCACATCTTTCTTTCAGTGGGGACAGCATGGCGGGATTATATGTCCATCTGTGGGCTGCGCACCCACGGAGAGCTGGGCGGGCACCCGGTCTCAGAGCTCATCTATATCCACAGCAAGATGCTCATCGCGGATGACCGGACGGTCATCATTGGTCAGTCCCGGATCGGGACCCCTGGCAGCGAGAGGAGGGGGGGAGGTGTGGAGCCAGGCCCAGCAGTGGGGGATGGGGTGATGGACACTGGCTGGTCCTCTGGTAGAGGGTCCCGCCCCGGGGCTCAGGCAGACACAGCATGTCCTGCACCTGTCCCAGGCTCTGCGAACATCAATGACCGTAGCTTGCTGGGCAAGCGGGACAGTGAGCTAGCCGTGCTGATCCAGGACACAGAGATGGAGCCCTCCCTCATGGATGGCAGGGAATATCAGGCGGGCAGGTTTGCCTTGAGTTTGCGGAAGCATTGCTTCAGGTAGAGTGGGATGGGGTGCTGTGGGGGAGGAAGAGGTTGGGAGGGGGCTGGCCTGCCTTCTGGGCAGGTGTGCCGATGGCTTACAGGTAGCACTGGAGTTCCCGATCTGGCTCCGGGCCCCAGCAAAGTAGGGCTATCAAAAAAATGAGAAGCAAATACTCTAAAAATAGTTTGGTGTTTTTTGTAAAGCATCAAGTTAGTGGTCAAAGAAGAGACATTAAAACTCTGTTGGGCTCATTTGCCCTTATTTTACTATTTAACAGTGTGTTTATTTTGAATTATCTGGGTAGGCGCAACATAACTCTTCAAGCAGTCAAGTTCTCCAAGGATCCTTTTTATTTTTTTTTTAAGATTTTTAAATTTACTTATTTGTCAGATAGAGAGCACAAAAGCAGGGGCAGCAGCAGAGGCAGAGGGAGAAGCAGACTCCCCACTGAGCAGGGATCCCAATGTAGGACTCCATCCCAGGGCCCTGAGCTGAAGGCAGACGCTTCACCGACTGAGCCACCCAGGTGTCCTGGGTTCTCCATGGATCTTAATCTGACCTTGTGGGCACCCTTTTGTCCTGTAGTGTGATTCTTGGGGCAGATGCCCGGCCAGACCTGGACCTCCGAGACCCTGTCTGTGATGACTTTTTCCAGCTGTGGCAAGACACAGCTGAGAACAATGCCAACATCTATGAGCAGGTGGGCGCTGGGGCAGGGGGTGAGGAGGGGGCTCTCCGTGTGGAAATGCATGGATTGTCTTGTTCAGGGTAGGATGGAGAGAGCCCCACCACTGAGCCATTCTCCGAAGAGAGATGAAAGTGTGGGGGGCAGGTCATGGGATTCAGCAGCTCGGGGTCAGTGTGGGGGGCTGTGGTGTGAGAACTGGGGGTGTCCAGCCCAGTTGGGCTTTTGGACTCTTGGCAGGGTCTCTCCAAGCCTTACTGGCTTCTATGCCCCCTGCCCCCCCGACCACAGATCTTCCGTTGCCTGCCGTCCAACGCTACCCGCTCCCTGCGGGCACTCCGGGAGTACGTGGCCGCAGAGCCCCTGGCCACGGTCAGCCCACCTCTGGCCAGGTCTGAGCTCACCCAGGTCCAGGGTCACCTGGTCCACTTTCCCCTCAAGTTCCTGGAGGAAGAGAATTTGCTGCCGCCCCTGGGGAGCAAGGAAGGCGTGATGCCCCTCGAAGTGTGGACATAGTGGCGGCTCCAGCCCGGGACAGCTTACCAGCCGCCTCGGGCATCACTGAGGCCGGCTCCCTGCCCCCAACCCTAAGGACGGAGGGCAGTGCCCTCTGGGAGCCAGGGCAGGCGGGCAGGAAGGTCTGAAAGGGACTAGAGAAGTCACCACAGCAGGAGCCCGAAGAGGATGCTCCAGACCCTGGGCCGGGAGGAGACTGTCTCCGGAGACAGTCCCGGAGAAGTTCCTCCTCCCTGCTGCCCACTTGAAACCACTGCGCTGGGGGAGAAGCAAACCTCCCGCCTGTCCGCCTGCTCGCCTGCAAGCCTGGGGAAGTCTGTCCCTGCAGGAGAGGCCGGCTCTGTCCTGGGCCTTCCCAGCTCCCCCTTACCTCCAACTGCCCTTGAACCCCTCCCACCCCACGGCCTCTCTGGGCCCATCACAGCCAAGGTGGAGGGAAGGATGAAGATGAAGCCTCTCCCGGCTTCAGCCCCCGCGGCAGGGAGGGTGGGGTGGGGGGCGCATACTAACTCTCTCCCCCTGCCTACAGACAGACACTAGTTTTGTATCCGTTCAAGAAACATTTCATAAATAAAGGCATAGAAGAGGTCCCTGCCTCTCCCTTGGCCAAACCGAGAGCCTGGCGCTTGCTTCCCCCTTCCTGCCCACCTGAGCTTTGGCCCCCGGCACCTGCTCACACCCAGCGCCTGGCTCCTTTTTGCACCTTCATCTCCACTGTATCTGTCAGTCCTTTTAGCAGCTGACCCAGCTGCTGGGAAGAGGAGGTGCTCACGCTGCACCTGGCCAGCAGGAAGGGCGGGGCCAAGCCAGGACCCCCGGAGAGCCAGGAGATGGTGCTTCCCTGCGCTGGAGGGCTGGAGGGGTGTCTCTCAGTCCTGGAGTGACAACAAGGGAAGAGGCTCAGGGAGGCCCCTTTGGGAGTGGTTAAGGGCATAGCCTTGAGGGCAGGAAGAATGGGGCCGAATCCCGGGCTTGTCGTGGCCGAGGTGACCCTATCAGGTCCTAGCACTTCTCTGGGCCTCAGGGGTCACCGCTGGGAAATGAGAGGAGCTTGCTGTAAAGATGAAGTCACCGATTCAAGTATTTACTGAGCATCTACTCTCTGCCAAAGACGAGCGGGTGCTCCGTAGCTGCTTGCTGCTGGGGGCCTGCTTGCATATTGAACAGAGCAGGCACACGCTTTCCATCCGGCACCTGGCTCTCCCGGCCGGTGCCTCTCAGGACCGGAGGGAGGCAGACGCGCCCCAAGGGCACTGCCGGTCTGGTGGCAGAGCCAGAGCCGGGAAGCCAGCAGGGCATCAAAGTGAGCCGTGTGATGTCTGTTGGCCTCCCAGGGCTTGTTAGGGTCACACCCTTTATCAGGTTTACTTTCCTGCACTAAGAAGCTGTTACCTGGGGGCACCTGGGGGGCGCTCAGTCGGTTAAGCATCTGCCTTCCCGGGGTCGTGATCCCAGGGTCTTGGGATCGAGTCCCACGTTGGGCTCATTGCTTGGCCTGCTGCTCCCTCTAAGAAGAAACTGTGATCTGTTGGTTATGACGCATTGCTCGGTATTAAACATACAGGGGTGCCTGGGAGGCTCAGTAGGTTAAGTGACTGGCTTGATTTTGGCTCAGGTCGTGATCTCTGGGTCTGGAGATGGAACAATGCGCCGGGTTCCACGTTCCATGGGGTCAGTTGGGGGTTCTCTCTGTCGCTCTCTCCCCTCCCCACATTTGCATCTCTATCTCCCTCTGAAATAAATTAGAAAAAAAAAATTTTAAAGATTTTTTATTTATTTGACAGAGAGAAAGAGGGAACATAAGCAGGGGGAGTGGGAGAGAGAGAAGCAGACTCCCCACTGAGCAGGGAGCCCGATGTGGGGCTCGATCCCAGAATCTGGGACCATGACCTGAGCCGAAGGCAGACGCTTAACAACTGAGCCACCCAGGCGCCCCTAAAAAATGTTTAAGATTTTATTTATTTAGGGGCGCCTGGGTGGCTCAGTGGGTTACGGGCTTTCTGCTCAGCAGGGAGCCTGCTTCCTCCTCTCTCTCTCTGCCTGCCTCTGTCTACTTGTGATCTCTGTCTGTCAAATAAATAAATAAAATCTTTTTTAAAAAAAGATTTTATTTATTTGACAGAGAGAGAGAGAGCACATGCAGGGGGAGCAGCAGAGGGAGAGGGAGAAGCAAACTCCCCACCAAGCAGGGAGCGTGATACAGGGCTGGATCCCAGGACCCTGGGATTATGACCTGTGCCGAAGGCAGACGCTTAACCCACTGAGTCACCCAGGTGGCCCCAAATAAATAAAATATTTTAAAAATAAAAATAGGGGCACCTGGGTGGCTTGGTTGGGCACCTGCCTTCGGCTCGGGTCATGATCCCGGAGTCCTGGGATGGAGTCCCCCATCAGGCTCCCTGCTCGGAGGGAAGACTGCTTCTCCCTCTGACCTTTCCCCTCTCATGTTGTCTCTCTCTGTCTCTCAAATAAATAAATCTTTAAAAAAAATTTAAAAAAAAACAATAAAACATACATGCTAATACATGTAAAATACTAGCATCGTAAGAACAGTTATGTTACACTACACTGTATTCTGTTAAATGCAATAGTATTAGGTCTAAAAACCCCCAGTGTATATACCTTAATTTTAAAATATTTTAATTATGGCTTATTAATTATATAAATATTAATATATAAATAATGACAATTATTAATTATATGATTATAATAACATTTTATTATTTAAATAATTGCTGGGGCACCTGGCTGGCTCAATCAGAGGAACATGTGACTCTTGATCTCGGGGCTGTGAGTTCGAGCCCCACATTGGATGTAGAGAGGACTTAAATCAATAAACTTTAAAAAGATAAAAATAAATAAAAAATAGAGCTAAAAAATGCTAAACATCACTTGAGCTTTTGGTGAGTCATAATCACTGACCGCAGATCACCATAGCAAATATAACAATGATGAAAAAGTTCAAAATATCGGGAGAATTAACGAAAATGTGACACAAACGGGAAGTGAGCAAATGCTGTTGGGAAAATGGTGCCAATAGACTCGCCCAACACTGGGTTGCCACAAACCTTCCATTCGGAAAGTATGCAACCAAAAAACGAGGTCTGCTGGAAAACAGTGTGGTCTGTGAGAGAGTGGAACCCGCACCGAGGTGAGGAGGGTGACCTCCCAGGGCAGGCAGAGGGAAGGGGCTGACAGAATGACGTAACAGAGAGTTCTTCACCTGAAATGCTGGCATTTCTTTCTTAAGCTGAGTGGTGGGTAGATGAACTTGCCTTTTATACATATGTTCCTATCTTTCTATGAATCTGGACTATTTCACAATTAGGAAAAAGTTTAGCACAGGTCCTGGCTTTTGCCCGTCAGTCCCTCAGCCTCACTCCCCAGTCTGAGAATTGACCACAGGAGCAGGGAGAGATGGAGGGGAGCAGAGGGAAGAGTTTGGGAAGGCTTCCTCGAAGAGGGATGTGCGGTGGATGACAATGGGGAGAGGGGGGATGCCGCCGCCTTGCTCCCATGCTTTGAGCCCAGCCACGCTTTCCTCTGAAGAAGCCACTTGCACACAAGAAATCCCCCCTCCCATGGGATGCCTGGGTGGCTCGTTCAGTTAAGCGTCTGCCTTCAGCTCAGGTCAGATCCCAGGGTCCTGGAA
The DNA here is from genome assembly GCF_010015895.1 of Lontra canadensis. Lineage (NCBI taxonomy): Eukaryota > Metazoa > Chordata > Mammalia > Carnivora > Mustelidae > Lontra > Lontra canadensis. The sequence goes on along the minus strand of NW_022631104.1, from coordinate 1,666,570 downwards.
TCAATGGGCATCAGGCACTTTGCTCATTGGGGAGCCTGCTTCTCCCTCTCCTTCTGCCTGCTGCTCCCCCTGTTGTGGTCTCTCTTTCTGACAAATAAATAAATAAAATCTTAAAAAAAAAGAAATCCCCCCTCCCACATACAGCGGTCCCCTGGTGCTAATTGGCATCCTGCTAATTAGCCTCATTGCCAGCAGTAAGTGCCTCTTTCCCAAGGGGACCGTTACCTCATTAACGGTGGAGGGGGATGGTGGAGACAGCAGGTGTCCCGAGCTGGGTTGGGGCTGGGAGGGCTTCCGCTTCGAACTGTCTTGTCCGTCTATCTGCAAACCCCTGAAGTCTGGGGGACTAAACTATCCCTGCTGTCTTCATCAGCTCACTCATTGATTCAGTATCTCTTTTTTTTTTTTTGAAAGATTTTATTCATTTGAGAGAGAGAGAGCACAAGCAGAGGGAGCAGCAGGCAGACGGAAGGGAGATGCAGACTCCCCGCTGAGCAGGTAGCCCAAAGCAGGACTTGATCCCAGGACCCCTGGATCATGACCTGAGCCAAAGGCAGATGCTTAACCAACTGAGCCACCCAAGTGCCCCTCAGTGTCTAATAGAGACACTGCCTATGAGGCAGGCATAAGCAAATGTATTGAGGACCTAGTGTATGCCAAGTGCTTTACATATCTAATTTTATCCTAATCTATTCTCTATTTCATAGATGATAGAATTGAACCTCAGAGATTGACTTGCCCAAAGGACTAACTTCAAATTCTATTTTTTCCTGCTATCCCATGGACTTGATCTTGCATTACCATATATCCAGTGTCTGCCCAAAGGACAGATGCCTTCATTCACAACATGTTACTGAACCTCTAATGGGCGCCAAGACCCGCACTGAACAAGGCTGTCATGGTTCCTGCCTTTATGGAGACGCGACAGACATTTACAATTCAAAGACTCCAGTGTCACCATGGGTTTAAACCAGGCAGTTAAAACAGAAGAGTTTGAGCCTTGGCACATCAAGGAAGGCTTCACGGAGGCGGTGATTTAGATATGTAGGGCAAAGCAAGGCGTAGGCAGAGTGGGCGTGGTCAGAATATTCAGGGAGAAACAGCAGGTGTGCAGGCTGAAGGAGCCAGAGCTGGGTTCCAGCCGCTGTGAGTAGATTTCACTATGCGTAGAACATGTGAGATCGGATGGCAGAGTGTTGAAAACAGTGCGGGAGAAGCAGGCAGAATCAAAGGGTCTTCCATGCCATACTTGATTCAAAAGTAGGGGCGCAGTGAAGGGTCTCAAACAGGACACTGAACATCAGATTTGAGTTTTCGAAAAATCACTGTGGGTATGGAGAACTGACTTAAGGGGGTCCAGGCAGGGAGACCAAGTAGGTGGCTGATAGAGAGTGATGGAGGTAAGCGGGGATTGTGGCGTGGACAAGGGCAAGGCAAACAGGAGGGGAGGGTAGCAAAGCGGGACGTGCATCCAAATGTGTTAAAGGATCCAGAAAGGAGGGTGTTATCCCCTTTCTAAGGACTTTTCATTCAAACTCTGCTAAGCGATGTTTGCATTAAGATGGGCTGTGGGGTCTTTCGGAGACCGTACTGCTGGAAGTGATCTCGGGGAGCAAATAGCCTTGTTCCTCAACTTCGCAGGGAAAGAAAAGCCCAGAGAAGCAAAGCAACTTGCTCAAGGTCACACAGCGTGACAGTGGCAGAACATGACCCCTGGTTCTTCTCATAGCGTCACCCAGGCTCCAGTGAGGCTAACGGCTGTGGGTGCTGCGCGCACACTAGACAAAGGTGACCCATGCAAGATCTGGAGGGGCTGGACATAGGTTCCTCCGCCTCTTGCGGCCACCCTTTCCCCCACGCGCGGCTCCGGTGATCGGTCAATGAGTAATTGCTGAAACAGAGCCTTTGTGCAGAGACAAAGGTGTGCGGGAGGATACCCGTCTTGAGATTTCGGGTCCCCCCCCGCAACACTCCCGACTCCAGCCAGGTAAGGGGGTAAATGGCACCCGCGAGGCTCCCGGCGCCCCCGCCCAACTCCCACGTGGTTTCTCTAGCCAAATTCTCAGCCCGAGGCCCCTCCCTCGGAGGATCCACCGTTGCCATGGCAATTAGGTGGGTGGACAGCCCATCCTATCTAGAGGCCACCCAGCCCTCGCGTGGGGAGTTACCATAACAACCCCCCTAGTAATAGGGGGGTTGGGCCCCGCCCCCCTGCCCCCGCAAATAGAGGTGGGTGGCTTGATTGGCAGCGGGGCACGCGAAAGAGGAGGGAAAGGGAAGGAAAAGCGTCAAAGGAGAGCGAAGAAGGAAATGGGGGAAAGAAAGGGCAAAACAGGGGAAGGGAAGGAAACGCGTGTGCGCACGCGCGCCGGCCGGTGGGCGCGCTCCGCGGCCGCCCGGCCACCGCCCACTTCTGACTGCCAGGCTCGCGCGGTCGCTCGGTCCTCGCGCGCGCCTTCCGTGCTCGCGCTCTCTCCTGCGCCTGCGCGCAGGTGTCGGCGCCGAGGGGGAGGGGAACCCGGCGCGCCCGCGTCACGTTCCCTCGTCCACCCTCCCGGCGCGCGGCCACTCCGCGCCTGCGCAGGAGCGGCGGGAGGCTCGGGTTGCGGGCTCCGAGCGCTTGCTCCTGTCAGTCGGTGGGTCGGTCCTCCCGCCGGCCCTCCCCCTCCGCGTCCTCCGGGGGAGGCGCGGCGGAGTCCGCCCCCGGGATCCCCCGATGGGGGAGAAGCGGCGACGGCGGCAGCGGAATAACCGAGCCGGAGCGTGAGCGGCCCCGGGGCCCGGCTGCCCGCGGAGGCCATGGGCGACCCAGCCCCCGCCCGCAGCCTGGACGACATCGACCTGTCCGCCCTGCGGGTGAGCGCGCCGCCCCCAGCCTCGCCCCGGTTCCTGCCCCACCACCCCCACCCCGCCGCCGGGGAGCGCCGCGGCCGCCTGCCTCACGTGGCCCCCGGGCGCCCCTCCGCCGAACCCGGCGCCCCCCGCCCGTCGCCCTGGCGCCCACCGCTGCGGGGCCCCCGCCCTCGGCTCCCCTTCTCCGTGCACGCGCTGCAGATTCCGGGAGCCGGGTCGGTCCCCGCCCTGTGCTGCCCCGCCCCCACACTCCCCGGCCACCTCTGCCTGCACGCGGGCCCCGGACCCCCTTCCCCCACCCCGCTGCCCCAGCCCCGCCACCTGCAGAGTCTCGCCGCCGGCGCCCCTCCCTGGCCCCGGCCCTCCTCCGGGCCTCTTGCCAGCCTTGCCCTTACTTGTGTCTCCTTCCTCCTCCTCCTCCTCCTCCTCCTCCTCCTTCCCGCTCTCGGCGCCTCGGATTTTGACTTTGCCCCTGCCCTGACAGCTCCCCCTGCTCGCCCACCCCTGGATGCCCCTCTCCCCTGGCCGGCATTTCGGCCCTCCCCTTGCACCCCGCGCCTGCTGCGGTCGCCCTGGTCCCCGGGCTCGGCTCTCCGCGCGCCTCCTCTTGCGTTTCGGCGCAGCCGTCCAGAACCAGGCATTTCCGGTCTCAGGGTCCCCGCGGCTCGCACGGCCCCCTCGGCAGCGCTGCGGGGCGGGGGTGGGGGGCTGGTCCGCCCGCGAGGCCCCGGCGCGGCCGCCGGGAGGACGTTCGAGTGTATGGACTCGCCGGGACACACGCTGCCGCGGGTCTGGGGAGCCTGGGAGAGCAGCGGGGGTGGGGCGGGGGGGAGGTAATGGAGGTCTCTCCGGGGAGGGGCCCATCAGGAAAGGGGGTCGGAGGAAACAACCACGGCAGGGATTTCTTGGAAACACCTATTTATTGTCCATCCCGGGGCACGTGCGGCCCCCATTTGGGAGCTCTCAGCAGAGTGCCGCTTGAGGAGCAGCGTAGGACTTCAAGGTGAACCCTCCAGGGACTGTCCGTCCAGGTGCTGTGTTCTTGCTGTGTCCGTGGGGCTTCTGCCACAGGCCAGGGTGTGGGGGCAGCAGGATACCCCGTTGCTCGTTGCTCGGTTGGCTTCTCCCGAGGCCCCTGTTTCATCCGTCTGGCTTTGGAGTCAACCAGGGAACGTGGCCAGTAGTGGGAAAAGGCGGTCAGCCACACCGGTGCCCCGGATACGCCTGGAGGGGGAGAGGGGAATTGAGGAGAACAGAGTCATGTAGTTAATTGGGTTTCTCTAGGTGACACAGTTTTTCTTGACATTCAGAGCATAATTTGTTTGGTGCTGTGTTGGGCCAGGAGACCTGGCTTGCTGGAGACAAGGTGATAAGTTGATAAGTTGCTGGGAGGGAGACACGGTGTTGAATTTCATTCTGTGTGTGTCTGTGTGTTGGTGGGCAGAGGGTCTGGTGGGGTATAATACGATGGAATTCCCGGCTCCCCTTAATGTGCTCTGCTCCTAGAAGAACCCCTGTCTTCCCTTCCCACCTTGGTAGTTGATTAACCCTGGTCACGGGTTCCTGTGGCTGTGGGGGTTGATGTACAATAAAACGGGAGGGTCCAAACCGTGACCTTCGGTTGAAATCATGTGGAAGTCTGCTCTGGCTTCTCCTTTCCTTGAATCCTCCACTCTCTTGCCTGGACTCCCCAGCCTGGGATTTCCAGCAATTCTGCAAACACCCTCTGACCTTGGCTGTGGTATTTCCTTTCTGGACTTCTGTGCTAGAAGCAGAAGCCTCCTTCTCCTCTCCCTCCCATCAGGAGCGCCTCAGACCTGCTCCCAGGGCATCTGTCTTTCCTGCCTCCTGCTTCTCAAGGAAGCACTCCCCATCCCCCTCCCTGTCCCATCACCCCGCCTCCACCCAGCCACTGCATGTTAGGACGGAGGGCTGGGCTTTCTTTGAAACGGGGCTAGGGAGGGCCTCCTTTCTCCTTGCTACTGACCTTTTCTCAGTGCCTGTCCCCTCTGCTCCACCTCCAGAGCCGTGTGGCCCTGGGGAGCAGCGGCTCACTCATCTTCCTGTTCTGCGCCTGTCTGTTCTCCACTGGGAACTGGCAGCCAGGAGAATGAGTAGCAAAGCCTGTTTCCTTCTCCTACGGCATCTTATGTTGGGGGCCTGGGGGGCTGGGGGGGACAAGAGTGGGACATGTTCACTTACTAGCTGGCCTTGCAGAGCCCACATCGTATTTCTCCTCGTTTCAGAGGAAGGCTCGGTTTTCAGCCGGTCATGAGAGTAATAGTCCCATAGGGGGTCAGACTGAATGGCACTCAGCTCTCGCCCCGCATGGAAAGGCCCACGGGCCTGCCACTTTGTGAGCCCGGGAGCACTTGACCTCCGAGGCTCCATTTCTCTCCCAGCCCAGGAGCGCGGGGCTGTGCACTCCTGATTTCACGTCCCAGCTTTCTTGCTCGCGGTGGAACCTTGTCAGAGTCTGGGGAGAGCCCTTCCTCCCGGCTCCATGGGGTGAGAGTCGCGGTGCGGGTCTTAGAGCGCCGTGCGTCTCCCCGTCCTGCACGGGGCACAAGCGACCGTGTGCTGCTCCTGTCACCAGACAGCAGTCAGAGACGCTGTCCAGCGCAGCTGCCTCTGATGCAGTCCCGGTCCTCCCACCGCGTTTCTTGGGAAGTTTTCTCTAGCATCCGTCCGGCGGCTTTCTTCTGCTTGGTCGTATTCACCACCGGCGGACGATACCCTTGTTTCTCTCCACCTCAATGGGAACGTGAGGTCAGCAGGAGCCAGGATTTGGACCGTTTGGCTCATTTTTGCCTGCCACTGTCTGTCGGTGTTTCGGACATGACGCGGGCTCAGTGTTCGTTGAATAGACGTGTGTGATGACACGGGCGCGCTCTCCGCACGGTGCTTGCTCAGAGAACATCCAGTCAATGTGCGGTTCCACGTCCTCCTGCCTCTCTTGTATAAACCCACGATTGAGAATCTCTCTTCTGACTTGTGTGTGGAATCAGACCTTGTCTGGTGGTAAACGGAGTTCTGGAAGCCTCCATCTGTGTATGATGCCCTTGAAGTAAACTGAGGACATCCAAGAGAAAATGTGGACCTCTTTCAGACTTCCCTGTGTCCAAGCTCGGTGATGTTCCAGGACAATCTTCCAACTCGTGGCTCTTGGCTTCCTGCTAAAGGAGAAGCATCCGTAAACCCGACGGGACAAGGAGGGAGCAGACCCCGGGCTGACCTCTTTCCTTTTGCGTCGCTCTTCTCGGTTGACCCACTTCATAAATCAAACAGCTTCTCTCTGCCGTCCGGGCAGCTCAAAGTTTCAGGCCACAGTGTCCTTGAAACCGTGGAGCCGCGCTCGGGGTCACGGTGTTGAGATCCCGTCGTGGCACCCAGTCAGGAGAGACTTTTGCCGGGTCGTCATGCAGACAAGATGGCCCTTTCCTAATGATTTTGTGTTGTCGTGTCTGTTCTTTGGAGAAGGCTCTTGCCATCCCTGGCGCCTGCAGGAGGCTGTGGGGCCAGCATCTCTGGGAGGGCCGGCAGCTCCGGGCCGCTCACCGTGCAGCTGCTGATAGCATCTGCTTCGGGCAGGCCGTGGGAAGCCTGACCTGCGGCAGAAGGAGGGGCGTCCGGGAGTGACCCCCCGAGAACCGTGGGGGGCAGAGGAGGGGCAGTGAGGTGCAGGGCCGCTTGGGCAGAACGATGGAAAGAAGGGGACAGGGAACCTGGCAAAGCCAGCTGTTTGCCCATCTGCCCCACACAGGGGACACCCCTAACTCTCCGCTGTCCGATGGAACAGATTGCCCTGATCCCGAGAGATGGGCAGATGCGAACGGTGTGTGGAAAAGCGAGCTTTCGACGGTGAAGACAGCAGGAAGATGGGTCTGCAGGGGAGCTGGCCAAACGTCCACATGGAACGTTCCACAGCGTTCCGTGTGGAACGCCGACGTCAGAGCCGGCCGCGGGACCCTGCGAACACTGGGCCTTGTGGAACGCTGACGTCAGAGCCGGCCTCTGTTCCTTCCACTCAGGACTCAGTGCCTCACATGGGGCAGCTGCCCCGCTTGGATGTGGAGTGTCCTCCCCTGTCGTTTTGGGGACAAGATGGCAGGAAGCATGCAGCCGCTCTTTACAAGCACGTGCCCAGGCCTGGGTCTGTAAGTGAGGAATGCGGAGGTCACCCAGCGCGGGCAGGTTCTGGGTGCTGTGGGGAGGGTGTCTCGTCGGGCTGGGTGCTGCACCGAGCTGTGGCGTCGAGCCCCGGCACAGCTGTCTGGACGTGCGTGTGCAAGCCCAGGCTGCCCCTGCCTTCCTGCCTTCCTTTTGTTTGTTTGTTTGTTTTTAAGATTTATTTAGTTATTTTAGAGAGACTGGGGAGCAGAGGGGGAGGAGCTTCAGACAGACACCCCCCCCCCCCCCCCCCACCCCCCGTGGAGCAGGGAGTCTGCCCTGGGGCTCCATCCCACCGCTCATGCCTCCATGACCTGAGCCAGAACCGGGAGGTGGACCTTAGTCGACGGGGCCACTTGGGCGCCGGAGAGGGAGAAGCAGACTCCCCACCGAACAGAGAGCCTGATGAGGGGCTCGATCCCAGGACCTCGAGATCATGACCCGAGCCAAAGGCAAACACTTAACTAACTGAGCCACCCAGGTGCCCCGGAAGTTTTTATTCAATCCGATTCCTATGAATTATACCGATTTTCTGTTGTCCTGTCTTCAGTCATCTTGAAATCTGGTGCCGGGTCCTTTCTCCTCCTCGAGCGCCCGCTTCACACCCCCAACTCCCTCCGTCTCTCCTAGGTTGCAGAAGTAGAACAAAAAGTAGTCAGGTTCATAAGTCACCTTTCACAGTGTTTCCTGAATGCCCCCAGAACATAGGGAGATGCCAGCCTTACTCGGTAGCAGACGTGGGCCCACGCCCATTCTTTCCTTCTCCTGTTCTCCCTGCCATCGTCCTCCTCACCAGCCCGGGATTCTCCCCTCCACAGGAGGCTCCTCAAGAGCCCAACTGAGGCTTTTCATTCTTTCTGATAGGGAATGGTCCTTGGAGGAGAGAGGAAAGGGATGGGTTGCAGTGACCCAGGGAGCCGCAGGGGTTTTTAGTCCAGCCCCCGACAGCCTGAGGACGTGCTTGTTAACTGTGGCTAGGCTTCCTGTTGAGTTGCAGAAAGATCTGGAACTAGGCACAGAGGGCACATTGATGAGCGAGATAGACTGGGTTTTCCTGCAGGCTAGGCATGAGGGGAGACATTAACAAAATACTCCGACATACGTGTGTACGGTTACATGTCCGATTGCCGCCCGTGGAAAAGACTGCGGCGGAACACCAGTACTCGTGAGCGCCTGTAGCAAGAACCACTCGGCTTTTCACAAGACGAGAGTATTTGGTTGGTCAACGAGAGAAGCAGATTGCATGTCCAGAGACCAAGCTGGGGTTGCCACAGAGAGACCAGGTAGAGGAGGACCAGCGGGAAGAGTTCTGTGACGGCCAGAATCGGGAGACCCCGGAATGGAGCCGTGCTTGGGGTGGAGCATTTACTCAACAACCAGTGCCCTGGCCTGAGGCTGGGTTGGGAACTCCAGCCTTAATGTTCAGAAGGATTTCTTCGGAACCTTCCTGTGGGAGGAGCAAAGGACTTTGTTGTGAAGGGTAAAGGAGTGTACGTGGGAAGGGCATATAACTCAGGCGACCCTCCTGTTTGCTTATTGGGGGGAGGGTCTGCATGTGGAGTCCGCGTGAACCACGCTGCAGAGAGTGGGGGAGTGTGCTCGTTTCTGGAGCAGGGGCGTGAGGGACAAGGGTTATCACTAGGCGGGTTATCTCGGGTTTGTGATAAAGGCGTGTGCGCCCAAGGCACGTGGCAGGTTGTGTTTGTTCGTACGTCTACACAGCAAAATGGTTACTACCATCCGGCTCATTCACATTCCCATCTGCTCACACGGGCACCTGCGCGGGGGTGGGGGTGTCACAGTGGCCGTGAGCCTGAGCGCCGGCTGGGCTGCGAGGTCGGCACGGCTCCCAGGAATAAGCACAGGCCGGCCCAGCCCTGGGCCTGGCTCCTGCTCTCACATCTGTGGGCCGTGGGATTCCTCCCACAGCTTCGGGAGATGCAGCGTAGAAGTGGACGAGAGTCTCCGTTCGCACTGTGTGCAAGTAGAGGGTGAGTGCAGGGGGACTGTTCCTGGTTTTGCACATTTGGAATGAAGCAGGGCTGGGGAAGCCACAGTCTTGGCCTTCTTGAAGGAGACAGAGGCCAGGAGAATGAATCTGTGGTGTCAGGAGGGCGGGCCCTAGAGAGACTGGTCGGTGGCACAGCCTGTGGAAGGAGCCGTAGTGGCCAGAGAGGGATGAATGGAGGATGGCAAGGAGGGGACTCTGCCCAGGAAACACGGGGTAGCTGGTGAGGAAGGAGGCCAGAAGGCCTTGGACAGCAGAGGTGGTTAGACCTCAGACTCAGCTAGGAAGTGAATGTCCCCACAGCAGGACAGTCTGCAGGGCCCACTCTGAAGCCCCGGCACCCCGGAGCCCCCCCGCACCTGGAGCCCCTGGCACCCCAGCACCCAGAGTCCCTGGCACCCAGAGCCCCACACACCTGGAGTCTGGGCTGCAGGGAAGCCGCTCTGTTTCCTGGCCTGTGGGACGAGAAGGCCTCTTGGGAGTAGGCCTGGGGCTGGTCTTCTGGGGGAGACTGGGGGTCCTTGCGCCCTCCTCCAATGGGAACTGTTGGAGGCAAGGACTGGGGGGGGCTTGCGCTGCTGAGCTGCTCCCGGAAGCAGCGGTCTAGAGGACTTGTCCCTGAACAGCGAGCCGTGGGGCATAGACGGAGGACCAGCGGGGCTGCGGTATGAGAAGGCCACCTCCTTCAGGCCACCCGAGTTTCTCCTTCCTCCCAGAAGCCTCTCCTGACCGTGCCGACCCTCACGGGTCACCTCCTTCTCACAGACCCTGTAATTCAGCATTTGGATACCTCCCTCCTTGCACCAGATGTTGTTTTATGGTCTTGTCTGTTCCAGCGCTTCCTCAGGGATAGGGACCGTGACCGTGACCCTTCCTCCCTGCTGATCCCTCACAGAGCACGTAGTAGGGCTCCAGTAAGCACTCGCTTTGCGGGAGATGTGGCTCCGAGCCTTGCTGTGGCCTATCCTCTCCCTCTAGATGGGATCTACGGGCAGTGAAGCGTGGCCCGCGTGTCCTGCGCAGGTCCCTTAGCGGGCGGGTCCCTTACGCAGCCGTCCTTGGCCAAGGAGGCACCATCCTCCCTCTGGGGGCTGTCCAGAAATGCTGGGCAGGGCCGTGTAGCAGTCAGTGTCTGTGCAGGGCGACCGTGGACTTTCATGCCCCGAGTGTGGGCAGCACAGGGGAGAATCCCGTTTCCACCCGGGCTGCTGGCGGGGCCGCCTGGGAGGGGTCTGGTGAAGTCCCCTCCGCTCCGGGCTCTGGGTAGGGAGGGGAGTGCAGGCTGCGCATGGGCTCAGCGCCCGGCACCTGCCTGTCCTGACAGCTCGTGCGCGTCTGCCGGCTCGCCTCCCAGGGTAAAGCGGGCAGGCTCCAGGCAGACTGGAAGGAAGACGGTTCGCGTGTTCTCTCCTTACCACCCGCCCGCTCTTCTTTCAAGGCACACTTCCGAGAAGGTGGCCAAAGCGCAGAGTGCTTGGTCTTAATTCTGCGTGGCTGGGAAAGGAGTCTTCAGGGAGACAGGCAGGAGCGCCCCACAGCCGAGCACCAGCGGGCAGAAGCGGGTGTGCCCCAGGGTCTGGCAGGGGAGGCCGGCACACGCTTCTCTCCGCTCAGGTCTTTGCACTCTCAGCTTGGCTCCTGGAAGGCAGAGGTGTGGAGAGCGAGCACCATGACTCAGATCACACAGGGAGGAAGGCAGCTTGCGTGGGTATACTTTGGGGGTGGGTGAGGGGTGGGGGGTAGAGCAGCGATGGGGACAAGCGGGTGAAGCCCAGGGACAGGGCTGCCATCGCTTCTCGCTGCCTCTCAACCTGGCTTAGAGCAGAGCATGGTGGGCTCTTGTTCTTGTGTCCCCCCCCAGGGCGTGGAGATGCCATGGTCCTCTGACTCAAGCAAGGTCTCTCTCTCTCTGGAAACCACCTCGGGCCCGTGTGTCGGACAGCACTGGGTTGGGGGGGGACAGGCAGCAGGTGGCCCTGCTGTTTGTTCCTTTGTCCTTCGGACTCCCAGCGAGCCCCTGTTCTCTCCTGTCAGTTCTGATCTGTCATTTCTGTTTTAACAGAAGGGGTTTTGGGGTCAGAATCACAGAGGGGTTTTGGGGTCCGAGTAAGAACAGTGAGGGGCACTTGTGGTAGCTCCTGCGCTTACAGACGCTTGCCCGCCCTCCCGGTAGCCCTTCCCAGTGGGCCATCTCCTCCCTTTCAAGGTGGAGTCGCCAAGCTTGCAGAAGGTGGGGAGTCCCGGACCTCGTCTAGGGTGGGCCAGCCAGGACGCGGCACATCTCGGAGTCAGACTCAGGTCTGACTCACCGCACAGCCAGAGCGTGTCGGCGCCTGAGCCGTGGGCCTGCTCCGGGGGGCAGGGCGTGCGCAGGGCCGTGTGGGGGCGAGGGCGCGGCGTGCCTGCCGCCCTGGACTGTGTGCTTGGAGCAGTGCGGTCCCCTCCCTGCTCCTGTCATGAATGCAGGCTGGTGGCGGGCAGCCTGTGTGGACTCGTGTAGGGATGCGCCACTGTCCGTGTTTCTGGGCTTGCGACATCTGAGGACTTTGGGAGTCTGGCCTGCCTTGTGGACAGCCCGTGTGAGATGTGGTTTCTGCCCTTGGGGGATCCACGGTCCGGATCTGGGTCTCGGGAGAGGGCAGGCTTTATCCAGACACGTGGGTCATGTTCTGAGAAGAGGGAGTGAGACGTTAGCCTGGGTCCCTGAGGACGTTGGCATTGGTGGGCCCCGGGCCAGGAATACGAAACTTCACGGGGCCTGTGCCCGGCACGGATAGAGATTTTGGGGGGATGGGCTTCTGGGCAGAGACTCTGATGACAGGAGGGAAAGACTGCACGAGAGTCCAGAAGATTGGGGCACTCGGGTGTCTCACTTGGTTGAGCGTCCGACTCTTGGTCTGTTCCAGCTCAGGTCATGATGTGGGGGTCGTGGTGTCGCGTCCCGCGTCGAGCCGGCTTGGGATTGTCTCTGTCTCTCCCTCCACCCCCGCCCCAACCTTGTGCTCGCTTTGCACTCTCTCTAGGTATATTAAATAAGTAAATCATAAAAAAAGAACCCGGAGGATTCCGTTTGGAGGAAAGACTTGAATGACTCAGGAGAGCGCCCTGTTGTCCCACCGGAAGAGAGGAAGACTGTCTCGTTCCTCCCCTAAACACACGAGTTCTTCACTGTAGTTGCATAGGCATACAATTTTACCATCTTTGCCAAGTTAAGTGTGCCCGGCAGGGGCACCGAGTCCTCTCCCCACTGCCGTGCGGAAGCTCTGGCCGCCGGAAGCCTGCGCTCCTGACCCCTCCCGGTCCTTCCTGTGCGCCCCGTCCCCAGGGCGGGTGGGGGTGCGGCTCCGGCTGGCAGCGGTGTTCAGCAGACGTGTACTGGGGTATCCGTAGGGGCCATTCTGGGTGTCCAGGTGCCGGAAGTTCAGACACGGACAACTCTTGTCAGGGCAGTGGGTGGCGCACCCCGACGTGTCTCCGGTGGGGTGAATGGCCGCTGGGAAGGCCTAAATACTTACTGGGGAGGGGTGGCGAGCTGCTAGAGGTGTTTGGGGGAAGCCTTGGGCAGCCCTGGAGGACCCTTCGGGGGCCCCTCGTGGGTCTCCAGGCCTGTAGGGTTTGGCACGGGGGTCAGCTGCGTCGGGGGTGCCCACAGCCCCGGCAGACCCAGAGCAGGACCTGGAGTTGGGTTGGGTTTCTTAGGGTAGAGGTGCCCAGTGAGATGGCCTGCCCGGCCTCCTGGCCTGCCTTGGGCCGCACCTTTTGCCATTTCTTCGTTTCCCTTCAAGGGAAAAGACAGGAAAGGTAGGCTTGAGACTCGAGTCGCCCAGGGCACAAGGAGGGCAGGAGACCCCTCTCACAGAGAGGCCCATCCTTACCGTTTGGAGCCCAGGCCACAGGGGCCTCTGAGCCAGTGGCTTGGGCATGCTGACTTAGGGTCCGTGTTCAGGGCTTTGTCCCAGATCAGTATTTGTGCTGGGTCCCCAAGCCTGCGGACTTTTTGTCTGTCTTCTGTGCGCACCCTAGAGGAGGCTGCCCGTGTTCCCCTTGGCTTCCAGGCCCTCCTCCCCCCACCCCGCGGATGACCATCTAGAGCCTGCAGTGCCCTTACCTTGAGCGGGGTTTGAATGGGGATTGCTAGTTTTTCTTGGATGCGCTGCATTCCCCGACCCCACGGCTCGATGTTAGAATGAAGCTGTGCTCCGCTTAACCCCCTAGAAGCACTGCCTGGCTTGCGTGTCACCTCGTGGTCCGGCAGCATACACCGCCTGGATCAGGTGGTCAGGTCGTCACTGCTGCACTCGGACAAGTAGGATAAGGGCCAGTGGGGAAGGCAGAGCTCACGCGGGCCATCTTCCCGTCGTAAAGGGGCCTGCAGTAGGTGATCGGACTCCCCGCGCTCACACGCTAACCCCTGCTGCACCCCTCAGCCCCCCCTGCAGCCCAGGGCTCCCGTGAGGTCCGCCTGGGGTTCGAGGGGCATTCTCTGCAGATCTGCTGCCCTGGCCACCTCGTGACCTCAGATGGGGTCAAGGTGACGACCCCAGACAGCTGCCTCAGGAGGCCTGCGGACACAGGGCCGCTGGGCCTGAGGCATCACGATGCTTGGAGACCTGGTTCCAGCTTCCAGCCCATCGCTCGGTTCCCGCATGCGTGTTGTCTCTCTGGGACGCGGCTTCCTCGCTAGCGGAATGAGGGATGAAAACAGTGACTGTTCATCCGGCTTCTTTACCCTTCGTGTGCTCCGGCCCTGCCTTGGGGGCCGTTGCCGTGCGCCCGCTTCCCCCTTCCCTCCCTTCTTCCTTCCCAGACGTCTCGGAGGGCCTGCTAGGTGGTGCGCTGTCTGTTCTCAGCACTGCAAACACACGAGCCGGGAAGATGCGTGACTTGCAGTGTTCTGCGCGTGAGGAAAGGCACACTTATTGGGGGGGGCAATTGTGCAGGGGACGCTGGGCTGGAGGGAGTGGAGGGAAACGGGCCTGGGCGGGGGCTGGCCAGGATGGCACGGCCCAGGGTGACATCCCGGCTTGTCTGGGGAACGGCAGCACCTCTGTACGGACCTCAGGGGGCGAAGCTGGGCTGTGAGCTTGTGGCTGGGCATCTGGGAAGGACATGAACTAAAGGGAAGGCTCAGAAGAAGGTGTCCCGGCCTGTCTGAAGCACAGACCTCCGTGTGCGTTCCGGGCACTGCTGCCCAAGTCCGCCAGGGCCCAGGGCCGGAGCAGCCGGACCAGGTGAGGACTGATCTGGGGGGACGGGGAGGGGCCCGGACTCATGGGGCCTTCCCTGTTGCTCGCCCCTAAGAGCATAGGCCTTGGAGACAGAGTCGGATTCACATCCGAGTTCCCAGCGCTTATTGGGCGACCGCTGGCCAGGTTTGTTACTACCCCTGTGCCTCATTTTCATCAAACGAGACGGCCAGGCCCACGTCACGGGGCTGCTGTGACGGTTACACGGGTGTGGTGACGACATGTGGGTGACCGCTTGCTGGAGGTGGGAGTTGCCTGACTGCACTTCGGAAAGGCCCAGGAAGGGCGTCTGCTGGGGTCTGTGGGCAAGCCTGTCCTTCCTGGCGTGCTGTTCGGGAAAGAGTAGCCAGCCTAGGCCGTGGGTGGGCAAGTCACCGAGCCCCCAGGTGGGAGCATGGCTGGCTTCCTTTTCACTGCCCTAGAGCCTTCTACTGTCCCCTGAAGGGTTTCCCGAGTCCCTGGAAGAGACACCAGCTGCGAAATCTCATGTCTGAACCAGATGCTCCTGTCGGTCCTGCCCCTGAGTCAGGAGGCCTGTGCTGTGCCCTCTGCTGGGAACTCGCCCTCTGCTGGGAGCTCGGGCCCACCCAGAGGAAGTACTGGGCCCAGGGGCAAAGCCCGGGACTCACTCTGGCCGCGCCGAGGGGGACGCGTGGCTTTGTTAGGAAGTGGTACCCGGGACTCAACTACAAGAGCTGCAAAGTGCTTAGCCGAAGGCCCAGTTCTGGACGCCAGGCTGGGGGCTGGGGCGGCCGGGCTCCCCCGGGCGAGAGATGGAAGGCTTTCCTGCCCCAGAGCCGGGAGCCTTCTATAGCCCCAGTGGGCCTCTCGAGGCCCCCTGTGCTGCCGGGACCCCGCCTTAGCCCTTCCGGAAATGCTGCTTCCCATAAGCTCTGCCAGGGAGGGCGCTGCTCTGCTCTGTTCATCACCATGGTCATGGTCATGTCTCCCACAGGTGCTCCGTCACTGTTCGCTGACAGAATGTGTGAGCTGGTTCACTGGGCCCCCCACCTGGCGGGAATGCCACCAGGAAAGATTCCCCAAGAGAGCAAGGGAAGGGTTGGGGAGCCTGTTGGCTCCATCCTGCTGGTCAGGAAGCTCTCCTGTGTCCTCTCCCTCCCCGCAGCTGTCACTGGCTCTGAGTTAGCCCTTGGTGGGGCCAGGAAGATCTGGTCCCCACCCTTTGAAGAATAGCCTGGGTTTGCCTTCCTCGGTCTGTGATTCAGACAGCCCTTCCCCCTTCCTGCTGGCCTCTCCCTCCCCAGCCGTGCTGCCTGACTCAGGTCTGTGCCCTCTGCCCTCCCTGCCCTTTCCGAAGTCTCCTTCTACGCCCCCCCGTCGCTCTTGGGGGATCTCTCCCGAGGGTGTCCTCACCGCACCTGGATGGCCACCCGTCTGGAATTACTTAGTAGTAGTAGTAAATATTTATTATTATATGTAACATAATATACATTATTACCATTATTATTTATTTATTATTATCTTTTAAAAGTAGTTTTTCTGCCCCGTATGGGGCTCGAACTCACGAGCCCGAGATTCAGGAGTGGCTCTGCCTCAGAGCCAGCCAGACACCACCCCCACACCCAGAGTCAGAATCAGTGAGGGGAGAGATAGGCCACAGGTTTCCTTGTCCCTTCCTCGGATCTGCGGACACCTGACTTCCCAAGGAGGAGGTTGGCAATGAGGTATAATGATTTGTTTGTGCTACAGTGGAAACCCATCAGTGAGAAGCCTTATTATTACCCAGCCCCTGATTACTGCTGTCCTCCTCCGTGAGCTCCCTGTCTGCAGGCTGAACTCAGGGCTGGCGGTCCCCTCCCGCCCCCTCCGACCCTGCTGCCAACCCTGCTGCCACTGCCTCTGCCTCCTCCTCCTCCCTCCTCCTCCTCCTCCCCTCTCCCTCATCTTCCTCCTGTTCAGTCTCCTCCCCTCTTCTCCCTCCTCCATCCTCCTCCCTCCCCCTCTTTCCTCCTCCCCTTTCCCTCCTCCCCTTTCCCTCCTCCCCTCCTCCTCTCCTCCTCCTCCTCTTCCCCTTCTTCCTCCTTCACCTCTCCTCCTCCCCCTCCTCCCCTTCCACCTTCCACGCCGTCCACAGGGACAACCTTCCTCCCTCCTCCTAGCTCCTCTCAGCCCTGCCTCTAGGGCATTCAATCTGCACCCCCCCCCATCTTTCACCTGTCCTGTACTCCATTCTGCTTTTGACTGGTTTCTCCTCTCCCGTGTTGCCAGTCTTCACCCTAAATCCCCAGGACACCAATAGTGTTCATAAATCACCTTTGACAGTTTTCCCTTGCTCTCTAGGAGGCAGTCTCTTCGTAATGACTGTGCGAATTTGTGGCACATAGTGGATTTCAAAACGTTTTCCCATCCAAGAATTCTTGTGACGGGATTGAGTAGACGAAGAGAAGGGGCTCTCAGAGAGGAAATGACCTGCTGGTTTGCCTCCATCACATGGAGGCCTCAGAACCGGTGCCAGGCCTTCTGGGTCTCAGGGACACGGGGCACTAGCCAGGCTGGGCTGCGGTGTCCCTGCCCTCCTGCGCCTCCCACCCTCCTGGGAGCTGCCTCCAGGGCGGGACCTTCTGCCCCTCTCACCCAGCCCAGCCTCTGCCTTCTTCTTTCTCCTTTCTCTTCCAGGACGTTTTCCTGGATCTCTTCTTGCCTGCTGGCTTCCCACAGTGTCTGGATCCTTGTTACTGGTCTGGTTTGGGGGTGTCTGGCTGACTTGGTTGGTGGAGTGAACATGCAGGTCTTAATCTCAGGGTCGTGAGTTCAAGCCCCATGTTGGAGCCCACTTAAAAAAGAATCACGTTCTTGTTTGGGTTTTGTCAACTATGTAGGAGTTCGCTTCTTTAACAAAGTCCACTTTCTGGAGGCCCAGGTACACCACGCATATAGGTTATGGGGCGTCGAGTCATGTGCCAAAAAGGGGTTCACTCTAGCAGCTGCCATAGTGCATTGCTTTTAAGTGACTGTCATGGATTATTTGGGAGGAATGGAGATAAACCCAAAACTAGCGTTAGAAACCATCGATGGCGCTAGGGAGGAAGGAAGAACACCAGCTTTCTTTAATTTCTGTATTCGTTCAACAGACAGGTTTCGAAGGTGGTCCTGACCCCTAAGACAGCCTAGCAGAGAGGCAGTGAAAGACTTGGTCGCAACAATGTGCTTGTGCCTGCAAATGTGTGTGCTGCGGAGCCGCTGGTGCCTCCTGGAGGACGACCAGGCTGCGGTCTGGTGCGGAGCGCTGAGCAAGGGCGTGGCGAGTTGGAAGAGCCCAGGGAAGTGCAGGGGTGTGCAGGGCCCTGGGCCTCCGCCCCCACAAGAAACAGGTGACCCCAAGGTGGGGTTGGCAGACTCCGGATGAGCCCCGCCTGTGAGGTCAGCGCGGAGGCCAGCTGGGAGGCGGTGGGATCTGAGCCTGAGGATAGCATCTGGTCCGCAGATGGCAAGTGAGATCTCCGGGAGTGGGTGGGGCTCCGAGGGGAGGGAGCGCTGCGTGACCAGGGAGTGGCCCGGTGGCAGCGCAGGGTGGGAGTGGGCGGGGCTGGGGTGGGGGCAGCGCTGCGTGGACCGAGGGAGGCCCCCTTGGACCCGCCTGGGGCTCCAGAGTCCCTGCTGTACTGGGAGCCTTGATCCTCATCTGTGAAATGGGTGGGCAGGTCCTGCCTGGCCCTTGCCAGTCCTAGGTGCAAACACACCGGGAGGCAGTGGGCAATCGGGCGTTGGCTGTGGCGCTTCCCAAGCGTGCGGTGACAGAAGGGGTTGCGGTGGCCGCGGGTGGTTCTGTGGCTTCGCGGCTACCAGACCGCCCCACCCTTGAGGAGCACAGCCCCTGAGGTGTGAGGAGGCTGAGGCCAGGCCAGGGCAGACTCGGGGGGCCTGGCCTCGGGCAGGGGCGTGGCCCGGGCTGTCCTCTGCGGCCTGACCCCCCTCTTTGCCCAGAGCGCTGTGGAGGCAGGTGGGACCTCGGACACACGTTGATTATCTTCTAGGGGTTGGGGTTTATTTTTAAATTCCTGACTGTGGTGATATTTATTTTTTCTTTTCCCTTTCCCCATTTCTCCAGCTCAGCGGCAGAAAGGGACCATCTGTCCCCTGCCTTGCCTGTGGCCATTTTAGAACCCACCCCACTGCTGGTGTTCTAGCCCCTCTCCTCCTTCCCTCCCTCCCGCTGCTGACTCCCCCTGCACATCCCAGCCCCCCACAAGGCTCTGCCTAGTTTCCTCCCCTCCCGTCTGGATGGAGGGCCCGGCTGCTCTGGCTGCTCCACCTGCCCGGGCTCCTGTCTGAGACCGCTGTCTGTCCGTCAGTCTGTGTGTCCCTGGGGAAGCTGGGCATGCTGGCGCTCAGGGGGCCACTCCCCTCACCACCCCCGCCCCCCGCTGCTCTGACTGGCTTCCCGTTAGAGTGGCATTTTGTTCATGCACATGTCATGTCTGGACCTGTTTCTGCCTCTGTGTGTGTGCGCGAGTCCAGGTCACGTGTTTGTGCATGTCTGTGTGTGTGTGTGACTGTGTGTCCCCTTCTGGAGGAGAGGCTCAAAAACTCTGCGTCTCACCAGCACACAAACCTTTCTGGGTTCCTTCTGTCCCCTCGGCTCCCAGAGCCTGCTTCTCCCTCCCTCGCTGCCTTCCAGTTACCACCTTCCGCCTGAAAGCCCTTCCCTGAACCCTAACCGAAGCCCTGAACCGAACCGGAATCCCAGGAAGCAGAGGGCCGATGCCACCCCAGCATGGGAGGAAGGGCTGGGCCGGAGGGGAGCGGAGAACAGAGAACTGGAGCGACTTTCTGGAGGTTTTATTTACTACTGGTGGGGCAGCTGGTGGGGGCTGGGTGCCCCGCTCCAGGGTGGGCTTCCTTCCCCACCCGGAGCCTGTCCTCACATGCTCTGGCTTGGAGCCTGCCTCCTCAGGGAGGAAGGGGCCATAACACACTCCCCGCTCCCCCAGGTCATCGCAGGCGTGGGGGCACCACACAAGTGGGCCAGACTGGCTCCCCTGAGGGAGCTGCCTCCTGGGGGGAGGCTACCTGGTCTCTGCGGGCCAGGAGGAGGAGGTGATCGGGTGAGACTCCTGCCTCTCCCACCGCATCTGCTCCCCTCTGCCTCGTGCACTCGCACACTTTCCCGCAAATGCACACCTGGCTGCGGAGCTCTCTCCTGGGCTGGCAGGCACGCTAGGCCTGGGGCTGCTCCCCGCTCATTGGAGGATGGCTAGACAGCCACCCCGAGGTTCTGCCCCCTGCAGTGTCCCCTTGAGACCTGAACTGGTGGGGGAGGCTGTCAGCCCCACCTCTTAGCCTCATCCCTGCCTGGCCCTGGCTTCCCAGGAGTCCTGTGGTTGGTGATGGGACCGAGGGCAGGTCCCAAGCTGCCTGTGCTGGGCAGCCACTGTGTGTGCACGTAGGCTCCTGGGCTGCTGGGCTTGTAGGGGTGGCTCTGAGGCCACTGTCTTGCCCCAAGGAGGGTGAGGGCCCCTCTCCAGCCTGGACCTCAGTACCACGTGGCCTTTGCCCCTCTTCCTCTCTGTGTGGGCCTTTCGGGGTCACAGGATAAGCTCAGGCAGCCAGGCCTGTTGTCTCCCTCTGGGAGGTAGGCAGAGGGCCATTGCGCCCGCCCACTCTCAGAATCAGAGCTGTGGCAGCCCGCTCCCCCAGGCTCGCCCAGGCTCCCCAGGCTCCCCTAGGCCTGAGAGCTGCGTGGCTCTGGGCTGTATTGTGCTGCTCTTGTTGGGTCCCTCTGTGGACCACAGCTCCCCACTCTTTCCCTAGAGCCCCTTCCTGTTGTCTGTTGTCTGTCTGTCTGTCTGCCACAGGTTCCTCTGTGAAGCCCTGCCCCCACCCCTGCAGCCCCGCCTCCTATCCAAGGCACAGTGGCACCTCTGGGCCCTGGGTATAGCGGCAGGACCTGTCAGGGCTCATCCCAGTGCATAAGTGCCACGGGGGCCTGGAGTGCAGGACAGACCCGCCCTCCCCCACCCCTCTCCCCAGGCCTTACAGAGTCCCCTTCCTGCCACTCCAGGGCCTCCTAGAATCTCTTGGGAATTCTGAGTAGACGGACCCTTCCTGCTCTGAAATTCTGTAACCCTAAGACTCCCGGGAGGGGGAGGGGCTCCTGGCTGGCTCCTCGGAGGAGCACGTGCCTCTTGATCTGGGGTTGTGACTTGGAGCCCCGTGCTGGGCGTAGAGCTTACTTTTAAAAAATAAAATCTTTTTTTTCTTTTTAAGATTTTATTTATTTATCTGACAGAGATCACAAGTAGGGAGAGACAGGCAGAGAGACAGGCAGAGAGAGAGGGGAGAAACAGGCTCCCTGCTGAGCAGAGAGCCCAGGACCCTGAGATCATGACCTGAGCCGAAGGCAGAGGCTTTAACCCACTGAGCTACTCAAGCGCCCCTAAAAAATAAAATCTTAAATAAAGGCCCATGGGTCAGCAGAAAAGTTGGGGGGTCCATTTCCCATCATACCTCTCTGTCCCGCCGTGGCACACGTGACTCGTCAGTGCGTTCATCCTGTCCTCTTTGTGCTGGTGTCTGACTTAGAAACTCCTAGAAGGTAGAGCCAGGGTTTAAGGAGGCCTGGTGTGACCGGCACTTAGAAAAGCTGTGGCTGATACAGTTTGCATTGGTGATGAACTTCACAAAGCCCTTTACCCACCGGGTGCTCCGTCTGCAGGCAGCGCCCCCACGGCACTCTGGCCGCCAGAGCAGGCCCGGTTGTCCGTGGAACAGGACCGGATGCCAGGGTTCAGCCCTGCCAGCTTGGGGCCACTTCCCGGAAATGTCATGCCTGCCCTAAGGTGCTGGCCCGTCTTTGCCCATTCTGTCACCCACCACTTTCCTCCCAGACTGCAGGGAACCCGGAGCCCTCCTGTCCTCTTGTCCCTTTGTAGGTCCCTGAGCGTTAGTCTGTCCATGCCTTGCCCCATGGCCTTGGTCCTCTGCTCCCGAGAGCCTGGGTTTCCGTTAGCATCCCCTGCCCCCCAGCTGCATCACAGCCTGGGCCTGACCGTGCACTGATGGGCAGTGCGTTTTCTCTTGGGAGGTGGTCCCAGCCTTCGTACTGAACCTCATCTCAGCCTCATCACTACCGTGTTCGACGGCCGCAGCCTTCAGGGAGGGGAAAGCAAGGTGTCAGCTGGTGCTGGGCACTCAGCCCCGGACTGGGTGTCCTGCTGGTTGTCAGTCTAGCTCGCCATTTCCCCCTTGTCCTTCCTCCAGATAGGAGCTGTGGGAGGCCTGGGAGCTGCTGGAGGGCCCACAGAGCAGGGGACAAAGAGCCAAGGCCAGAGCCACTGGCCAGCAGAGCCAGTGACCAAGGGAAGGACCCCAGTGCCGGGCCTCACTGTCACTCACTGACATTTGTCGGGCCCCTGGCCTGCGCCTGATGCTGGAAGGGTCCTGGGGCCGTAGCTGGGGTCACCGACTCCGTGAAGTCTTTAAAGGGGGGCTTGAGGGGACCCGTGCACTGAGAGACGTGCCTAGTGCCGGGAGGAGACGGGCCGAGGGGCCGCTGTCCTGTGTGAGCCACGTCCTGGGTATGTGCCACGGCATTGCCTGGCTGTGGGACACACGGCCCTAGCCCCACAGCTGCTGCTTCATGGGCGGACACGCGGGGTGATGAACCGTAGTGGACACCATGCAGCAGAGGGCACAGTCCCCCCAGAACCCAGCTCTGCCAGAGGCAGGCCTCCCCGAGAGGGTGTGGTTCCTGTCTCCCAGCCGCGCTCATCAGTAAGGGATTCCAGCGTCTATGGGATGGTTTTGCATCTTTGTCCACATCTCCTGTCCACGGGAGGCTTCCTGAAGTTGTAGCGTCTGTAAGCGCTCTGGTCTGGAAGCTCTCGGGAGTCACTGTCGCCCTACATGCTCCCCGTACGGCACAAGTGCACTTGACCCTTGACCGCTGCGGCATTTGGGTGCCCCTGCCCAGCACAGTCAGGAACCCGCGTGTCATTCTTGACTCCCCAAAAACCTAACTGATAGCCTGCTGTGGGCTGGAGGTCTCCCCGGGAACATGAGCAGCCGCCAGGACCGCATCCTTACGGGACAAGGAGGCCTTGTTGCTCACTGCTGTCTTCCGGCGCCCGGCAAGGACGTGAGGACACGGCCTGGAGAGGGCATCTTCGTGCAGTGTGCACGGGCACGCTAAAGCCACAGACGGGGATACAGAAAGTTTTCTCTTCTTGTTGAAAGGGAACCGAGAGTGGTTCGGTGACTTCCCCGCAGATACACAGCCTGTTAGCAGCAGAGCCAAAAATAGAAACCGAGTTCCCTAACTCTTAATCCTGTAAGTGGTTGTATCTTTTTTTAAGATTTTATTTATTTATTTGAGAGAGAGAGAGAGAGAGAGAGAGAGAGAGCTCGAGGAGGGAGAGAGTCAGAGGGAGAAGCAGACTCCCTTCTGAGCAGGGAGCTGACCCAGGACTCGGTCCCAGGACTCCAGGATCATGACCGGAGTCACCCAGGTCCCCCAGGTGGCTGTATTTTACCATTTTCTGTGTTTGGCTCAGGACCTTATGTATTAATAGACCAAAAGCACTTAGGGGGCTCCCTTCCATTTTCGTAGGGCCGCTTTCTTAGCGTGGAGCCTGTCACTAATCAGAATTCTTTATTGAGTGCTCTGGGCGCTAATCTCAGAATCATTTTTCTTTTTTTTCTTTTTTTGGTTTTTTTAATTAAGTCATCTCTACACCTGACATGGGGCTCGTCCGCCCATTGGCAGGCATTGGGGTCATCCCTGCTCTTGGGCCGCCAGGGCTGATGCTGCTGTGAGCCCCGCTTTGTCCGGATTTTGGTGCATATGTATGTTTTCAGTTCTCCCAGGCAGCTCCCTGCTGTGTCCTGTGATAACTCTCCGTCCCAAGTTTTGAGGAACTGCCACAGTGTTTCCCAAAGTGGCTGTGCCATTTTACATCCCCCCAGCGGTGCACAAGGGCTCCAACTTCCCCGCCTCCTCCCAGTGCTTGTCATTGTCTGTCCTCAGGACAGTCCCTGTCTTAGTGGCCGTGACGTAGGAGCTCGTGTGGTTTGGGTTCGAATTTCCCTCATGAGTAATGATGTCCACCTTTTCGTGTGCTTATGGGCCACTGTAGATCCTCAGAGAGATGTCTGTTCATAAATTTTGCCCATTTTTTAATTGGGTTATTCATCTTTTTATTGTTATTTTTGGTTTTTTTTCCTAAGATTTTATTTATTTATGTGACAGAGAGCACACAGGTAGGCAGAGCAGCAGGCAGAGGGAGAGAGAGAAGCAGGCTCTCAGCCAAGCAGGGAGCCCGATGCGGGACTCCATCCCAGGACCCCGGGATCATGACCAAGCCAAAGGCAGCCACCCAACCAACTGAGCCACCCAGGCGCCCCTGTGATTTTGTTTTTAAGGAGTCCTTTTCTATTCTACATGCAAGTCTCTTATCTGATATATAGTTTAAAATGTTTTCTCTCGTAACGTGGCTGGTCTTTTCACTTTCTTCATGGTGCCCTTTGAAGCACGAAAGTTTTAATTTTTTTTTAAAGATCTTATTTATTTATTTGACAGAGAGAGACACTGCGAGAGAGGAAACACAAGCAGGGGAGGAGTGGGAGAGGGAGAAGCAGGCTTCCTGCCTAGCAGGGCACCTGATGCGGGGCTTGATCCCAGGATCCAGGGACTTACGTGGGTTTGTTTCCTTTCGTGGTATATGCTTTGGGTGCCCTTTGTAAGAAACCATTGCCTGATCCAAGGTAATGAAGATTTACTCCTGTGTTTTCTTTTAAGATTTCCATGGTTTTAGGGGGCAGGGAAAAAAGGATTTGTGTCATTTTAGCCCTTACATTTAGGTCTGGGATCCACTTTGAGTTAAAGTTTTGTATGGCCCAAGATAGGGGTCTGACTCCATTCTCCTGCGCGTGGACACTCTGCTGTCCCGGCACCGTTTGTTGAAAAGACTTGACTGCCTTTATACCCTTGTCGAAGATCAGCTGACCGCAAACCAAAGAGGTGGCATTTGCATCCTCTGATCCAGACGCCTGTCACTCCGCCACACCGCTGTCTGGAGTCCTGTAGCTCTGAGTGAGTTTTGAAATCAGAAAGTGGGAGTCCTCCAGCTCTGTTCTTCTTTGGCAAGATTGTTTATCTCCTCTGGATCCTTTGCATTTCTGTACGATGTTTAGGATAAAGTTGTCAATTTCTGCAAAAATGCCTGCTGGGATTTTGATAGAAGTGCACCAAACCTGTGGACTCTAACAGTATTGAGTCTTCCAGTCCATGAACATGGGAAACCTGTCCGTGTATGCGGTCTTTAACTTGCTCAACAATGTTCATATTTTGAGTGGCCACATCTGACACTTCTGGGCTTAAGTGTATTCTTTTGGATGCTATTGTACATGGAATTGTTTCCTTTTTTTTTTTAAGAGGTTTTATTTATTTATTTGACAGAGAGATCACAAGTAAGCAAAGAGGCAGGCAGAGAGAGGGAAGGAAGCAGGCTCCCCGCTGAGCAGAGAGCCCGATGCGGGACTCGATACCAGGACCCCGAGACCATGACTGGAGCTGAAGGCAGAGGCTTAACCCAGGAGCCCCTGGAATTGTTTTCTTAATTTCATTTTTGGGTTAGTCATTGTAGAACATAGAAAAAGGGTTGGTTTTGTTCATTAATCTCACATTCTGCAACTGTGCCGAACTTATTGATTCATTCTCGAAGATTTTTAGTCGATTTCTTTTTTTTTTTTTAAAGATTTTATTTATTTATTTGACAGACAGAGATCACAAGTAGGCAGAGAGGCAGGCAGAGAGAGAGGAGGAAGCAGGCTCCCTGCTGAGCAGAGAGCCCGATGTGGGGCTCGATCCCAGGAACCCGGGATCATGACCTGAGCCGAAGGCAGAGGCTTTAACCCACTGAGCCCCCCAGGCGCCCCATTTTAGTCGATTTCTTAGGATCTTCTGTATGCGTGATTATGTCGTGAGCACACAGAGATAGTTTCCCTTCTTCTTTCCCAGCCTGGAAGCCTTTTATTTCTTGATCACACTGGGTGGAACCACCAGCATGACATTGACTGGAAGTGGCGGGAGTCGACCGCCTGGTCTTGCTCTAGGGTCATTCCCAGAACAGCACGTCTCCACGTGGTCCTGTTCTTGAGAAACTCAATCTCTGTGCCATTAATACATGAAACCGAGGTTGATGCTCACGGGTGGGACAGCTTCGGGTGGGCTGGGATAGCAGGGAAGACTTCCTGACACAGGCGGGAGTTGGCTTGGCAGAGGGAAAAGGTCATCGTTGGGCAGGGTAGGCGCATGAACGTACAGAAAAATGGGCATGAGCGAGTCCCCGCGTATGGAGGGGCTGCGGGGCTGTTACAGGACGGGAGTTGGTCACACGGTCCCGCTGCGGGGAGGCCCGCACCCCACCCACCCGTCAGCACCCCTTGAAGTGCAGAGTTTCTCAGAGCAGGTCCACCGACCGACCCACAGTAGAATCGGGGGGGCGCATCTGTCCCCTAGATTCGGCCCCTTGCCCCAGACCCACGTGCTGCATGGGAGGCCTGGGAGCCAGATCCCAGCAGATCTTCCCCAAAGATCCTGGTGGATCCTGAAGGTATCTCCTCCCCAGCTTTCCCATCTCACTTGGGCCCGCCTCCCACATAGCAGATGATCTTCCCGCCCATGTGGTGGGTGAAGTCAAGGCCGCCGGCTGCTCCTAGGGCTCCCTCATCTTCCTGCTGGCCTCAACCGACCGGCCAGTGTCTCTTCTCAGTCCCTTGGGTCCTCATCCGCAGCCTTGTCCCCGTCCCTTCCCGCCTCCCAGCATTTGGCCGGACAGGAACCTGGCGGCTGAGATTTTGAGCAGCCAGAGGAAGAGCTGGAGGGTGCTTCTAGCACATTCTCCCGGAGCTGGGCCTGTGTGCGGAGGGCAAGCCTGGGCAGCCTGGCGCTTCCCAGCCACAGGGCACTGCTGCAGGGGTGTGTGCAGACTCCCAGCAGACGGAGCTGCCAAGCACGCAGACGGAGTTGAGCATAAATGCGGGCATTTGAATGGGGTCTTCTGGACCCTCGCATGCATGTAGGGGAAGAACCGACGCGCCCAAATCGCTCCTGGAACCCCTCGGAGGACGCAGCGCACGTACAGGCTGAGAAGTCAATTCGGCAGGCTTCGTCGGTCTCCTTTTTTTTTTTTTTTTTTTAAGATTTTATTTATTTATTTCACAGACAGAGATCACAAGCAGGCAGAGAGAGAAAGGGAAGCAGGCTCCCTGCTGAGCAGAGAGCCCGATGCGGGGCTCGATCCCAGGACCCCGAGATCATGACTGAGCTGAAGGTAGAGGCTTAACCCACTGAGCCACCCAGGCATTCTGGTCTCCTGTCTTTTTGTCTTCTTCCCTCCCACGGGCAGGGGAGAACTTCCTGTTTTGGAAAGCCTGTGACCCTGCTGCCCCGTCATCAGAGTCCCCTTCCGCTCAGCCCGGCTTCCCCAGAGGGCGCCACTTCCTCCAGCCCCCCTCTCCCCGGGCTGCAGCACCCCCAGAGGGACTGCAAGTCTGCGGCCACTGGTGCTCTCCTCAGCACCACCTGTCCTGCTGTCCGCCATGGGGCACAGGGCTGTTCCCCAGAGGCCGGCTTTTGGGTTCTTCCTTCCCTGGACGTCCATCTCCCGTGTCCACTCTCAGTCTGTTTCCAGACCCTCGTTCCTAATTGCCTGACGTCCCCAAACATTGCAAACGCAACATCCAAACCGAGCCTCCGTCCCTGGCCCAACACCGCTGGCTCTCACTTTCCTGGCACCCGCCAACCACGCACCCAGCCTGCAGGAGCCTGCCTGGCGCACCTGGCCTGCTTCCACCTGTCCCCAAAGCCACAAAATGGACCTTCCGTCCAGTCCAGCCTCTGTGTGAGCAGGACAAAGTCCCAAACACTTAAATGTTCGCGCGGGACACAGCTGATGCCCAGGACCCCCTAGAAGGCCACTTTCCAGGGGCTCCCACTCTGCCTGGTAGCTTCTCGATGCCTCGAGGGCCTCTGCTCCCTCTTTTTGGCATAAAATCCTAGAGCACAGAGGGGTCCTCGGCCCGTAAATCGTGAGGTCCGTCTCGGACCTTCCTCCCGTGTTTCTCACGTATCGCTGAGCTCTGCTCGTGCCTGACTGAGGAGTTGTCCCCGAGCTCGCGCTCAGTAAATGTTTGATGTAAGTGAAAGGAGAGAAAGTTACCCTACGGATTTCCCCGTGCTTAGGGCCTAGGCTGGCCCAGGGTGGGTGTAGACACTCACTCAGAAAATATTTATCGGTTCATTAACGATGGGACAACTGGATACCCGACGGAGGTGTCGGCTCTGGGCACAAGGGGAAGGTCAGGAGGGTGACCTTGGGCCCCGGACTGAGACGTGGTAAGGCACAAGCCAGGAGTGGGGGCGCCCCAGGATTGAGAGGAAGACCAGCAGGGATGTCTGAAGGGAAGAAGGGACGGACGACAGGGGTAGAAACGGTCCCGCTGTTGGTAGAGAGGGCCCCGCCCCCACATTCTGTACCGCGGGGGGGGGGGCGGGGAGGCCGGGCATCGCGACACCCATCAAAGGCCTGGTCTCGGGTCCGTTGTCTGGAAAGCTCTTCCCAGGACGTGCGGCCGTCCTGGTTAGCGGGTCAGGAAACCAGCTTGGAGCCGCAAAGCTGAACCCGGAGATCACGTCTGACCTCAAGGACTGTTGCCTTCCCCAGCACCTCCCACACTTCTGAGGAGGAGGCGGGTTCAGGTCTGAGATCAGACTTGAACCCGTCCGTGCTGATTTGAGGCACTGGCTGTGCGTGGTTAGGACGCTCAGGCCCGTCCTCCTTCTGCGTTAGGTGAGGAGCGCCCCGGAATTCACGACCGCGAGTCCCAGGTCCGCCTCCGTCCACCTTGGAAAGAGTAGAGTGGACGTAGGAAAACGCAGTCCAACAGGCCAAGCTCGAGGCCCCTGAGAGGCCGAGCCCTTCTGGGGGGGGGGGGTTGGGGCCTGCAGGCAGACAGGAGAACCGGGTCTGGGCTCCTGTACGCTCCCATCAGCTGTCCCCGCAGTGACACTTTCTCCCTTTCCTGGGGCTTACTGTTCCATCAGACCTGCTCAAGGTGGTTCCGTTGTCGGCCTGTTTTTTCATGGGTTGACCTCAGCGGGAGCCAAATGCTTGCACAGGCAACTGTAGAACTCTGGGCCGGCTCAGCCCAGGCCCCGGGGGAGCAAGCCAGGCAGCCCCTCCGCACCATCTCCCTTTTCGTCCCCGGAGCAGGTGCGGGCCGTTTTCTGGCTGCCTCGAGCCAGGCCCAGGCAGGGTGCTGGACATGCCGCTGAGCAAGGAGGGTGCCGCGCCTTTCTTCCAGGAGTTTCCACGCCAAGGAAAGACATGGCTTTGGTGCACAATGGTGTGCGCTCTGAAGGGACAGACGGGGAGGGGACTGCTCGTGTGGGCCCTCGGGTCCCCTTGCTGGGAAAGCAGGCACAGTCAGTGTCTGGTGTGGAAGCCTCGGGCCGCCATCTCCGCTGTCCGGCCCGGCCAAGTTAGGTTCTGCTGCTCACCGAGGAGGGGCCGTCAGGCGTTCTTTGTTTTCCAGAAACCCTATCCTGGTTTCAGAAACAGGGAGAAAGCAGTTTCAGGTTCTGGGCTTTTAAAACGATCAGCCTAGAGATCTGGGCACTGCCCGGAGAGTGTGTTCTTGGGGGTGTCGCCCCCCTGGTGGACCTGCAGGGGGCCGAGGGGCAGGCTGACCTCCTGGCCTGTCTCCAAAAGAAGGCCACGCCAGAGGGTGCGGAGGGTGTCCCCACAGCTGGGCTGGCCGCGTGCTCTCAGGCCAGCAAGCCAGGAGCCTCTTTGGTGCTTTGTCTGAGCCCTTCCAGACTCTCCTCCTGGCACCACCTGGCTCCAGAGAGTGGGGTCTGGAAGTACTCCAGCACCTGGGCCCTCCCCGTGGCCCTCTCTGTCACCTGCTGTCCCACACTGGGTATCAGGAGGACTGGGAAGAAGCCGGAAAGGGACAAGAGAGGAGGCTGCTGGGTTTGTGGCCTCCGGCTGGCTTCCTTCCTCCCTGCTTTTACAAAATCACAACAGTGGGTACCTGGTGGCCTCAGTCAGTTGAGCATCTGCCTTTGGCTCTGGTCATGGTCCTGGGGTCCTGGGATCGAGCCCCGTATTGGGCTCCCTGTTCAGTGTGGAGTCTGCTTCTCCCTCTCCCACTCCCCCTGCTTGTGTTCCCTCTCTCGCTGTCTGTCAAATAAATAAAATCTTTTAAAAAAATTGTAACGATGATTATCTTGTACTGTGCACACACGCTCCGTGCCGGGCTCCGTCCCAAGCCCTTCACCATGGTCGCAGGTGTGTGCAGGGGACCCCAGCTCCGGAGGTGCACGCTCGGGCACCCCCGTCTGGCAGAGGTGGCCGCAGCCTCACAGAGTTTGCCGCTGCCTGTGTGATCATGGGCATGTCTGAAGGCCAATGGGGTTCCCACTGCTGTCGTCTCTCCCCTTCCTCTGACCTTGCCTGTAGAACACGAACCCTGCAACCCACCAAAACCACCGCTGGGTCTGGGTTCCCCCGAAGCCCCTTCGTCATATCCCTGTGCTCACTCTGACCGGATACGTCTCTCCCGCTCTTTCTGAAGTCCCCACGCCTTGTTCTGTCTCCTCCCCACAGGACCCTGCTGGAATCTTTGAGCTGGTGGAGGTGGTCGGCAATGGAACGTACGGACAGGTGTACAAGGTGAGCCTCTAATGGGGCCCTCGGGGCGGGGGGAGGCCCTAGTTCTGGGGCCGTGGGAGGGGACGGAGGCTGGGAGAGGTAAGGAGCGTGAACGTGGTGGGAGAGAGAAGCCCAGCACGTGGGGTGTTTTGCTGGGCTGTGCATGGAGTCTCCATGAGTCCTGGGTTCAGCAGGAGGAGGTCTGGAGCCGGGCAGGGTGTGGGCAGGGGCCCGGGAGGGCAGTGGCAAGTGTGTGTGTGTGTGTGTGTGTGTGTGTGCGTGCGCGTGCGCATATGTGGGTACCTATGTGTATCTGTGAGCATGCGTGTGCGCACATGTGTATCAGTGTAGGTGTGGGCATGCATGTGTGTATCTGTGGGTGTGTGTGCGTGCACGTGTGTGTGTATGGCTGTGCGTGTGTGTCCGTCGGGGCTCACCTGGAAACTCCAAGCAGAGCTCAGG
Organism: Lontra canadensis; assembly: GCF_010015895.1. Lineage (NCBI taxonomy): Eukaryota > Metazoa > Chordata > Mammalia > Carnivora > Mustelidae > Lontra > Lontra canadensis. Next base: position 1,636,154 of record NW_022631104.1, on the reverse strand, counting down.
CCACATGGGCAATTCTGGCTTCTTCCCAGACCTCACCGAGGCCCAGCCTTGGCATTGGTGGAGCCCCAGGACCTGTCACAGAGGGGAAGTGGTTTTCTTGAGCTCTGGCTTTCTGCTCCGGGGGCTGTCCCTGTCCTCCACACAAAGTAGCAGTTCCGAGACCGTTGCCTGTCGCTTCAGCTTGGCCCACCCAGCCCAACCACAGGTCCCACTGGGAGGAGGAGGTGGCACATTAGATGTCCCAGGCGGATGCTGTCCCCAGAGCTGGAGCCTCTAGGGCGCATGCCTGCCTTCTGCCTCTCCTGATGTGACGCTAGGCCTTTCCACCAGTCTCTGCATCGCAGGGGCATTTCCTGGGTCATCGGGACCACCCTATGAGCTTTGGGGGAAAGGTGTGCCCCCTCCCCCAGTCTCCCATTGCCAGCCCGGTTGTTGCCATGGAAATAGTAGCTGTGTTCTGCTGCTGCTCTGGGCTTGGGGTCTTGAATGACTGCTGAAGACAAGAATGATGGGAGGGGCTGACCGTCCCTCCCCCAGCTCCCTGCTCTTTCCCAGGAAGCCTGGACTCCCCTGTCCCAGGCTGGGATGGCTCCTGGAGGAATGTCAGAGGGATGAGGGGGGAGGAGAGAGAATGGCAGGGACATATTCTAGAAGTTCCTTCCCATTAGCACTAGCGGTGGGGCATCGGCAGGCTGGTCCACTTTCTGGATTTCCCCAAGTTCCCTCAAATCCCAGCTCTGTCTTCATTCTTTCCTGCCAATAATAATAAAAAGCCTTAGAAGGGGGCGATTCTGGGAAAGGCTTCCTGAAAGCATGAGGCTGTGGGTCTGGCATAGAAGCTGCTAGAGAGACGGAACCCCTCCCCCAACCCCCTCAAGGCGGGGGGAGGACCTCTCTCACCCCCTGCTCTTCAAACTGGGAGGCCCGGGACAGAGGTGACTCCCACGCGCCTCCCTGAGCTGTTTAGGGGCAGAGCGGACCCGTCGTCTCGATCCAACTTCGCGCTTGGAATCTGGGCCCTGTAGTTGTTCTGAGAGGCTTCTGCCTGCCCCTGTGACGCACCCATAGATGGAGTGTCTCGTCACCACGGGGACACTTTCCAAGACCGAAAACAGCCAGAAGGCATGGCCTGTCCCAGAATCACCCTTTCCCAGACATAGACTCAGAGCCTCCGTGTCCGCCTCTCTGCCCCGCAGGGTCGGCACGTCAAGACTGGGCAGCTGGCTGCCATCAAGGTCATGGACGTCACAGAGGTAGGGAGCAACAGGAGCGGGGGACAGGCAGGGACACCGAGGTGGGCGGGGGGGGTGCTCGGGCTCAGCCGTCCAGTCCTCCTAGGACGAGGAGGAGGAGATCAAACAGGAGATCAACATGCTGAAGAAGTACTCGCACCACCGCAACATCGCCACCTACTACGGGGCCTTCATCAAGAAGAGCCCGCCCGGGAATGACGACCAGCTGTGGGTGAGCCGGCCCTCCGCAGCCCTCCCTGCCTCCAGGCCCCCAGCCCTCCTTCCGTGCACACGGCCTCCCTGCCTCCCTACCCCACACGCTGTGGCCTCTTGCCAGACCCTCCGGGGTCCTGGGGTTCGCCTGCATCCTCCCTGAGCAGGGCTGGGGCAGGAGGGGAGTGCGTCAGTCCTGCCTCCTTGCACTGCTCCGTGGGGAGCCACAGCCCCCAAAGCTGCGTGGAGGCAGAGGTCGGACCCTCCTGGAGAGCACAAGCCCTTCTGGACGATTCCTCCATGGAGAGCTGTGGCTCCTTTGGGCCTCCCCCAGATTCTCTCCCGGGAGTCACTGCCCTCCTGGCCAGGCCCACCGTTCCCTGGCCTCGCCCTTCCTGCTCTGCAGCCCAGTGCCCGGGGAGCGCGCCAGGGACCGACCGTGGCTGCGGGCTCAGGGCTCAGCGGGGGCTCCCCTCCTGCCAGCCACGGACAGGTGCTTCCCGAGCACCGCCTGTGCACTCCGCACACGGGCGTGCGTCATGGTCCGCGTTCCCGAGGCGCTCCTGCACGGACTGTGCCGGGAGCAGGGGCAGCGACTCTGCCCGCTGGGTAGTGGGTGGGCGACCCCAGGACCGGAGGCTAGGCCCTACCCGGGTGCCCACTGCTGGATGCACTGCACCCCCCCACCACCCCGGGCCTGTGGGGGGCAGGGGCCCAGATGCGGGGCCGCAGATTCCCGTCGCCGCATTAGCGCGTGTACACGTCCCCACCGGCCTTTTTCTGCATGGGTTGTGTGGGGGAACACGGCCACGGACCTCCCGATCCCCAGGGTGCTGGCGGCCGGGCCTCCGCGGCCTGTGCAGGGGTCTCCCCAGGACCCCTCCTGCAGCTCACTGGCCCGCCCTGCCTGCCGCTTCCTCTCCAGCAGGCCTGGAGAACCGTTCTTAGTCGCCGCCGTGCCTCTGGGCCCGGGGCTGGCCGCGAAGGCTGGGCAGCCGGTGTCTGGGGCTCTGTGGGCCCTATAGTCTGTGATGGCTGCTCACAGCGGCCGCTGGGCCCCGAAACAGCCACGGGCAGTGCGCACATGAATGGGGATGGGAGTGTCACCGGGTCCCCAGAAGCCTTGACTTAGGACATTCCAACTCCAATTTTATAGGATTCTTAGTTTGATTTTTTCCAACCGTTTAGAAATGTGAAAACCAGGCTTAGCTCGCGGGCCAAAGTCTGCCAGCCCGCACTCCGGGGCCGCCCCTGTGGTTTTGGGCTACAGGTCCCCACGGGGCCCAGACGAAAGCCTGGGGCCGTCCCCGAGGAAAACGCGCACGGGCACTTCCTTCTGTCTAGTTTTCGGGGTTCCTCGGGCTCCCCCTTGGGGCCCAGACTGCCTCCCTCAGCCCCACATGCATGGCCTTCTCGTCTCCCCGGCTCACCCCACTTGTGGCCCCGAGGCCTCTGGCCCTCCTGCAGGGGCTGGGGTGGGGGCACGGAGGCCCTGCCTGACGGATGCTCTTGCCCGGCCCCGGGCCGCAGCTGGTGATGGAGTTCTGCGGCGCGGGCTCGGTGACGGACCTGGTGAAGAACACGAAAGGGAACGCCCTGAAGGAGGACTGCATCGCTTACATCTGCCGGGAGATCCTGCGGGTGAGCGCCCGAGGCCCCGGCCGGTCCGGGCAGGGACACCTAGGCGGCCCTGCAGAACCCTCCGGCGGCGGGGGGCACAGCCACCTGTCACTGTCCCTGCCACCTTGCAGCTGCTGGGCCTTCTCCAGGGGCCGCCCCCCTGAGGACGCTCCCACGTCGCGTGGGGGCCACCCCTTCAGCCCAGCCCCTGTGCCCCTCTCCTCCGGGCGGCCGTACCCTCGGGCGCCAGGGTTGAGCTCCCCTCCCCCCCCCCCCCAGGGTCTGGCCCACCTCCACGCTCCCAGGGTGTTCCATCGGGCAACAAGGGGCAGAATGTGCTGCTGACGGAGAATGCTGAGGTCAAGCTAGGTACGCAGTTCCTTTGCGGCGGCGGGTGGGGCGCTCTGACCTCCAGGACAGACAGAGGCTGCGCGTCTTGCTCTGGGCCTGTTGCATCTCCTCCCCCGTGAGGCCCTTCCCCCTGCTGGGAATCAGTGCAGAAGTGCCCCCCGCCCCCCCACCTCTGCATCCCAGGTGCTACGCAGGTCCCTGGGGGGAGATGGGATGCCTTGGCCCCTCCTGCCTGGCCCTTGGCCCTTTCACACCGGTTGTCCCCCCAAACGCAGAGACATTAGGTCAGGCTCCTCAGGATGTGGACGGGGTCGCGGAGGTGTCCGGGGACGTTTGGGTAGGCAAGGGCCCCCGCTGTCTCTGGGGCATGCACCTGCCAGTGCCAAGACCCCCAGGACGACCCCCCGCCGTGTCTTCCCAGTGGATTTCGGGGTGAGTGCCCAGCTGGACCGCACTGTGGGCAGGCGGAACACTTTCATCGGGACCCCCTACTGGATGGCCCCAGAGGTCATCGCCTGTGATGAGAACCCCGATGCCACCTACGATTACCGGGTATGGAGCAGGGGGCGGGCTGCACGGAGGCAGCCAATGGTGGGACGGTGATGGGGTGGCGGGTAGACTGAAGGCGGGGGCAGGGGCTCGGACGGCCCGGGTGACATGGTGAAGGTGCGGTGCTGTGCCTGTGGTGAGGGGTGGGGTCAGCTGGATCCCAGGAAGTGGTCCTGAAAAGGCCGGGATGGTGGGCACAGAGGGCCGTCAAGAACATGCTCCCATCCCTCCTTCCCTCTGCAGAGTGACATTTGGTCTCTAGGAATCACAGCCATCGAGATGGCAGAGGGGGCCCCCCGTAAGTGTGGACCCGGGAGTGGAGGGAGCTCTAGAGGGACTGTGGGGGGATCACGGAGGTTGTGGTGGGAGGGACTGCTTGGGGCTCTGCGCAGGGCTTCGGAAGGGACTCATGGTGTGTCCCCTCCCCCATGTGCCAGCTCTGTGTGACATGCACCCCATGCGAGCCCTCTTCCTCATCCCACGGAACCCACCCCCCAGACTCAAGTCCAAGAAATGGTAGGTCCCTGGACCAGCACCCCCCCGCCGCCTTCACCCCTGTGCCCAGTGAGGGTCTGCACCACAGAGGGCTGGGGGCCGGACCAGGCTTGGGATGTGGAGAAGACCGAGGGAAACCGAGATGGCTTTTGGACGGAGGATCCCTCTCTCTGGCCTGTGACCGCCCCCCGCTTCCAGGGGGGCCCCTCCCAGCGTGAGCCCCCTTACCTTTCAGGTCTAAGAAGTTCACCGACTTCATCGACACGTGTCTTATCAAGACGTACCTGAGCCGCCCGCCCACGGAGCAGCTGCTCAAGTTCCCCTTCATCCGCGACCAGCCCACTGAGCGCCAGGTCCGCATCCAGCTCAAGGACCACATAGACCGCTCACGGAAGAAGCGAGGCGAGAAGGGTAGGCTGGCCGGCTTCGCCTTCCCCCCTGGAGCCCAGTCCTGCCGCTCCCGGGAGCCCTGCGCACCCCCTCGCGACCGTGCTGCTCACCCCTGTGGGAGGTTCCTTAGCCCGGGGTGGGGTCTGGGGCGCCAGGCCAAGGAACAGCAGTGTCCTCCCCATGCAGAGGAGACGGAGTACGAGTACAGCGGCAGCGAGGAGGAGGACGACAGCCACGGAGAGGAGGGCGAGCCCAGGTGGGCCCTAGCCCCGGCTGAAGGGGGGCAGCCTCGGCGCGGGGGGGCCCCGGTCTAGGGTCGGGGGCAGAGAACCCGGCCCGGGTGTCGGAGGAGCGGAGGGACTGAGAGAGGGGGGCGAGGGTTGTGGGGGTGGGGGTGCGGCGGCGTCCCCCCAACCCCGCCCCCCAGTGCATGCCCTGACCCCTCCGCCCCCCAGCTCCATCATGAACGTGCCCGGGGAGTCCACGCTGCGCCGGGAGTTCCTGCGGCTGCAGCAGGAGAACAAGAGCAACTCGGAGGCCGTGAAGCAGCAGCTGCAACAGCAGCAGCTCCAGCAGCAGCGGGACCCAGAGGCGCACATCCAACACCTGCTGCACCAGCGCCAGCGCCGCATCGAGGAGCAGAAGGAGGAGCGGCGGCGCGTGGAGGAGGTGGGGGGGTGCCCTGCTGTCCCAGAGGGGTGGGGGAGGCCCCGGCCCCACAGGGGGCGCCTTCTGCAGGGACAGGCCTGTCCCCGCTGTCCCGGCGCGCCCTCCAGTGCCCTGGGCTTCTGCCGCAGCAGCTGTCGGGTCTGATCGGGAAATCCCTTCCCAAGATCCTCCTTTGTTTTCGGTTGTTTGGCTTAGATTTGCTAGAAAACACTTATTGGGGTGGGTGGGAGAAAGACCTCTGAGTTAATAGAGGGGCTCATTTTTTTTTAAAGATTTTATTTATTTATTTGACAGAGAGATCACAAGTAGGCAGAGAGGCAGGCAGAAAGAGGAGGAAGCAGGCTCCCCGCTGAGCAGAGAGCCCGATGCGGGGCTCATCCCAGGACCCTGAGATCATGACCTGAGCCGAAGGCAGAGGCTTTAACCCACTGAGCCACCTGGGCGCCCCCTAGAGAGGCGCATTTAAGTGGCTACGTGTGGCGGCGTATTTTAGATCGGTTTAGAAAGCGGGCATCCGTATGCACGCGTGCTCAGATGCCTTTATTCTGCGGAGGGGCGGGCTGAGGGACTGTGTAAACGCGGCCTCAGCGTCGGCATTTCTGTCCAGATGGTGATGTGACCGCCAAGTTCGCAGAGAACCAGACTTAAGAAAACCGTCTAAGTCGCGGGCGATACCCGTCAGCTGCCCCCCAAAACTTCCCCTGAGCAAAGGACATGCAGGAGCCGGCCCCGGGGTGGGGGGCGCACGTTCCGGCAGCGGCCTCACAGGCTGGGGCCAGGCAGGGCACAGGGAGCTCCCGGGCTGGAGGGACCCCTCGGGAGGCCTCCTCTCTAGTGTGGACACACGGGCCACCCCTGCGGCGGGGCCTGGACCAGCGCTTCTGCGCGGGCACCTGCCGCCCCCTTGTGGCCAGAGGCTGTCCCTGCGGCCCACTCCGTGCTGCTGGCAGCCAGGCAGGTGAGGGGGTAGGGGGGCTGGGCGTCTAACTCCCGGGCACTTGGCTGCCCTTGCGTGGCTGGCTTCGTGCACGAGTGGACAGAGAAAGCGTCATCCACGGTGGCCCCCAGGGGCGGCAGGCGCCAGAAGCGGGCTGGGTGTCCAGCGCGGGCCTGAAGGGCGCCTCTTCCTGCCCACAGCAACAGCGGCGGGAACGGGAGCAGCGGAAGCTGCAGGAGAAGGAGCAGCAGCGGCTGGAGGACATGCAGGCCCTGCGGCGGGAGGAGGAGCGGCGGCAGGCCGAGCGGGAGCAGGTACAGCGCCCCCAGCGCACACCGGACTCACCCCTTCCCTACCCGCCTCCCCTCTGCTCCTGCCGCCTGCCTCCCCTGCACCTCGATACCCTGCCCTGTCTTTCCCGTCCCCTAGATTCCTGTCTTTTCCAGCTTCACTCTTTCTCTGTTTTCTCCCACCCTTCAACCCCCACCCTGGCTCCTGCCCTCCTCCTGTCTCTGCGCCTTCATTCCCCATCTCTGTGCCCCGTCCTCAACGCCTCAACCCTGTGCCTGCCCTCCGCCCCTCACGGGCCCTCCACCCCGGCTTCCTCCTCATCGCCCGCCCTCCTGGGGCTCATGCCCCCCCCATCTGTCTCCGACGCTGCCCGCTCTCCTCATCCTCACCCCACCGATCCTGTCCTCCGACGCCGCCGCCCCCCGCCTCTCCCCCTGCCCTTTGCTCCCCCCGCCCCCCCCCAGGAGTATATCCGTCACAGGCTAGAGGAGGAGCAGCGACAGCTCGAGATCCTCCAGCAACAGCTGCTCCAGGAACAGGCCCTGCTGCTGGTAACGGGGTCCCCAGCTTCCTCTGGGAAGCGGCGGCTTTGGAGCCTCTGTGCCAGAGTGGGATGGGGACACCGCAGGGCAGGGGGTCCGGCCTGGCGCTGGGGGAAGACCCCGCGTCTCGGTTGGCCGGAGAGAGGGCCTGCCTGCCTCGGCCGGGGCCACGCGGCTGAGCCGCTCTCCCTCCCCTCGGGCCCAGGAGTACAAGCGGAAGCAGCTGGAGGAGCAGCGGCAGTCGGAGCGGCTCCAGCGGCAGCTGCAGCAGGAGCATGCCTACCTCAAGTCCCTCCAGCAGCAGCAGCAGCAGGGCCTGCCCGCGGACAGGAAGCCGCTCTACCACTACGGCCGCGGCGTCGCTGCCGCCGACAAGCCGGCCTGGGCCCGGGAGGTACGGGCCGCGGCGCCCTGGCGGGTCCGGGAATGGGGAGCTTGGCACCGGGCGCAGGACGGGGACGGAGGGCCTGTGCTCCGAGGACGGGGAAGCGAAGCCGGCACCCCCCGGGCCTACTTTCATGCTGCAGGTGGAGGAGAGAACGAGGATGAACAAGCAGCAGAACTCCCCCTTGGCCAAGACCAAGCCCGGCAGCACAGGGCCCGAGCCCCCCCCTCCCCCAGGCCACCCCTGGGCCCCAGGGCCCCCTTTCCCAAACCCCTCCTATGCAGAGGCCGGTGGAGCCCCAGGAGGGACCGCACAAGGTGAGCCTCTCCCTAGCCTGTGTTCATGTGTGGATACGGGTGCCTCCCTCTGCACGGCCGTGGCACAGCCGTGCACCCACATGTGCACACACGCATGTGCACATACAAATAGGCATGTGTGCACACACGTGCACACTCAGCCAGGGGTCACAGATCTCGGGGTACAAGGGCAAAGACAGCCACCTGCCTGCCTCTGCGTGAGTCTGGCCCTGTCCCCTGTTCTTGGGCTTCCACAGCCCCTCTCCTCCAGTGGACACTTGGAAGCCAGAGGCTCTCCTCACAGCTTCCTCCCAGCCCAGACCCCCGCTCCCGAGTGGGGATGTGCCACAGAGCGGGCAGCCCACCCTCCCTGGTCTTTCCCTGCAGAGCCTGGTGGCGCACCGGGTCCCACTGAAGCCATATGCAGCGCCTGTACCCCGATCCCAGTCCCTGCAGGACCAGCCCACCCGAAACCTGGCTGCCTTCCCAGCCGCCCACGAGCCCGACCCCGCCATCCCCACGCCCAGCGCCACGCCCAGCGCCCGAGGAGCCGTCATCCGCCAGAACTCAGATCCCACCTCCGAAGGGCCTGGCCCCAGCCCAAGCCCCCCAGCCTGGGTCCGGCCGGATCCTGAGGCCCCACCCAAGGTAAGGGCTGTGCCACAGGACCAGGAAAGAAGAGAAACGGGAAGGAAAAGGAGGAACTGTGGGGAGCAGGCCTGGTGGAAACGGGGTTCAGGGCTGGAAGGGAAGAGAAGGGCCAGGCGCCCCCCCCTGGGCCCTGTCCCGCGAGCCTCCAGGCCGGAGGGCAGGCTGCCTGCTCTGGGACCATGTCCCTGCTCCCAGGGCTGAGTGAGGGACCCGAAGCGCGCCCACAGCATTTGGGGAGCCGCAGGGGCGGACTTGCAGGGCTGGAGTCCCAGCTTCACGACTGTGGAAGATCTGTGAGCGTCCCTGACCTCTGCTGGTGGATCCGCGAACGCCTGGGAGAACACCGAGTTGAGGATGCACCGCACTGACTGCCCCCAAACCCGGTCCCCCTCAGGTGCCTCAGAGGACCTCCTCCATCGCCGCTGCCCTCAACACCAGTGGGGCCGGAGGGGCCCGGCCCGCTCAGGCTGTCCGCGCCAGGTAGCCCCCCGGCGGGGGGGAATGCATGGTGGCCCTGGGGCGGGGGGCTGGGGGGGCACAGGGGAGGTTGTCAGGTCACCCGCTCAGGGGTGGGCCAGCCCCACCCCAGTCACCTCAGCGCCCCCTGCCCCGCCCCCCGGGCACCCCTGTGCTCCCTCCACAGACCTCGCAGCAACTCCGCCTGGCAAATCTATCTGCAAAGGCGGGCAGAGCGGGGCACCCCCAAGCCTCCAGGGCCCCCCCGCTCAGCCCCCTGGCCCGCCCAACGCCTGTAGGTAATGGAGTTGCCCCCCCCCAGTCTCACCCTCACTGCGGCCATCGGCTGCCCCCTGGTGGTGGCTCTCTGCACTGCAGCGCTACGCTGGAGTCGGGGGTGCTGCTCCCTGACCGGCCTCTGCCCTCCCACAGCAACCCCGACCTCAGGAGGAGCGACCCTGGCTGGGAGCGCCCAGAAGGTGCCCTCCCGTCTCATGGGCATCTCCCGCAGGCCGGCTCGCTGGAACGGAACCGCGTGGGAGGTATGGCCTGGCCCCACTCTGGGGCCCACCCGGACACTGTGGGGGGATCCTGCCTCAGGCCCCGTTGGCTGTGGGTCAGTGAGGGCGAGCAGGGGTCTGTGACCTCCCTTCTCCCGCCCTGCCCTATGCAGCCTCCTCCAAACTGGACAGCTCCCCCGTGCTCTCCCCCGGGAACAAAGCCAAGCCCGAGGACCACCGCTCCCGGCCAGGCCGGCCCGCAGTAAGTCCTGGGCAGCAGCCGCAGCCCTGCCTGCTTGCGTGGGGGGTGGGTGGGGCTTGGGGCCTCAGGGCCCCCAGGAGCCCCGGGCTGGGCCCTCTGCGACCTGGTGCCAAGGGGCTACGGGCCGTGCTTCTCGGCTACTGATCTCTCTCCACCTCTCTCCGCTCTTCCCGCTGCCCTGCGGCCCCTGCGGCCCCTCCCAGAGCTATAAGCGCGCCATCGGTGAGGTCAGTGATAAGGCCCGCTTGGGAGTCCCCGTGCCTGCCCCTTCTCCCCTGGCTTTCTTCGTACCTGACCCCACTCTCCCCACCCCCCCTCCTTACGGGTCCCCCCTCCTCCCACCCCTGCAGGATTTTGTGCTGTTGAAAGAGCGAGCCCTGGACGAGGCCCCGCGGCCTCCCAAGAAGGCCATGGACTACTCGTCCTCCAGTGAGGAGGTGGAAAGCAGTGAAGATGAGGAGGAAAGCAACGGCGAGCCCTCTGAGGGGAGCAGAGATACCCCCGGGGCCCGGTATGGGGGCACCCTGGGGGAAGGCAGGCTCCCCCTCTCCTAGATTGGAGGACCCTGGCTTTTCTGGTCTCTGGAGAAGGGGATCTGGGCTGGTGTACCCACCTGTCTCCCACTGCTGTGTCAGCTGAGGGCGGGCCTCCCCCAGGTGCCAGCACCCCCCACTCCCACGGGGCAGTGTCCACTGGAGGGGAGAGCGCTGGCCCTCCATCCCTGGCGGCGGGCTGGACCTGGGGGCTGACGGCCATCCTGTCTCCCACGGCAGTGACGGAGACACCGACAGCGTCAGCACCATGGTGGTCCACGACGTGGAGGAGATGGCCGGGACCCAGACCCCCTATGGGGGCGGCACCATGGTGGTCCAGCGCGTGAGTGGCCCCCCTTCTTCCCCACGCCTGCAGTGCCCCCCGCCTCTGGCCCGGCACTGGCTCCCTTCCCTCTGTTTCTCAGACCCCCGAGGAGGAGCGCGGCCTGCTGCATGCGGACAGTAACGGCTACACCAACCTTCCCGACGTCGTCCAGCCCAGCCACTCGCCCACAGAGAGTGGCAAAGGCCAAAGTCCCCCCTCGAAGGACGGAGGCAGCGACGTAAGTGGGCACATGCAGCCCCAGGCATGGGGCCGTGGGCGGGGGTGCGGTCGGGGTCTGGAGCGTTTGCCTGACCGCTGCCCCACCCCCACAGTACCAGTCTCGTGGGCTGGTAAAGGCCCCTGGCAAGAGCTCATTCACCATGTTTGTGGACCTAGGGGTCTACCAGCCCGGAGGCAGTGGGGACACCATCCCCATCACAGGTGAGGACGGCAGGAGGTGTGGCTTGAGGCCAGGGGGAGGGCACAGGCTGACTGCTGGTGGCGTGGCTTTCCCGAGCTGCCGGGCCTGCACTTGGGCCTGAGCACCTGCCCGGGACAGAGGCAGCCGGGGCGCCTGAGGGACAGGATGGGGATTTTGCTGGGCCTTCTGCCCACTTTCCACTCCTCCCTGCACTTTGTTCTTTCTCCACCCTTCCCCTGTCCTGCTGAGTATGCAGAGGAGCCCCCCAGCGCCAAATGTAGGAGTGGGGTGGGGAGGGCTGGGGGGAGGGGGCTGCAGCCCTCCTCCCCCTTCTCTTCTCTTTCCGGCAGCCCTGGTAGGGGGAGAGGGTGGCCGGCTGGATCAGCTCCAGTATGACGTCCGGAAAGGGTCCGTGGTCAACGTGAACCCCACCAACACCCGCGCTCACAGCGAGACCCCCGAGATTCGGAAGTACAAGAAGCGGTTCAATTCAGAGATCCTCTGTGCGGCCCTTTGGGGTGAGCCAGGGCCGGGGGCGGGGGGAGAGCGAGGGCGGCCGGGAGGGCGGGCTGCAGGTGACCCGCTGGCCGCTTCCGCTGCAGGCGTCAACCTGCTGGTGGGCACAGAGAACGGCCTGATGCTACTGGACCGCAGCGGCCAGGGCAAGGTGTACGGGCTCATCGGGCGGCGGCGCTTCCAGCAGATGGACGTGCTGGAAGGTCTCAACCTGCTCATCACCATCTCAGGTGCGCGGGCGCAGCGCTCACGGGGCCCGGCGCGGGGACCCCTGCGCTGTCCCACCTGCAGCCTGGGAGGAGGCGGGGACTCCCCTGACGCCACCGTGGGGGTGCGGCCCGCCGCTGGCGAAGGGGGCGGGAGGCCACGCCGGACGGCCGGTGAGGGCCTGTGTGTCCGCCCTCAGGGAAAAGGAACAAACTGCGGGTTTATTACCTGTCTTGGCTCCGGAACAAGATTCTGCACAACGACCCGGACGTGGAGAAGAAGCAGGGCTGGACCACCGTGGGGGACATGGAGGGCTGCGGGCACTACCGCGTGGGTGAGGAGGTCACCGCGGGGCGGCCCTGGGGGGCCTGGGCAGCATGGCCGGGTGGCGGCCCCTGGGGGGCCAGGCGCTCAGTGACAGGCCTCTGGGACCCAACCCTCCCCCGCCCTGCCCGCAGTGAAATACGAGCGCATTAAGTTCCTGGTCATCGCCCTGAAGAGCTCCGTGGAGGTGTACGCCTGGGCCCCCAAGCCCTACCACAAGTTCATGGCCTTCAAGGTAGCCCCGCCGCAGCCCCCCACCCCCCCAGCCCGGCCGCAGCTGCAGCCCCTGAGCCCCTCTCCCGTCCACAGTCCTTCGCCGACCTCCCTCACCGCCCTCTGCTGGTCGACCTGACTGTGGAAGAGGGTCAGCGGCTCAAGGTCATCTATGGCTCCAGCGCCGGCTTCCACGCAGTGGACGTGGACTCGGGGAACAGCTATGACATCTACATCCCCGTGCACGTAAGCTGGGCGGGGCTTGGCGCGGGGCGCGGCAGTGAGCCCAGGGGGTGTGGGGCGTGGCCTGCAGCACGCCCTCTCACCCCCAGATCCAGAGCCAGATCACGCCCCACGCCATTATCTTCCTCCCCGACACCGACGGCATGGAGATGCTGCTCTGCTACGAGGACGAGGGCGTCTATGTGAACACCTATGGGCGGATCATTAAGGACGTGGTGCTGCAGTGGGGAGAGATGCCCACCTCTGTGGGTGAGCGAGGCGCCCGCCCCAGGGCTGCCCCCTGGGCCCCCAGCCACCGCTGCAGCCCACTCACTGGCCCTCCTGCCCTTCTCCCCCAGCCTACATCTGCTCCAACCAGATCATGGGCTGGGGTGAGAAAGCCATTGAGATCCGCTCGGTGGAGACGGGCCACCTGGACGGCGTCTTCATGCACAAACGGGCCCAGAGGCTCAAGTTCCTGTGCGAGCGGAACGACAAGGTGGGAGCCCCTGTTCCTGCCCCTGCTGGCGGACTCGGTGCGGGGGGGGGGGGGGTCGCCGTGGGGTCTTCTGGGGGCACAGCCTGCATCACAGCCTCCTTTCCTCTCCCCCACCATCACGCGGGCTGCCCTCTCCCCAAGCAGCTCTGCCTCGGGGGGGGGGGGGGGGGGGGGA